>NC_092174.1:10504985-11104985 GCF_045791955.1 Oncorhynchus clarkii lewisi | reverse complement strand
TGCAGATGTCGGCTAAAGCGGATCTGATTGAATCGAGCCCTAAAAGTCTCACAGGCCTTTTATCAATTAGATTTGCTCACCTCCTGCGTCCTCTTTCCTCTGTCCTCTCTGGCCTTCTTTTGAAAAAGGTCAAAGGTAATCGAAGAGAGGCAACGAGGAGAGGCAAAGTGGACGAAAATGCACTTTTATGAAATTAGACTCTCTTTCTCCAATCGCGCATCATCAGGCAAATTACATTTAATTCCAAAATCAATGTATAAAGTGATAAAAACACATTTTTGCAAGACATTTTATAGATAAAAGGATAAGTTAAGTAGCATATCGTTTCTAAATGTTTGCATGCTTTTCTCCTTCGAGAGAACAATAGGTGATTTAAAGGGGGGGTGCCAGATTTCAAAACACTTCTGCAAAGGACTCAGGTAGGATGTACTTGTGCTTCCTTGACAAAAGGAGGCTATCGAGGACTGTCTTCTTTTTGCCTATTAACTAATTGACACACTCCTCAGTTTCCGGGTCACAGAGGAGAGAGGACGGAGGATGGACTTATGCCTAAACGAGAAAACCCAACAGAGTCACACCACAACAAAGAGTCCTACTTTTCCCAACAATGTACGTGTAAAGGACGTCACGCTGCTTGCTTTGTGAGTGCCACTTCATCCCAATTCATCCCATATCTGGCCTCTGCCTTGATAGCACAGGTGACCTCCTTCCTGAAGTGTCTTACCAGTCGGCAGCACGCAAAAAGCGAGCTAATTTTTGGCGCAAGTCGGGACACTTCAGACTAAGGAGTAAGTTTCACCCATCCCCATGTGCTCCATACGCACCTACAAAATAATCAGGAAACATCTCCAACGGTTTAGATCTGTATCTTGTCCCATATTATTTCACTATGCAAAAGACTAGAGCATTTAAACAAAGGTGTAGCTAGCTTCTCATTATTACATTAGCTCCATTTTTACCGTGTACACTCAAAGAATATTTCGTTTCTGCAATTCAATAAATGGTGTCCCTTGCATTTGCACTAGTCACTATATGAAGAAACCTTATTAATGGGTCCTTCTCAGACTTAATTAGCTGTAGAAAGGAGGCCAGGGGCCAACATTTGGACCCAGTGGGCTTAATATCCCTGCTGATTCCAGGGCTAGGCTAATTATTTTCCAATAACCTTACTTACTGGGCGCTCTCTCTCTTCTGGGCCTTTCCCTAACAAGCGTCACTCCCCCAGTCCCAGCATAGGCTGTTCTGGTTGGAGCTGAGCCGAGCTGGCCAAAGATGATTTCCTTCCTTCAGAGAGGAAGTTACTTCAGAACTTCTAAAACCCACGGCCATGAAGGAAGTGCTCCCTTTAAGGTCCTGTTTGATGTTCAAATCAATCTCCTTCAAATTCGCCATTAATGCTATTACTTAAAGTATTGGACACACTCCCAAGTACCCAAATGGCATTAGGTCTACTGTTATTAATTTGGGGCCATGCCAGCCTTCCCGCAAACATCAATATCAAAAGCCAAAATAGTTAACCTTATTACTGTAGCTATTTATTTTTCACTGTTAGTTTATTAATTTATTTTTTCCACCTTAGAATTTTCTGCTCTCACATATTGCACATATGAATAAATATGGTCCACATAAATATTCTTAAGGCTGATATTTGCACTGGAAAACCCTTTCTCATGCAAAAAGGGAACATCACAGGCTAAGAGGGGAGGGCTTAAATGGATATGAGAATATTGGAAATTAAATATAAACCGATTATCCATCGGTATATTCTGAGATGAAAGGTAGAGGAAACTCATTACATTTGAAATGTATCCAAATCATTTGGGTAATTACTAATGGTATAAAACATCTTTGTTCAAGTATATTGTTTTGTTGAGTTTAGGCACCTTATTGTACAAACACATTGATTGTCTCGTCACATATTATTCTGGCATCATTCTGTTATTCAAGTTGGACACATTACGGTATTATTCCAAAGTTGTTGTGCGTATGCTGAGGCTTCTGTGTCAGCATTAGACTGGCAACAGTGGTTTTTCTCACGCCGCCTTAAAATCCCTCTAAATCCAGACAACAACAAAAAATCCCTCTACAATCCAGACTAAACATCTGAGGCCTTGGTCTGGCTACATACATACTACTGGTGAGAGAAACATGTTTTTCTTCTTCATTTAACACTGATCCTCGTCATGATCATAACAGATTTACTCGTATAGTCTCTCCTTAATAAGTCAGATGGGTATCTTGTCAGTTGTTTTGGTGGACATTCAGTCCTGATAATTCCGGATTATGTCTTCAGCAACATCGATTTTCGTTATTTGATAAGATGTGGACAAGAAAAATGCATTGACGTGACCTGTTATTTCATTGCTCTTTTTCTAATGTTGACTTTGAAATAAATATGTTTCGTCTCATCACGTTGAGGTCCATTGCCAGTAGACGCTCTGACACCAATCCACCGACCAATCCTTATCACAATTCATGTCCACAGAAGAGAAGTATAAAGTGCGTGTAAATCACACCAGCCTCGTGTGTTATGAACGTCTCGCTTAGAGATTCGATTGTAATGGCATTCCTATGGAGTTGATATGAAAGTAGCCTTTTCCAGTTATTACACCGAAGGAAAGTAGTCATTATACACAAAACGCACACAAACTGGAGAATTGCAGACCAAATGGTACACACAGGAAATCGTCTGGAGCTAACGGCCTTTTTGGTTGCCCTATAACTCTTTTCTTTTTGAGGAGTGATAGTGTGCAGACACACCTTTTCTTCTTCTTAACTATGCCTCTCCGTTTCACAGGCACCTGTGAGTGGATATGGATGTGTTCGGCGCATAATCTGTCTCCCCAAAGTTTCTGTGTCCTCCCACAATGCACCTCAGGACATAGAGAAGCCCGCGTCTCATTCCCCTGATGGACCTCTCCCCTGTATGACAGCGCTGTCGATGAGCTCGTTAACGTCTTTACTCCTCCGGTGGTCCCCGGCGATACGGGGAGCCGGGGATGGATGGACAGCACGTCCCTTCATCTCACGCTCTCTCCTCTCTTTCTCTCGACCCCCTTCGCCAGTCACACCCTCTTCCCCTCTCAACCTACCATTCTTCTGTCTCATTGTGTATTTTCTTATTTTCCAAACTCTGAGCTACTCCAGTTTAAGCCCACTCTTTGATCAATAGCGGCAGAGGGTTTTGTGACTGAATACATTATACACCTTGGCAGATTAGTCTATCAATACTATTAAATACTCTTCATGGCCCAAGTCCGGGTCTGCATTATTTACAAGGCCTCTGGTCAATTGCACATTATCTGTATAAAATGAGCTGGTAAATGATGTAGCCTTAGCGTCTCTATTAGCCAGTCAGTGATGTAGCTTTAGTTGCATGAGACCTCTTCAGCTCTCTATCAACCCTATCTCTCCTCCTGTCTCTCTTCCCAACTCTGCTCATGTACAGCTGGGTATTTACGAATTACAGTGAAAAAGTGTCTTACTAAAAGTTGTGTTGTAAACAAGTTAGATCATGTGGGTTGCCCCTACAGTCGGTTGTTTAGATAGCAAAAGGTAACCTTTGACTAAAGCCTATGTTTGGAAACCCATGTTGGCATACAGTTTTGGGGGGGCTCTCAAGTGGCACAGCGGGTCTAAGGCACTGCATCTCAGTGCTAAGGGTGTCACTACAGACCCTGGTTAGATTGCAGGCTGTATTTGTAAGAATTTGTTCTTAACTGACTTGCCTAGTTAAATGAAGGTTAAAGAAATCAAATAAAAAAAGTAGCTTATGTCTTGTGCTGGGTTTGGGTCTGACACCTGTGAGCATCGTTAAGGTATGACATCACTGCTGGATGTATTGTATTGGGGGATTACGGAAAAGAGGAAGTGTGTGCCATGCGGCAAAGTGGACATCCATGCAGAGTCATGTGGTATGAGTCTTATTTGATTCATTTAGGATTTAATTCAGCCAGTCTAATTAAGTATTAACACGGAAACAGAACAATGGCTGCAAGGATTGACAAATTTACGTGTGTTTAGTTAGTATGGAGAAAAGCTGGATACAAAACCGATGGCAAAGGGCAAATTTTCGACGAAGAAGCAACGGATGCAACTCATCAAAGGAAGAGATCTCTACTTTTATTTCTCACTGGATCATGTTCAGGATATTTTTTAACGCTACCAGAGACCGGGATGGCTACACATTATGGCGCCAAGATCAGAGCATTGAATCTCTACTTCGTTCCACAAGTCAATGCAGCATTTGCCCGCCAAACGTTTCGGAGAATTGCACAAAAGGAAGGTGAGACTGTACAACAACTTAACATTCACTTTAGGCAGGCTGCAAGAGACTGTGATTTTGCTGGTGACACTGAGAATCAGATCAGGGATGCTATTCCTAGCAAATGTACATCATCTTCGCAGAAAGTTACTGGAGGAAGGTGCTAGGCTAACGCTACCTGCACATTGGAACTAGCCTTTCAGAGTGAGAGAATCGAGGAGAAGATGTTAGCCATGTCAATGACAGTTAAGGCGGAGACAGAGACTGTTAATCGTGTTGCACAAAAAGGAGGGAAACGTGCAAACTTCAAAGTGGAAAGAGGAGGGAAATAACAAAAGACAGTGTTTTAGATGTGGTCACACAGATCACATTGGGCGAGACCCAAAGTGTCCCGCACGGGGGCAGACGTGTCACAAGCGCAATGGGAAGGAGCGTTTGTCAAAGGCGTGTCGCACAAAGTGGTCCAAGAGACAGAGAGTGAATAATATTGAGGAACAATATGACTTTGCAGTTGTTGTTAATGAGAATGACGGGTCAGATAGACTTACCTTTTGTCTGGGGGGAGTTGAATGTTGATTGACTCTGGTGCAACTAACAATGTGATAGATGAGAATTACATAGGAAAGACTGTTAAAATTATGTGTTGTCCCTTAAACAGAGAGAAAACTGAACTCTTATTGTTCTAGTTAACAATTATCAGTCAAGGGGGCATTCAAATGTTAAATCACAATCAGCAGTAGAACTGAGCAAGCAAGAGTTCATTGTAATCAAGGGAAATTAAAAACCATTCCTTGGCAAAGAGACCGCGGTCATTATTGTACCAAATACAAAGGATGAGATAAGAACGTGCTGAGACATGGGACAGGCTATTGGAACACTATCCTATCCCAACAGTAGATGAGTCCAAAGATATCGGACCGACTGCAGAGAGAGTGAGAGCTGTGACGGAGGCCAGGGAGCCAGAGAATGCCTCAGAGGTGAGAAGATGCCTGCTGGGAGCGACAGCACAGCTGGAAAAACACTCACACGTATCAGGTGAGTGTGTGAGGTTTGTAGAAGTGAACGCTACACCCAAAGGCACTGACTACCAGAGAGGTAATGGAAGCCTCAGCCAAAGGCCCAGAGCTGAGAGAGGTACATAAACGCAATTGCGAGCGGACATTTTGAGAACTGTAAAGCTTATGGCCCAAGTGAATGAATGTGTGTATTATGTGTAGTTCGATACCTAGTTCTCCGTGGAACACGCTGCGACATGCACAAGCACTTACACTAGCTCATGAAGGACACTTCATAGTGGGCACAAAGAAACATCTCAGAACCAAGGTTTGGTGGCCTGGCATGGAAAGGGCAGCCGAGAGACATTGAAAATCCTGCCACGGTTGTCAGACAGTAACCAGACCTGACGCACCAGAACCCCTGAGAACTGCACCATTACCCGATGGTCCCTGGCAGGACGTTTTCATGGACTTAATAGGGCCCCTGTCTACAGGGCCCTCTAGACTCTAGTCGCTACTATGACATTCTGAAATCGCCAACGACAGACAAGGTGATGGACAGCTGTGAAGCAATATTCAGGAGACATGGACTGCCTGTGACCTGTAAATCTGACCGAGGCTCGCAACTCAAATCTACTGAAAGGAAAAAAAAATTGCGAAAGCAATGGAATCACTAACTAAGTACAGTGCCTTGCGAAAGTATTCGGCCCCCTTGAACTTTGCGACCTTTTGCCACATTTCAGGCTTCAAACATAAAGATATAAAACTGTATTTTTTTTGTGAAGAATCAACCACAAGTGGGACACAATCATGAAGTGGAACGACATTTATTGGATATTTCAAACTTTCTTAACAATTCAAAAACTGAAAAATTGGGCGTGCAAAATTATTCAGCCCCTTTACTTTCAGTGCAGCAAACTCTCTCCAGAAGTTCAGTGAGGATCTCTGAATGATCCAATGTTGACCTAAATGACTAATGATGATAAATACAATCCACCTGTGTGTAATCAAGTCTCCGTATAAATGCACCTGCACTGTGATAGTCTCAGAGGTCTTATAAAAGCGCAGAGAGCATCATGAAGAACAAGGAACACACCAGGCAGGTCCGAGATACTGTTGTGAAGAAGTTTAAAGCCGGATTTGGATACAAAAAGATTTCCCAAGCTTTAAACATCCCAAGGAGCACTGTGCAAGCGATAATATTGAAATGGAAGGAGTATCAGACCACCATAGGACAACAATCAGTCGTATATTGCACAAATCTGGCCTTTATGGAAGAGTGGCAAGAAGAAAGCCATTTCTTAAAGATATCCATAAAAAGTGTTGTTTAAAGTTTGCCACAAGCCACCTGGGAGACACACCAAACATGTGGAAGAAGGTGCTCTGGTCAGATGAAACCAAAATTGAACTTTTTTGGCAACAATGCAAAACGTTATGTTTGCCGTAAAAGCAACACAGCCCATCACCCTGAACACACCATCCCCACTGTCAAACATGGTGGTGGCAGCATCATGGTTTGGGCCTGCTTTTCTTCAGCAGGGACAGGGAAGATGGTTAAAATTGATGGGAAGATGGATGGAGCCAAATACAGGACCATTCTGGAAGAAAACCTGATGGAGTCTGCAAAAGACCTGAGACTGGGACGGAGATTTGTCTTCCAACAAGACAATGATCCAAAACATAAAGCAAAATCTACAATGGAATGGTTCAAAAATAAACATATCCAGGTGTTAGAATGGCCAAGTCAAAGTCCAGGCCTGAATCCAATCGAGAATCTGTGGAAAGAACTGAAAACTGCTGTTCACAAATGCTCTCCATCCAACCTCACTGAGCTCGAGCTGTTTTGCAAGGAGGAATGGGAAAAAATTTCAGTCTCTCGATGTGCAAAACTGATAGAGACATACCCCAAGCGACTTACAGCTGTAATCGCAGCAAAAGGTGGCGCTACAAAGTATTAACTTAAGGGGGCTGAATAATTTTGCACGCCCAATTTTTCAGTTTTTGATTTGTTAAAAAAGTTTGAAATATCCAATAAATGTCGTTCCACTTCATGATTGTGTCCCACTTGTTGTTGATTCTTCACAAAAAAATACAGTTTTATATCTTTATGTTTGAAGCCTGAAATGTGGCAAAAGGTCGCAAAGTTCAAGGGGGCCGAATACTTTCGGAAGGCACTGTATGTGACTGTGCACAGAAGCATAGACCATGCCACCACAGGAAAGAGTCCCGCCGAGCTACTCTTCAATCGAAAGAGGAGGGGGAAACTGCTAAACATCCGAGAGTCACAAACAGAGCTGGAGGTGAGTGATTGAGATGCGAAGCAGAAAACCAAAGTCTAAGCTGTATGCAGACGAACGCCGGCGAGCATTCTACTCCAAAGTGGCTGTGACAGACACTGTACTCGTACAACAAGAAAAGGTCAACAAGTTCACATTGCCATTCAAAGCTACACCCCACAAAGTTGTAAGCGAAACAGGAAACAGGTTGAGCGCGGAGTCTCTAACGGGAGCACGCTACATAAGGAACATGACATGCGTGAAAAGGTACAGAATCAGTGACACAAGTGAAACACTCACTAAGCAGGACTTAACACTGGGGGTTGAGAACAGTACAGGCTTTGAAACACAACCCACTGTTACTCAGGCTCCCGACCAGGCTCCCGACCCGTGCCACCAGACATTCAATAGACATTCAGAACTCACAGGGTTAAAAGAGCACCACTGAAAATGTCTGTGATAAAGTAAAAAGGGTACAAGTAATGTACTGGTAATGTGTACATACTGTTGTGTTTACTTGAAAAGAAATAACACAGGTTTGTAAGATGTCTGTAAAAGAAGTACATTGTAACTGAGTGTTACTGTAATGTTATGTATGTGGTGGAAAACAAGAAGTGTTCAGAAAATAGGCCACACGTTTAAAAGTGTTAAACACATTTCAGAATCTCCTAAAATAGACACAAGATGGCGCTTTAATATGTCCTTACTAGAAAATCCTACTTTCGGGGAACATTCGGTGAATTAACAACAAAATAAATGGACGATCCTCTGATTTTATGGGACGCCATTAAGGGTTTTATTAAGAACAATGCAACTGCATTTGCACCTGGGCTGAATAAATCACAATTAAAGAAGATATCAGAATTGGAAAAGTTGTTAACGACGTTAGAGCATTCTCAACAAACTATTTTTTTTCAGACCAGGTAGCTACTACTCTTTTCAAAGTTTAGACGGAACTAAATCTATTGATAAGACAGAGAGCAAGATTCAACATCCATCGAGTTAGACTCAACCATTACTTCCATGGTAATCGACCCAGTCATTTACTGGCTAACAAGCTTCGCAGTAATGATCATTTAGCGGATATTGCAACGATTGAATCTGAATTGGGTGAATTATTATCAGAATGAAAAATAATCAACCAAAGATTCTCTGTTTTTTAAAAGAATTGTACACCTCTGATTGTAAATCCACACCTAGCCACACCTCATTTTAAAATATAGAATAACTCCTCTTCTCTCAACTGAGGAAGCCGGCTTGCTGGGAGCCCACATCTCTCTCCATGAACTAATTGGATAACATGAATAAAGGAAAATCACCTTGGGATGGTATTCCTCCTGAGGTTTATTTCAAATTTTGGAACCAATTTGGTCCACTGTTACTTGAAATTATTAAAACCGCTGTTCACAAAGGTTCATTTGGAAGGGATGTAAATACACCACTATTTTCGCTTTTAGTAAAAAAACGTAAGAACACCACCCAGTGTTCTCACTGTCACCCTCTATCTTTGATAAACACAGATATTAAACTATTTTCAAAACTTCTGTCGTCCTGAAACTTACTTACTCAAATTGGTACATCTGGACCAAAGTATGTCTGTTAAAAAAGTATTATCCTCAGATAACCTCCGTTGTCTATTACATATCTTACATGCTTTATCAGAAACTAAAGCCCCATGGGCAGGTCTATCTCTCGATGCAGAAAAAATCGGTTGATAGACTAGTATGGTCATACTGTATATTCGGTCAGTTTTGGAACATATAGGACTTGGCTCCAATTTCATTAATATGATTAGAATACTAAATGCCAGTCACTCAGCCATGGTAATAATAGGCAATACCTGCTCTGTTCCGTTCAGAATAACTAAAAGTAGTAGGCAAGGTGATCCCATCTCACCGCTGCTATTTTCATTGTCTATGGAGCCCCTGGCCCAGGCATTTCAACACTAAAAAAAAATTACATGGTCCAAATGTGGAATCCGCACCTTTGCCGATGTCATTGACAGTAATGGTGAATTCCAGCGTTATGCATGTGACATTTGCACACACAATGAGCAACAAAAAAGCCAGAATTGACTTATCAAGCAAAAATGAAAATGTTGATGTGTATCTTTGTAGAACCCTATAGGGGAAGTGTAGACACAAAATTACAACATTCTAAGTAATATCACTTTGAATTAATGGAACAACAAAACTTGCGTTATGGATGTGACTGAAATTGAAATGCATTTTGGGAGAATGGACACATCAGCAAAAGTCTGTGAATCTCAAAGTCTTAGGGTAAAATATGAATAGCCACTTTGAAAGTAAGGTTTGGCCACCCACAAAAACAACAATGATGAAAATATAAAAATGGTCATATATACTTTAGAGAGGAAAATGTACCTTTCTGGATGTGCCCTTCTCCGTTATGGATGTGACGCTGTCAAGATTTCTTCATCAAACTTCATCATAATACTTTTGTTGTCAACTTACAATGTAGTGTACCTCAAATAACCAATAAATCACCAGTATCTTGAATAGTTTTTGCAGAGAATATCAAAGTGAACTTGTGGGTCCCGTCTTAACCAACCATGCATGCAAAACTGTGCAAAAAAAATGCATTTACAATTCTTTATTTGAAAATCCCTATTTTCATTTCAAATTAGAATGCTGCATACCTCAACAATTATATATTCGGTATAACACTAGTGGAATTCATTCCCTTGTTTACTTGAGATAGCTGGACTCATTCCCAGTGGTGTAAAGTACTTAAGCAAAAATATTTTAAAGTACTACTTAAGTAGTTTGGGGTATCTGTACTTTACTTTACTATTTATATTTTTGACAACTGTAACGATCGTCGTATGAAGGAAAAGGTGAGGACCAAGGTGCAGCGTGGTAAGTGTTCATGATTTTTTATAATAATCAAAACTGAACACTGAATAACAAAACAACAAAGAAACAACCGAAACAGTTCTGTCTGGTGCAGACACACAGACTGAAAACAAAGGAACTAAGGTCAGAACATGACAACAACTTTTACTATTACTACACTACATTCCTAAAGAAAATGATGTACTTTTTACTCCATACATTTTCCCTGACACCCAAAAGTAAAAAATGTTTACTATTGTTTCATTAACCTTCCGACTTGGTCAGAAACACAGGGAGACAGATGTGAGTAAAAAAACATGGAGACATGTTGGCTGTTTTTTTTTTCTTCATGTTTATACTGAATTTATTATTTATTATTAACTCAGGATGTATTTCTTACTATTTTGTTTACTTCTGAAAGGCAGCCTATTGGTACAGATTTTATACATGTATAATTTGAAATGGATAATGTACCTGTAACCCCAGAACAAAAAAGAACAAAACAAATAAACATTTGGTCCAAAAAATATATATATGTTTGTAAACTGGAAATGTATTTCCCAGAAAAGGAGGGATATCGTGTACTGGGTTTGGGTTTGATACCTGTAAGCATCCTTAATGTATGACATCACTACTGTATGTATTGTATTGTGGGTGTTGTTGTGTGGACACTATATAAAAAATTACATTGAATATGGTATTGTACTTACTTGCAGTATAGTATGATTACTATTCATGTGTTCATGGTTATTATTGGCATTGGCCTTGACCGTGACCTTTCCCCTTTGATGATGTCATCACCCAGAGTTAAACCTCTTGCAAAACCACACCTTTTATTTATTAGGTTGAAAGTAAAGGAAAGTAATATTGAATTGCATGTCGGCATTCCTTGTCAAGTTACTACATCTTTTTGGCGACAAGGATAAAACTGGATCAGCATGTACAGGGCAATGTGCTAGCTAGCTAAGAAACAGTGGATGTAGTCAGTTAGCTAGCTAGCTTAATGAGCGACGGAGAGCACCCGTCGCTGGAGGGCAACACCGACAGTGACAACCAGCAGAACGTGGAAATCACTAACAAGGATCAAGGACAAGTTGGCGTTAGAATGGCAATGTTTGGGACTATCATTAAGTTTGTGGAAGACAACGAGGACTGGACGGAATATGTGGAAAGGTTGGGACACTTTTTCTTGGCAAATGGAATTACCAGATGAGGCTAAACAGCGCTCTATTCTCTTGAGTGTGTGTGGGGCTAAAACCTACAAGCTAATGAGGAATTTGGCAACATGACGGAGATCGGGAGAAATTTATTTTGTGGATCTAGTTGCTCTCCTTCAGACTCACCACAATCCAAAGCCTTCAGTGATTGTCCAGAGGTTCAAATTGAACTGCCATTTTTGGAAAACAGGTCAGTCTGTCGCTAACTTTGTTGCTGAATTACCTGAGCTTTCTGAACATTGTGAGTTTGGGGCTATGTAAGAGGACATGCTCTGTGACAGATTAGTCTGTGGCATTAATGAGGACAGCATACAGCGCCGTTTGCTGGGGGAAGCCACACTGACTTTCAAGAGAGCATTTAAAACTATCTCAAGGGATGGAGATGGCCGTTAGTAATGTAAAAATCAGACTGCGGACGTGGAGACCATGCCATTGCCTGGAGCTCTGGAGGTGGACATTGCATACAACAGCCATTAAGCGAGAGCACGGCTCCTGGTAGTAAACGGTAATGGGCCTAGTCTACTAGGGCGTGACTGGCTCAACAAAATACAACTGAACTGTGGTGAGATAAAACACACACGAGTGTCTGAGGATGTCATTCAAAAGTACCCTGAGATTTTTGTGGATCCTCAGACAGAGCCTCGCTTTTTCAAGCCCAGAACAGTGCCATACGCCATGAAAAAGGAAGTTGAGGATGAGTTGGAGCGGCTGCAGGAAACAAACATTATTACTCCCATTTAGTTATTCCGCTGGGCAGCTCCAATCGTTCCCGTTCTGAAAAGTGATGGCACGGTGCTTATATGTGGGGACTAAAAGCTCACCATCAACAGGGCCTCTAAGCTGGATTTCCTCGCTGCCGCGGGTGGAGGACCTGTTTGCGACGCTTGCTGGAGGCAAGACATTCTCAAAGCTTGTCATGAGTCACGCCTACCAACAGCTCCTCCTGGACGAGGACTCAAAAGAGTATGTCACAGTCAACACGCACAAAGGCTTGTTCAGGTACAACCGCTTGGTTTTCGGAGTGGCATCCAGTCCAGCCATTTTCCAGAGGACAATGGACAACCTGCTGCAGGGGATCCCTTATGTAGCAGTGTCCCTGGATAACATCCTGGTTACAGGGGAGACGGAGGAGGAGCACCTCCACCATCTGAAATAAGGACCGTAATTTTTTGTTTGTTTACATTTACAGTAACACTAGCAGAAGTTTTTTTTATTTTTTTATATTTTTTTAAAAATATTTATTTATTTATATATTTTTACTTATATTTAACTAGGCAAGTCAGTTAAGAACAAATTCTTATTTACAATGACGGCCTACCAAAAGGAAAAAGGCCTCCTGCGGGGACGGAGGCTGGGATTAAAAATAAAACAAATTCAAATATATAAATATAGGACAAAACACACATCATGACAAGAGAGACAACACAACACTACATAAAGAGAGACCTGAGACAACAACATAGCAAGGCAGCAACACATAACAACACAGCATGGTAGCAACACAACATGGTAGCAGAACAAAACATGCTACAAACATTATTGGGCACAGACAACAGCACAAAGGGCAAGAAGGTAGAGACAACAATACATCACGCAAACTGTCAATTAAGAGTGTCCAAGATTGAGTCTTTGAATGAAGAGATTGAGATAAAACTGTCCAGTTTGAATGTTTGTTGCAGCTCGTTCTAGTCGCTAGCTGCAGCAAACTGAAAAGAGGAGCAACCCAGGGATGTGTGTGCTTTGGAGACCTTTAACAGAATGCGACGAGCAGAATGGGTGTTGTATGTGGAGGATGAGGGCTGCAGTAGATTGCTCAGGGGGGACTGAGGCCAAAGAGGGGTTTATAAATAAGCGTCAACCAGTGGGTCTTGCAACAGGTATACAGAGATGACCAGTTTACAGAGGAGTATAGAGTGCAGTGATGTGTCCTATAAGGAGTATTGGTGGCAAATCTGATGGCCGAATGGTAAAGAACATCTAGATGCTCGAGAGCACCCTTACCTACCGATCTATAAATTAAGTCTCAGTAATCTAGCATGGGTAGAATGGTCAACTAAATCAGGGTTAGTTTGGCAGCTGGGGGGAAAGAGGAGCGATTACGATAGAGGAAACCAAGTCTAGATTTAACTTTAGCCTGCAGATTTGATATGTGCTGAGAGAAAGACAGTGTACTGTCTAGCCATACTCCCAAGTAATTGTATGAGGTGACTAGCTCAAGCTCTTAACCCTCAGAGGTAGTAATCACACCTGTGGGGAGAGAGGCATTCTCACCAAACCACATGACCTTTGTTTTGGAGGTGTTCAGAACAAGGTTAAGGGCAGAGAAAGCTTTTTGGACACTAAGAAAGCATTGTTGTAGAGCATTTAACATCTGGAGAGGGGTCAGCTGAGTATAAGACTGTATCATCTGCATATAAATGGATGAGAGAGCTTCCTACTGCCTGAGATATGTTGTTGATGTAAATTGAGAAGCCCATGGGGCCTAGGATTGAGCCTTGGGGTACTCCCTTGGTGACAGGCAGTGGCTGAGACAGCAGATTTTCTGACTTTAAACACTGCACTCTTTGAGAGAGATAGTTAGCAAACCAGGCCAAAGACCCGTGAGAGACACCAATAGTCCTTAGCCGGCCCACAAGAATGGAATGGTCTACCGTATCAAAGCTTTGGCTAAGTCAATAAAAATAGCAGCACAATACTGCTTAGAATCAAAGGCAATGGTGACATCATTGAGGACCTTTAAGGTTGTGACACATCCATAACCTGAGCGGAAACCAGATTGCATACCAGAGAGAATACTATAAGACTTCAAGAAAGCCAGTCAGTTGATTATTGACAAGTTTTTCCAACACTTTTGATAAACAGGGCAAAATAGAAGTAGGCCTGTAACAGTTAGGATCAGCTTGATCTCCCCCTTTAAATAATGGACGAACCGTGGCTGCCTTCCAAGCAATGGGAACCTCCCTAGAAAGGAGAGATGGGTTAAAAAGGTTGGAGATAGGTTTGGCGATGATAGGGGCAGCAACCTTAAAGAAGAAAGGGTCTAAACCATCTGACCCAGATGGTTTTTGGGGGTCGAGTTTCAGGAGCTCCTTTAGCATCTCTAACTCAGTGACTGTCTGCAAGGAGATACTTTGTAGCAGGGCAGGGGAAAAAGAGGGAGAACCATCGGGGATAGTCACATTAGAAGGGGTGGGAGATGAGGAAATGTTGGACAGGCAGGGAGGCATGGCTGAGTCAAATAGAAATCCTGACTTAATGAAGTGGTGACTAAAGAGCTCAGCATGCGCTTCTTGTCAGTAACAACCACATCATTAACTTTAAGGGACATGGGCAGCTGTGAGGAGGAGGGTTTATTCTCCAGGTCTTTAAACGTTTTCTAGAACTTCTTGGGGTTAGACCCACAGAGAGAGAACTGCTCCTTAAAGTAACTAACTTTGACTGTCCGGATAGCCTGAGTGCACTTATTTCTAATTTGTCTGACTGAGAACCAGAGTATGCGTGTGCCAAGCCTTTCGCCAAATGCAATTCTTGAGGTGGAGTAACTCTGCAAGATCCCAGTCGAACCAGGGGCTGAAACTGTTTTTAATTCTCATTTTCTTTATAGGGGCGTGTTTGTTAACAATACCACTGAAAATATCAAAAAAGAAGGTCCAAGCATCTTCGACAGATCAAGCTGATTCTATATCATTCAACAGTTCTAAAGTGTTGAAAAGAAAACACTGATGTGGTTTACTTGCTAATCTTATGTTATCTTCTCACAGGGGGGATTGAAATTAAGGAGGGAGAAATGTTATAGTGGACACCATATAAATAATTACATTGAATATCTTAATGTACTTACCTGCAGTATAGTATGACTACTATTCATGCGCTCATGGTTATTATTGGCCTTGGCCTTGACCGTGCCCTTTCCCCTTTGATGATGTCATCACCCATAGTTATACCTGTTCGATTTAATTTGGTCAGTCTAACGAAGTATTAAGACGGAGACAGAACAGTTTGTTCTACACTCCTTTTTAGAATGCAAAGTTGTCTTCAATCCCTTGCAACAGTGGAAAGCTATGTTGAATCCGAAACAACAATGCAATATCACGTCCGTAAGAATGCTGTTGTGCCAAACATTGGGACAAAACTATTTGGCTGTAAAGCTGGGTCTCATTTAGTGGGGAAATGTTTTCCCATCTTCGGAGTTGAAAGGGGAAATATTCATTAAGGAATAAATGAAATGAGCCATGACTGCTACAAGGCCGCCTTGGAAATTCAATTTGTATTCATAAACAGCCACTAGCATGGGGCGATCATTCTGAGTAGTTGGGTTATTGAAGCTGTGTCGTAATTTCACTTGTTATTTACGAGGCCTAAATGTGTGCCACAGCCTGATGAAATAATGTCTTCTGTCTAAAATCTATTAATTGTGATCATTTCCCAAGCATTATTTAAACTCAGATCTAAACTCAATCATACTAAAAGTAAACAAATACTTGAGTTGATGTTACCATTAATGAAATGTAATTTAGTTTAGCTGTTTCTTCAACAGTAGCATGGAATAGAAGTCTGTATTCTCTAAACTAATGTCTCTCTAAACTCTGCTCTTGTTTCTATGGTTAAATCATAACATACAATTTCTATCTCCAAATCCCTTCTGAGGTGTGAGTATATGTATGCAAGTAGGTATATATGTTTTTGTGAGAGACAGAGGGAGAGAGAGAGAGCGAGAGAAAGAAAGTGACATAAATTGAGAGAATGAGAAAGAGGGGTGCAAGGCTAACAAGGGCTAGTGTTTTTGCATGTGCAGAGTTTGTGTATGTGTTGTTGACAGGGGGGGGGGGTGCTTCATTTGTTTGCGCGATCCTTTAGAAAAAGAGCTTACGAGAAAGAAGTAAGACGGGGAGCTAAAGTGAACATTTAGGCCTTTCTCTGAGGCCCAGCCTTGCCTAAGCTCTAGCCCGGTAGAGCCGTCTGGCCAAGGCCTCCCTCCTCACACTAAGCCTGGATTAATGATACTCTCTCTCTCTTTCTCCACATCCATCCCTCCATGCATCCAACCATCCACCACACCTAGGATTGTTCATGTCTACACACACACACACACTCATATCAGCGTACACACACATACACATTCTCACGCAAAAATATGCATACGCTCAAACAAACATGCACACACCCGCTGCAGTCCTAATCACCCTTGCCCCTCTATAATCCATGTCAGTTCAGATTTCTCTACATCTTAAGTAGCCTAAGCACCTCAAGTGTTATATCTGATGGATGGGGGAGGATATGCCAAAGCTATAAGAAGACAAATAAGTATGTTTTTCTGCACTTTGCCCTCATCCCAAGCCACAGTGCATCAATCTTTATTATTGCAGGAGTCACCGCTAAGCTCTTCATTTAGACACGTGCCACCCAAGAAGTGTCTACTGCTCTTTGTTTGGAATTTAGAACATAGAACAAGGATGGAGTTGAATATTGTTTTCACTTGAATGGTTTCTTGGGAGAGGTAAGAGCAGGGGCATAGAAGTTAAGCTGACATTGTAGGAGACACATTTTGCTACAGTGTTCCGGAGATTTCTTTTGTTGAAAAACAGGTTTTAAATGCTAATTCTGTTTGAGAAAAGGATACAGATGAATATTAACTTACTAATGAGCACATTTACAAGGCTAAGGCTAAGGGTGGCTGGTATATATGGAACGCCGTTTGGGTCTTTGCATGTAAAATTTTAATTTTACCGAACAGATTACAAAATTTGATTATAGAATGAAACCAGACCAGACCCCACGGAGAAAGCATGGTCAGCCAGCTAACATTAGCCATATCCCAAGCAGTTGCACCTGATTCATCCTAGCTAGTCAGAATACAAACTAATAATCAAGCATTTTGTCAGCATTGATGACAGTTTGGAAACTGGAGCTAGGCTGTCTCCCTAGACTTCATTTTGTTGTATGAAAAAGTCACAAATATATTTGATATAGATGTGTTAAGCAACTTCTGGAGTAGCTTGGTACCTAACTTGCACCAATGCAACCAGCCTGAAAGCAATGACCAGAAACTGAAATCATTTTCAATATTCTTAACAATGATTTAGGAATCCATGTGACTAAGTTTGTTAAATGCGGAAGACACATTTCAGTTGAAGGCATTCAGTTGTATAACTGACTAGGTATCCCCCTTTCCCTTTCAGTTCATGAAAATAACTAGCTAAATAATGAACTAAACAAGCTAGCCAGCTACCTAGTTTACCCAAGCTAACCTTATAAGCATGGCTAGTGTGGCTTGACCGGACATTTTAGATGATGACGCCTAGCTAGATAGTTAGCTAGTTAACTATAGCTGCTGAAACAGATGATGTCAATGTGCTGTTTTTGGGGGAGAACATTGTTTGCATTCAACAGCTAGCTAGCTTTTTTCTGACCAGCACTGTGCCAGCGCTTTGGGAAGTGTGTGTGTGTCTATGTTGTGCGACAGCGGCAACTGCTCATGACAAAACTTTACCAGCATCATAGCTAGCATACGTATCGGTGAATTGCTGAGATATATGAATTACAAGTCATAGTGTTATCAATGTGTAATAACTACGTAAAAAAATTTATGAAGGTGTTAAATTATTATGTGATGTGCGGTAATACTCAGGTCCTAATTGGCCAACAAGCTTATTCGACCTGTCAAATAGTGTTATTTGACGTGTATCTTTTTCAACACACTAAGACCCAAACGGCGTTCCATAGGTACAGTCCAATCAGTGTTAGGGCCATGGCCATTCCTACTGTACTGAATACCACTGTGAATGATAATGTGGAAAGGCCACCGAAAGTTGCACATTTACTTGTTGACTAGCGTAAACAGTCTAGGACACTGATATCCCATGAAATAATCAAGTTGTATTTTATTTGGATGAACAGACAGTGCACCCCAGCACTGACCCACAGCATAAAACACCTTCCCAAAAACTCTCTCTCAGCATGCCTCCCGCATCCTCACGTACAGCAACTAATTTGCATAACATTGTGTGATAGGCTGAGAGACTTTTGAATGTGTGAACGTTACATTACCCACTTCTTAAACTGAACACATTGATTGCTTACCCCCCGGAGCACCCTGTTTCCTTGAGGGGTAGTAGGTCTGACTAGGCACAAATGAGTCAGGGCTCAACTCAGTCTCTTGTCCCGTGCCAGTGACCTCATGCTCTGAGACAACCCCAAAGTAAGATTTGAGCTGGTTTTAGTGTACCAAAGCATGATACAGTCCATTACACTGTAGTACTTCATACAGCACCTCTGACAGTTTCTTTGCAATTTTGAAAGGACCTTTGAATTTCTTTCTCAGTTTGCGTGACAGCCCCTTTTTCCTCTGGTAGTCTAAGCCACATATATTCATTTTCCTCATACCTCTGGAGTGTCACCTTTAGATCATAGTATTGCTTTTGTTAACCTGTGGCTTTTAGGTGATTTCTCTTTACAGCTTCCCTTACAGTGCTTAAATACCCTTGCACCTTTTGTACACACTGAGAGACATACTGTTTCCTTTCATTTTGTTGTGTTCCCATAACCACATCAACCAGTAAAGTCATTTCAGTACCGAAACCCGTGGAAGATTGAACACTACTCCTGTATGCATGCCATCATCACATATGGGAGTATCTCATCCCAATTTCTTTGATTGTCATCAACAAAAAGTGACAGCATATTGATCAGAGATTGTTTATTCTTTCCACTACACCATTTGATTGTGGGTTGCACGGAGTGGTTTGCGTTTTGTTCACTTGTAAAAGAGCGCCCATACCCTTTTTAGATCTCTCTAAAAAGGGTAGGTTCAAAATTTCGCCCCTGGTCGCTATGGATATGGGTGCTCTGGGGGCTGGACCCTGTAACTTGTATGCAACGCACACAGACGTTACACCACTGCTTTATGGCTCTCTGCCAGCCTGGCCAACAAAATCTTGCTCTGATTTTACTGGCGAGTTTTTCAACTCCGAAATGGCCTCCTGTTCTGCCATTGTGGATAAAGGTAAGTATCTCATGTATGAGCTCATCTGGTACAACCCCTCTGCAGATGGTGTCATCTGTCTCATAGTTTTGACTCTCAAGGCATAACACCTCATTCTTCACATGTAATGCCCCCCACACTTGTTTGAAAGGCATAAACTTTGGCTTCAATTGCAACTCCACAGGGAGCTGCTCTACCATCTTTTTTTGAATTATTTAACTGGGAGACCACTGGGTCTCTATCCTGTGCTTCCAAAAGGAAAGCTGCATTTTTGGGTACTGCCTGGCTTGTTTGAGCTCTAACTACAGGCTCAGTAGTGACATCCTGAGGCTTGTTTACGATGGCTCTCAGATTGAGTGGCCTCCTGTGAGACGGCTGTGTCTACACTCTCTGTCTGTGTGTGTCGACGTGACACATCATCTGCATTACTGTGCAGTCTCCCTGGCCTTTGAAGTTACTCAGCCACCTCAGTGAGCTGTGATCAGTTCTCAGTAGAAATGTCCTCCCCAGCAAAAAAGTGTCTGAGGTTTTTTAAGAAACACTACCACAGCAAGAAGCTCCTTCTTGGTAGTTGAATACTTCCTCTCCTGTTTTCACAGTGCCCGACTGGCATATGCTATTACTCTCTCTCTACCCCCGTGTTTCTAGAAGAGGACTGCCCCTATGCCTGTGTCACATGCGTCAGTATCCATTATGAAATCTAGATTTGGGTCTGGGAAAGCAAGTATGGGGGATGTCGTAAGCTTGGACTTTAATTCATGAAAGACCACTTCAAACGTTGCGTCCCATTATCTGTCAATCTGTACAATGTCTCCACCGTAGCTGCAAAATCTGGTACGAACCTCCTGTAGTATGACGCCAGGCCTAAAATGCTTCTTGCCTCTGTCAGTGATTTGGGGCTAGGCCATGACCTGACTGCCTCTGTTTTCATGGGGTCAGTGGACACTTCCTCAGCCCGAGATGATGTGTCCCAGGTAGCTCACCTGCGACCTGAACAAATGGCACTCAGATAGTCTTCTCCAATCTGCTGAAAACCTTGTCTAAACACTTCACATGCTCTTAGAATGTAAGACCAAACACTATGACGTCGTCTAAGTACACCAAACATGTTGTCCACTGTAAATCAGCCAAAACCAGGTCCATGTGATGCTGGAAGCTGCTTTTGTCAACCTAAACCCCATGACCTGGAAAAGCCCTCTCTTTGTCACAAAGCAGTTTTGCAACGATCCTCGGTGTGCATCTCGACTTGCCAGTACCCACTGGCTAAGTCTAAAGTGGGAAACCACTGAGCACCGGCAAGCGACTCCAAGGTCTCGTCGATCCTAGGAAGTGGATAAGCATCTTTAACAGTGTTCTCATTTAACTTTCTGTAATCCACACAGAACCTGATTGAACAGCCCTTCTTTCTTACTAACACCACTGGTGCTGCACATGGACTGCTGGATGGGTTAACTATTCCCCTTTCTAACATGTCCTGCAAATGCTTGTCAAACTCTGCTTGCAGATGAACAGGCACCCGCCTCAACGCTTGTTTGATAGGCCTGATGTACCCTATGTCAATCATATGCTGGACTAGTTTTGTGCAGCCCAAGTCAAAATCACCAGTGCTAAACACTCCCACATACATTCCCACCATTTCCTTCACAGCTCTCAGCTGTACCTCAGTTAGCTGGCTACAATCTATGCCCAGCTCTTGCATTAACAGTTCTATGTCCCACTTTGCTGTGGTGGGAGAGTATGGCGGCTGGTTAGAATCCTGTAGGCTAGCAACGTATCAGGTTTCAGGTATGACCCAGATGGAGACAGTGTCGAAGTAACAAAAGTCGATACCTGGTCTTGTTCTGTGCACAGACCATTCAAGCTGCGATGAACGTAGAGACGTCAGGAACCATGGTAGGCCTCCAAAAGCATTGTCGCACAAAGGCCAGGGTCCGAATGGGAGCCCGGGTGGCAGGCAAGCCTGGAGGAGTGGGCTTACTCCAGGAAACCTGCTTCCCTATTCTCCAGCTGAGTGCTGTCGCCAGGTACGAGATGGGAAGGATGGTCTCAGGTTCCAGGGTAGTAGCCGTGGGGCTATAGCGGCATGACAGCACATCCGACTTGACATTCTTGAATGCCGGCCAGTATGAGAGGGAGAAGTTGAACCGGGTGAACAGTAGGGCCCACCTAGCTTGTCTGGAATTGAGGCACTTGGCGGTGCGGAGATATTCCAGGTCCTTGTGGTCAGTCCACACAATGAACGGCTGATCTGCCCCCTCCAGCCAGTGCCTCCACAAGAAGCTCATGATTTCCCACATCGTAGTTCCTCTCCATGGCATTGAGGCGGAAGGAGAAGAAGGCACAGTGATGTAACCTTTATTTAACTAGGAAAGTCAGTGAATAGTGAGTTAACTGCCATGTTCGGGGGCAGAACAACACATTTCTACCTTGTCAGCTCTGGGATTCAATCCAGCAACCTGATAAGGTGACGATAAAAGTGGGCGAATCCCAGGAAATGTTGCAGCTGTACTCTGGACGCAGGCTGCAGCCAATCCACCACTGCTCTCACCTTCTCGGGATCCATCTGTACACTCCCTGCAGCGATGATGTAACCCAGAAAGGGGATGGTGGAGCGATGGAATTCACTCTTCTCTGCTTTTACAAAAAGCTGATTATCCAGGAAGTGGTGTAGAACCTGTTGGATGTGGAGCACGTGCTCTTGGTTGGAGCGGAAGAAGATGAGGATATCATCGAGGTAGAGGAAGATGATTCGGTTCAACATGTCGTGGAGAACATCAGCAGGGGCCTTGGTAAGACCAAATGGCATGACCAGATACTTGTAGTGACCGCTGGCCGTGTTGAAGGCAGTCTTCCACTCGTCCCCTTCCTGTATCCACATCAGGTGGTAGGCATTCCATAGGTCCAGCTTGGAGAACACAGTGGCCCCCTGGAGCGGCTCGAAAGCCAGGGAGATGAGAGGTAGCGGGTAGCGGTTCTTCACCGTGGTGTTGTTGAGACCCTGGGAGAAGTGGTTCCTGGGAGAAGGTCAATCCCGCATTCATATCGTTGGTGCAGCAGCGGCGAAGTGGCCCTGGCCTTACTGAACACCTCCCGGAGGTCCTGGTACTCTGCGAGAATGGCAGATAGGTCCGGGCCAACTTCCGAGCCTCCAGGAAGATGTCCCGGGGCAAGCTGCACTGACTTCAGGCAATGGGCATGGCAGAATGGGCTCCAGCCTATGATGGCACCAGCAGACCAGTTAATGACGTTATTGTGTCGCTGGAGCCAGGGGAATCCCAAGGAGAACCCGAGGAGACTTAATGAGCAGGAACTGGATCGTCTCCCTGTGGTTCTCTGACACACGTAGGTTGATGGGGGTGGTAATGTGGGTGACCCGGCCTATAGAGCACCCATCCAGTGCTCTAACGTTCATGGGAATGGAGAGGGGCTGAGTGGGGATATACAGCTCGAAAGCCAGGGTAGCATCCATAAAGCTCTTACCAGCCCCAGAGTTGATGAATACCCGGAGAGATTTTGACAGGTCCCCCCACAGCAACATGGCATGAAAAGGAGTGCAAGTAAGGGGAGAGGAAAATGTATCCATATGGCCCACCACAGTACTCGCTCCAACCAGTGAGCCTGGTCTTTTAGTGGACAGGTGGAGACAAAATTACCCATAGTCCCAAAATACAGGCAACTCCTAGTGTGAAGCCTGTATAACCGTTCAGCTGGAGACAGCCTAGCTCTGCCTAGTTGCATAGGCTTGGGAAGAAGTGAATCGGCACTCCTCTGAGACTTTCGGGGGAACTCGGGTAGTCTCGGGTTCTCTTGGCAACGGAGCGGTCGGGGACTTCCGGAATGCCTCGGAGGAGAGGTGGAATACTTGGACGGGCGAGTGAAATCGAATCTCCTCTCCTTCCTCAGGGTTAGGGCAGGCAGGGGTCCATAATCCAGAGAGGTGTGGCAAGGTATAGAATGGCAGGCATGCTCAGGGTCAGGGCAGGCAGAAAGGTCAAAACCGGGAAAAACTAGAAAACAGGAACAAAAACAGACAGTAGCAAGGGGAGAAACACTGGTAGGTTTCTCGAAACAAAATGAACTGGCAACTGAAAAACAGAGAACACAGGTATAAATACACTGGGGATAATGGGGAAGATGGGCGACACCTGGAGGGAGGTGACGATAAGCACAAAGACAGGTGAAACAGAGTGACACAATGAAGGTGTCTTCAATACACTAGCAGTTTCCCCTTCACTGGGCTGCAAACACTAAATGCTGCCAACGGGTTACTTGTATCAGTGATTTTAACATAGGGCTCAAGAAGACCCTCATTTTGGTTATTGTTTACTATACCCTCAATTTTACCAATTATAAACATTTCACTCCTCCCCTGAAAATCAACTAAATTTGCTTCACCAAAACACAACATGTTTTCTTTCTCAAATCAAGTACAGCCTCGTATTTTACAAGGAAGTCTGTCCCTATCAGTGCACACTGGTTTGCACCGCTAGCAACTACAAAATCGCAAGTCAGATTCAAACCGTCAATGTTCATGACTGTGGATCAGCTCCCCAGGACTGAGATAAACTGTCCTTTTGCTACTTTAATTGTGCTGTGGTATGGTTGCAGTGTACCACTCTTAGCTCCAATAGCATTTCGCCATACCTTTTTGTGTACCATTGAAACCTGGGCCCCCGAGTCCAACATGACCTCACACTTGTAGTCAGCAAATTTGCACTCCATGTAAACTCCACTCCCCACAACACTTGAAGTAATCCTCGCTGTGCCCATGCTGCGCTGTCATTTTGCATGTAAGGACAGTTTCTTTTCATGTGCAATGTGCAACCACAGTGCCAGCAGGCCCTGCTATTGGTCGACATAGGTTGTCCTCTGTCGCTCCGGGGGAACCTAGATCTCCCTCTCCCCTGGTCCGGTCTGTATCCTTCCGCAGCGTTCGCTGTTGCTACTGTAGAAGACCCTGGAAACGCTCTGCTGCTTTGGTATGTCTTCCTCCGATGTGGCCACCTTGCTGCCAGATACTGCACCTCAGTCCGCAACTACGCAACGCTCGAACATCTCTTTTGGAACTCTGACATTGCCTCCAACTGGAGGCAGAGTAATCTCGCCTGTCCCATACGTGCACTTCGTATTGTGCAGTGTCTTTGCTTTCCAGCAAATCTAGCTGATCAAGCTCTGTGGCAATGCTAATTGCCTCTTCCAACATTTTTGGTAGCCCCTTGCGCCAGTGCATACGAAGTTCACTGCACCCAATGTGTGTATTAAAATGGTCTCGTGCCAGCAAATCACGTGTGCTCGCACTATAATCTGGATAACCCTTGGAAGCTAGCCTGCTTAAATCATGCCCGGAGTCACAAATGCACTCACCCACTTTACGCTTTCTTTCCTGAAAAAATGCACGAATCCACTGGCTCAGAAGGCCTCTGCAAAACAACTTTCACACTGTTATAATCACTTGTGGTATCGTGAGGTAAAGTACTCCAAAATCTCAGCACATTTCCACTCAGCAACAGCATGAGAAAGTTCAAACGATCTGCCGCGCACCATCCATTCACTTGCGCTGCTAACTAAAATTGTTAAATCCAAACAGTCCATTCACCTTCTGTCCCTTCGAAAGATTCTGGCATGAACACCGGCCGGTCAATCCACCTGTCCATGGCATCCGGCTGATCCACCACCTGGCTGTCGGTCGGTTGGTGGTTTTTGATTGCTGTTCCCGGGTTGTTTGACTTTTTCTCTCCATTTTCCCCACGCAGCTAACCAGCTAAAGTTAGCCAAGCTCACAAGTTGCTAGTTGAAGGTTAGCTAGTTGACGAGCTGATCCCACCGCTGTCACCAATTTGCAACTCGCATGTTGTTTGTTGACTAGCGTAAACAGTTTAGGACACTGATTTCCAATGAAACAATCAAGTTGTATTTTATTTGGATGAACAGACAGTGCACACCAGCACTGACCCGCCGCACAAAACGCCTTCCCAAAAACTCTCTCTCAGCATGCCTCACGTATCCTCACATACAGCAACTAATTTGCATAACATTGTGTGATAGGTTGAGAGACTTTCGAATGTGTAAACATTACAATATATACTGAATGATTAATTTCCTAGTATTTTTCTCACTTCCCCTATGTCTGATTATTACTACCGCTGCTCTAGATACTGTATGGTTTGAAACTTAATGTAATATTTACAACTTATAATACAGTTATTACACTGTAATAATAATCACCAACATAAACAGTTAAAAACTGTTTAAGGTAGCTATGCTGAACGATTGTTATCCAGTTAGCATATCTCTTAGATATATATATATTTTTTTTCATATCTCTTAGATGTCAATGAAATGTTTTTGGCCAAACTGAAATCAATCAATCTCCACTCTACAAAATTCTGAAAAATATATATCATCATGGCTGCCTCTCTCCTGCATGACGTTACCACATGCAATACACCCTGTAGAACGGACTACTTTGCAGATATGAAACAAACAGACAATCTTAATAGCAGTCAAAAATATGAAATCCCCCGTGTAGCCCTTTCCTTCAGTCAAATGACCTAGTGGCCTCATGGGTGGAATGTTATTAATATTTTTCATAATTTCTGAATAAGCATTATTTTTTATTTTTTTTATCAAATGTTTGAAAAATATTTTTCAGTCTTCTGTGATGTATATAAAGTGTTATTTAATACATTTCATCTACAGGTGTCTTCTTTTTTTTAAGCCCATTACTATGTATGAGGTCAATACTTATGTTTCTAAGTAGATTTGTTTAGGACTACCAAGAATCACTCTGTGTGACCCTGATTTGGCCAAGTGCAGTAATTATGCTACAAAACTAACTTTTTAACAGGGTTTTAAAAATAGGTTATATTTGATTCAAAATTCCATGACTTAGAGTAAGGCATTGTTGGCAGAATAGATGGATATGCAGTTTAATACAATTCACCAATACATTTCTTAGTAGTCTAACAAATATTGCTATAAGGTTGTAAAGCACAGCTGGTCTGGTACGTTGCTGCCTCCAGCCATTCAGGATGCAGTTTCAGTTTCAATTAATCAATATTGTGGACAAAAACTGACAAATGTTACTGAAGGCTGGGAATATCAATACAATCAAACTAGCAAGGGCAATGATCGCAAGTCAGTCAAAATGGGGCTAATAGGCTAGCTTACCTATTTATGTAGTTGTTTATTTAGCAAGCTAAACACGGCACCTAATGTTAGCTAGCTGCTGGGAGGATGTCCAGTCATTGTACAAGTGGGTGAGAGGACCTTTCACCTCCATATCTTTTTTCGGTTCTACTGCTGGAGATGCAGGTGTCATTTGGTTACCTAACAAGAAATGTGAATCACTTTGCTAGGTAGCTATGCTGAACTTGAATGACTGTTATCCACAGTTAGCATATCTCTTAGTTGTCAATCAAATGTATTTGGCATCATTCAGATTGGCGGGCAGGCAGGCAGGCAGGCAGGCAGGCAGGCAGGCAGGCAGGCAGGCAGGCAGGCAGGCAGGCAGGCAGGCAAGTTCCCATTGAGTTGTCAAAACATGGGTTGCAACAAGCATGCATTGGCAGGCAGCCTGCAGAAGGGCGAACAGTCTGCTATTCCCGTATCAGTGGCGGCCAACTACAAGCTGAGAGGCACTGATTGGCTATACCATGTAGAATTGGGTCCAGGAAAAGACAGATGTTTTTATTAGGTTTTATTTACTGCAGTGTGTACTAATCCACGGCCACTTTCCCACTCTATATTGCAATAGAATTTTCAGAAATGCCTTACTCTACGCCGTTCACAGTACAGTAAGAAAACAAGAACATTACCATATCTAAAGTGCTTGCTTGTCAGAAAATGTAAAAAATATATATACAGTGCCTTGCGAAAGTATTCGGCCCACTTGAACTTTGCAACCTTTTGCCACATTTCAGGCTTCAAACATAAAGATATAAAACTGCAATTTTTTGTGAAGAATCAACAACAAGTGGGACACAATCATGAAGTGGAACGACATTTATTGGATATTTCAAACTTTTTTTTAAAATTTTAAAACTGAAAAATTGGGCGTGCAAAATTATTCAGCACCTTTACTTTCAGTGCAGCAAACTCTCTCCAGAAGTTCAGTGAGGATCTCTGAATGATCCAATGTTGACCTAAATGACTAATGATGATAAATACAATACACCTGTGGGTAATCAAGTCTCCGTATAAATGCACCTGCACTGTGATAGTCTCAGAGGTCCGTTAAAAGCGCAGAGAGCATCATGAAGAACAAGGAACACACCAGGCAGGTCCGAGATACTGTTGTGAAGAAGTTTAAAGCCGGATTTGGATACAAAAAGATTTCCCAAGCTTTAAACATCCCAAGGAGCACTGTGCAAGCGATAATATTGAAATGGAAGGAGTATCAGACCACTGCAAATCTACCAAGACCTGGCCGTCCCTCTAAACTTTCAGCTCATACAAGGAGAAGACTGATCAGAGATGCAGCCAAGAGGCCCATGATCACTCTGGATGAACTGCAGAGATCTAAAGCTGAGGTGGGAGACTCTGTCCATAGGACAGCAATCAGTCGTATATTGCACAAATCTGGCCTTTATGGAAGAGTGGCAAGAAGAAAGCCATTTCTTAAAGATATCCATAAAAAGTGTTGTTTAAAGTTTGTCACAAGCCACCTGGGAGACACACCAAACATGTGGAAGAAGGTGCTCTGGTCAGATGAAACCAAAATTGAACTTTTTGGCAACAATGCAAAACGTTATGTTTGGCGTAAAAGCAACACAGCTGAACACACCACCCCCACTGTCAAACATGGTGGTGGCAGCATCATGGTTTGGGCCTGCTTTTCTTCAGCAGGGACAGGGAAGATGGTTAAAATTGATGGGAAGATGGATGGAGCCAAATACAGGACCATTCTGGAAGAAAACCTGATGGAGTCTGCAAAAGACCTGAGACTGGGACGGAGAGTTGTCTTCCAACAAGACAATGATCCAAAACATAAAGCAAAATCTACAATGGAATGGTTCAAAAATAAACATATCCAGGTGTTAGAATGGCCAAGTCAAAGTCCAGACCTGAATCCAATCGAGAATCTGTGGAAAGAACTGAAAACTGCTGTTCACAAATGCTCTCCATCCAAACTCACTGAGCTCGAGCTGTTTTGCAAGGAGGAATGGGAAAAAAATTCAGTCTCTCGATGTGCAAAACTGATAGAGACATACCCCAAGCGACTTACAGCTGTAATCGCAGCAAAAGGTGGCGCTACAAAGTATTAACTTAAGGGGGCTGAATAATTTTGCACGCCCAATTTTTCAGTTTTTGATTTGTTAAAAAAGTTTGAAATATCCAATAAATGTCGTTCCACTTCATGATTGTGTCCCACTTGTTGTTGATTCTTCACAAAAAAATACAGTTTTATATCTTTATGTTTGAAGCCTGAAATGTGGCAAAAGGTCGCAAAGTTCAAGGGGGCCGAATACTTTCGCAAGGCACTGTATATTCCTGGGGGTGTATACTCTACACATTCCCCCTTTTTGTGGTATCCAATTGTTAGTATTTACTGTCTTGTCTCATCGCTACAACTCCCGAGAGACGAAGGTCGAGAGCCATGCGTCCTCCGAAACACAACCCAACCAAGCCGCACTGCTTCTTAACACAGCGCACATCCAACCCGGAAGCCAGCTGCACCAATGTGTCGGAGGAAACACTGTACACCTAGCGACCTGGTCAGCGTGCACTGCGCCCGGCCCGCCACAGGAGTTGCTACTGCACGATGAGACAAGGATATCCCTACTGGCCAAGCCCTCCCTAACCCACTAGGACAATTGTGCATCGCCCCATGGACCTCCCGGTTGCGGCCGGCCGCGACAGAGCCTGGGCTCGAACCCAGGGTCTCTGGTGGCACAGCCTTGGACCACTGTGCCACCCGGGAGGCCCCTAGTTTTAAATAAAGTTTGTTGCAATTCTATACATTTTGCCATGGGGGCAGGGGAAGATTGAGCAGTTTTACAGCTTATTTCCTGCAATTCTACACATTTTGCCATGGTGCGGAGAGAAAATATTGCAGTTTTATATCAAGTTTGCTGCAATTCTACATATTT
Source organism: Oncorhynchus clarkii lewisi (assembly GCF_045791955.1). NCBI lineage: Eukaryota > Metazoa > Chordata > Actinopteri > Salmoniformes > Salmonidae > Oncorhynchus > Oncorhynchus clarkii. The sequence goes on along the minus strand of NC_092174.1, from coordinate 11,075,306 downwards.
TGCCTTGGGCTGAGAGAAGATTTAGAAATTGAATCACTAATTTCATGCAATTGTACAGATTTTGCCGTTGGGCGGAGGGGGAAATTTGCAGTTTTTAATATGATATCTGATAGTGACTAACATAATAAATGTTGGCCCCCGGTCGGTAATTCGACCATGATTACAACAAGTTTAGATAGCTGGCTAGACTAACTTACCAATCTAAAAAAATGTTAGCTGACATGGTTAATTGAGTGAGTGACTGTCAGTGACTGACATAACAAGATAGAAACTGCTGATGCACAACCGCCTGACTACTACGCCCCCTGGGTAAGACGTGACAATTGCATTGTCATTACATTAATTACAAATAGGCTATCTGCTAGTATACATTAATTGTATACAGGTTAAAAAAACAAAGACAAAAAAAACACATCTGTTTGCCTGCAGTATACCCACACCCTGGAATGCAGAAGTTTGAACGAAGGCACAAAACCACCACGCATTCGTCAAGCAGAGATGTGGCACTTTTTATGACAGTTTTTTTTATAGACTTCTGAACAGCGCTCCCTAAAGATGCTTCCATCCTCCTGGTCCTAACCCTTCCTTCCCTCCCTTCTTAAAAAGTGTCTGGTGGAGGAAAAAGAATAACAAACATATTTAGAGCAGGGAGAAGAGAAAGGAGAGAAAGAGGATACGTTTTCTGCCATGCAAAATAGGTTGTCAAAACCCATTACCTAAGTGTTCTTTCTCTTCCCCATATGCTTTTGTTGCCTAATCAGCTTTGTATCTCTCCAAATCCCGGATTGAGATAACAAACAAATGGATCAACTCGTCTTTCACGCAGCATTCATTGCTGGCCTCTAAGTACCTCAGCACCGCACTGCTGCAGCACTACCAGCTAGCCAGGGGAGGAAGTGCAGGCTGAAATTAATTTTTAAAACAACGGAGGATTGGAGTTTATTGCAGCAATCCACACCGGTCGGGAAATATAGTGGAAGGACTCAGGAAAATGTGGGATCATGGCTGGACTTCCGAGGGGGAAATCTTCTCACAATAGCGCCGGGACTCTTAGCAGATTTAAGTCACAGATTTGGGGATTACAGCCCGAGCCTGAGCTCTCTCAGTGGTAAACTTTGAGACGGTGGGGGAATTCAGTGATTATTGAAATGGGTTTTAGCCGGTTGCTAGGAGAGGCTGAGTAGGGCCTGTAATCAACTAGACAGGTCGAAAGAGGGATATTTCGTCACATTGCGTCGTGGCTCGGAATGCCGTTTATCGATAACAGAGGCAGCGGATAGATGCATACATAGCTTTGCACTGAACATTATCCAGAGAAAGTTGGAGCGATAATGCAGTAGATGGTGGGTGAGGATTTTGGAATGTGATCGAAAAAGAGAGACCACAGGTTTAAGGCATGTGGCATAAGGAAAGCGCTGTTTGTTTTCCCTTCGGATCAATGGCAGACAAATGACCAGTGACGCACACACACACAAACACCCCCTTCACAAAAACACCTCCTGCCATGCTTCCCCCTTCATCCACTAATCTATACCAGCCAAATTAGGCAGGCAAACAGATTGGGGAGAGAAAAGATTGACTCTGGGCAGGCTAATTAGCTCAGACTCATTAGGAGTCTTTAAGAGGCTGTGATTAGAGATGTTTGTTCACACGCCGTGTTTTGCTTAATGACTGGCCTAGATCACCAGCCAGTTTGCCCTCAGGGGAGAGGAGACATCAGCCTATTGACAGTCATCAATATTTAGAATAGGGTCTATGGTGGTGGGGAGACGAGATGTAGATATGCTATGCACACTAATGGAGGGGCCACAACATGAAGAGGAGGACTTGGTCTGTATAAGTGGTGAAGAAAGGTAATGGTGGGTTCCAACCCCACATTTCGAGGTATATGAACAGAAACACAAACAGACTTGTTAAGTGCCCGCTGAACTTCTTCGACTAAAAAGTGTCAACTTCAGTACAAGATAAACGCTACCGTGTTCTCCACAAGCACAGTGACACGCTCATTGAAAACGACGTCGTACGACCACTCGCTAACCCCGTAGACAACTCCCCCCCACATACAGTATTACATGGGGGAGGACAGGGTTCCCTGACGGTGAGTAGGACGGATAACCAGACTATCTATAGGTGCATCTCCTTGTCTTCACTCCATGTCACCACATAGCTAGCTCTCCTCTGGGACTAACGGCCCTCATTGCCCCCCCCCCCCCCCCCCAGGGCGACACACACTTCACAATGGGGAAGGGAGAGGTTGGGGAAATGGGGGCCATTTATAACTGCCTGGCGCTTGCGTCCTGCAACCCCCCCCCCAGTTTGGCGCATTGGTGGCGGCGGCGAGACAAAGCGAGAGCGCCCCTCTCCTAATGTCATACAATTACCTCTTAACCGCTCAGACAGGTGCCGCACAAAGGCGCCCAAGGAGTGACATCAAATCAAAACTGTCACAGGTGATCGAGGCGAGCCATCGAGTGGGCCCACCCGTGCCTGCTCGTCTGTCTGTCACACAGATGACTCTATGGGGTGCGTGTGTGGAGGCTGAAGATGTGTGTGTGTATGTGGAATGAGGGGGTGATTTGAATTGATAAAAGAACACAAATATCATATCAACACAGCGATGTCATCACTCATGGTGCTCAGCCCTCAGTCAGAGAGATGGATTGCTTCCCCTCTTCTGAAGCCTCTCTGTCTTGCTCCCTCTCTCACTCACCTCTTTTCTCACCTTCCCTCTTTCTCTCTCTTACACACAAGGGATTTGGCATGCAAGCATGAAACATGTTGTGATTTTGACTAATGATATTCTAGAAACTTTTGTCCTGCATTCTTGTACATATCTACCTCAGATACACCGTACCTCTGCACATTGATCTGGTACTGGTACTCCCTGTATATAGCTCCATTGTTGTGTATTTTATTTGATTCCTCTAGTGTTACTATTATATTTGTCATTTTTAAACTGCATTGTTCGGAAGGGCTCGCAAGCAAGAATTTCACAGTACAATCTACACCAGTTTTATTTGCTGCATGTGTCAAATAGCATTTGATTTGAACTGAAAGAAGTCAACCATATTTACCGTACCACTAAACATACATTGTTTAGCAATGACCTTTTTAATTGCTGTTTTTTCTAAACTTAAAAGAATTAGATATTTGTAGAGTAGGAAAAAGTAGGAACTATTCCAATTTGCTATCATGCTCTCTATTCAATTTGCCAGTGGTGGAAAAAGTACCCAATTGTCATACTTGAGTAAAAGTAAAGATACCTTAATAGAAAATGACTCGGGTAAAAGTGAAATTCACCTAGTAAAATACAACTTGAGTAAAAGTCTAAAAGTATTTGGTTTTAAATATATTTTAGTTTCAAATGTAAATGTAATTGATAAAATATACTTAAGTATCATAAGTAAAAGTATAAATCATTTAAATGTATTTTATTAAGCAAACCAGACGGCACAATCTTTTCTTGTTTGTTAAATTTACAGATGGCAGATATAATTTACAAACAAAGCATTCTTGTTTAGTGAGTCAGCCAGATCAGAGGCAGTGGGGTTGACCAGGGATGTTCTCTTGATAAGTGTGTGAATTGGACAATTTTCTTGTCCTGCTAAGCATTCAAAATGTAACGAGTACTTTTGGGTGTCAGGGAGAATGTATGGAGTAAAGTGTAAATTATTTTCTTTAGGAATGTAGTGAAGTAAAAGTTGTCAAAAATATAAATAGCAAAGTAAAGTACAGATACTCCCAAAAACAACTTAAGTAGTACTTCAAAGTATTTTCACTTAAGTACTTTACACTACTGTAATTTGCCATTGTTTTACTCAAGCTAAGCATTAAATTATGCTTTTGAAATCTAATGTCAGAGCAAGGACACACAGAAAAAGACAGGGAAAGTGAGAATGACGAAATGGGTGAAGAGAAAGAGAGATACTGTATGTTCCAGTTGTACTTGCATTAACCGGGCAGTTAGGTATCTCCCCCATGCTGTGCAGCCAGAGGTTGGTCACCCAGCCGATAGTGTGACTGCTCCTCTCTCGCCTCCCAGGCCTAGCTGTCACTGTGCTGGATGGGCTGTCACTGTTCTAATTGCCTGGCTGTGACCCCGCCCCCTCCATTCACCTGGCTAATTAGTCTGTCTTTAGGGCTCGCAATTCACTTCCATTCAAATTCCAGGAGCTTTATTGGCATGAATAGTGAGTGGACAGACACTGCCAAAAAGAAAATTATGATTCTCTCTTTGTACAGGAGCTTTCCTTCAGTATTTTGAATTATGGTAGAGGACTGGCAATCGGTTTGCTGTGAATTTAGTTGTCGAGGTCTAGAATCCTATAGATTAGATTACTGTACTTACTTTGCTCTTGTTTTTTTTTCCGTTTTTTAGTGTCTGGACTATAACGAGGAGGAAATGACCACACAAAAAATGGTGATACTCATGTTATATCTAACACAAACACACACGCACATACACACACAAACACACACACACACTCATACGCATATGGACTGTAGCACCTCTTCCCTCCTTTCCTTCAAGTGCCAGGGCATAATTTAAGCAGACGAGGGAAGTTCTCCTAAGAAAAAGAACAGAAAAGGATGTGAGAATCAGAGCAGAGATTGAAGGCATGCAAATTACATGCTAATAGAATGCTAATGAGCAGGGTGAGGGAGGGAGGGGGGCAGGCAGGGGGTAAAGTTTGGTTAGGGAGCGGGCTGGCGAGACAGCGGGCGAACGGGCGCTGCTTGGGTGAGCAATGAGTACCCACGCGGCCATGCTAAGAGAAGGAACATTTAGCAACAGAGAGAAAGAAAGAGAAAGATGGAGAGAGAAAGAGAAAGAAACAGACGAGAGAAGGCCCCGCAGCCTAATGGATGCTGATTCATTCCCAAATTACATTTCACAACTTCGCTCCTGTTCTTTTCTCACCGTTCCACACGCGTCCTCTCACTCTCTTTTCCATCCTTTGTTTTTGTTTTATTGTGTCTCGTTAACTTGCACTTTAGTGTCTTTATGACTCCTGTAGACACAGGATTAATGAGCAGAGTAGAAATAAGAGGAACTGCCTAACTAACTCTTACCTTGGCTCAGACTAGAAAACAGGTTTAAAGTACCTGTCCAGTGTTTTCAGGTTTCTTTCAAATATGACCTATAATTAATTGCAATGTGAGTGAAATAGTTTTCCATCCAGAAAAGGGTAACAAAGTATGTTAAAAAGCAGCATTTCTGTGTTGGAATGGTGTGTACGTACCCCCACAACAGAATCGTGTGGGTGAATACCGGCCATTAAAAATATTCATGTGAGTAGACCGCTGATTGGCCAGCTCATCCTCCTCAGCAGGAGGAAATCATCCTCTATAACAAAATAGCAAGCATTTTTTTGAAACAGTCTGTTTTAGATTCAAGTTTGAGATTGGAGTTTTGAAGTTTTTTTTTTTTCTCCAATCATCCCATTATGGGAACTTATGGACAGTCTGCACACCTGACATCCTCACGCATAATGAAATTGTGCATTTAATCCAATAAGGGCAAAGGCTCTCATTTGATGATAAGGGGCTAGTAACAAAAAACAAGTCTTTGCTACCAAGTGTTGGAATCTCAGCCATTCTATTTACCTATCTATGGCCTTGGCCTACCTAAACCAGAGTAGAGTGTTTGCCATGAGAGACAGTGTCTATGACGATCTCTTCTGCAGTCAGACAGATTGAGCGAGACGCATTCAACCACTGTCTCCATTTCGACTTTAAAGACCTTTTAAAAGGACTGAATGAGAAGAGAGAGTTACCTGTTTGTATTAGAATCTGGTTGTTTAGGGGGGTGCGGGCGGGGTGGCAGGTCTTGTCATTATTGAAGGACCTCATATATGCGACCGCCGCACGCCACGAAGGTGTGATAGAACACTTCACCTCGCGACGAGCAAGGAAAGGAGAAAAAAACAATATGAAAAAAATCAGGAAATGCAATTCAATTTTTTTAAACAAAATATTAATGATATTTCATTTGGGTATCATCAGAAAGGCGGCCGGGGGAAATTGCATTCTATTTGGCGAAAGCCTTGGAAAGCGAGACTGGATAATGGGCAATAGGTGTGTAGCCTAGAAGAGAGGGAGTGAGAGAGAGATACAGAGAGAGAGAGGGAGAAACGACAAATTCCCTGATGGGGTAGGGGGAGAGAGCAGGGGAGAGTGGCTAAGGTTGGAGAGGGGGAGAGAGAGAGAAAAAGGAGAGAGATTGGAAATTGAAATTTATGACATTGAAAATGACTATGACGGAGACAGGTCCCTTTACGCTCCTCTCTTTGGTAGCAGTCAACCTTGCAATGAGGGCAGATCACACAAAAATAGGCTGTTGGGGGGTACTGAGCGCCACGGACGGGATGAAATGGGGGGAGTGGGGGGTGGGGCGGGTGCGCGGAGGTTTGAGTAGGTGGGGAGGTGAGGGGGGTAGCCTAGCAGACAGGAGTGAAGGAGGACATTAGCGGGAGAGATGATGTTGTCAGTGACCGATGTAAATCGCGGCGCTACATAGTCAACAGACACAGTCGGCTGGCTGCGCGGGCCGGGCCTGTCGCCACGACGATGGCACTGACAAATGGAATATTTTCGGAGGACTTAATCAGAGGAAAATGGGGTTTCATCTGCACGCCTCCCCGCTCTGCCGCCTGCAAAGAGAGAAATGATTGCCTGTCCCTCTCCCTCTCGTTTTCACCCTCTCTTCCCTCTCTCTTTCATTCTTTCTTTCTTTTTCTTTCTTTCTTTCTTTCTTTCTTTCTCCCTCTCTCTCTTACTGAGTAGAGCTATACACTGTAAAACTTTCCTCTGTTAAAAGTTGTCATATATTTTACAGTAATATTTTCCTTACTGTAAAAAAACATATTACAGCATCCCTGCTGTAAATGTACAGGGATGCTGTAATGTTTAGATAGTACATTAAATACTACATACTAGTACTATTAAAGCAAAATGTAATGATGTAAAGCAAAATGTGTAAAGCAAAATTACAGTATTAAACTGGCAACTCTGGTGCCAGGATAATGCTGTACATTTACAGTCAATTGTCCCTGAAATCTAAATAAAAGAAAAACAATATATCTGTATGTAAAATACAGTTATTGAAATTGGTAGCAACGTTAACAACAAATGAACAACGTCATTGACAATAGAAGTAACAACAGTTAACACACATGTAACCAAATAAGAGCCTCATTACAACACTAATCTAACGTTATTGTGCGTATGGGGGGGGGGGGGGGGGGGCAGAGGCAAAGGGAGAGAGGGAGATGGAGGTAAAAATTGTGTACAATCCTAGATCTATGATCAGGGGCAACTCTATTCGGGGTAAGGGGGAAAAACACAACGGGGCCGGGTTGGGCAGGGGAGAGAACTCAGCGCAGCATTACTGTAGGTGTTCCTCATGGGTCTCCGTAACATTCCTCCTCAGTTCTGATTTGCTAGCTCTTCTCACCCTTAAATAGGACAAGCATAGAAAAATCAAGAATAGACTAAGAGACCGAGATGTGTGTGTGTGTACTTACCTCACTAGAGGTCTTCATTCAAACTCAGTCAGCTCTTGGAAGAATGGGGCAATGTATGGGTTGAAAATACCTGGCTTCCCCAAGGCCACCTTTGTCCCATCTTCAGGGTTCATCATCTTGGGTTGATTCGAACCTACAGCATGTATCCAATATAGTTTATGAAATAAATGTAGGCAATGAACAAATACAAATAAGATACACCAACTTCAAACCCTTGCTAACTAATAAAACACTGCTATAGCCTAATAATCACAATCGCAGATTATTTTTACCAGATTCACAACATGTTCCGGTAAAGTGAACAGATTTACTACTACTACTACTACTAATATACAGTGGGGAGAACAAGTATTTGATACACTGCCGATTTTGCAGGTTTTCCTACTTACAAAGCATGTAGAGGTCTGAAATTGAGATAGATGGAAAACAGCTTCTATCGGTTCCAGCTTTGATGCACCTGTACTGACCTCGCCTTCTGGATGGTAACGTGGTGAACAGGCAGTGGCTCGGGTGATTGTTGTCCTTTATGATATTTTTGGGCCTTCCTGTGACATCAGGTGCTGTAGGTGTCCTGGAGGGCAGGTAGTTTGCTCCCAAGTGATGCGTTGTGCAGACCGCACCACCCTCTGGAGAGCCCTGCGGTTGTGGGCGGTGCAGTTGCCATACCAGGTGGTGATACAGCTCGCCAGGATGCTCTCAATTGTGCATCTGTAAAAGTTTGTGAGGGGTTTAGGTGACAAGCCAAATTTCCTGAGGTTGAAGAGGCGCTGTTGTGTCTTCTTCACCACACTGTCTTTGTGGTTGGACCATTTCAGTTTGTCAGTGATACAGTGGGGCAAAAGCGTATTTAGTCAGCCACCAATTGTGCAAGTTCTTATTAAAATACTTATTTTCCACCATAATTTGCAAATAAATTCATAAAAAATCCTACAATGTGATTTTATGGATTTTTTTTCTCATTTTGTCTGTCATAGTTGAAGTGTACCTATGATGAAAATTACAGCCCTCTCTCATCTTTTTAAGTGGTAGAACTTGCACAATTGGTGGCTGACTAAATACTTTTTTGCCCCACTGTATGTACGTTGAGGAACTTAAACCTTTCCACCTTCTGCACTGCTGTCCTGTTGATGTGGATAGGGGGTGCTTCCTCTGCTGTTTCCTGAAGTCCACAATCATCTCCCTTGTATTGTTGACGTTGAGTGAAAGGTTATTTTCCTGACACCACACTCCTAGAGCTCACCTCCTCCCTGTAGGCTGTCTCGTTGTTGTTGGTAATCAAGCCAACTACTGTTGTGTTGTCTGAAAACTTGAGTTGGAGGCATGCATGGCCACAAAGTTATGTGTGAAAAGGGAGTACAGGATGGGGCTGAGCACGCACCCTTGTGGGGCCCCAGTGTTGAGGATCAGCGAAGTGGAGATGTTGTTTCCTACCTTCACCACCTAGGGGCGGCCCGTCAGGAAGTCCAGGACCCAGTTGCACAGGGCACGGTTGAGACCCAGGGCTTTAAGCTTAATGATGAGCTTGGAGGGTACTACGGTGTTGAATGTTGAGCTATAGTCAATGAACAGCATTCTTACATAGGTATTCCTCTTGTCCAGATGGGATAGGGCAGTGTGTAGTGTGATGGCGATTGCATCGTCTGTGGACCTATTGGGACCTAAGCAAATTGAAGTGAAGCTTGGGTGACAGGTCCTGAGCGCTCTTGAGCAGGTTTTCATCAAAGATCTCTCTGTAATTTGCTCCATTCATCTTTCCCTCTGTCAGAGTGATCATTTAGGTTATTGGTGACCTCCCTGACCAAGGCCCTTCTCCCCCGATTGCTCAATTTTGCCAGGCAGGCCAGTTCTAGGAAGGGTCTTGGTGGTTCCAAACTTCTTCCATTTAAGAATGATGGAGGCCCCTGTGTTCTTGGGGACCTTCAATGCTGCAGACATTTTTTTGGTATCCTTTCCCAGATCTGTGCCTTGACACAATCCTGTCTCAGAGCTCTACGGACAATTCCTTCGACCTCATGGCCTGGTTTTTGCTCTGACATGCACTGTCAACTGTGGGATCTTATATAGACAGGTATGTGCCTTTCCAAATCTTGTCCAAACAATTGAATTTACCACAGGTGGACTTCAATCAAGTTGTAGAAACATCTCAAGGATGATCAACGGAAACAGGATGCAACTGAGCTCAATTTTGAGTCTCATAGCAAAGGGTCTGAATACTTATGTAAATATCTGTTTTTTTTATTTTTAATACAAACATTTCTAAAAACCTGTTTTTGCTTTGTCATTATGGGCTATTGTATGTAGATTGATACATTTTTTATTTATTTAATCAATTTTAGAATAAGGCTGAAACGTAGAAAAATGTGGAAAAAGTCAAGGGGTCTGAATACTTTCCGAAGTCACTGTAACTCTGGTATATCAAAAATTAAACATGTCTTGTTTTACAACCCAACAAAATGTCCCTTGCCAAACAGCTTTCTCTAGTTTCCTATATTGCTACACAATTTACCTTGCTGCAGTTTCCTGTAGCTGTATTCGATTTTCTACCATATAGCTGCTCCATCCATAGACCCACAGGAGCAGAGAGGGCTCCACAACGTTGATGACATGATCCATTTCTCCCATGATGAATGTAGCAATCTCCCACCCTGTTGCACTGTCGGCCTAATTTGTTATGATGTGACACAGTGGAGGCTTGGTCGACTTGTTGCCAGTAGGGTCCAGCAGCTGAGTGGGATGAGAACTTCAAAAAGACCAAGAGGCTGACAAAACGTTTCCTTGCTTTGATTTGTTTAGTTCTGGTGTCCAATTTATGGTTTGCAGTAGGCTAGTAGGCGTCATACTCAACGGGATTTAATTGCAGTTTTAAATCCACAATAGTTTGGGGTTTAAATGTAAATTACAGACCGTGTATTGGGAGCATACTGGGAATATTCTCTGTCATTTGTCCTTTGAATATGGCCATAATCATGACCGCAAACCCAAGACCTTTGTCCGAGGGACATATAATGCATTCAGAAAGTATTCATACCCCTTGACTTATTCCATATTTTGTTGTGTTACAGCCTGAATTCAAAATGGATTGCATTGATTGTTTTCTGTCGCCCATCTACACACAATACCCCATAATGACAAATCGAAAACATGTTTTTAGAAAGTTTTGCAAATGTATTGAAAATGAAATACAGAAATATCTAATTTACATAAGTACTCACACCCCTGAGTCAGTAAATGTTAGAATCACTTTTTGGCAGCGATTACAGCTGTGAGTCTTTCTGGGTAAGTCTCTAAGAGCTTTGCACACCTGGAGTGTACAATATTTGTATATTATTATTTTAAAAATTCTTCAAGCTCTGTCAAGTTGGTTGTTGATCATTGCTAGACTGCCATTTTCAAGTCTTGCCATTGTTTTAAGCCGATTTATGTCAAAACTGTAACTAGGCCACTTAGGAACATTCAATGTCCAGTGTATATTTGGCATTGTGTTTTAGGTTATTGTCCTGCTGAAAAGTGAATTTGTCTCCCAGTGTTGGTTGGAAAGCAGACTGAACCAGGTTTTCCTCTAGGATTTTGCCTATGTTTAGCTCTATTCCATTTATTTTTATCCTAAATAAAGACGCTAGTCCTTGCCGATTACAAGCATACCCATAACATGATGCAGCCACCACCATGCTCGAAAATATGAAGACGTACTCAATGATTGGATTTGCCCCAAACATTTGTATTCAGGACAAAAAGGTTATTTATTTGCCACAATTTTTGCAGTTTTACTTTAGTGCTTTATTGCAAATAGGATGCAGGTTTTGGAATATTTTTTTCTGTCCATGCTTCTGTCTTTTCACTCTGTCATTTAGGTTAGTATTGTGGAGTAACTACAATGTTGTTGATCCATCCTCAGTTTACTCCTATCACAGCCATTAATCACAGCCTGTTGTGATACAGCCTGGAATTGAACCAGGGTGTCTGTAGTGATGCCTCAAGCACTGAGATGCAGTGCCTCAGACTGCTGCGCAACTCAGGAGCCGAATGGGCCCAGGGTTGTTTAAACTCTGTAACTGTTTTTAAGTCACCATTGGCCTCATGGTGAAATCCCTAAGCGGTTTCCTTCCTCTCTGGCAACTGATTTAGGAAGGACGCCTGTATCTTTGTAGTGACTGGGTGTATGTATTAATACACCATCCAAAATTGTAATGAATAGCTCCGCCATGCTCAAAGTGATATTTTTACCCATCTACCAATTCTCTGCGAGGCATTGGAAAACCTCCCTGGTTGAATCTGTGTTTGAAATTCATTGCTCGACTGAGGGACCTCACAGATCATTGTATGTGCGGGGTACAGAGATGAGGTAGTCATTCAAAAATCATGTTGCACACTATTATTGCACACAGAGTGAGTCCATGCAACTTTTTATTTTGACTTGTTAAGCAATTTTTTACCCCTGAACTTAATTATGCCTGCCATAACAAAGGGGTGGAATACTTATTGACTCAAGACATTTCCATTTTTCATTTTTATTAATTTGTAAACATGTGTAAAAACACAATTTGTGTGTGTTGGCCAGTGACACAAAATCTCAATTTAATTCATTTAAAATTCAGGCTGTGACACAACAAAAGCAGAATAAATCCAGGGATGTGAATATTAGCTGACAACTTCAGAAAAACAATGCACGCACTTCAGTGGGGCAGAAGTCTGTGTGTTGTTGTGATTCTGGGTGGGCAGATAACTAGCAACAATGACAAGAAGCTACCATGTGGGGAATCGTAGGTGGCTCTTTTCAGCTCGTAGTATATTGTTATTGATACCATGTCTTGTTTTGAGGTGTTTTGACTGATGTCAAGTATATGCTAAAATGGCAAAAATGTGTTAGCTAGCTAACCAACAACTGTAACAATGTATTTGAAAGACAACAAGTGCTCAATGTGCAAAAGTATTTATGTTTTCAGTAAACATTGGAGACAAAATATAGCTCCCACGTCTCAACAATCTCAGCCAACTGTTTTGCCCGTTTTGCCCATGTGCGCAACGCCTCTGTTTTGTTGCTAAACAACCAACTCGTCTAGTATGAGTAGACTAACTAGTCCAAAAGCCCATCAGAATCCTCCCTCTCCTCCCGTGGGTTAAAGGTCAAGTTAAAGCTGGCAGGATGTGAGAAGTAGTGATGTGCAGTTCGCGAACGATTCGTTCTTTTTGAACAACTCTTTTTACCAACTCGAGAGTCATGATTCGTTTTTCTGAGTGACTTGCGTTCATTTGCCCTGCTACTGCTGGCCGCAGGAAAATACAACATGAGCATAGAGAAGAAAAATACATGGCTAGAACTGATAATTGATCGCATGGTGCAAGAATGACCGCAATTAATTAATAATTGAATGTTATGAGGGACACAGCCTCTGCTCAACAAACTCAAACTCGAGAACAAATCGTTTGGGGGGGGGGGGGCTGCAGTTCGGGAACGACTGGACCTATCACCTTCACGGCAGTCAAGCAAAGCATTCCGCCAAGAGTCGTTCACAATCTAGTCCCTTCCGTGGCCACACCTAGGCCTCGTTTCAAATGTACTAAGAAATAATCGCATTTGTTTGCCTAGCAATCAACAAATGTACATTGTTTAAAGCACACGTTTACAAGTCTCAGTCACAAATTACAGCTCCAATAAGCCCCCTATGGTGAACAACATGTGAACGAGAGGCTCGTAGAATCATGACTCTTTCAAGTTTTCAGTTCATCGTTTGCCGGTAGGGGGACGCTGAAGTATAAGTAGGGAGGTCCTGCGTCTGCATGCTCTGGGCATTACTGAATCAAATGAACTAAATGAGTCGAAACATTTGTTCTTTTGACTGAACAAATCACTAGTAAGAAGACCCAGACCCTAGATCCACTGTAACAACAGGGCAGCGAACCACAACAGAGGATGAATCACCGAGCGGAGCAACAGTGAAATGTGTCACCTTTTGCTGCAGATCAATGATAATTACCTCCCTGACACGAGTATTACTTTACAGGATCAGGGACAGGGGGAGGAAGGGCTGGGGAGGGGCCACCGAGCTGGTCAATACTCTCTGAGATATGGCTCCTGTTGGCCCCCGGGCCTGACCTAATAGCGGCTCAACAAGCCATTACTGCCTCCGCTGGTCTGGTAGGAAAACACTGTGTGTGTGTGTGTGTGTGTGTGTGTGTGTGTGTGTGCGCGCGCGCGCGTGCGCATGCTAGTCCAACGGCATACCAATAGAAGCTTGTACAGATAGAGGCGGGAAAAACACATTGCTTTATCAACCCAACATAAAGTGTTACTAAATTGCTCCATTTAAAAACACATACTGTAAATGCATTGTGAGAGGGCATCTTACCATGTGGCCCTGAGTGAATAGTGAACACATGTTGATAAACATAATTATTTTAGTAGCAGAGCTATTTCCCACAGCCTCAGTAATAATCATAACTCCCATTGTCAATGCACCTCCTACTACCTGAGCACAGATAATCCACCAGAATTGCTTCTGTTGTTGCTGGATTGCTCAGATCTGTAATGCTCAGGTATTTACTTTACAGAAATATCACAGGTGCGGTAGTTAGGGGGAAGCCAGGTAATAGCCTATTGTATTCAGCAGGTGGTATACAAGCATTCTGTCACAGAATCTTAGCGCTTAAATTGGACTTGTAACAGATAACACTTGCAAAAATCTTTGACTACTTCCTCGCGATTAGTGGTACGGCTGATACACATACGTATGATACAATTTAGGAAAAGATCCACTGTGGACTAGGGTCAGTCCTTGTTCTCTCTCTTACAAAGAAAACCTCTTTTGGTAGCAGCCCACAGCCCAGGGCAAACTGGCTTCATCTCTCTCCACCTATCCTCTCGGGTCCTTCTCCTCTCGCCTCGTGGCGAGAGAGCGGGCGCTCGACGGTCGGTGGGCTGCATGAATGTGGCTCTCGGTCTCCAAGACGGGATTTGGATTGTTCGGCCCTGATTTGAATCCTGGGGTTTTGAGGAGAGAGGCAGTCTGGCCAATCAGAAGGCTCTCCTCTGTAGGGGATAGAGGTCAGAGGTTGTATACGTAGATCCTCCACTTCCACTACTGTTTTTATCCCAACGGCGGTCTGTATAAAATAGTCTCTTTTATACGCTAATGTAAATGAAAATGACATGACCTCTTTTCCAAATCTAATGCAAATGTATGTTGGACAACTTTGTGCCCAAGTTTTCTGTTTGATAGTAAACATACTTCATGGCATTGAAAGTAAATGTTTTTAACCTTCATGGATAGTTACACGGTTGTGTGTTATATAACTCTGCTGTCTTTTGTACGCATAATGTAGTTCAAATAAAGTGTTACAGCACTAATACCCACCCCAACTGGCAGCTTTTATGCAGCTTAAATACTGGATACCAGTCTCTTTTGTTTTAGTATTATATCTGCCACTTGTTTGTTTAACTCATTTGCAATTCTGGTCAGGCTTATGGCCGCATCCTCTCTTATAACTTAAGAATCTTTTGTTATTATCTGTTTCCATTTGAAATGTTTTAACTTTAAGACTTAAAACTCTAGGACTTGGCTGCGTTTGCAGACTCTGGGCTTGTGTTCTTTTCTCTTGAATGAGTTGAGTTTCTTTGAATGCCCTACTGTTCATAATACAATTGATAAAGGAAGTCATACCCATCCTTATCAACAAGTGGTTTCATTTTTGGTAAAGAGTACCTCAACGGTATGGTAAAGTAATGCATATTCTGTACTGTAATTTAGACACTCATGCCACTTGTAAAACTTCACACAGTTTGTTGTGTGTTTGAATATGCCTACTGCCGATGGTGTGCACATTTGACCATTACACATACTGTACAAAGTCAATTTATTTTACAGATGGGGGATCTGAAAATGAAGGCGGTTATCTGACTTGGAAAGTCGATCACGATTCCTCTTCTTCTGATACAGAGCTCAGTGCTGAGGATTGTTCCACATTCCTTATGCATACTCTCACAAACAGTCTCTCTCTCTCTCTCTCCTTTTCTCTTCTCTCCATCCTGATCTCTCTCCCCTCTCTCTCCTCCACACTCGGTTCCTCTCTCACTTTATTAAACGACCTGTCTGCCTGTACACGCTGTCTGTCCCAGGTGGCTCTGTATGTTCAATTCTATCATTAAAACCCATTACCCAGCTATCAAAACCCCCTGTAAATCCAGCTAATGACCTCATTTCCCTAAGTGTCACCTGTGTCAGTCAGCGGCAGGGACGCTTGCATTGGCGTACATCCAAAAAGGGTCCGGATGGAGTACCCCATAACGCTCCCTACCCTCCATTCCTCTCGCCTCTAAAAAGAGGTTAGAGAAATCAGTGGCCAACCAAAAATTACATGGTAAGGTGACGAGGGACAGTGTGTGTGACTACTCAAATATTCTACTTTAATAGCTAGGCCAGATCAACTAGGGGCCCAATTTCAATACAACGAAGAAGAGAGAAATAGGTAAGAGGGGGTAATGGCTGCTGTTTGACTAAATCCATTCCAAATCCCATACACATCCATCATAAGTGATGGTTTATGTACTCCGAAGGGGTGATAATAGCATATAGCATTTTCACACAGCTTCCCGTGTTCTGGATTTGAGTGGAGAGAACGAAGGGTGAAGAAAGTGGAGTAGGGGACGCGGGTTGTTTCTTTTCCCTCCTTCTTCCTCCTCTTCCTCCCCCTCACATGCTCCTTCCTCTCCTCTCCCACTCTTTGGGAAATCATTCCTTGAATTGGAAAAGGGGCCCTGGGGCCACCGGGGCGACCAGTCACTAGTTCTTTTACAGTGGATAATTGACTCCCTTCGCCTGGTAATTCATCG
The DNA here is from genome assembly GCF_045791955.1 of Oncorhynchus clarkii lewisi. Lineage (NCBI taxonomy): Eukaryota > Metazoa > Chordata > Actinopteri > Salmoniformes > Salmonidae > Oncorhynchus > Oncorhynchus clarkii. The sequence continues at coordinate 11,058,953 of NC_092174.1, read as the reverse complement.
CTTGCATATGCCAGCTAATACATCAGTGGGAGAGAAGCTGCCGACCTCCCAACCTTCTCTACACCCCCCCCCCCCCCCCCCCCCCCCCCCCCCCCCCCCCCCCCCCCCCCCCTACAAAACGCACACGCACCACCGCCCACACACTCTTACTTCACACACACCACCACCTCTCACACACACACACACACACACACACACACACACACACACACACATACTCCAACTTCACACACCCCACTTTCCAACCTCACACACGGGGCCCAGGCCGGGCCCCTCCTTACCAAAGAGCCAGGAGCTGGGAATGAGAAGAGGGAGCGAGGTGGCGGAGGAAAAACCTGAGATGATAGATGGGGCGTATTGTGGCATTATGAATGAATTATGCCTCCCAAATACCTTGAGCAGTGCAGACTGTCAGCCTGTATCTATACTAATCTGGGAGGAAATATGACTGTTTCCACATTAAAGAGGGCTGCAAAAGAACCAGCTATGGAATTAATTGAGCAATCAGGCCATTAGAAGGAAATGTCGTACACGGATTCTCTATCGCCGAGACCACATTTATCATCCTCGACTGGCGGTCCCATTCTTTTATGTGTTTTCCCCCCCTCCTCTCGCTTATCGTTTTAATGTACCCCTATCACCAAACAGATTAGGATTATTGTGACAAGACAAAGGTATATTTTTTTCTTTTCGATAGTGGTGTCAGCACCTGATGCATTTATCATGGGTGTCACCCAGACCTATCCCCTACAACTTCCGCGCCGCGCTCCATTTTCCTCTGTATGGCACCATCTTACTAATGCAACAAAAAGGACGTTTATTACTGCTGAATGGAGTTACAATGTTTGAATTCGATTTGTATTAAAGCCATAGTTGATCAAATTATGTTGAGGTCATTTTTAGACACATAATTCACAGATAAATGTTTCTTCTTATATTTTTCTTGATTGAGGCCTAAACCCATCTTTATTTGTTTCTCTTGATGTATGTATATTTAATAATGTGCTTATACAGTATCACTTGAGCATGTCACCTTTCATTTGTTTTGTACAAGCAGCTCTAATTGGAGAAATAGTTTTTTGTGTTTTGTTTAGAGTTTAAAAAAAAGTATTTTTCTTTTCTTTTTTTCTCTCGGCTGAATTAGTTGATTTAATCGTTTTTAAAGTTTCCCTAACTTGATTTCGTTAAATGATTGTCTCTAATTTTACGAAGCCCTTAAAACACCATTTCAGGAGTAGTCTAAGCCGACCACTAATATAACACAAGTTGAGGCGGAAGCGGTTGTGCTGTACAATAGTGATTTATCATCTGATGGTCCTGTATGGAAGTACATTAGGCGCCCTCTCTCCGGTGTAGACTGGTGTAGGCTCCAGGCCACAGCGTTAACCTTGCCCTTGTTCCAGGCTGCGGGCTGGAGGAGAGAATAAAGTAAGAATGGGGCCGCTGGCTCCTCAAGGGTACTGTAGCTACTACTGCTCCCTGCTTAGAGAGAGGAGCTTTGAGCTTTTGCCCATTACAAAACACTCCCTGGGGTTATTTTTTTCATTAGACTCATAAAAGCTTTAAGTTTGATATAGCTTGCATGGGCTCCCTTCAGTAATTACATTAATATGATGTACTGTCATATTTTGATTGTATGCATTTCACATGTAAAATAAGGGCAGCTCAATATCCCACAATGGCAGTCACAAAATAAACACTGACTGTATACACGACTCTAGGGTATGAATTTTTGGAAAATATCAAATGTTTGATCATTTCTAGTGGGACGGCATTAGAAAAAAAGGATAATAATTCATATTTATTAAAAATACTATTATAGGTATAATATTATTAATCTACACAGTCTACTGGTAACATACTTTTAATTTAATTTTTTTTTCTTCTTGATATAGTAGATAAAACAGTAATGTGTAAATGTGTAACCAAATGCAACCTGATATTAATGTATAGATAGGCTTGAAGCAGTAGTGCTGAATATTCTCTGAGACAAACTGATGGCATCAAAAGGCCAAAATCAAAGTTGTTTTCTAGAACTGAGCTCCATGCTGCTCTATGATCAATGAAGCTCTATCTCCCCCTGGTGTATAAAAAGGGACATTACATGAAAGGATCCAACTTTCAAGGACCATACATTTGTCGATCTAGAAGAAAATACATTTCATTCTAAAACAAAAAATCTAAACTGCCATCATATTGCTTTGTACACCAAGTGACCAAGATACTAAAGTCCAACATAAAACCATGAAAGCAGTTTAAAAAATAACACAGAAATAACACAGCGTAATCCCTGCCATGTTCCGGTAAGAACCTGAGGGATGGGGCTATAAATGTAACCACTCTCAAATTCATAGACAGCGATGGGTGGAGAAACTGACCATCAATCCATGATATCAAAATTTAATTTTTAACCATATTTTGAGGCTATAATTGCTTGCATTTATTTTGTTTACAAACAAGCTTATATTTTGGGTTCTGATGCGGTACGAGTCGACAGTTGAACTAAATTCATGAGACATTTCTAAGTTATATTCTGCAAGGACTCTATTCAATGCATATTGCAGAAATACAGCGTTCTAGCGTGGTTGAAATGTAGAGGCAACGTTCCCACGTTAGTGGAGACTGTATTCACGGTAACCGTTGAAATACCTTTACATTTATATCGTACAATATGTAAATTCAGCGATACAGATTGAATCAACGGGTACATGTAATTCATTTATAAATCAAAATTACTGTATATAGCAACTGCAGATTGACCCTTTAAGATCACGTTTTAATTCCCCTTTAAGATCGCGTTTTAACTCACCTTCAAGTTTTGTTCAGCCCTCTGAGCTTCCTTGGCGCCATGTTTATTTTATTTGATCTTTATTTAACTAGGCAAGTCAGTTAATTAAGAACAAATTCTTATTTTCAATGACGGCCTTGGAACAGTGGGCCTTGTTCAGGGTCAGAACGACAGATTTTTACCTTGTCAGCTCGGTAGAGGAACCGAGTTTGGAGGAGAGAAATACCCCTGAAAACTCAGCAGAGGGCAATGAAATTACATCTGGTACCACTGGAACTAATTTTTCCAGGCATGCATTTGTCTTAAAAGCATAAAATAAGCTGGTTATGCCAAATGTAGATACAAATGTGTAAAGATGCTGTGAAGAGGGAAAGAGCGGGATTCTACTACCTGTGACATAACAGTCCAGACCTACAAGCAGATGTCTAGACTGGACACCCACATACATAGAAGAAATACTATTCCACTGTGTCTTGAGAAACAAAAGCCTGAGAGAGCACTGGCCATTATCCGACTGTTGCCACCTATATAGTGATTGAGGAGGGAACCAGCAACTATGTAGTAATGGAACGTGTGCACTGTCATCTCTGCCATAAGGATGGACCTCTTGTCAGAGGCCATAACATCTCGTCAGAGGCCGTAAGCCAACACTCCCATAGGGAGACAGTAGTCAATGAGAAGAAGCACTGCATTTGATCCTTATAGGTCAATTGTATTTATATTGTCATCATACCAAAGATTACCGATATATTAATATTGACAACCAAAATTCCCAGCTCTTCTTAGTTAAAGATAAAATAGGCCTAATAATATAATTTTTTCACCTTTCCTATTTGAAGATGGGCCTCTGAAATGTAGGCCTCATATTCCTTGACTCATATTTTTCTTCGTGCATGCAAAGGCCAGCCTACTTACCTCGCAAAGTCTTTGTCACCATTCTCGCGCCATGCGTTTGTACTTTCCCCTCCAGGAGCAGCGGTTTTGCACGCTCTGCCGACTGTCCAATCAGAAACTGGTAGCGTCTCGTTGCTCTGTCTCCATACCCGGCTCTTTCTCATAACAGGTGAGGTTGCATAATTTCCCTTGCAAAATACAGGTGATCATATGTAGACCATTTCCATTTTCGACAATACAATTGATAAACGTATTTTTTTTCTGGTTTATGAAGTTGACTTCTTGACAGACATGGTATCTCATTCTATGATGGTTTAGCATACAGAGTAGCCTAGTAGTTCAGGGCAACTTTGGAACACTTGCCACTTGATACCGCTCTCTTTACTTGTCATCGTTCTTTAAGACCCTTTGGATACGTTTGTGTATGTGTGTGTGTTGTGTGCTTGTTACAAAATGTACAAATTCACTGACAGATAGCGATACAGTCAAAGCATTTCTTTCAAACTTTTGAAATATATATTTTTTATCTTGAATAACTAAATTGACCTTGAATAACACATTTTGACCGGTTTCCTAACGAGGCACAGCACCTCACATATTGTAGCTGCAACAGCTGGAGAGAAACCACGCCTCTCTAAAATCGTCTTCCAATCAGATTATCTCATTACTGTTGCCACTCAATTTACAGCCATTCCCCACCCAGAAAGGATCTTGGTAAATTAGCATGTGGCCAATGATGTTAAGTATGCAAATATTTGACATTATCCTATGCACTTGCATTGTTCTTGCGATATTATCTGTGGACACCGGTTGTTGTCTCATTTCCAACAGCGATAAACAGAGTAGCTACTGTGTCACAACTTCACTAGCACTAACAGTGACATATCAGCAAGCAATATTATTGTCTCGATTTTGATTTCATGTGCAAAATGACATTTGAGGAACTAAGTGGGGATTATTCTGCAGAAAGGTAAACTACTTTAAAGCGCTTTCGTCAATGCCAGTGCAACTTGCAAATGGCTCTCTTTTCACTTGAACTTGGCAAGCAATGCAATGCATTAACATTTAAAAAATAATGCTGAAAACGTCAGTGTATTGTTATTCAGATATTTAACTTCTGTAATGTTGTCTAAGTCATTTGACAACGTTGCTATGACTTGGTTAGTTGGCTTGGTTGAAGTATTTGCAGTATTCGAATATGTAACGCCAGCTTTTCTGTTGAGCTCACGAGACGCGTTCCGGCCAGCCAATCTGCAGTTAGCCTAACACTGTAACGCCGGTGTCAGGTAATTTTAGGGAAACACTTTTGACCTGAACTTAAAACTTCAGTGTAATTGACTATCTATGTACTCATCATACAATAGGAGTTTTGTCAATTATGGAGTGACATGCACCGAAAAACAAACGCGGTGTCAGAGTTTGAACTTGCAAATCAGTCAGTTGGCCTCGCAGCTAGGTCAAGGTACAGAACTACCTACGCTAGCTAGCTAGCTAACGTTAATCCTAGTAAGTACACGATAGCCAGCTCCTGCGCTTGGCAGTAACGTTCGTCTGCCAGGTCAGATAGACAAGCCCTGGCATACCCTCCTTTTCAATAAGTTGAGCTTTGCCCATGCATATGTGAAAGTTGATGTGAGTTTGATGTCCGTTTTAATAATACACTATTTTCTCTGTTTTAGGATGGATACAGTGGCAAAAGCATTGGAAGAGGTTCTCTCGTTGGCATTACCCCAAGGATGCATTACAGTAGGGGTCTATGAAGCAGCAAAATCATTGAATGTGTAAGTAGGCTATACTTTAAAACCAGTGAGAGTTCAAAGTTCCAATGATGTAGTTTTTGTCTATGCATGCTTGTTTAGAATGTCTGCATTTCATGTTATGTTACTGTGTTACTAACCACATATTTGTTACTTTCATCATTAGAGATCCAGATAATGTGGTTCTGTGCATCCTGGCAACAGATGACGAGGATGTAAAGGACGTGGCCCTTCAGATCCACTTCACCCTGATCCAGGCATTCTGCTGTGAGAATGACATCAGCATCCTGCGAGTTAACAACACCAGGCGTCTGGCAGAGATCCTCGGCGGAGGGACACAGGGGGGAGAGCCCATGGATCTGCACTGTGTCCTGGTCACTGTAAGTATCTATTTCCATTTTATTCACCTTATATTCACTCAAAAATCATAACTTTCAAACACAAACAGGTGCTAAAAATGGTTAAAAAGTTATTTTATTTTACTGGGGCACATGAGACACTCTCTCTGGATATGCCAGAACATTCCCACTCCCACTAATTACTCACTCCTTGTGTCCTGTAACCGAACAACTCAGTCTTGCTATTAATGACTCCTGTGGAATTTTCATTGAGGGAAATAACTTGAATTGCTCATCGTCTTGAAACTCCCAGGTGTCTATCTATTTTATTGCAGGCCATAAAATCAGGCATTAGGATATTTTTGCAACGATTGACTCTCTCGCTCTTTTTCTCTTGTCTTTGCAGAGCCCACACTCCTCCTCCTGGAAAGACCCAGCCCTGAGCAAAGTGAACCGCTTCTGCAGGGAGAGCCGGTGCATGGACCAGTGGGTACCCATCATTAACCTCCCTGAGCGATGAAGGGTCCCCCCAACAGCAAGACCTGTGAAGGACTCTCTCTGTACGGGAGTAGAGTGATCCCTGATGGACACACTACCCTGGGAAAATTCCTGATGGAGGAAAAAGAAGACAAACAACCACAAAATAAAGCATTTTGAGAAGAAAAAAAGAAGATCAGATCCATCCATCTAGATGGGATACAAAAGGGGGTGGATTTCCACCGGGTCTGGTGGAGTTGAACTATCAGCTATGGCAGTCAGGGCGAGATGACGAGGCACTTTTTATGTTCAGTCACCAGACCGAAACCGACGTCTGTGCTTTTTAACGGAAGATGGACACACTGTACAGAAAGATAAAATCATGTATGGCAGAGCACTTCACCTTGTGGGGACTTAAAAGATTGAGAGAAACAAAAAGATGAGCTCTTTTGTAGCCACTGTTGTTAAGACAACCAAGGCCTCTCTTTTTGCCGAAACAGAGCACTTGTAGAAACACTGGACTTGTTGTATTTTTGTATTCACAATGTTGATGTTGTCTTTACTATTGTTATATAATTATTTAAAAAGGGAAGGGCTAAATATCCAATGAACAGTGAAGATACTATGCATTCAGTCAGTGTTTCCATTGCCAACAGTTTTTTACACAAGTGAATAGTTCTTTTTTTACAGTTAAGTTATTTCTTATGATATTTAAATGTATTTATGTTTACAATTTTTATACCATTATCTCTCTGCAATTGTCTGTAAAGACACAGGTATATTATTGTTGTCAATAAAAAGTATTTTTGGAGCCAGAACTTGATGGTCCTCATTTTTTTTCTTCATTTCTGGAAATGTAACTAAGCTAGTTGAGCTTTGACCCCTCTGACAGTTGTATAGGGAATCACGTGTGGATCATGGAGGTCACACTGGCCTCTATGGACTCTGTGACATCCTCATCCCTGGGTGACAATAGCCCCCCTCCACTCCACGCTTTGTTCTGCTTGGGTCAGCAAGGCCGAGCTCATTCATCCGAACGGTTTTCACCCGTCCTGAGTTCAGCCCATGATTGAGCTGAGTGCCCTTTCTGCATACCTCTTTGAATGCATTACGTCTGCCTGCCGCCTCACTAGGAAAAGTACTGCACGCACATTTGCAGCACATTTGACAATCCGGGTTTCTGCTCGGTACAAATGCTTTTGATTTTTCACTTGCATGCAAAACTAGCTATTGAATTAGACAATAGTGAGTGCTCAGGTGAATAAAGGTAGAATGGAAAAAGGAACAAAGTTCACGGCTTCAACTAATAGTGTATGGCCAGTGGTGACATATTACATACAATGCAACATATTACAAAACCCTTGCTGGGGTAGGTAATAGTGTAAACTCATGCAAAAGCAAGGCTTTTTGAGCCGGTTTGTCTTTCACAGGGAAGGTGTGTTAGAGGACACATGACTGGAAGTCTTTGTAAAGCTTTGTAAGGGAGAATGCAGTGGGTGCAGATTGTGTAAACCACCCACTCCTTCCTCCACTTGCTATTGAGTGACATGCTCACATGTGACGCTGGCGTCGAGTGTGGATGATGTCAGAGCTCATGTAAGGCAGGCTTACCCCTGTTTCATTATGATCACGAGAAGAGCTTGTCACCTTTGCAGAACAAAACCCAGTTTCTTTCCACATGAGAAGGATATTTCGCTGTTGTGTGTTCATTGTAATTGGCTTTAAGAACCTTTTGGAATACTGTTAAAAAATATAAAAAAACTCAAGATATTTCCATAGCTCAATGATTTTGTATTTTTTTTTTATATAGTTTTATTTTTGTAGCACAAACTAAAAAGAAGTTGTTTTAAATGGATTCTATTATATTTTTATTAATAATATTGTATATTATATAGTAATAACACCAGATTGGGTAGACCTTCCCGACCGCACTGTGTTGAAGGTTACCATGATGTAACTTAGATTTGTGACCGACCGGTGGAGAATTCTAACACTGATGTCATGTGGTATTGTGTTGGTGTAGGGGAAAGGTTATTTTTTTATTATATATAATTAGGGTAGGGTTGATGTACTGGAGGAGTTCAAGCAAGGGATTTGACAATCCCCAGACTTTAGTATCTACCCAACCTGCTCCTTGGGTACCCCTGTTCAGGTTATCACAATCAACACACATTTTAGAAGGTTGTATAAGGCAATAAAGACTCAGGTGATGACAGATTTCATATTAATCAGACTCATATTTTCCACTCAAAGTATCTGGGGGGGAGGTCTTGAGACAATGTTTTACATCTACAGGACACGTGTTACACTTACGCAACAAAGAACACTACTAATACAATAATAACAGTGTAGATCTCTATAGAGAAATAACTAACCAAACACAAAAGTTGAATAACTTGTGTAACAACAGTGTTATAATACCATGAGGGTGCACTGGTTGGTAGTAGCAAGTAGATTAGATGCCATGGCTGGCACGGTCCACTGCACTGCTCAATAGGGGAGTGAGTGGCTCGGTCTAACTGAGGTGGGGGGGGGGGGGGGGGGGGGGGGGACTGCCAACAGTGCAGAGATTGGATCGACACTGCCCCACATCTCCCCGCATCCCCCACATCAGCACATTCCAACACACTGACACTGTAACTGCCAAGCTTTCACAGAGGGAGGCCCGCGGTCAGTCGGCCTGCCAGGCCTAAGCAATGTGCACACCAGGGTCGCCCTGGAACACAATGATATTGTGCTCACCAGGATTACACTGTGTGCTTCATGGCTGATATGTCTGCTTAGAGCTGATATCAATACACTGCTACTGTGCAGCCAGGCTTATGCACAACACTGTGCCATAAGGCTTCCACTGTGAGATGGTAAAACTGTGCCTAGCTTTCCCAGCTGCAAGAGGGAACCATAGTTAAGATGACTCTTTTGGTTACGATCCACCATTTTCCTCATAGTGGAAAAAAACATGTTTACCCACCAGCTGCCCAAAGATAAGGACAGAAAATCAAGGGCAACAAGCTTCAGGCTATGCTGACAAATCCCCAAAATAGTTCCTCCTCTCTCGGAAAGCGGAAACAAGGGTTTCGTTACATTCTATGTTTAGCTCTCTCCTGTTCACTGGTCCCAGATGGCCATGGGCCAAGGCCTATTCTATTCTCTCCATAGTAAGGTATAAATACATGTCCGCTAGAACCCACGTAATGGGAGGAAGCAAGGCTAGGTCATAGATAACTTGCAGTAGCTCTCTTTAGGCCACATGACTGGGGCTGAGCCAAACTGCTGAGTGGGTGGGAGTCCTATGGATGTCCTATGGATGAGCTTGGTCTGCATCCCCTTTTCATTTGCATGTTATTCCCTTCTGATCTGAGTGACATTGGATGCTACATTTAAATATGACGCTTTCTGAGATTCATCGTTAGATTACCTTAACGTAATGGGCACAATGTACTCTTGCACATGAGGTAGTACAAATCGTCAGACTCGTAATGAAAAAAAGACTTCCCTGAGGGAAGCTAGCATGTTACGCGAGAAAGCAACAAATCGTCAGACTCGTAATGAAAAAAAATACTTCCCTGAGGGAAGCTAGCATGTTACGCGAGAAAGCAACAAAGAGGCAGACAAAACAAGGTGCAATGATAAAAGCATGTTTAATAACAGTAGGAGCGACTGTACTACGGCAGAGAGAGAACAAAAGCCACATACAGAGATGTCTTTAATCCACCAGATTCACAAGGGTCACGTAAGAGTCTCCCAAAGGGTACTTTAAGGCCATTTCTGGTATGCTGGTTGAATCAGAATTATCTGGTGATGGCAGACAAATGAACGGTAGCCTGATTTAGCGTACTAAGTTTGTGGCAATTAAAACCCATTGTTAAGAGAGAAACATAGTCGAGATACAATTGTCATCGCTGAAGAATTCGTAATGGATTACTGGGTTTCCTTGTCTCTGATTTCAAGACCTTTATGACTAATGAGGTACCTTTTAGAGGAGGGAGGCTAACACCAACAATACAAACAGTAGCACCAGGAAGTACAATCAGACATGTTTTTGTTTCTCTTTTACTAGTGACAAGGCGTAAGACATAACGATGGCACGATTCAGTTAGAAATCACTGCAATTCAGCACAGAAAGATTCATTGTTCCCAAAAGATAATTGTACTTTCCAGCCCGTAAGTGCTAACCACACAGATACAGCTGGTTCGTTTCATCTAGATTTGTCACGGGGGGACATGTTCCCAACAGCTGAACGACGGGTCATACAGCACATTCTATTCTTTACTGTTCAACAGGACACTTATCTCTGGACTTTGGGGTCAGCCTTGAATACATGATATAGTGCACATGGTTGGAGTGAAAATCATTTATTACATTGTTAATTCCAACCCACACGCCCAGCGGATGCATCTTCTATGGTCTCTTCCAACGGAATACTTGTACCTCTTTAAAATACCAAACTATACATTAATTATATGATCTCTATCTTAAATAATACGTAAGGCGACTTGGCTCACAGTGTTAGGTTATGTAACACCTGGTTTAAATGGCTGGGAGGAGTGCTGTATACTAAGGTTGTCTAGGTGAATGACCTGCCTCAGCAACACATTGCAGTTTCCTATCCGACAATTGGCATTGAGTTGACATATGCTCTGCACTAACAAAACACTTCTGCTCTTTACATTAATAGAAGGCTCTGATGATGTCTACTTCCTCCATTGGTCACTGACAACCCAGGTGACTGACTCCCTGCTAAACCAGGAAGTTATTAATAAACAGCATGAGTCAATGGGGAGAAGATAATACAGTCAAATGTCCCAACCCAGACTCCAAAGCCTAAAATACATTATATACGGTCATTGTAACACACATGACAGCAGATACGATTGAAGACAAATAACAGACTTGTTAAAGTGATGGATGGATACCATGGCTAAATCCACTGAGCTAAATCAGACAGAAACTGACAGTCAATGTCCCAATGTACACTGCCGTTCAAAAGTTTGGGGTCACTTAGAAATTGCCTTGTTTTTGAAAGAAAAGGCATTTTTCTGTCCATTACAATAACATCAAATTGATCAGAAATACAGTGTAGACATTGTTAATGTTGTAAATGATTATTGTGGCTGATACGGCTGATTTTTAAAGGACTATCTACAGTTGAAGTTGGAAGTTTACATACACTTAGGTTGGAGTCGTTACAACTCGTTTTTCAACCACTCCACAAATGTCTTGTTAACAAACTATAGTTTGCCAAGTCGGTTAGGACATCTACTTTATGCATGACACAAGTCGTTTTTCCAACAATTGTTTACAGACAGATTATTTCACTTATCATTCACTGTATCACAATTCCAGTGGATCAGAGGTTTACATACACTAAGTTGACTGTGCCTTTAAACAGCTTGGAAAATTCCAGAAAATTATGTCATGGCTTTAGAAGCTTCTGATAGGCTAGAGTCAATTGGAGATGTACCTGTGGATGTATTTCAAGGCCTACCTTCAAACCCAGTGCCTCTTTGCTTGACATCATGGGAAAACCTAAAGAAATCAGCCAAAACCTCAGAAAAGAAATTGTAGACCTCCACAAGTCTGGTTCATTCTTGGGAGCAATTTCCAAATCGCCTGAAGGTACCACGTTCATCTGTACAAACAATAGTAAGCAAGTATAAACACCATGTTGTGCACCGGGGCCTCCCACTCCTCTTTCTAGAGCTAGTTTGTTCTGTTCTGTGAAGGGAGTAGTACACAGCGTTGTTCGAGATCTTCAGTTTCCTTGCAATTTCTCGTATGGAATAGCCTTAATTTATCAGAACAAGAATAGACTGACGAGTTTCAGAAGAAAGTTCTTTGTTTCTGGCCATTTTGAGCCTGGAATCAATCCCACAAATGCTGATGCTCCAGATACTGAACTAGTCTAAAGAATTCCAGTTTATTTGCTTCTTTAATCAAAACAACAGTTTTCAGCTATGCTAACCTAATTGCAAAAGGGTTTTCTAATGATCAATTAGCCTTTTAAAATGATCAACTTGGATTAACTAACACAACGTGCCATTGCAACACAGGACTGATGGTTGCTGATAGTGGGCCTCTGTACGCTAATGTAGATATTCCATAAAAAAATCTGCCATTTCCAGTTACAATGGTCATTTACAACATTAACAATGTCTCCACTGTATTTCAGATCAATTTGATGTTATTTTAATGGACCATTTCTGAGTGACCCCAAACTTTTGAATGGTAGTGTATATTCTAACTGTTTACTGTATGTTATGTATGTAACTATGGCAAGTTCAAATTGAGTGATAAAATACAGCATTTTCATTAAAGGGAAATGTTACAGGCTTTAAGGCAAGATTGATGGATGAGTAGTGGTTTTAGATCCCAATTCTCCCCGGAAAATAAAATACAGGCAACATTAAGAAGCAAACAGATAAATAAAAAGGCTTCACTACAATATAGTGCAGGGCTTTTTGTCCTTGAAGGGGTTCTCTGAGGCAGGTATGCCCATGAGCAGAGGGTCGTACTTGGCGTGTTCGCCACAGTAGTGCATGAGGTCCGCAGAGGCCTTGGATACCTACAGGACAGAGAGACATGAGAGTGTGAATGGGAGGGTTTCTGCCGACACAGGAGTCTCACACATACACACCCATCCCACAAGCACGCGTAGACACTCACTGATAACAGATCATCCTTTGCTGCAAGTTGGTGTCCATTTAGAGAGACAGGTAAGGACCAGAAAATGTACTTTATTGTTACTCAACACTGCTTTCTACTCAGTCTAACTTTCAGCATACCATACCTTTATCCTCTCAATACTGGCCTCTATCCTCAGCTGTTGTACTGTCCTCCTGGCTTGGGCTATGTTGTTAGAGCTTGGCATCTTCGATGACATCTTGGCCTCCACACCACTACGTGCATTAAGTATAACAAAAGTGCCTCGTAGAATAGAACGTATAATGAATAAACACAAATACAAGTACAGCAAATATATAGACAAATTGGACAACACTTACCTAGTCAAAGACTTGAAATCCAACCTTACTGAGTCTTGGGAAAAAAACCTGCAAAAAAAAAAAAGAAAACTGATTACGGGCTCTTTTCAATCTGTATGGCTGAAGCATGACAGATAGCGTGATAGGAATGTAAAGGTAATTTCCGCTTGAACCGACATATGCAGTGTTTACCCTGAACGAGGGAACATTGAAATTTAAAGGCAATTGGGCTTTAGTGCTGGACCTCTGCTATATGGACTGAATAGGGCCCTAAATCAACCTGCAATAATTGCATTAAAAGCATGACCACTCTCTTTAAAGCAAGCATTGGGACAAAACATTTCCCCCCTCCATATGTAACAGTGTAACTTTATACCGTCCCCTCGCCCATACCCGGGCGCGAACCAGGGACCCTCTGCACACATCAACAACAGTCACCCTCGAAGCATCGTTACCCATCGCTCCACAAAAGCCGCGGCCCTTGCAGAGCAAGGGGAACTACTACTTCAAGGTCTCCGAGCAAGTGACGTCACCGATTGAAACGCTATTTAGCGCGCACCACCGCTAACTAAGCTAGCCGTTTCACATCCGTTACACATACATCCTACAAATCGGACGGTAAAGACCAACACATCTTTGACACATGAGAAGCAGTTATGACACTTTGCCAGCCACTTGAAAAATCACCGTACGGTAGAGCATGTCATAACAAAGCAATCATATGTCGGCAAAGGGACCATAACAGTAAACAAATAATAGAACGAAAGAGCACAGTGAGATGGTGGCTTTTGTGGAGGAGGGTTACTGTTGTGTCAACAAAGCGTGATGTCAATCAGTTCTCCATTATGTCTTTGCATGATATAACCATGTTTCAGTGGTAGGAGAGACATTAAAGAGGCACTGCAGCTGATTGCAACAAGGCTAAACATGAGGGTTAACGGCTTCTGCTCACACACTTTCTCTTCTTAGGCTTTTCCCATAAATAACATCACAAGGGCTTCCTCATTGTGCACAGAGACACACGACGCCAGAGTCGGTAGTACACACACACACACACACACACACACACACACACACACACACACACACACACACACACACACACACACACACACACACACACACACACACACACACACACACACACACAAGCCGAGAGCAGCTGCCCCAAAGTAAGGTGGTGGAAACTGCCAAACTGAGCAAAATATATTTTTGCTCAGTTTGGCACCCTTTACATAAGAGAAGGTAGTTTAAGTGCACCAAAGTAGAGCAGCGGATCTAAAGTAGAGAGTATAGTCCTGAGTGGTCATGAACAGTGGGGTGAAGTTCACAGTTGGTTTGGAGGAGACATTCTCTCTGAGCTACAATTCCACTTCCTGATAATCATTTACAGGGACTATGGGAACATGCCTGGACACATCCTTTACTCGGCTTCCTGGGATCTCTGGTTTCAGTGTCTTTTTCCCTCCCTCCCTCCCTCCCTCCCTCCCTCCCACACACACACACACACTTTATCTTTTACTGCCAGAGACAGGAAACCTTTCGGCAGAATATATTGTGTAATAAACAGAAACATCACATGTGCAATAAAGAGGCCCACATAAATGGAGCACTACCTCCATTAAAAAAAGGTCTGCCTCATTCCAAGTGCTCTATAAGCTGAGACCGTTGGTGTTACTCAAATTCTCAACTAAGCCAATCAGCATCCAACGTAAACAGTCCTACAGTGTGTTCCTATTCCAAACACACTGTCGAGGAATTACCGCAGACTGAAATGTAAGAACTAAACGTCTGCAATCAGTGCAGTCTTCAGAATGTCATAGGAGAGTTTGTAAAGAAATGCATAGAATAAGTAAAGGATTTGAATGCAAATACACACAACGTAACAATCAAAATACAAAAGTGTGCACAGGGCCAGAGCTGGGAGTCAAGCTCTCCTGTTCCTCCATTGGTAAGAGTGATTGGGTTGTTTTGTTTGACCCCTGTGCCCAACAGGATGTGGTCCCTTCTGAGGGCTTTGATGCTACAACAGGAGTCCACTGTATCTCTCTTAGTGTCCAGGAAGGAGGGAGGACACTTGTTTCCTGGCCTGACTGATTAAAGCATGACGCTCCGGAGCAAAAAAAGCTCATTGGAAAAAGCGGGAGACAATAAGGATAGAGCTTCAAAGCTTTGTTGCTGCAATAAATATGTCAGATACTTTCAATTACTTTCTTGATGTAGCTTTCCGTGTACAATACAACCAATGTCAAAAAAAAAGTCAGTGCCACAAGTTCAATCTCTGCCAACCCCGCATGCCAGTGAAGATAAATCAATCTGAAACCAAAAAAAAAAAACTATGCAGTTTTGTTTCTTATTAACTCTTCCGGGAGACTCTTCTGGCCGAGAGTTCTGAGGGGTAAAAACTCCCTTTTCCCACCTATCGTTTTTTGCTGGGTCATTTCCTGGTGTTTAACTGACATAAATGACCCAAGCTAACAGAGTTGAACAGTCAATGACCAGAGGAGAAAAGTATGTTGCATCCTCCTCGGACAAAAGCGTGATACCATATTTTTTGACATATTCTGGTAATAAATGACTAGCTATTCCTTGTAAAAAATAAATTACTCAAGCATCCTTGGTCTCCTTAGAAACCACGATGAGAGACTCATTGTGTAATATTCAGAGCAGGGCAAATACTGCCACAATGAAAAGAGCAACCTGTTCACAGTCAACAAGTTAAAGAACACTGTTAGGGTATCACTGGCGAAAGTGAAGACCCCTCCTGGAAGCAGTAAACAGCGACCAGATATTTATTTCCTGTTCTTGGAAAGAAGGAAATGTAGGCCAGAGCAGTTTAGCTAATTGTGTTCTGTTGTCCCTAAAAGGAAGACAGTGCTTGCATTACCTAGGTCGAACAGGGTTCTGCTGATTCTGATAGAGCTGCAGTCAGTTGATGTTGGCTGTCACTTGGCAATATTTAAATTCAACCTGAAATTCGTAGAAGTTCACAGTGCATGCTTACAAAGAACAGAATATGGTATACAGGACCAGCTTACCAAATGACTGTGTAGCAGAGGTAAGCTGGTCTTGGATACTGAAGCCTCGTACAGCGATGGTACCTGAATTAACTGTCGCCCCCGAACCATAGAAACTCTTCTGTGGCTTCAAAAGACCAGTTCAACCAGCCTGTAGTGAAAGGGAGTTTTCAGACCTGCCCAAGTGAGTCAGGTTGGCAAGCCTCTAATCTGACGCCAACCAACACCACCACCATCCTAATTGACTTTGGGAGGGCACCCCCATCCCCCTGCAGTAACTCCAAGGCATGGGGCCACACAGGCTTCATCATACAGTAGTTATACCGCCTAGGATCAGAGAGAGGACCACCCCATAACATAGCCCACCCCATCGTCCCCCCAACACCACCCTCCAGCCCTCATATGTAAACCCCAACAGGACCACCAACAGCACGGAATAGAGCAGGCCCACTATTCTACTGTACCTTACACACACACACACACACACACACACACACACACACACTCACCCACACACACGCTATTAATTAACATTACATTCCAAGCACAATGCTTGGGAGTCCTTGTGAGTCACTAGAAGGAATAGAGTTTGCTCTGAATAGGCTCTGTAACTCAGTTGATAGAGCATGTCACTTGCAACGCCACAATAGTGGGTTTGATTCCCGGGAACACCCATATGTAAAATGCATGCATGACTGTAAGTCCCTTTGGATAAAAGCATCTGCTAAATTACTTATATTATATTCAGCATATTACTTGACACCTCTGAAAATATGTGTGCAGCTGTACAGCTTTGCCTGACGCCAGCACTTATAAACAAACATTTTTGCAGGAGTTTTTTTTAAATCATTTAACGTCATCATGATTATATCTATAGAAGGCTATGGCTTATTGAAATGTGTTCATTTAAGTTGTCTATAGACATCGTGTGAGGCTATGGGTGTCTGCCAAACAAGTGGTGACGCCAAAGTTTCCTCTTTTGCATGGAAACAGTGTAATGGCGCGATATTTGGAGTCTAGACAGAAGTCTGTCTCTTTGAACTTTTTTGGAGTTCAAAGCCCTGGGCTGTGAGCCAAAATCGGTCTCTCCCTCACACACACAGGGTGTTTTTCAATATGCATATTACCGTGCTCCGAACACGCACATTTGGAGCACAGGAGGGTCGGAGTCCAAATCAAACTATCCGAAACGGAGCACCTATCCTGCTGTGTAAATTCTCCTAAACTGCTTCAAAAAGTCAAATCTGACAAAAGCTGTATCCCATCTAGTCAAAACCCATTATCTTTGCTTAAGCTAAATAAAATAAACTCTCACAGCTCATATGTTGCCTTACTACAATATTTGATACGTTAATAAATATATACTGTGTTAATTTTGGCATGTTTACCTGCCTACAATTCTCTTACTATGGGCTTGTGCATAGATCAAGTCAGTAGGGCTAACTAGCTAGCAAGCTATCCATGAAGAATTGACAGTTAGTCACCTAGCTTGATAACATTAGTTTTAGGTGATTTTTTGCTGTTAAACTAGCTGGCTAGCTTGATTATTACGATTCACATATATTAGGTTGTCATTGGTGATGAAATATCACTTCCTTACATTATAAAACACTTTTTTTTTTTACATTACATTTTTGTAATTTAGCCGACGCTCTCCAGAGCGACCTAGTGCATTCATCTGAAGATAGCTAAGTGGGACAACCACATATCACAGTCATAGTAAGTACACATTTTCTCAATAAAGTAGATATCCGCAAAGTCAGAGCAAGTAAGGGGAGTCTTCAAAGTTATTCCTGCAGGTCGCAAAAAGCAACATTTGCATGACGAGCTGAATTAAATCTAAAAAGCTGTCACACCCTGACCATAGTTTGCTTTGTATGTTTCTATGTTTTGGTTGGTCAGGGTGTGATCTGAGTGGGCATTCTATGTTGGATGTCTTGTTTGTCTATTGTTTGTCTATTTCTATGTCTGGCTTGATATGGTTCTCAATCAGAGGCAGGTGTTAGTCATTGTCTCTGATTGGGAACCAAATTTAGGTAGCCTGGGTTTCACTGTGTGTTTGTGGGTGATTGTTTCTGTCTCTGTGTTTTGCACCAGATAGGGCTGTTTTTTGGTTTTCCACGTTCATTGTTTTGTAGTGTTCGTGTTTATCTTTTTGTTATTAAACATGAATCAAAGAAACCACGCTGCATTTTGGTCCGCCTCTCCTTCACCACTAGAGAACCGTTACAGAATCACCCACCACAACAGGACCAAGCGGCGTGGTAACGGGCAGCAGCAGGAGCAGCGCGATAAAAACTTCTGGACTTGGGAAGAAATCCTCGACGGGAGAGGACCCTGGGCAAAACCAGGGGAGTGTCGCCGCCCCAAGGTGCAGCAGGAGAAACGGCAGCAGGAGCAGCGCGAGGAATGGACATGGGAGGACGAATTGGACGGAAAAGGATCCTGGGCTCAGCCTGGAGAATATCGCCGCCCCAAAGAAGAACTGGAGGCGGCGAAGGCGGAGAGGCGCTGGTATGAGGAGGCAGCACGGCGGCGTGGATGGAAGCCCGAGAGTCAGCCCCAAAAATGTATTCGGGGGGAGGCACACAGGAAGTGTGGCAAAGCCAGGTAGGAGACCTGCGCCAACTTCCTGTGCTTACCGGGGGGCTGGAGAGACCGGGCAGGCACCGTGTTATGCTGTGAAGCCCCCCGCACCAGGCTGTCTCTCCGGCTCATCCTTACAGGGGCTCCTGCCTCTCCAGCGCTGCCGGAGCCTTCCTCCTCTCCAGCGCTGCCGGAGCCTTCCGCCTCTCCAGCGCTGCCGGAGTCTCCCGCCTCTCCGGCGCTGCCGGAGTCTCCCGCCTCTCCGGCGCTGCCGGAGTCTCCCGCCTCTCCGGCGCTGCCAGAGTTTCCCGCCTGTTCGGCGCTGCCAGAGCCTTCCTCTCCAGCGTTGCCGGAGCTTCCCGTCTGCCCAGCGCCGCCTGAGCCACCCGTCTGCCCAGCGCCGCCTGAGCCACCCGTCTGCCCAGCGCCGCCTGAGCCACCCGTCTGCCCAGCGCCGCCAGTGCCGCCAGTCTGCAAGGAGCCGCCAGTGCCGCCAGTTTGCAAGGAGCCGCCAGTGTCGCTAGTCTGCCAGGAGCCGCCAGTCTGCCAGGGGCCGCCAGTCAGCCAGGGGCCGCCAGTGCCGCCAGTCAGCCAGGGGCCGCCAGTGCCGCCAGTCAGCCAGGGGCCGCCAGTGCCGCCAGTCAGCCAGGGGCCGCCAGTGCCGCCAGTCAGCCAGGGGCCGCCAGTGCCGCCAGTCAGCCAGGGGCCGCCAGTCAGCCAGGGGCCGCCAGTCAGCCAGGGGCCGCCAGTCAGCCAGGGGCCGCCAGTCAGCCAGGGGCCGCCAGTGCCGCCAGTCAGCCAGGGGCCGCCAGTCAGCCAGGGGCCGCCAGTCCGCCAGGGGCCGCCAGTGCCGCCAGTCCGCCAGGGGCCGCCAGTGCCACCAGTCAGCCAGGGGCCGCCAGTCAGCCAGGGGCCGCCAGTCAGCCAGGGGCCGTCAGTGCCGCCAGTCAGCCAGGGGCCGCCAGTGCCGCCAGTCAGCCAGGGGCCGCCAGTGCCGCCAGTCAGCCAGGGGCCGCCAGTGCCGCCAGTCAGCCAGGGGCCGCCAGTCAGCCAGGGGCCGCCAGTCAGCCAGGGGCCGCCAGTCAGCCAGGGGCCGCCAGTGCCGCCAGTCAGCCAGGGGCCGCCAGTGCCGCCAGTCAGCCAGGGGCCGCCAGTGCCGCCAGTCAGCCAGGGGCCACCAGTGCCGCCAGTCAGCCAGGGGCCGCCAGTGCCGCCAGTCAGCCAGGGGCCGCCAGTGCCGCCAGTCAGCCAGGGGCCGCCAGTGCCGCCCCTCTGTCCAGAGCTGCCGCCCCTCTGTCCAGAGCTGCCCCTCTGTCCCGAGCTGCCCCTCAGTCCAGTGTCATTAAGTGCCGCCAGTCAGCCAGGGGCCGCCAGAGCCCCTCAGCCCAGAGGCGCCAGAGCCCCTCAGCCCAGAGGCGCCAGAGCCCCTCAGCCCAGAGGCGCCAGAGCCCCTCAGCCAAGAGCCCCTGCCCCTCTGTCCCGAGCTTCCGCCCCTCTGTCCCGAGCTTCCGCCCCTCTGTCCCGAGCTTCCGCCCCTCTGTCCCGAGCTGCCGCCCCTCTGTCCCGAGCTGCCGCCCCTCTGTCCCGAGCTGCCGCCCCTCTGTCCCGAGCTGCCGCCCCTCTGTCCAGAGCTGCCGCCCCTCTGTCCAGAGCTGCCCCTCTGTCCCGAGCTGCCCCTCAGTCCAGTGTCATTAAGTAGGGTCGCCGTGGCTAGGAGGCCACGGAAGCGGACAAGGTGGGAGACTAAGACTACGGTGAAGTGGGGGCCACGTCCAGCACCAGAGCCGCCACCGCAGACAGATGCCCACCCAGACCCTCCCCAATAGGTTCAGGTTTTGCGGCCGGAGTCCGCACCTTGTTTGTCTATTTCTATGTCTGGCCTGATATGGTTCTCAATCAGAGGCAGGTGTTAGTCATTGTCTCTGATTGGGAACCATATTTAGGTAGCCTGCGTTTCACTGTGTGTTTGTGGGTGATTGTTCCTGTCTCTGCGTTTTGCACCAGATAGGGCTGTTTTTTGGTTTTCCACGTTCATTGTTTTGTAGTGTTCGTGTTTATCTTTTTGTTATTAAACATGAATCAAAGAAACCACGCTGCATTTTGGTCCGCCTCTCCTTCACCACTAGAGAACCGTTACAAAAACTTTGAAGATAAAAAGCTTGCGGTACGCTCAATGCTCCGTTGACATTTCACAGAGACACGCTTGTTTTTGTGAGAAGTCTTTGAGAAGAAGGATGACGAGTTGAACGGGAATACGAGCCTGTTAAGGAAGTTCATTCTCGCACAGCATCCAGCCTAGCTGATGCGATGCTGTGCAATTTTCCTTATTTTTTTACCACTTTTTTTCTCTGGCCTCCATTGATTTAGTCACACAAATTTTGGCCATCATACAAGGGTAAAACTCCAATAACTTTTGAACAGGTTATGATAGAGACATGAGGTTCATTTTCTTAGAGGATTATCTACACATGGCAAACGTATGTGGACACCCCTTCAAATTAGTGGATTTGGCTATTTCAGCCACACCCGTTGCTGACAGGTGTATAACGTCGAGCACACAGTCATGCAAATCGACAGACAAACATTGGCAGTAGATAGGGCTGTGGCGGTCATGAAATGTTGTCAGCCTGTGATTGTCAAGCAAATAACTGTTAATTGACAGTAAAATGTGGTCTATTTCAGAAGAACAGAATAGCATACTATGAGTTGTCCTTATGTTAGATCCTGATCTGGCTATACCATATGGCTATGGGCTACACTAGTTCATTTAGCAGACATTTTTGGCATTTGGCATTATTTGGCATTATTTCATATTATTTTATAGTATGAAGAATACAATTGAACGTACCTGAGTAAAATGAACATAGCTGAGTAAAATACAAATTATATTTCCTCCAAATTATTTGAGGGAGTGTGCACATGTGGCTATTCTGTGTTGAGTATTTAACAAAGAAACAGGTACTCCTATATGCTGAATTTAGAGTTATTTATGTAACTTTAGTTGTGATACAAACATTGGGCTATATGCTTAAATTAATAATACATTGTAAGGCTGCATGATGCGACTAATGATGATTTGAAAAAAGTTGCATGAACGGCGTGATCTCTGCTTTGTTATTTTGCGCAGGCTGTACACGATTCATCAGTATCTCATTCACAATTTGAAAAGCACTTGATAATGCATCGCATTTCCCAGCAGCATCCCCTTTGTGTGGCCGTAATGCCCCCTAAATAAATACATGCCTTTTGCGGCCAGCGGCCGTTGTGCCCTTGGGCTGAATATAATAATTAGAATTCCCTTCTCCTGGCTGCGTGCTACGAAGCCCCTCTCACTCACATGACTATCCATCATGTGATTGGGTCTTTCTCACAGGCTGCAAGTGAAGACAGACACATCAGGGATGCAACTGCAAGCTTCCTTATCCTATTCCAAGGCGCATGAAGCTATTGGAAGAACTGTCCACATTTACTTTTCGTCAAGCAACAAGATGAGTAGGCCTAACAAACAGCAAAAACACTAGCCTATGTCAACCTACTATCCCCCATAGTACAAAGGTTGACCTATTCTATTCTGTGCAAAAAATAAATATTCCAAGCATAGTCTGGGACAGTTGTGGGTATAACCGCGAATGTTCCATTAGCAGGACAACACCCTTCTCAAAAGTGACCGCAAATGCGATTATGCATGTAATGCTTTTATTATAAAAGGTGCGTTTATATGGTGAATATATATCTTCCCCAAACTTGGAACTCACTCGGTGCTGATTAATGTGCTTCATTTTGCGAAGTTATTTGGCCACTTTAGTTGTGATACAAACCTTATCAAATACAAATAGGCCTATGGGCTAGGCTACATGAGTTGTGCGACTATGATTTTTTTTTATCGCTAAAAAAAGGCATGTACTGTTTCTTGCCTTAAGCTGGGTATCATTCACAAGTGATAGGCTAATATTGTCACCCATCAGACTACTCTTGATTTAATCATCTTGGCATATAAAAAATTATATACGGTACCAGTCAAAAGTTTAGACACATAAATTCAAGGGTTTTTCTTTATTTTTACAATTTCCTATACTGTAGAATAATAGCGAAGACATCAAAACTATGATATAACACATATTGAGTCATGTAGTCACCAAAAAAGTGTTTTTAGATTCTTCAAAGTAGCAACCATTTGCCTTGATGACAGCTTTGCACACTCTTGGTATTCTCTCAACCAGCTTCATGAGGAATGCTGTCTTGAAAGAGTTCCCACATATGCTGAGCACTTGTTGGCTGCTTTTCCTTCACTCCGCGGTCGAACCCATCCCAAACCATGTCAATTGGTTGAGGTCAGGTGATTGTGGAGGCCAGGTCATATGATGCAGCACTCCGTCACTCTCGTTCTTGGTCAAATAGCCCTTACACATCCTGGAGGTGTGTTTTGGGTTATTTTCCTGTTGAAAAACAATAGATAGACCCACTAAGCGTAAACCAGATGGGATGGCTTATCGCTGCAGAATGCTGTGGTAGCCATGCTGGTTAAGTGTGCCTTGAATTCTAAATAAATCACATACAGTGTCACCAGCAAAGAACCCCCACACATCACACCACCTCCTCCAAGCTTCATGGTGGGAACCATACATTCGGAGATCAGCTATTCACCTACTCTGCGTCTCACAAAGACACGGCAGTTGGAACCAAAAATCGCAAATTTGGACTCATCAGACCTAAGGACAGATTTTCACCAGTCGAATGTCCATTGCTCGTGTTTCTTGGCCCAAGCAAGTTTCCTCTTCTTATTGGTGTCCTTCAGTAGTGGTTTCTTTGCAGCAATTCAACCATGAAGGCCTGATTCACAAAGTCTCCTCTGAACAGTTGATGTTGAGATGTCTGATACTTGAACTCTGCGAGGTGCAATCTGAGGTGCAGTTAATTACTGATTTCTGAGGCTGGTAACTCTAATGAACTTATGCTCTGCAGCAGAGGTAACTCTAGGTCTTCCTTTCCTGTGGCGGTCCTCATGAGAGCCAGTGTCATCATAGCTCTTGATGGTTTTTGCGACTGCATTTGAAAGTCCAACTGCACTTTTTACAGATTGACTGCACAATTTTACAGATTGACTGACCTTCATGTCTTAAAGTAATGATGGACTGTCATTTCTCTTTGCTTATTTGAGCTGTTCTTGCCATAGTATGGACTTGGTCTTTTACCAAATAGGGCTATCTTCTGTATACCACCCCTACCTTGTCACAACACAACTGATTGGCTCAAACACATTGAGGAAAGAAATTCCACAAATTCACTTTTAACAAGGCACACTTGAGAGAATGCCAAGAGTGTGCAAAGCTGTCATCAAGGCAAAGGGTGAGAAACACCTTCAGTTTCACTCCACAGATGTAAGATCTGAATTTGATCCCCCTGTTGCAGGAGAATTTTCCTGCAATGCAGGACATTTAAAACAGGTACTGTACTTGAGGTTTAAAAGTGCCTCTGAAGTTTATAATTTCCTATTTGAAATTTCAAACTTGATTTTCCCTTACTAAAAATGTATCAACCCCTACAAAAAATGGTTAATTAATGCTAATCCACATAATAATTCACATTTTCTGTTGCTGCAGTGTTGTTTTCCTGCTGTAGCAAGTTTGTCTCAAATTAAGATCCTACAGCTGTATGTTTGCTGCAGGAGTTCCCTTGTCTGCAGGGGAAAAGCTCAAAGTAGCTGTTCAGACCAGTCGAGCCGTGCTCTTTTGCCAGTATGAGCATTTTCCAGTCTGTGAATAAAACAAAATAGTTTTCTCCTACAACACCATCATTGTGGTTCATAGAAGAGCAGCCCCGCTGGCAATCACTTGTTTACAGTAAACACTTCGTTGTGTTCACTTCGTTACCCAGTTTACCGAACACCATAAAAGACCATTGGTTTTGCTGAGTAAAGTAGGAGAGTTTTACGAGTCGATGAGAGAGAGAAACAGAAAAGCTGCTGATGGTAGGAGCTTGTGTTTGTTGAAGTGTGAGAAACATCGAGGCACTGAGGAGCTAGAGAGGATGACATCATTCCATTCCTACCAGAAAAACTGCTCAGAGTTGTTCAGCCTTTTAGCTTGCCAAGCAACTGTTGTCATGCACACTGGTTGGGACTGCACTGGTCCAGTCTTTCTGTTGGATACCTTTTGTCACCTAGGCCAATCGAATAGCTCGGACAACTCGAACAGTAGTCGGTGGATGTTAAAAATAGAAAGATTAGATCATGCAGACAACTCACAAGGTTCCAGTGTTTGGAAGAATGTAGTGCAGTGAGAGTTCAGTAACTTCATAAACCTAGTGGTTATTTGAGCTGCACCATTAGTAGGTTCACAGAGAAAAAGCTGCAGGGGTGAGACATTGGTGACGTCAGTTCTGGGGTAAAAGATGAGGAAAAAGTGCACCACCCAAAGAAGAGGGCATGGTTCCAGAGATAACTTAGCTTGGGTGACCCCACCCAGTCTGGTATTAGCATTGGTGGCAAATGAGAGTCAAAAGTAATCATTAAGTAAAGGGCCTGAAGCCACCATAACACACCACAAGTATTCAGGTCTCAGACCAGGTGGCTCGTCATGCAAAGCTATGCCAGTGAACTACCTCCACCGACTACGGAAGATTACTTGATATATTTCTGTTTCACACACACACACACACACACACACAAAAGACACTTGTCCAGTACTGTACTCATATAGTCATTCCCTTGTCCACACATACCTCCAGACATACATGCACACAGGCGCTCTTTATTAAAAAACGGTCCTGTTGCTTTTAGAGGTTTCACCCAATGCTCAGCAAGCTCTGGTCCAACAGCACAACACAGCTCTGTCTAGACAGCTGCCTCTAGACTGAACTCATTTTAGAAGAGTCGACAAATCCCAAATTCTCATGTAATTGCTTTAGGCTCATTTCTGCCCCATGCACTCTTCAACCCATGTTGAGTCTTTACTGACAGAGCAGCCATAAAAGTGTCCTCTAGAGATAGAATGCCCGCCTCTGGGAAGAAATGTTATCCTGTTAGCTGGACTATTTCTGCATTCAACATCGCTGTCGTTGAATGTTTGGCATGACAATGTCTCGTAGGCGAATAAATCAAATCAAATGTTCTTTTTTCACATGTGCTGAATACAGTTTCTCAGTCGCGTACAAGCAATTTTTCGATCTGTGTGGAAACATGTCTATAGCAGAACAGCGATGATCAAATGCTTAAATACATTTACAGAACTTCTGATCATTTTCTTGCCTAATTACCTGACTTGCATATCTTATAACAACTTTTGCAAAATACAAAATTCACTGTTAAGTGTTTTGTTCACAGAATTGAATACGTTGTTTCCCTCAGAAGAGAAATGTGTGCAATTGTGTTCCCTGTTTCCGGCAATCAGTACTTTTAAGTAACTTTAGGTAACTCATAAGACATCATCCTCGATACTAACCACGTTTTCATCCACAGTTTTATGCCAGTTAAGTCATTCTGACTAAAAAAATTATTCAGGACAGCTATGACGGAAACAGGAAGCTTCTGTACAATTTTACAAATGCTGACAGATAATTTGTTTGTTCGACATGGTGGGATCTTTTTATGTTGGTAAAATGTATAATGTGACCTCCCACGGGTGCAGTGGTCGAAGGCACTACAGCCTGGGGTTCGATCTCAGCCGGCTGTGCCTGGGAGACCCATAGGGCGGAGCACAATTGTCCCAGCTCCGTTCGGGTTTGGCCGGGGGGGCTCTAGGAGCTCTAGCGTCTCCTTGTGGCGGGCCGGGCGCCTGTAAGCTGACTTCGGTCGTTAGTCGAACTTTGTTTCCTCCGACACATTGGTGCAGGCTGGCTTTCAGGTTAAGCGAGCAGTGTGTTAAGAAACAGCGCAAATATTGATATGTCACGCTGGTGTGTGGTCCTCCCACTACGACTCAGGAAATCATGCAGTTTATTAGGCTACAATTAAATAACTGACGATGAACTTCACAGGGTGGTGAAAGTGAACGTTGATCTCGATGCTCCTTTCCAATAAATATTGAGAGTCTGATTCTGGTGACATAATGATCGATGCTTGACTGTCATTTGACAAATAAACATATTATCCATAATAATCTCATTATGTAGACTAGCCTACCCGCGCAGCTTTTCTGTACTGTATCTGTGAGCTGTTGGCTAGAGCGCAGGTGTCAAGACCAGAGTGGGCACATTTACTAATAACACAACAGCTTTTGTGACAAAACAGTAGAGTTGAAAATGTGATGGAAACTCGACATGGCGGGATCTTGTGAACTCTGTTTAGAAAATCTAAAACATTGTTACAAAAAAAATATACGTGTTTGAGAAACTCTTTAATGTTCCCATATGCAATAATACCAACAACCAATGATTGAGACTTTAGATCTTTATTCGGTACATGAAAACAAGCGAAAAACAAAATTTTGTGTGCACTACGTCATCAGGCACTGATTTTTTATCTTCAACAAGTCCGTTTGGTGGATACACACCACTGGTGAGAAAATGTGCATAATTTATTTTCTTTACGCGGATTTAAGAACATTTGCACGAAAATATGTCACCAATTGGATGGAAACCTAGCCATTACAGAGCTTTGTTTTGGTGTAGATTGAAGCCTATACATTCATATCAGTTGTTTTTCTCCATTGTATTCACCTTCCCTTATTGCTATTGTGGATTGTGTTTCTGTGCACCATTGGAAAGTCTTCAAAACAATGAGCAAACCAGCCTTTGTATTGAATACATGTCATTGGACTGTTATGATACTGAGGAAATAATCCTGCACACAATGTGCTTTAAAAATATATATTTCATTTGATGTGTATGAAATTGTTTGTAATTCCAAGTTTGATCAGCATGATCTACTGACTGCAAAGAAAATGTATAATCGACTGGGATTATTAAAAGCCAGACTTAACTTTTTGTTTTGTCTGCTTGGACTCAAGCAGACAAATCGTTTGGCAGGCAGTCGTGTTCTTTTGACAAATCTATTTGCAATTTTGACTGTAAAACATAATTATGATGAATGTATTTATGTTTTAGGAAGGCAACTACTTTTAAAAAACACATTTACTGTTTGCAAATGGCCACAGAGCTCTGATCCTTGTGAACTCTGTTTATAAAATCTACAACTATGATCCTAAAAAATATACGCATTTGAGAAAATATAATGTTCTCGTATGCAATGATACCAACAACCCATGATTGAGAGCCCACTCTGGACATTTGCGGTGTTTGAAGAAGAGTATATTCTACAAATAAGATGTCTAAAATGAGCATAATCAAAAAGAGTACTTTTGAGATATTTATATTTTGCATGTTGAATAAATGAACATGTTTTTTTATTCCAGAATCTAGAATCATACTTCATAATTGAGAGAAAACTATAACGAGTATAATGACACCAAGATGTTATCTGCATCATGTACGGTTCACAGATCACATGGTCTTACAGGAGACATGCACATTATACTGTTGAAGTCGGAAGTTTACATACCCTTAGGCTGGAGTCATTTAAACCCATTTTTCAACCACTCCACAAATTTCTTGTTAACAAACTATAGTTTTAGCAAGTATTTTAGGGCATCTACTTTGTGCATGACATAAGCAATTTTTCCAACAATTGTTAACAGACAGAATTTTTCACTTATAATTCAATGTATCACAATTCCAGTGGGTCAGAAGTTTACATACTGTGCCTTTAAACTGCTTGGAAAATTCCAGGAAATGTCATGGTTTTAGAAGCCTCTGATAGGCTAATTGACAGCATTTGAGTGAATTGGAGGTGTACCTGTGGATGTATTTCAAGGCCTACCTTCAAACTCAGTGCCTCTTTGCTTGACATCATGGGAAAATCAAAAGAAATCAGCCAATACCTCCAAAAAAATAAATAATTGTAGACCTCCACAAGTCTGGTTCATCCTTGGGTGCAATTTCCAAACGCCTGACGGTAGCACGTTCATCTGTACAAACAATCGTATGCAAACATGAACACCATGGGACCACGCAGCCGTCATACCGCTCAGGAAGGAGACACGTTCTGCCTCCTAGAGATGAACGTACTTTGGTGCGAAAAGTGCAAATCAATCCCAGAACAACAGCAAAGGACCTTGTGAAGATGCTGGAGAAAACAGGTACAAAAGTATCTATATCCACAGTAAAACAAGTCCTATATCAACATAACCTGAAAGGCCGCTCAGCAAGGAAGCCACTGCTCCAAAACCGCCAAAAAAAGCCAGACTACGGTTTGCAACTGCACATGGGGACAAAGATCGTACTTTTTGGAGAAATGTCCTCTGGTCTGATGAAACAAAAATAGAACTGTTTGGCCATAATGACCATCGTTATGTTTGGAGGAAAAAGGGGGAGGCTTGCAAGCCGAAGAACACCATCCCAAACGTCAAGCACAGGGGTGGCAGCATCATGTTGTGGGGGTGCTTTGCTGCAGGAGGGACTGGTGCACTTCACAAAATAGATGGCATCAAGAGGATGGAAAATGATGTGGATATATTGTAGCAACATCTCAAGACATCAGTCAGGAAGTTAAAGCTTTGTCGCAAATGGGTCTTCCAAATGGACAATGACCCCAAGCATACTTCCAAAGTTGTGGCAAAATGGCGTAAGGACAACAAAGTAATGGTATTGGAGTGGCCATCACAAATTCCTGACCTCAATCCTATAGAAGATCTGTGGGCAGAACTGAAAAAGCGTGTGCGAGCAAGGAGAACTACAAACCTGACTCAGTCACACCAGCTCTGTCAGGAGGAATGGGCCAAAATTCACCCAACTTATTATGGGAAGCTTGTGGAAGGCTACCCGAAACGTTTGACCCAAGTTAAACAATTTAAAGGCAATGCTACCAAATACTAATTGAGTGTATGTAAACTTCTCACCCACTGGGAATGTGATGAAAGAAATAAAAGCTGAAATAAATCACTACTATTATTCTGACATTTCACATTCTTAAAATAAAGTGGTGATCCTAACTGACCTAATACAGGGAATTGTTACTAGGATTAAATGTCAGGAATTGTGAAAAACTGAGTTTAAATGTATTTGGCTAAGGTATATGTAAACTTCCAACTTCAACTGTAGTTCTAAAAGGGGGCTACATTTTCCAATTTCAGCATTTTAAATGTCCTTCCACCCAATGAAGTTCCTAATGTTAGAATTGCCAGAACAATCTGAGATACCAAAAATATTGGAATCGTGGAATCGCCAACTTATAATGTACTTTTATGGCTGTTGAATACTAATACATCGCGAAGCAACTGCTCTTGATGTATCCCATCTTGATCAAGCAATCTTCTGTCTCTTATGTAGCGGGCGTAAAAGAAACACAGTAGAACATTGGCCTGTTGGAAACTACTATCTCCCTACTACATCGCACAGTACTGGCATGATCTGATTTATCTCAGGATAAACTGCAGCTCATGTGCGCATTGAGCTCACAGAAAAAAAACCATAATGAAATTGAATTCAATTAGTTGTCTAAAAAACAACAAATAATTGACATACACGGTGAATTGCTCAGCACTACCCACTTGTAAAAAATGTATCCTTGTTCACCCTTTACTTGATGTAGGCCTAAGCATCTTATAAATGCAAACAGTTCTGACCTTTCATCATTCCAGCCAGTGATTTCTTCAAGAACGGAAGTGCATTGTTTAATATTTTAACAGGGCACTAGAGACCATACACACACTGTTGTCATGGTCTTCCACAAGAACTACATTTACGTGCAGAATCATTTTTCCCAGGGTGTGGAGAAGGGGTCTTTAAGGCCATTGAATCATTGCACTAGAATTCTGCTTCAGTGTTGGGGGTAAACCTAATGGTAAACCTAATGGAATTTCCCCAACCATGCACGGAATTGAGTTATAAATAGCTTGTGTCAACTGACAGTTTCTTCTCCATGACCTCAGTGAAGGGGAATGCAGGCACCTGCCCCACATCACAAGACCATAATCACAAGGAGGAAAGGACAGAATGTTTATTATATATCCTGATGCCTATTCACCTTACCCCTATACCTCCATTACTCCAGTATCCCTGCACATTGTAAATATGGTATTGGAACTGACTGACCCTGCATTTGGAAAGTATTCAGACCCCTTCGCCTTTCCCACATTTTGTTACATTACAGCCTTATTCTCAAATTGATTTAAAAAATAAATAAATCATCAATCTACACACAATACCCCATAATGACGAAGCGAAAACAGGTTGTTAGAAATGTTTGCAAATGTAAAAAACTGAAATACCTTATTTACATAAGTATACAGACCCTTGGCTGTGTTTCCATTAATCATCCAAGAGATGTTTCTACAACTTGATTGGAGTCCACATGTGGTAAATTCAATTGGTTAGAAATTATTTGAAAAGGCACATACCTGTCTATATAAGGCCCCATAGTTGACAGTACATGTCAGAGCAAAAACCAAAAGCCAAGTCATGAGGTCGAAGGAATTGTCCATAGAGCTCCGGGACAGGATTGTGTTGAGGCACAGATCTGGGGAACGGTACCAAAACATTTCTGCATCATTGAAGGTCCCCAAGAACACAATGGCTGCCATCATTCTTAAATAGAAGTTTGGAACCACCACTTCCTAGAAGTGGCCACCTCTCACATCTCTGTAGCAGTACACCAATAAGGCCTTTATGGTAGAGTGGCCAGATGGAAGCCACTCCTTGGTAAAAGGCACATGACAGCCCGCTTGGAGTTTGCCAAACGGCACCTAAAGGACTCTCAGACTATGAGAAACAAGATTATCTGGTCTAATGAAACCAAGATTGAACTGGCCTGAATGCAAAACGTCACATCTAGAGGAAACCTGACACCACTCATCACCTGGCCAATACTATCCCTACGGTGAAGCATGGTGATGGTAGCATCATGCTGTGGTGATTTTTCAGCTGCAGGGACTGGCAGACTAGTCAGGATCGATAAGATGAACGTCGCAAAGTAGAGAGAGATCCTTGATGAAATCTGCTCCAGAGTGATCAGGACCTCAGACTGGGGCGAAGGTTCACCTTCCAATAGGACAACGACCCTAAGCCCACAGCCAAGACAACGCAGGAGTAGCTTTGGGACAAGTCTCTGAATGTCCTTGAGTGGCCCAGGCAGAATCCGGACATGAACCTGATCGAACATCTCTGGAGAGATCTGAAAATAGCTGTGCAGCGACGCTCCCCATCCAACCTGACAGAGCTTGAGAGAATCTGCAGAGAACAATGAGAGAAACTCCACAAATACAGGTGTGCCAAGCTTGTAGCGTCATACACAAGAAGACTCAAGGGTCTGAATACTTATGTAAATGTCATATTTCCATTTGAGTTTTTGCAAACCTTTCTAACAACCTGTTTTTGCTTTGTCATTATGGGGTATTGTGTGTAGATTGATGAGGAATAAAAACAATTGAATACATTTTAGAATAAGGCTGTAATGTAACATTTGGAAAAGTGAAGGGGTCTGAATACTTTCGAATGCCCTGTGGTATGCTTACATACTTTCTTGTGTTCTTCTTATTTCTATTTCTTGTGTTTTTGTTCTACCTTGTTATTTTTTACATTATATTGTTATTATTACTGCAGTGTTGGGTTTTGAGCTTGCAAGGAAGGCATTTCATTGTACTTAACTGCAATTGTTGAAAGTAGACTTCTGCATATAGGTGTATGATTTGTTAAACTTTGCATTCAATGGTTTTTGCTTGGCATACATTTTAAAGTGAAAAAGTGAGTCTCCGCATCACTGGCGGTGTCCCAGACCCCTGGTGGAATGGGTGCGTACACCACTAGGTAACACTTGCCGCTTGCTGCTATATGCCAGGGAGATAGCAGCAAGCGGCCACAATCCAGTGGGGGAGATGCTGCTTAGAGAGCAGCTGGATTAGCAAAACAGACAAAAGGCTGGTCACACAACCGGATATCCTGTGTCTGTTCAACGTACGTGCGTAAGGCTCGCACCGGACACAAGGCATGTAACCTTTGTTGCTCTTCTGAAGAAAAAGGAGGAGGTGAAAAGGGAAATAGTTCAAAAACGAAGGACGTGTAGGACATAGCCATGACTTTCGGTGCAAAGGCCGCATTTGGACGCAACATCACCTTAGAGTGGCCCGGGGCGAACTGAGTACAGGAAGGGTGTACGGACAACGCGTGGATGTCCCCAACACGTTTAGCCGAGGCCAAAGCCATGAGCATGGAGGTTTTGTAGGGGAGGATCGTCAGATGCAACCAACTCCAGAGGCTCAAAGGGACCTGCACACAGTGCCTCCAAAACCAGTGCCAAGTCCCTTGTGGGCGCAATAGGTTTAAAGACCGGTCTGAAACGTTGTACACCTTTCAGGAATCACACAACCAGGGTGTGAGCCCCCGGTGAGACTCTGTAAACTCCCACATGAAAGGATGAGATAGAGGCCATGTACACTTTTAGTGTGGAGAATTCCCACCCTGCTCGAAAAGCTCCTGTAGGAACATAGGATGCCCCTCTCAGAGCACTGAACTCAAGGTTCAAATCCTTTATCTTGTCACGAGAGTTCAAACGCGTGCCACTTATTTGGAGACAGCCCTCTTCTGGAGGGTGCCTTTGCAGACTGAATGGTAGCATAACATTGTGAGGTAAACTTCTAGCCATCAGATTGGCGCTCTCGGGGCCCATAGGAACCAAATCTCTGGCCTTGCGTGCCAAACCTGCCAGTGCGCCTGGGGCAACAGGTCCCTGCACAATTGAAGTTGCCACGGGTCCCCATCTAAAATGCAAATGATCTCTGAACAGGAAGCTGCAAGAATCAATGACAAGCCCTCCCGGTGCACCCTTTACAATGTGGGCTGAATAAGAACCATTGGCATAAATGAGTAGAGGGTCCGAGGCAACTGGTGAACCAGAGTGTACTTTCCCAACCGGGCACTCGGGTCCTTCATTGAGGAAAATAGATGACACTGCATGTCTTCTCGCTATGCGTAAAGATCTATGTCGGCCCTGCCGAACCTTCTCCATATCTGGGCATCTACTCAGGGGTGTAGCCTCCACTGCTGAGAAAGATACCAACCCCCCGCAGATAGCAGATCCATACCCAAGAAGAGCCAACCAGGAATATGCATTGCTCGAATTGAGAGGAAATGCACACTGCTCCACAGCAACAGCAATGGGAAGTGAGCCAAGGTGAGAAGGGGGAGGGACCGAGTCCCATCCTGCTTGTTGATGGTACGTCCATACTCCCCGAATTGAGTAACCCTCGAACAGCATACCTCAGCCTTAGGGGGACACATCTGTCATGACCACCTTGCAGGACAACACCTGGCCAATGAGAACCCCTTGAGACAGTAGCCAGGGATCCCTCCACTAGGCCATTACCGAAGACATGTCGGGGACACCTGAAATCAACCGGTTTAGGTGGTGAGATGCATCCAAGCATGTTGTTAACACCCCAACACTGGAACAGCCACATCAATAACAGTCCCAGGGGAAAGCCATCATCCCCAGTAGAGGCAGGAACCTGCAAAAACTTACTGTGCGCCCCAACCAAAATTGGGCCAAGCAGAGCTGGAAACCGGACACACTGTTCGTTCATAGAAAAGCGTGGTTTACGCATAAGTCTTTCTTGAGACGCAGGAATGGAATGCGCTGCAATGGGGTTAGACAGCTGGTTTACAATAATACCTAGAGACTGAACATGGAACACCAGCCTGGATGTGTGTAACACTGCTTGTTCCCTTGACTCTGCTGCTCTCAGCCAATCATCCAGACACACTCAGCCCCTGGCCCTTCATAGGTGCCAGAGCCTCCTCCACCACCTTTGAAAAGACACGAGGCGATAGGGACAAGCTATCACTTCGTAATGGAACCTCAGGAACTTTATGTGACTGGGGTACAGGAATGTACGCATCCTTTAGGTCGAAGGTGGTGAACCAATCGCCGGGACACATGGACCGTAACAGCCTTCGGTTTGTGCGCATTTTAAACTTACAAACTCTGAGATGCTTGTTCAGGGCATGCATATCTAGAATGGGGCGCAAAACCCCGTCCCTTTTGGGAACCAGGAAATACAGACTGTACCAGCCATCCTGAATTGTAGCCTCCAACCCGACATCATTGTTTGCATTACCCAGGGCGACACTACACATGCGCACCATTGGTCGGAGCAGGCAGTGAGTCTCCCATAAAGTGAAATCTGAGGGGGCATGATGCCCACTCGTGGACTGTGAGAAATCATTTAAATGTATATTTATTTAAAAATCGGCACCATTCTCTATAACCTTGTGTCTGGGGTAATGTTTTATTGAACTCACATGTTGAACTCGAAAACAATTGGGTTGAAACAATTTAGATGCAAACGTTTGCCTGAAGCCTCATCCACTCTGGATACATGGGCTTCGACCATCAGTGATGTATCCCGATTGGCCGGCGGAGCTCTGCCTGTCGGCCTTCTGGAAGGTGCCCCTCCCCGGCATCCAAAGGACCACCGAGGGAGAAAAGCGGGCAACGCCTCTAACTGCTTATTTTTTACTTGCATAGCCTCCAGGGCCGAACAACCCACTGGGAGCAATTGGCTAATCGTGCTACATCTGTCTGTCCCTCTATGGCACCTCCGAAAGTGTCAGCAAATGATGATGCTGTGCCACCACAGTAGCGCCCATGCTCTTCCCGAGCGCCAGAGCGGTGCACTAGGACATGTGCAGAATGGATCTCATCCAGGAGCTCTGTGTGGGGCTTACCTGTGGCCAAAGCCGTGCCCAGCTCCTCCAGCAATTCTGTCTGGTAAACCTGCAGAACAGTGACAGATGACAGTGATCGGGCAGCCACCCCCTCTGCACGATACACCTTATCCAGCTGAGCAGCCGAAAAGTGACAGTGCTTGTTAGGGAGCATAGAATATGCATTGCCATGGGCTAGGTAGAGGGCTAGGTAACCAGATAGCTTGCCATACACCGGAGGCGTGTGCACCAGCCCTGCCCCCTCCATATCCCGTAGCGTGAAGATGAGGCTGCCCCAGAACTAAGCTCTTCATCACCCGAGAAACCCCCGGAGCTGTCCAGAGACACCAAGTCGTCTCCCGAACCCGGGCCCTGTATTTAACTAGCCGGGTCACTATCTCCCTGCTGGGATGCTAGTTCCACCTGTTCTGAACATTGCCCCAAGTCCCTCGTGGCTTCCTGCACCTCGGTCCCAGCCAAGGCACAGACATCCGGAAAAAGGAAAGTCACTATTGGTAACTCCAAGCTTCGTCAACAATGCTAGTCTTTTCAGGGAGTTTGCACGCAGTACATGGCAATGCGTCCACGGTCTGGTTAGAGTGAGGGCCGCCTAAGCGTGTTCCAAGGTAAGAGAAACTATACACGAATCGTGGATATCTTTCAGAGAACTAGTATAACAGCATAACTGGGGGCATGTTCTCGACACTGAACCCGGCTTAGCCATCGTCATCTCGGTTGTTTTCTTAGCCAGCTTACTCATTCCTCCAGCAAATTGAAGAATAACTAATTGTTCTTGATAAGGGAGCAAATACAAACTTCAGCACACAACATCCAGGGAGTGAGCACGCTCTACCACTATGGGATAGTTTAATTGGCGCAATATAAGACCATCGAGTTTTCCAATTGTTTGTTTTAGTAGCGTGAATCATTCCTGTTCACACTGAGGTGAAGAGCGGAAATAACTGAACGAATGAATCCGAGCCTCACGCTTATCACCTGTGAAAGGTGGGGCTACCAACGAGGCGTAGTTTTCATTGGTCTTGTCGAGCGCGATTGTAGATCCTTCAACCGAAGTCGCGACAGTGTGACTTCCCCACAGTATGTTGTACCAAAGTTGACTGACTGAAAGGGAACCCAGCCAATGAGATGACAACATAAGCACCAATAGCCTCATGCAGCAGTGCTAAAAATAGCCTGGCCAGTGGAACACTGGCTAGCGACCGTGGAGTAAGCAGGGAACAGGAGGAGTTGCCAGCTGGGTAGGATCCAGATTCCAGACAGTGGGTCTTCCAGCGAAGTGCACAGGGGCCCTAATTCTCCAGTAATGGGGCCATTATCAGGTCCCAGGCAGCCAAAACAAACAGAGGCTTTATGGGAGATAATGTCCCTAAGACGTCACCACAGACGCAAGAGGGTGACATGCAGGAGCCACGGTGGCCAAGTGGCAAAGGCAATGCCTGAAAACAGGGAAAGTTGTGAGGACTGGAGAAATAACACCTGAGGAATTTGAGAGAAGAGGAGATGAAGTGATAGAAAGAGGGGAGGGAAAGGAAAGTGTGAGGTGGAGGTGAGAGAGAACAAAGTAGAGACTGTGAAAAATAGAATAAGTGTGAAGACAGAAAGAGAGAAGCAGAGAAAGAGCGAGGGAGAGTTTGAAACAGAGTGAGCAGAGAGAGAGATAGAGTTCAGATGGGGAAAGCAAACACTGCAGCTGTATGTGTGATGCCATAGGCTCTGTGCCAAAATCTGCTCCAGCAACAGTAGCACCATAAAACTTAAAGCTATTGTGTCCTCTTGCTCTCGCCTCTCCTCTACTGAATACTGCTATTCATGATGCAGGCGGAGTGATACTTCACAATTCAACACCAATCTCCATAGCTCGCCCCAAGAGAGCCCTGACTGTATGGAACAATAAACAAAGTATTCTTTCTGTCCACTCCCAGAGCTGGTCCAGCTTCATGTACATTACTACATTACTGTTTCCAAAGAGAGTAGGTGGCATTTTACAAGGCTAAAGGTCCACGGTGCACCCTGCATTCCGCCCTCTCCCTCCTCCTCCCTCCATCCGGGGCAGGTTTAGGGGTGAGAGAGCAGGGACAGGAATAATGGCATACGCACGTCATACCAAGCAGAGGACAACAAAGGGAGCGTCATAAAAATCGGGTTTATTTTCCATGTTGAGAGGAAGTTGGCTTAGTAGAAAGTTGGAACAGGTTTGAGAGGGGAGGAGAAGACAGACAGGAATACAGTAGGAGCTAGCCAACAAAGGACTTCAGTGCACATCAGCACACCATATGGGTCTTTGATATTTTGCTCCTGGCCAATCAGCAAGCAGGAACATTCAATTAGTGACAACATTCTGCCTGACAACATAACCCCTGCCAAATTCATGATATGCCACAGCCTCTTAAGCATTATCATTTTAGCACATGTTTATAAAGGAACCATTAAACCATTCACTACAGATGGACACGAAAGAGAGAGAGTGTAGCCTGTCCACATCACCTTTTATGAGACAACATCAGCTGCAGCCTCTGCCAAGAACAATCATTATAAGATCAATAGACATGCACTAAGCACACCACTGGGCCACTAAACTCACAATGAAAAGTGATAAAGTAACAAACATCACTCTATGAAAGGGCAAATGGTGGTCAAAAACAAAAAGCACACATTTCCATGTTGGCACCATTTCCTCTGCAAGAAGCAAATGAATTTACCTATTTACAAATTTGCAGAATGTGTGTGTGCTGTGTAAGTATGTGTGTGTGCATATGATCATGTTCATACGAGTAACGTGTGTGCACGTGAGCATTATGCATGTGTGAGAGAGTGCACGTGTGTCATGCTTCAAACTACAGCACTGCCACCACGAGTTAATGGCATCGTTAAATCAAGGAACGTTTGAGAACATGCACATCCTACATCTGTGTCAATAGTATGTTGACCTTTGCCCCTGCAGCTCAGAGTTCAACTCTGTAGGCAGACTAGATATCTGTTTTATGCCACCTGTCATGTTCTGAAACCACTGGAAGTGGCAAGGATCAAAGCAGAAGAGACACTCAACGAACTGACACTAACAGAACGTTAGACTGTTACAGTGCCTTGCGAAAGTATTCGGCCCCCTTGAACTTTGCGACCTTTTGCCACATTTCAGGCTTCAAACATAAAGATATAAAACTGTATTTTTTTGTGAAGAATCAACAACCAGTGGGACACAATCATGAACTGGAACGACATTTATTGGATATTTCAAACTTTTTTAACAAATCAAAAACTGAAAAATTGGGCGTGCAAAATTATTCAGCCCCTTTACTTTCAGTGCAGCAAACTCTCTCCAGAAGTTCAGTGTGGATCTCTGAATGATCCAATGTTGACCTAAATGACTAATGATGATAAATACAATCCACCTGTGTGTAATCAAGTCTCCGTATAAATGCACCTGCACTGTGATAGTCTCAGAGGTCCGTTAAAAGCGCAGAGAGCATCATGAAGAACAAGGAACACACCAGGCAGGTCCGAGATACTGTTGTGAAGAAGTTTAAAGCCGGATTTGGATACAAAAAGATTTCCCAAGCTTTAAACATCCCAAGGAGCACTGTGCAAGCGATAATATTGAAATGGAAAGAGTATCAGACCACTGCAAATCTACCAAGACCTGGCCGTCCCTCTAAACTTTCAGCTCATACAAGGAGAAGACTGATCAGAGATGCAGCCAAGAGGCCCATGATCACTCTGGATGAACTGCAGAGATCTACAGCTGAGGTGGGAGACTCTGTCCATAGGACAACAATCAGTCGTATATTGCACAAATCTGGCCTTTATGGAAGAGTGGCAAGAAGAAAGCCATTTCTTAAAGATATCCATAAAAAGTGTTGTTTAAAGTTTGTCACAAGCCACCTGGGAGACACACCAAACATGTGGAAGAAGGTGCTCTGGTCAGATGAAACCAAAATTGAACTTTTTGGCAACAATGCAAAACGTTATGTTTGGCGTAAAAGCAACACAACTGAACACACCATCCCCACTGTCAAACATGGTGGTGGCAGCATCATGGTTTGGGCCTGCTTTTCTTCAGCAGGGACAGGGAAGATGGTTCAAATTGATGGGAAGATGGATGGAGCCAAATACAGGACCATTCTGGAAGAAAACCTGATGGAGTCTGCAAAAGACCTGAGACTGGGACGGAGATTTGTCTTCCAACAAGACAATGATCCAAAACATAAAGCAAAATCTACAATGGAATGGTTCAAAAATAAACATATCCAGGTGTTAGAATGGCCAAGTCAAAGTCCAGACCTGAATCCAATCGAGAATCTGTGGAAAGAACTGAAAACTGCTGTTCACAAATGCTCTCCATCCAACCTCACTGAGCTCGAGCTGTATGCAAGGAGGAATGGTAAAAAACGTCAGTCTCTCGATGTGCAAAACTGATAGAGACATACCCCAAGCGACTTACAGCTGTAATCGCAGCAAAAGGTGGCACTACAAAGTATTAACTTAAGGGGGCTGAATAATTTTGCACGCCCAATTTTTCAGTTTTTGATTTGTTAAAAAAGTTCAAAATATCCAATAAATGTCGTTCCACTTCATGATTGTGTCCCACTTGTTGATTCTTCACAAAAAAATACAGTTTTATATCTTTATGTTTGAAGCCTGAAATGTGGCAAAAGGTCGCAAAGTTCAAGGGGGCCGAATACTTTCGCAAGGCACTGTATGACTAGGAATAAAGTGACAAATAATCAAAAGTAGTAACAGTGTATGTAATGTGTCAAAAAAGTTGGTGCAAAAACATTCAATGCAGACAGTCTGGGTAGCTATTTATTATTTACCAGTCTTATGGCTTGGGGGCAGAAGCTTTTCAGGGTACGGTTGGTTCCATACTTCGTGCATCGGTACCGCTTGCCATGACAATTTTTAGGGCCTTCCTCTGACACCGCCTGGTGTCAGGTCCAGGATGGCAGGGAGCTCGGCCCCAGTGATGTACTGGGGCGTACGCATTACCCTCCGTAGTGCATTGTTTTAGGATGCCAAGCATTTGCCATACCAGAATGCGGAATGCAGCCAGTCAAGATGCTCTCAACGGTGCAGCTGTATAACCTTCTGAGAATCTGAGGGCCCATGCCAAATCTTGTCGGCCACACAGTCATGGGGGAACAGGGAGTACAGGAGGGGATGAAGCACGCACCCCTGAGGGGCCCCGGTGTTGAGGGTCAGCGTGGAAGATGTGTTATTGCCTACCCTCATCAACTCGGGGGCGGCCCATCAGGAAGTCCAGGATCCAGTTGCAGAAGGTGTTCAGTCCCAGGGTCCATAGTTTAGTAAGGAGCTTGGAGGGCACTATGGTGTTAAACGCTGAGTTGGAGTCAATGAACAGCATTCTTACATAGGTGTTCCTCTTGTGCAATAGAGATTGCGTCCTCTGTGGATCTGTTGGGGCGGTAAGCGAATTGGAGTGGGTCCAAGGTGTCTAGGAGGATGGTGTTGAAGTGAGCCAAAACCAGCCTTTTAAAGCATTTCATGGCTACAAATGTGAGTGCTACCGGGTGATCATCATTTAGACAGGTTATCTTTGCGTTCTTGGGCACAGATACTATGGTGGTCTACTTAAAACATATGTATTACAGACTGGGTCAGGGAGAGGTTGAAAATATCAGTGAAGAAGCTTGCCAGCTGGTCAGCGCATGCTCTGAGTATGCGCCCTGGTAATCCGTCTGGCCCTGAGGCCTTGTGAATGCTAACCTGTTTTTAAGGTCTCACTCACATTGGCTACGGAGAGAGTGATCACACAGTCTTCCAGAAAATCTGGTGCTCTCATGCATGGTTCAGTGTTGCTTGCCTCGAAAAGTGAGCATAGAAGGCATTTAGCTCGTCTCGTAAATTCCAATCACTGGGCTGCTCGTGGCTGGGTTTCCCTTTGTAATCTGTGAAAGTTTGCAGGCTCTAACACACCCGACGAGCGTCAGAGCCGGTGCAGTAGGATTCGATCTTAGTCCTGTATTGACCCTTTGTCTGTTTGATGGTTCGTCGAAAAGCGTGGCGGAATCCGGATTAGCATCCGGATTAGTGTCCCGCTCTTTGAAAGTGGCAGCTCTTGCCTTTAGCTCAGTGCGGATGTTACCTGTAATCCATGGCTTCTGGTTGGGATATGTACATGCAATCACTGTGGGGACATCATCGTCAATGCACTTATTAATGAAGCAGGTGACTGATTAAACTCATTAATGCGGATTAATCGGATGAATCCCGGAACATATTCCAATCTGTTCTAGCAAAACAGTCCTGTAGCTTAGCATCCACTTCATTGGACCACTTCCGTATTGAGCACGTCACTGGTACTTCCTGTTTGAGTTTTTGCTTGTAAGCGAGAATCAGTAGGATAGAGTTATGGTCAGATTTCCCAAATAGAGGGCAAGGGAGAGTTTTGTATGCATTTCTGTGTGTGTATGTATGTATGTATGTATGTATGTATGTGTGTATGTGTGTGTGTGTGTTCTAGATTTTATTTTGCCTCTAGTTGCACAGGTGACATGCTAGTAGAAATTAGGTAAAATTAATTTTGTTTTTCCTGTATTAAAATCACCGGCCACTAGGAATGCCGCTTCTGGATATTTTTGTGGTCTTAGTGCCAGCATGGGTTTGTGGTGGTAAATAGACAGCTACGAAAAATATAGATAAACTCTCTTGGTAAATAGTATGGTCTTCAGTTTATAATGAGGTATTCTAACTCAAGTTAGCAGGACCTCGTGCTTTCCTTAATAATAAAGATCATGCAGCAGCTGTTGTTAACAAAAAGACACACACCTCCTCCTTTGAGCTTACCCGAAACTGCCATTCTGTCCTGCTGGTGCATAGAAAACCAGCTAAATGTACTGTATTATTATTATCCATGTCCTTGGTCAGCGATGACTCCGAGAAACATAGGATATTACACTTCTTCGGGTCCCGTCGAGAGGATAGTCTTGAACGGAGCTCGTCCAGTATGTTCTTCGGTGATTGTACTTTTGCCAATAGAACGGAGGGTAGAGGCGGCTTATGTTATCGCCGACGTAGTTTCGTCAGGGTGCCCGCGCGTCGGCCTCTATTACGCCGCCTTTTTCTTTTTCGAGTCTCGGGGATTAGGGCCTTATCCAGGTTGAGCAGTATGTCCTGAGCCTCCGACTCAATGAGGTAGAAATCTTCATCCAAATCAAGGTAAGTGATCGCTGTTTTTTTAGTCACAGGAAACGATGGCGGCAACATTACGTACAAAAAAAGTTTAAGCTGCAATATGTAACTTATTGGGCAAAACACAACCAAATTCACATAGAAATGTGACTTAAGTCTAAGAAGCGGTAGATCTGTTCTATGTGCTCTATTTCTATGCTTCCCGTTCTTAAGTTTTATTTTCTTATACATTCGGGTTTGTACACCAGCTTCAAACAGTTGAAAATACAATATTTCATGGTTATGGAAAATATATTTCACAACGGTGTAAATGGTACAATGATTCTCTACACTATACTTGCTAGTTGTCACACAAACTGAAATTAGGTAAATTATTAGAATTGTAGCAGCCAAGAAATGGCGGCGCGATTTCTGCATAGTGTATCATGAAGAGCAGCGCAAATTATTATTATTTTTAAATAGGTCAGGAGCCCGTAACAATATACATTGTAGCGCCATGCTCTAACTGGCAAAGGGATTGTTCAAGGAGGATCCCATGAAAGGAAAGAGTCAGTCATAACTCAAGAGTTACTGTTGGACATGCGTGTACTGTGACCTAATCAATGTAAATCCCCAGTTATTAGTGTAACATGAAAACAGTGTCACTCCAAGAAGTGTTTCCCCTACCATTACAGTTTCCCCCACCTAATAAAAAAAATATACAATTGGGTTATTGGCATGGCAGCCATGAAAGTTGCTTCAGGGGCCTTTGCCTCTATGCAAACGTCTAGGCGAAACACTGACAAAGTCAACACAATGAAGAAAAGGTAGAAATGTAATATAAGAGCAGCCCTATTGCATTTGCTGCAATATCATGTCGTCATTGCATTTGTATTCATATGATACTACGCTAAAGGCATGTTTCTGATTTTATGATTTTATGACAGGTTCAAGGAAAGGTCAGGGACTGTTTGAATCTAAGAGCGGGAATGGGCAGGGCCAGGTCATGAGAGTTCAACCCAGTAACATCTGACTAAGGGAAAACAGAGAGTGAAAGGAGAAGAATGTAACAGAACAAGAATGTAGGCCTAGGAATGCCAACCAATGTGTCAAGACTTCAAGACATTTTCAAGTGGATTTCACATGACGTTTCCAACAATGTATCATCCATCACCTGCTCAAAATCACACAGATATTACAGAATTATAGAAAACAAGCTTTAGATTTTGCTTTTCCGACATTGAGATGGAGGACAAGAGACACAGAGGAAGGCTTCAACAACCCTTTTGGATTTGCTTTTCAGACATGAGCGAGGGGGAAGAAAGAGAAAGGGGACACTGACAGGCCACTGCAGTTTTGTCATGCAACACAATGTTTC
The DNA here is from genome assembly GCF_045791955.1 of Oncorhynchus clarkii lewisi. Lineage (NCBI taxonomy): Eukaryota > Metazoa > Chordata > Actinopteri > Salmoniformes > Salmonidae > Oncorhynchus > Oncorhynchus clarkii. Next base: position 11,014,896 of record NC_092174.1, on the reverse strand, counting down.
AAGTTTTTTTTTACCCCCTTTTCTCCCCAATTTCATGGTATCCAATGAAATTTGTATCTTGTCTCATCGCTACAACTCCCGTACGGGCTCGGGAGAGATGAAAGCCATGCGTCCTCCGAAACACAACCCAACCAAGCCGCACTGCTTCTTAACAAGGCGGAGGAAACACTGTGCACCTGGCGACATGCCATGCCCTCAGTTTGCTATTAACGCTAAATGCTATGGCTCCTTTGTTCTAATTATGTTGGTATTCCTCAGTTTATAGTTCATGTTAAGCCCATATTCACCTGGCACTACTAGGATTTCATGCATCGTTGTTTTTTAATGTGTACCTAATGTTTCCCTTTTGTATCGCCCTTCCAGACCACCACATCCTTCCTATCCAACCTAAAGGCCTTACCTAAACTCCTAACGCCCCCCCCCCTCCTGTTGTGGTGATGCCAGGGATTCAAGGGAGTGGGGGTGGACAACATGGGGTCAAACTGAGGTCACTTCCTGGAGAGACCACCCTGATATCTGTCACAATGATGCCCTTTACATCCCCTAACCCTTTGCTCTTGTCTGTTCTCTGCACCACTACATGAGGCTGTGGTCAAGGCTGCACCTTTCACACTACCAAAAAGATGGAGCAAGTTTTGTTTAAAGATGGTCACCTTCACAGAAAGTGAGTGTCTACTTACTAACACTGGGCCAATATAAGGTGTACTAGCACACTCAAAGGCAGCAGAGTGGACTCTATTAGGCTGTTAATGAGTTGCAAATAAAGTTTTGTGCACTCTGAATGTGGCTGAATGTCAATGCTGAGCCTGACTTGTGTAGGATGAGATGGACATCAGTGTCTGCATCTCTGACACCTCTGTGCCTCAAACACAGAACAAGAGACAACTTTGGGGCCCAATGAGCACAAAGGGTAGTGTCACTTCTCTCACACAAACCTCCATTTCAGTTCTTACCTTAGACACAGAATGCTGAAAACCATCCCAGGCCTGAACATAAGCAGCCTTGCACGAGCTGAAACAGCTCATAAGCCAGGAGCTTGATGTACAAGTACACTCTCTGGACAGTATGCTAGCACAGGGCCTGTGATGTTAAAAAGGAGGAGGAGTCTCCTTAATGCTCAGTGTCAAGCAAAGACTCCTCAGGGCCCATTTTTTTTAACATCTTTAATATGACTCTGCCAGGGATTGAACTCACAACCTTCCAAACTCAGGGCAGGTGGGCCTCCCGGGTGGCGCAGTGGTTAAGGGCGCTGTACTGCAGCGCCAGCTGTGCCATCAGAGTCCTGGGTTCGCGCCCAGGCTCTGTCGTAACCGGCCGCGACCGGGAGGTCCGTGGGGCGACGCACAATTGGCCTAGCGTCGCCCGGGTTAGGGAGGGCTTGGTCGGTAGGGGTGTCCTTGTCTCATCGCGCACCAGCGACTCCTGTGGCGGGCTGGGCGCAGTGTACGCTAGCCAAGGTGGCCAGGTGCACGGTGTTTCCTCCGGCGCATTGGTGCGGCTGGCTTCCGGGTTGGATGTGCGCTGTGTTAAAGAAGCAGCGGCTTGGTTGGTTGTGTATCGGAGGACGCATGACTTTCAACCTTCGTCTCTCCCGAGCCCGTACGGGAGTTGTAGCGATGAGACAAGATAGTAGCTACTACAACAATTGGATACTACGAAATTGGGGAGAAAAAGGGGTAAAAATTCAAAAAATAAAAATAAAAATAAAAAAATAAAACTCAGGGCAGGTGCCATACCCACAAGGCCACTGAGTAGGCCTGAACAAGGACCCACAAATTACCCACAATCCTTCCACGTGCTTGGGTTGTCAGTCAACTTCCTTAAAGACGCTGAAGAAATTAAATAATTCATCAAACAAATTCTGAGCATTCTGAAGCCTGAGCTCCACAAAGAGAATAGTTTACAGAAGATGGCGCTGCAGATTGGCAACACAAGAAACACTTCAATTTCAGCACATTATTGTATCACTTTCATTGCCCATGCTTTTATCAACTTGACTGCCTGTCATGTGCATTTGAGTCACTTCAGTCGACCCCCTTATCCAGAGCAAGTAGGGTTAAATGCCTATCTCAAGGACACAAAAACAGATTTTTCACCTAGTGGGATCAGGGATTCAAACCAGCAACCTTTTGGTTACTGACCAAACACTCTTAACTGCTAGGCTACCTGCCACCCTATGTACTCTTGAACTTCCTGTATTTGAATGTCATCAATAAAAATGCATTATTTATACCACTTCCTCCTTATCGGCCCATCCCAGATGAAGACATATCTACTCTATGACATTTACCTTTCTGGCAGGAAGTTGATGTGGCCCACTAAAGGCTCCGCCCCTTAGGGGAAATGCCCATATAAGGAAAACCGGGTTAAGAAATACTGTAGTGTACAGGCCAGTGTCAATACTAATATTTGTGCATGTTAGAGAGAGTTGATGTCTTTATGAAAGGTGTGTCTTCCTGTGTCGCCCTGACAGGAGTCTACATAACTCTTGGCCCAAAGATACACTCACAGGAAGCCTTTTATGCAACTCTGACACAGCCTACACAAAGGAGACCTATAAACCATCAAAATATATGGATAAAAAAAAGGGCAATTTGCAAACTGACAGGAAATGTGCTAGTGGTAATCGCAGGTAAATGCAATTGGGTCTGCTAAATTTAACACTCGCAAAACATCTAAAATCACAAAGAGAAAATGGAAAATGACAGTAGCCTAACACATTTCATGAGAAAGTTATCATTGGCAGTCTGAGTTCTAGAATAGAAAATAACACCTGCCAGTGTTTTATCAAGCAAACCACCAAGCAATAGGCTTGCTATACAGTGTACACATGTTTTCTTAGAGTAAACGAAACACTGTTTGATCCACCAGCAACCCACAGTGTTATCAGAGCTGGTGACAGCATAGTGGGATCAATAAACGAGAGACACATACACACTCCACAGGGCTGCTAGAGGCTACTTCAATGGCGCCAGGCCGCCCGGATATCCAGACAGCGTAAACTTTACCTCAGTGACCCAACTGTCGTTTGTATAACACACAACTCTACCGTGTGTGTGTGTTTGCGAGAGGATAGGAGAGAAAACAGTATGAAAGGGCAGTAGATGAGTCTACTCAGTAAAGGTTGAAGTTAGCCCACCTGGCAATGCCAAATTGGCAGAAGGAGGAGGGAGGGAGAGAAGGATTGTCAGGACACCTGGACCATGTAGTAAAGCCCCTCCTCCCTGTTTCCATAGTAACACGTGACGTGGGGTTAACGAAATCCACAATGCATAACTTCCCATTCTGACTGCATCGTTAACTAACAGGGAACTATGCACCTGCAAATGAGGACCCTATTACCCTACTGACTAAGTGCATTGAACTTAACGCACATTAACATAACGTTGTCCTCTACCAAACAAAGCAACCTAGTTTCAAGAATAGGAAATTTAGCAGAGTTGTGGACTCGAATTACAATGACATGGATTTGAGTCACAAATTTGACTTGACAGAAAATAAAATAACTTGAGAGACTTGACATGGCGCTTCAAGACTCGTATTTGACGATTTCAAATGATCTGGCGAGGTTTTGTTACTCATTTTGTGGCACAGATTCTCTCTGGATTACTCTCCACGCAGCCAGCGACAGTAGCTGCAGCAGCGCCTTGGCTAGTGAAAAGCACACTCGGCGACCAGATTGGCTAGTGAAAAGCACACTCGGCCATCTGATTGGACCAGTCAATCCACACAGGTCGGGTGAGTTAGCAAACGGATTACTGATTTGCTGTACAGCTAACTGATTGGGTGCAGCGCAAATGTCAAATTGTAGGGAGAGAGGATTGCAATAAATAACTATGCAGCTCCAAAAAATGTTAGTGATCCAGAATATTAACTGTTTACTTTGCAAACTCACCAGCATAGGGGCGTCAACCAATAATTACTACCTTTGGCCTACTGGTCTTTTGGTATGTCAAAATTGCTTGCAATTGATCATTTACTTATGAAGCTTGACGCGTCTCCACTTATGCTCTCGAAACTCTCCCCTGTGGAGACCCCGTTGTTCTCTTGTTGAAACGCCTGCTGTTGCATTCACACGTTTAAATGCATATTTGGGAAATCTATATTCCATCTAATCCTACAATAATTGCTAGCGTTTCATCATTCCCGTACCATTTACCGCAATACTTAGACATTTCTGTTTCATGTTTGATATGATACAATTTAATTTACCATTTCTTACCCTCAGTGGGCGTGATGTTTATTGTTCACATAAATATTCTCAAGACTCGAGGTAGAACTTTTGTCCATATTGCTCCAGATTGGCGCAGTGGTCTAAGGCCTACTGAGGGTATGAAATGGTAAATGAAATCTCAGTGCAAGAAGTGTCCCTGGGTCAAATCCAGGCTGTATCACATCCGACTGTGTTTAGGAGTCCCATAGGTCGGTGCGCAATTGGTCCAGTGTTGTCTGGGTTTGGCTGTCATTGTAAATAAGGATTTGTTCTTAACTGACTTGCCTAGTTAAATTAAGAAGGAGAATAATCCTGGTTTGTGTCTTTTAGCGCTTTCAAGACAACTGGGAACTCGGGGAAAAAACAAGGTCAAATGATGACATCAGTGATCTTCAGGTCGGGAAGTAGAAGCTCTAGTTTTGGAAGATACCCAAGTTTCTGACTTGGAATTCCACATTGGATGACCGTTCAAAACAATTTTTCCCAGTCATAACTCATGTTGTCACGTGTTCCCAGTTGTTTTGAATGCACTTAATCAGAGATTAGAGATTTGAAAGCGACATGTGTCCTATAGATGTGGTAAAGGAGTCAATGGAAAGCAGACATTCCATTGACCATATTGTCTCACATTCAACAAATCTGATGTAACAAAGTGAATATTTCAAAAGTAACAGTCAGTATCTGGTGAGGCCACCAGCTGCATTAAGTACTGCAGTGCATCTCCTCCTCATGGACTGCACCTGATTTGCCAGTTATTGCTGTGAGATGTTACCCCACTCTTCCACCAAGGCACCTGCAAGTTCTCTGACATTTCTGTGTGGAATGGCCCTAGCCCTCACCCTCCGATCCAACAGGTCCCAGACGTGCTCTATGGGATTGAGATCCAGGCTCTTTTCTTAGCCATGCCACAACACTGACATTTCTGTCTTGCAGCTAATCACGCACAGAACGAGCAGTGTGGCTGGTGGCATTGTCATGCTGGAGGGTCATGTCAGGATAAGCCTGCAGGAAGGGTACCACCTGAGGGAGGAGGATGTCTTCCCTGTAACAGTCTGAGCACTGATGCAGGGATTGTGCGTTTCTGGTGTAACTCGGGCTGTTGTTGTTGCCATCCTGTACCTGTCCCGCAGGTGTGGTGTTCGGATGTACCGATCCTGTGCAGGTGTTGTTACACGTGGAAGACGATCTGCTGTCCGTCCTGTCTCCCTGTATAGCTGTCTTAGGCGTCTCAGTACGGACATTGCAATTTATTGCCCTCGCCACATCTGCAGTCCTCATGCCTCCTTGCAGCATACCTAAGGCACGTTCACACAGATGAGCAGGGACCCTGGGCATCTTTCTTTTGGTGTTTTTCAGAGTCAGTAGAAAGGCCTCTTTAGTGTCCTAAGTTTTCATAACAGTGACCTTAATTGCCTACCGTCTGTAAGTTGTTAGTGTCTTAACGACCGTTCCACAGGTGCATGTTCATTAATTGTTTATGGTACATTGAACAAGCATGTGAGACAGTGTTTGAACCCTTTACAATGAAGATCTGTGAGGTTATTTAGATTTTTACGAATGATCTTTGAAAGACAGGGTCCTGAGAAAGGGACGTTTATTTTTTTGCTGAGTTTATTTGGCTGTTTTCGCTGCATAACATGAAGAAGTTGTCCCTTTTCAGGTCTAGAAGTGACTGCTAAATGCTAACTCATGTTCATATAAACTGGTTAGCATAGCTAGCATACATAAATCAGTGGTGGAAGTCAAAGTTGTTTTTAACTGTAATGCAGTTGATTGGTGATGATGACTTGAACATGTATCGGGGTCGACATCGATACAAGCGTTATACTCAGATTTTTACCTCAACATCAGTGTGAAATTCACATATAAACAATAGCCTAAATGTAGGCTAATTTTGCTAAGGGCAATGAGGAGACTTTGGACAGCCCTTTCCTCCTTGTATTTCCATGGCAATTCCATTGTTTAGGTCGAGTTCGACTTGTCCTTGACTTGAGACTCGACCCCATTTTAGTTGGGACTCGAATTGATAGTCGGATCTTGTGACTTGCTTGTGAGTCGAATAATAGGGACCTGGTCCTAACTCTGGTATTTATTTAGTCTAAGGTTGTGACTTTAGTGTATTTACATTCTTTAATCCACATTTACGCACACAAGACAGTTATCTAAGGCAGCAAATCCTCACATAAGCACAACATCAGTGATGTATGGATTATCCAAATATTATCTCACTATAAGCAAGGTACAATGCACTGCAGCAGGAAAGTTTTATACTGCCTGATTGCACAGATAATGTGAGACGGGTGGGAATGTGGTCTACTGCGCCATTAAGTGGCCATAAAGAGGAATTGCCACATATGAGCCATGCCAACACTAACCTAAAACATGCTAATTCCGGCTGATTGTAAAGGCCCAGTGCAGTCAAAAACATGAAGTTGTATGTTTTATATATATTTCCACACTGAGGTTGGAATAATATAGTGGAATTGTGAAATTTATGATAATGCCATTTTAGTGTAAGCTGTTTGAAAACACTGTCTGAAATCTCTGCCTGTTTTGGTGGGATGGCGTTTTGGCCTGCCTGGTGACGTCACAAACTTTCCCCTCAACACAATCACAGTACTTCATTTTTACCCAGAAATGATTTGATATCGAGATATAAATGGCTGCAATGGACCTTCAAGAAAACAAAGTGTTCATTTAATTATTACCTATGTTTCTCTCAAGTACATGTAATGTTAGGACAATGTTTTAAAGAAGTCATACTTTGAGAAAGTGGCCCTTTCGAGGGCTGTAATACAGGGATGAAATGTCACTGACAAAAACAATGGCAACCAAACATCCTTTCATAATCTGAGACGCTATAACATAAAACAAGTTTCAGCAACAAAGTTCCACAGTAAAATGATCACTTTTTCCCATGAGGAGCAGAGACAGAAACAACCCCTAGCTAGCCCCGACAATCGTGTTGATGGCTTTGAAGCAATAACGGTAAACGCTACATTTTACCCCCATTTTGCCCACCAAGTGGAACTTCTGACATATTAATTATACCTATCCTATCTTTTCAGATCTACACAAGTGCCTTTGACCAGGGAAAGGAATTATTTATAGACGCCACCACCAACATATTAATTACATCATTTAATACAATGACTAACACATTGTATTGCACACATATTTTGCAAAATACACATACAGTTTAGCATTTGTTTTGAATGTGCTCTGTGATTGACTATGTTGGTCTTCCTGCTTACAGGTTTTAAAGGTACAGTGCATTCAGAAAGTATTCAGACCCCTTGATTTTTTCTACATTTTGTTATGTTACAGCCTTATTCTGAAATGTATTAAAATGTTTTTCTCCCTCATCAATCTAAACAAAATACTCCATAATGACGCAGCAAAAAACAGTTTCGTTTTTTTTGTGGGGAAATATTATGTTTACATAAGTATTTCAGACCCTTTACTCAGTACTCTGTTGAAGCACCTTTGGCAGCGATTACAACCTCAAGTCTTCTTGGCACACCTGTATTTGGGGAGTTTCTCCTATTCTTCTCTGCAGATCCTCTCAAGCTCCGTCAGGTCTCTCTAGAGATGTTCAATCGGGTTCAAGTCTGGGCTGTGACTGGGCCACTCAAGGACACTCGGAGACTTCTCCCGGAGCAACTCCTGAGTTGTCTTGGCTGTGTGCTTAGAGTGGGTGTCCTGTTGGAAGTTGAACCTTCGCCCCGGCCTTCTTCACCACACTGTCTATGTGGGTGGACCATTTCAGTTTGTCCGTGATGCGTACGCCGGGGAACTTAAAACTTTCCACCTCCACTGCTGTCCCGTTGATGTGGATAGGGGGGTGCTCGCTCTGCTGTTTCCTGTAGTCCACGATCATCTCCTTTGTTTTGTTGGCGTTGAGTGAGAGGTTGTTTTCCTGACACCACACTTCGAAAGCCCTCACCTCCTCCCTGCAGGCTGTCTAGTCATTGTTGGTAATCAAGCTTACTACTGTTGTGTCGTCTGCAAACTTGATGATCGAGTTGGAGGCGTGCAGGGCCACACAGTCATGGGTGAACAGGAAGTACAGGAGGGGGCTGAGCATGCACCCCAGTGTTGAGGATCAGCAAAGTGGAGATGTTGTTTCCTACCTTCACGACCTGGGGGGCGGCCCATCAGGAAGTCCAGGACCCAATTGCACAGGGCGGGGTTGAGACCCAGAGCCTCAAGCTTAATGATGAGCTTGGAGGGTACAATGGTGTTGAATGCTGAGCTGTAGTCAATGAACAACATTCTTACATAGGTATTCCTCTTGTCCAGATGGGATAGGGCAGTGTGGAGTGTGATGGTGACTGCATCGTCTATGGACCTATTGGGGCGGTAAGCAAATTGAAGTGGGTCTAAGGTGACAGGTAAGGTGGAGGTGATATGAACCTTAACTAGCCTCTCAAAGCACTTCATGATGACAGAAGTGAGCGCTACGGGGCGATAGTCATTTAGTTCAGTTACCTTTGCATTATTGGGTATAGGAACAATGGTGACCATATTGAAGCATGTGGGGACAACAGACTGGGATAGTGAGAGTTGACTGGCCTGCGCATGCTCTGAGGACACGGATAGGGATGCCGTCTGGGCCAGCAGCTTTGCGAGGGTTAACACGTTTAAAATGTCTTAGTCACGTCGGCCACAGAAAAGGAGAGCCAGGGCCTCCCGGGTGGCGCAGTGGTTAAGGGCGCTGTACTGCAGCGCCAGCTGTGCCATCAGAGTCCTGGGTTCGCGCCCAGGCTCTGTCGTAACCGGCCGCGACCGGGAGGTCCGTGGGGCGACGCACAATTGGCCTAGCGTCGCCCGGGTTAGGGAGGGCTTGGTCGGTAGGGGTGTCCTTGTCTCATCGCGCACCAGCGACTCCTGTGGCGGGCTGGGCGCAGTGTACGCTAGCCAAGGTGGCCAGGTGCACGGTGTTTCCTCTGGCGCATTGGTGCGGCTGGCTTCCGGGTTGGATGTGCGCTGTGTTAAAGAAGCAGCGGCTTGGTTGGTTGTGTATCGGAGGACGCATGACTTTCAACCTTCGTCTCTCCCGAGCCCGTACGGGAGTTGTAGCGATGAGACAAGATACAACAATTGGATACTACGAAATTGGGGAGAAAAAGGGGTAAAATTCAAAAAAAAAAAAAAAAGAAAAAAAAGAAAAGGAGAGCCCACAGTCCTTGGTAGCGGGCCGCGTCGGTGGCACTGTATTATCCTCAAAGCGGGCAAAGAAGGTGTTTAATTTGTCTGGAAGCAAGACACCGTGGCGTGGCTGGTTTTCCTTTTGTAGTCCGTGAGAATCTGTAGACCCTGCCACATATGTCTTGTGTCTGAGCCATTGAATTGCGACTCCACTTTGTCTCTCTATTCTCACATTTTGCTTGTTTGATTGCCTTACGGAGGGAATAACTACACTGTTTGTATTTGGCCATATTCCCAGTCGCCTTTCCATGGTTAAATGTGGTGGGTCACGCTTTCAGTTTTCGCACGAATGCCGCCATCTATCCTCGGTTTCTGGTTAGGGTAGGTTTTAATAGTCAAAGTGGGTAAAACATTTCCTATACACTTTGTTATAAACTCACTCACCGAATCAGCGTATACATCTACATTATTCTCTGAGTCTACCCGGAACATATCCCAGTCCACGTGATCAAAACAATCTTGAAGCGTGGATTCCAATTAGTCAGACCAGCGTTGAATAGTCCTTAGCACGGGTACTTCCTGTTTGAGTTTCTGCCTATAGGAAAGGAGGAGCAAAATGGAGTCATGGTCAGATTTGCAGAAAGGAGGGCGGGAGAGGGCCTTGTATGCATCGCAAAAGTTAGAGTAGCAGTGATCCAGTGTATTGCCTTCACGAGTGCTACAATCAATATGCTGATAGAATTTAGGTTGCCTTGTTCTCAAATTAGCTTTGTTAAAGTCCCCAGCTACAATAAATGCAGCCTCAGGATATATGGTTTCCAGTTTGCATAAAGTCCAGTGAAGTTCCTTGAGGGCCATCGTGGTATCAGCTTGAGGGGGATATACACGGCTGTGACAATAACTGAAGATCATTTTCTTGGGAGATAATATATCTTCCTCTTCTCTGGCGGCGTAGTTTTGGGTCGGCCTGGGTGCTGCGGACAAAGGATCCGCTTCAGGAAAGTCGTATTCCTGGTCGTAGTGCTGATAAGCTGACGTCGCTCTGATATCCAATAGTTCTTCCCGGCTGTATGTAATAACACTTAAGATTTTCTGTGCTAACAATGTAAGAAATAATACAATAAAAAAAACGAAATACTGCTAAATTTCCTAAGGACTAGAAGCAAGGCAGCCCTCTGTCAGGGGCCATCATCGTCCTGAGTGCCTTTTACTCAGGAGTGGCTCCCGTCTGGCCATTCTACCATAAAGTCCTGATTGGTGGAGTGCTGTGGTGATGGTTGTCCTTCCTTAAGGTTCTCCCATCTCCACATAGAAACTCTATAGCTCTGTCAGAGTGACCATCGAGTTCTTGTTCACCTCCCTGACCAAGGCCCTGCTGCCCCGATTGCTCAGTTTGGCCCGGCGGCAAGCTCTAGGAAGAGTATTGGTGGTTTCAAAACTTCTTCTAGTTAAGAATGATGGAGGCCCCTGTGTTCTTGGGGACCTTCAATGCTGCAGACAAATATTTTGGTACCCTTCCACAGATCTGTGCCTCGACACAATCCTGTCTTGGAATTCCTTCAACCTCATGGCTTGGTTTTTCCTCTGACATGCACTTTCAAATGTTGGACCTTATATAGACAGTTGCCCTTTCCAAATCATGTCCAATCAATTGAATTTACCACAGGTGGACTCCAAGTTGTAGAAACACCTCAATGGTAGCTACTACAACAATTGGATACCACGGAAATTGGGGAGAAAAAAGGGGTAAAAAGAAAAAAAAGAAAAAGAAAAAAAAGAAACACCTCAATGATGGTCAATGGAAACTGGATGCACCTGAGCTAAATTTGGAGTCTCATAGCAAAAGGTCTGAATACTAGCCCCGGCCTGCTAGCGGTCTGAATCGCCGTGTCTCCGGCTCACCTAGCTACTCTCTGGACCCTATGATCACTCGGCTACGCATGCCTCTCCCTAATGTCAATATGCCTTGTCCATGGCTGTTTTGGTCAGTGATTATTGTCTTATTTCACTGCAGAGCCTCTAGCCCTGCTTAATATGCCTTAGCTAGTCCTTTTGTTCCACCTCAAAACCTCTCTCATTGTCATTCAATGCCTAGGTTTACCTCCACCCTATTCACATGCTACCATACCCTTGTTTGTACATTATGCCTTGAATCTATTCTTCCGCGCCCAGAAACCTGCTCATTTTACTCTCGGTTTCGATTGCACCAGACGACCAGTTCTTATAGCCTTTAGCATTACCCTGTAGAGGTCAATCCAGGCTCCGCAGAGTCTAGCTCTACTCCCATTCCCCAGGCGATCTCATTTGTTGACTTCTGTAGCCGTAAAAGCCTTGGTTTCATGCATGTTAACATGAGAAGCCTCCTTCCTAAGTTTGCTTTATTCACTGCTTTAGCACACTCTGCCAACCCGGATGTCCTAGCCATGTCTGAATTTTGGCTTAGGAAGGCTACCAAAAATCCTGAAATGTCCATCCCTAACTATAACATTTTCCGACAAGATATAACTGCCAAAGGAGGTGGAGTTGCAATCTACTGCAGAGATAGCCTGCAGAGTTCTGTCATACTATCCAGGTCTGTGCCCAAATAAATCAAGTTTCTACTTTTAAAAATTCAACTTTCCAGAAACAAGTCTATCACCGTTGCCCCCAGCTGTGTCCTGGACACCATATGTGAATTGATTTCCCCCCATCTATTTTCAGAGCTCATACAGTTTGGTGACCTAAACTGGGACATGCTTAAATGCCCTCAATCTCACACAAATGATCAATGAACCTACCAGGTACAACACCAAATCCGTAAACACGGGCACATTCCTAGATATCATCCTGACTAACCTGCCCTCTAAATACACCTCTGCTGTGTTCAACCAGGATGTCAGCGATCACTGCCTCATTGCCTGCGTCCGTAATGGGTCTGCGGTCAAATGAACACCCCTCATCACTGTCAAACACTCCCTAAATCACTTCAGCGAGCAGGCCTTTCTAATTGACCTGGCCCGGGTATCCTGGAAGGATATTGACCTCATTCTGCCAGTAGAGGATGCCTGGTTATTCTTTATTTCTAACCATCTTAAATAAGCATACTCCATTCAAACAATGTAGAACCAGGAACAGATATAGCCCTTGGTTCACTCCAGACCTGACTGCCCTTGACCAGCACAAAAACATCCTGTGGCAAACTGCATTAGCATCGAATAGCCCCCGTGATATGCAACCTTTCAGGGAAGTTAGGAACCAATATACTCAGGCAGTTAGGAAAGCAAACAGAAATTTGCATCCTGTGGCACAAACTCAAATGTTCTGGGACACTTAAGTCCATGGAGAAAAAGAGCATCTCCTCCCAGGTGCCTCCTGCACTGAGGCTAGGAAACACTGTCACCACCATCACTGGTCAACATAGCAGCACCCACCCGTAGCACGCGCTCCAGCAGGTATACTTCACTGGTCACCCCCAAAGCCAATTTCTCCTTTGGCCGCCTTTCCTTCCAGTTCTCTGCTGCCAATGACTGGAACGAATTGCAAAAATCACTGAAGCTGGAGACTCATATCCCCCTCACTAACTTTAAGCATCAGCTGTCAGAGCAGCTTACAGATCAATGCACCTGTACATAGCCCATCTGTAAATAGCCAATCCAACTACCTCATCCCCATATTGTTATTTATTTATTTATTTTTGGTCCTTTGCACCCCAGTATCTCTCCTTGCACATTCATCTTCTGCACAACTATCACCCCAGTGTGTATTGCTAAATTGTAATTACTTCGCCACTACGGCCTATTTATTGCCTTACCTCCCTAATCTTACCTCATTTGCACACACTGTATATATACTTTTTTCTATTGTGTTATTGACTGTACATTTGTTTATTCCATGTGTAACTCTGTGTTGTTGTTTGTGTCGCACTGCTTTGCTTTATCTTGGCCAGGTCGCAGTTGTAAATGAGAACTTGTTCTCAACTATCCTACCTGGTTAAATAAAGGTGAAATACATTTTTTTTACTTATGTAAATAAGGTATTTCTGTTTTTTATTAGTAATACATTTGCAAACATTTCTAAATACCTGTTTTCGCTTTGTCATTGTGGAGTTTGTGTGTAGATTTATGAGGGAAATGTATTATTTAATACATTTTAGAACAAGGTTATAAAATAACAAAATCTGGAAAAAGTCAAGGGGTCTGAATACTTTACGAATGCACCGTAATTGAGCTCCCTTTAAAAGAGGAACACATGGTGTGCTCCGGGGGCTGATAGGTAGATAGGGAGACGAAGCCAGCGGTCGGGATCCAAGCTGCCATGCCGCTCTCCCGCAAGGGCGATCTTTAGTGTTCTTATTGAGCTTCATTGTTAAAGTGAAATTAAGGGAAAGAATATTGGCTGTTTCTTGGCAACTTGGAGAACAACCAGGTAAAGTGCAGAATTTGTATTGCATTTCATGCTGTGAACATTCTACATTTGCCTAGAGCCATAATATTTAGTACAGTCAAGGCCAAAAGTTGAGAATGACACAAATATTAATTTTCACAAAGTCTGCTGCCTCAGTTTGTGTGATGGGAATTTGCATATACTCCAGAATGTTATGAAGAGTGATAAGATTAATTGTAATTAATTGCAAAGTCCCTCTTTGCCATCCAAATGAACTGAATCCCCAAAAAACATTTCCACTTCATTTCAGCCCTGCCACAAAAGGACCAGCTGACATCATGTCAGTGATTCTCTCGTTAACACAGGTGTGAGTGTTGACGAGGACAAGGCTGGAGATCACTCTGTCATGCTGATTGAGTTCGAATAACAGACTGGAAGCTTCAAAAGGAGGGTGGTGCTTGGAATCATTGTTCTTCCTCTGTCATCCATGGTTACCTGCAAGTAAACAGGTGCTGTTATCATTGCTTTGCACAAAAAGGGCTTCACAGGCAAGGATATTGCAGCCAGTAATATTGCACCTAAATCAACCATTTATTGGATCATCAAGAACTTCAAGGAGAGCAGCTCAATTGCTGTGAAGAAGGCTTCTGGGCACCCAAAAAAGTCCGGCAAGTGCCAGGATCGTCTCCTAAAGTTGATTCAGCTGCGGGATCGGGGCACCACCAGTACAGAGCTTGCTTAGGAATGGCAGCAGGCAGGTGTGAGTGCATCTGCATGCACAGTGAGGTGAAAACTTTTGAAGGATGGCTTGGTGTCAAGAAGGGCAGCAAAGAAGCCACTTCTCTCCAAGAAAAACATTAGGGACAGACTAATATTCTGCAAAAGGTACAGGGATTGGACTGCTGAGGACTGGAGTGAAGCCATTTTCTCTGATGAATCCCCTTTCCGATTGTTTGGGGCATCCGGAAAAAAGCTTGTCCGGAGAAGACAAGGTGAGCGCTACCATCAGTCCTGTGTCATGCCAACAGTAAAGCATCCTGAGACCATTCATGTGTGGGGTTGCTTCTCAGCCAAGGAAGTGGGCTCACTAATAATTTTGCCTAAGAACACAGCCATGAATAAAGAATGGTACCAACACATCCTCCGAGAGCAACTTCTCCCAACTATCCAGGAACTGTTTGATGACGAAAAATGCCTTTTCCAGCATGATGGAGCACCTTGCCATAAGGCAAAAGTGATAACTAAGTAGCTCGAGAAACAAAACATCGATATTTTGGGTCCATGGCCAGGAAACTCCCCAGACCTTAATCCCATTGAAAACTTGTGGTCAATCCTCAAGAGGCGGGTGGACCAACAAAAACCCACAAATTCTGACTAACTCCAAGCATTGATTATGCAAAAATGGGCTGCCATCAGTCAGGATGTGGCCCAGAGTTAATTGACAGCATGCCAGGGAGGATTGCAGAGGTCTTGAAAAAGAAGGGTCAACACTGCAATATTGACTCTTTGCATCAACTTCATGTAATTGTCAATAAAAGCCTTTGACACTTGACATGCTTGTAATTATACTTCAGTATTCCATAGTAACATCTAACAAAAATATCTAAAGACACTGAGGCAGCAGACTTTGTGAAAATGTATATTTGCGTCATTCTCAAAACTTTTGGTCACAACTGTAGTTGTACTTATTGCTCCTGAGTGGTACAGCAGTTTAAGGCACTGCATCTCAGTGCTCGAGGCGACACTACAGACAACCTGGTTTGAATCCAGTCTGTATCCCAACTGGCCGTGATTGGGAGACCCATAAGGCGGTGCACAATTAGCCCAGCGTCGTCCGGGTTTGGCCGGTGTAGGCCATCATTGGAAGTAAGAATTTATTCTTAACTGACTTGCCTAGTTAGATATACATTTCTTTAAATAAATTGCGATTAACTTGAACTTTTGTGTGGCATCCTCACGTTTGCTGTGCTAGTTTGCTGCGTATCCACTGAACCTAACCGGAATGCTGTGTATTCACTAGAAATCTACCATGTGCTGTGCTATACTTATTTATCTTTGTACCCAGTTAAAGTCTACATTGGCTCTGCCCTATCCTGGCAACTTGTAACACTACTTCTAGGCCGGAACAGCAAGGAGGTTCCGAAATCGCATTCATGGTAAACGCTGCGCATTTATTTCAGCTCAAGCGTAAATTACCTTTCAAAGTCGAGAGCAATGCGTTGCTCTATAACGTGCCTTATATTGAATCCTGGCCCTAGTCTTCCAACATGATGAAGAAGAAGCATTAGAACAGTGACGAGGACACTTGTCGTGGTCTGAGCCCAGAGCTCCATATCAACCACAGAAGGATGTTGACGTTAGCTTGACGTGGTCTGAGCCGCTCACCGGACGAGAGACTCAACTGTTATGACAGGAGCCACAAATTAAGAAGCAATATTGTATCCCCCTCAGACTGGTTTAACATATCTGCCTTTAGGGAATGAATATCACACTTCCTGAGATCCTTGGTTTGGATTGGATCCACTGTATCAACCTCAGTGGTTCTAAATCACTATACAAACACTGCCAGATAGCCTGCAGTCCATTTCCTTATTGTGCTATGTCAAACAGCCACCCTTCACTCTCTTAGCTAGTACTAGTCTTCTCACAATCCCACAAAATGGTGTCAGAGAAGGGATAATCAAGGAGGGGCTATGCATCCTATGGAAAAGTTTGCATAGAATGCATAGCCCCTTGTTAATTATCCCTTTCATACCATGGATATAATTGAACACATTTGCTGGTAGAAATGTGTGCAACATCCACTGAAATAGCTAGGGCTCAAACCACCCAGTTTATAAGTCCTTATAAACCATATGTCTAAGTGGATAGAGCATCTTGGCTGAGTTTTCACTGCTTACTGTACCTGTGTCTTTGAATTGAATAACAGCAACCTATGGGCTAACTATGTGATCAATAGTATAGTATTATATTTAAGCAATAAGGCCCGAGGGGGTATGGTATATGGCCAATATACCATGACTAAGGGCTGTTCTTCAGCACGACGCAACATATGGTATATATATATATATATATATATATATATATATATATATTTCCACATACCACAAACCCCAGAGGTGCCTTATTGCTAATTTAAGTTGGTTACCAACGTACAGTTGAAGTCGGAAGATTACATACACCTTAGCCAAGTACATTTAAACTCAGTTTTTCACAATTCCTGTCATTTAATTTAGTACAAATTCCCTGTATTAGGTCAGTTACGATCACCACTTTATTTTAAGAGTATGAAATGTCAGAATAATAGTAGAGAGAATTATTTATTTCAGCTTTTATTTCTTTCATCACATTCCCAGTGGGTCAGAAGTTTACATACTCAATTAGTATTTGGTAGCATTGCCTTTCAATTGTTTAACTTGGGTCAAACGTTTCAGGTAGCCTTCCACAAGCTTCCCACAATAAGTTGGGTGAATTTTGGCCCATTCCTCCTGACAGAGCTGGTGTAACCGAGTCAGGTTTGTAGGCCTCCTTGCTCGCACATGCTTTTTCAGTTCTGCCCACACATTTTCTATAGTATTGAGGTCAGGGCTCTGTGATGGCCACTCCAATACCTTGACTTTGTTGTCCTTAAGTCATTTTGCCACAACTTTGGAAGTATGCTTGGGGTCATTGTCCATTTGGCAGATCCATTTGAGACGTTGCTTCAATATATCCACGTAATTTTCCTTCTCATGATGGCCATCTATTTTGTGAATTGCACCAGTCCCTCCTGCAGCAAAGCGCCCCCACAACATGATGCTGACACCCCCGTGCTTCACGGTTGGGATGGTGTTCTTCAGCTTGTAAGCCTCCCCCTTTATCCTCCAAATATAACAATGGTAATTATGGCCAAACAGTTCTATTTTTGTTTCATCAGACCAGAAGACATTTCTCCAAAAAGTACGATCTTTGTCCCCATGTGCCCAATTTTTTGCGGTTTTGGAGCAGTGGCTTTTTCCTTTCTGAGCGGCCATTCAGGTTATGTCAATATAGGACTCGTTTTACTGTGGATATAGAAACTTTTGTACCTGTTTCCTCCAGCATCTTCAAAGGGTCCTCTGCTGTTGTTCTGGGATTGATTTGCACTTTTCACACCAAAGTACGTTCATCTCTAGGAGACAGACCGCGTCTCCTTCCTGAGTGGTATGATGGCTGCGTGGTCCCGTGGTGTTTATACTTGTGTACCATTGTTTGTACAGATGAACGTGGTACTTTCAGGCATTTGGAAAGTGCTCCCAAGGATGAACCAGACTACAATTCTACAATTATTTTTCTGAGGTCTTGGCTGATTTCTTTTGATTTTCCCATGATGTCATGCAAAGAGGAACTGAGTTTGAAGGTAGGCCTTGAAATACACCCACAGGTACACCTCCAATCGACTCAAATTATGAGGCTTCTAAAGCCATGACATCATTTTCTGGAATTTTCCAAGCTGTTTAAAGGCACAGTCAACTTAGTGTATGTAAACTTCTGACCCACTGGGATTGCGATACAGTGAATTATAAGTGAAATAATCTGTCTCTAAACAACTGATGGAAAAATTACTTGTCATGCACAAAGTAGATGTCCTAACCGACTTGTCAAAACTATAGTTTGTTAACAAGACATTTGTGGAGTGGTTGAAAAACAAGTTTTAATGACTCCAACATAAGTGTATGTAAACTTCCGACTTCAACTGTATATATTTTTTATTTTAAATAAATAAATGTTTTGTCATACCCTGAATGCTGAATGGCTGAAAGCCGTGGTATATCAGATCATATACCACGGCTTTCAGCCAATAAGCATTCATGGCTCAAACCACCCAGTTAATAATGATTAATAAGACATCCTCCCTGGGTTTGGACAAGCAATCAGTTATCATTGGCGTTACCCTCAGTATCCACAGCTGCTCACCTCACTCGGATGCATTCAAAAGGCCAGGCTATGAGTGCCCAGGGATTGTTCTGAGCTTCCCATAGACTGCCTTAAATTAAATGAAAATGGCATTGTTTCATAACAGCTGTGTGTGTGTGTGTGTGTGTGTGTGTGTGTGTGTGTGTGTGTGTGTGGCGTCAGTGCATGTGTAAATTCATTGAGAGCCATTCCTTCACCATAAGTACAGTACGTGAAAGAGAGGGGGAGAGAGAGCACCAGGTGGAAGACAAAGCTCGTCCACTGAAAATGTCTCTGCATGGGACAGCTCCTACATGGCAACCACTCATGTGGTCACGGCGACGGCACGTGGCACAATGCTGCATGCATCCAAAAATAACCCCTTTTCATATCCCGCTGTTCTTTGTTGTCTTCTCATCAATCCTCTCATCCCCCTTCTAACGGACATCTTAGAATTACTTTTGAAGGGTATTTTACACTGAACAAAAATAGAAACGCAACATGTGAAGTGTTGGTCCCATGTTTCATGAGCTGAAATAAAAGATTACAGAATTTTACATACGCACAAAAAGCTTAACTGATTTTCTTATATGAACTGTAACTCAGCCAGAACTTGAACCAGCCAATCAGAATTTGTTTTTCCCCCACAAAATGGCTTTATTACAGACAAAAATACTCCTCAGCACTCCCTCAGACTGATGTGGAATTCCTGGGCTGGCGTGGTTACATGTGGTCTGCGATTGTGAGGCCGGTTGGACGTACTGCCAAATTCTCTAAAACGACGTTGGGCGGCTTATGGTAGAGACATTAAATTCTCTGGCAACAGCTCTAGTGGACGCTTCTTCAAGACTGCGTTGTGTGACACAACTGCACATTTTAGAGTGGCATTTTATTGTCCCCAGCACAAGGTGCACCTGTGTAATGATCATGCAGTTTCATCAGCTGCTTGATAAGCCACACCTGTCAGGTGGGTGAATTATCTTGGCAAATTAGTAATGCTCACTAACAGGGATGTACAGAGTAAAATTGAGTAAAATAAGCTTTTTGCGCATATGGAACATTTCTGGGACATTTTATTTCAGCTCATGAAACATGGAACCAACAATTTACATGTTGCTTTTATATTTTTATGAAACATGGGACCAACAATTTACATGTTGCTTTTATATTTTTATGAAACATGGAACCAACAATTTACATGTTGCTTTTATATTTTTGTTCAGTGTAGAATACATGACCAAAACTGAGTATTACCCATGTAGCTGATGGAAATAGCTAAATAAATTGTTAGAAAGGAAGGGAAGAAGAATACATTAGACTAGACAGTGTCACACAGGGGTTATAAGGACGAAACACAACATGTTACAAAACGCCGGAGATGATGACTACACAAATTAGGAGGAAAAATGAAGTCGGCTTCTACCCATCTCAGATAGTTGCTACGACAACCCCTCAGTTAGTGCAGCACGCGTTTGGTCTTCATTTAAATCAGATTAAAATATCAGTCCAGACACACTTCCTGCATCCTGCAGAGAGGGAGATGTGTTTATCTATTATATGTCATTTCCTGTGAAGTAATATGTAGTTCTTTATAAAATTGAGGGAGGGGGGGCTAAAAAGAAACAACTCTCAGGGCACAAAGGTTGTTATAACACAATTTTGTCTGTAAAATATGACCCTGTTGGTGCATTGATTCCTTAGGCATTGATACTGTATCTGTGACCGACAGATGCATATCTGTATCCCAGTCATGTGAAATCTATAGATAAGGCCCTACTTAATGTATTTGAATTGACTGATTTCCTTAGGCAAATCTATTGTTTTGGGTGAGACGAAATGTGACTCTGGATTTGCAAGCACTAATAAAGGCGAATAATCTATTGTCGGATTTATTAAACTTAAACTTTAAACTCAACTGAAAAGGTGCTATTGATGTTCCACTGTTTCACAGCATTATGATATTGTCTTGGGGACAACAGTTGACGGATTGCATTAGGCTGTGGAGTGAGCAGTCATTTCCTCTGACTAATACTAGATACGTGGTAGAGAGATTTAAATACTAAAGAAGGTTAATCAATCACCCACATAAACGTGGACTGACTGGAAGAGAGGAAGTGAGTTGGAGAGAGTGTGTTCACACACGTTTGGATCACTGGCAAGACTGTTAGTATTAAACTGTATCAACAAGAACTTGAGGCCTCGCAAGCAGAACATACACAAACAACCAAGCAAATATCGCATGGCATCCATTGCAGTATGAAGAAACATAGCCTAACCCTAATCAATGTTTAATTCTCTAAGCTCGGCCTTCCTCGTACACAAACCTGAGAGTTTCAGCCCAAAACGGGAAGGAAGGAAGACAGAATAGTTTCAAAATGAAATTACTACTACTAGTTTCAAAGAAAT
The DNA here is from genome assembly GCF_045791955.1 of Oncorhynchus clarkii lewisi. Lineage (NCBI taxonomy): Eukaryota > Metazoa > Chordata > Actinopteri > Salmoniformes > Salmonidae > Oncorhynchus > Oncorhynchus clarkii. Next base: position 10,993,850 of record NC_092174.1, on the reverse strand, counting down.
TACTACTACTAGTTTCAAAGAATTTACTACTACTACTAGTTTCAAAGTGAAACTACTACTACAAGTTTCAAAGGGAAATTACTACTACTAGTTTCAAAGAAATGACTCCCACTAGTTTCAAAATGAAATTACTACTTTTAAAATAAAACTACTAATACTAGTTTTAAAATTAAATTACTACTAGTATTTTTAAAATTAAAGCTACAATGAAAGCTTATGTACAGTGGGGAGAACAAGTATTTGATACACTGCCGATTTTGCAGGTTTTCCTACTTACAAAGCATGTAGAGGTCTGTAATTTTTATCATAGGTACACTTCAACTGTGAGAGACGGAATCTAAAACAAAAATCCAGAAAATCACATTGTATGATTTTTAAGTAATTAATTTGCATTTTATTGCATGGCATAAGTATTTGATCACCTACCGACCAGTAAGACTTCCGGCTCTCACAGACCTGTTAGTTTTTCTTTAAGAAGCCCTCCTGTTCTCCACTCATTAACCTGTATTAACTGCACCTGTTTGAACTCTTTACCTGTATAAAAGACACCTGTTCACACACTCAATCAAACAGACTCCAACCTCAGACTCCAACAATGGTCAAGACCAGATAGCTGTGTAAGGATATCAGGGATAAAAAATTGTAGACCTGCACAAGACTGGGATGGGCTACAGGACAATAGGCAAGCAGCTTGGTGATAAGGCAACAACTGTTGCCGCAATTATTAGAAAATGGAAGAAATTCAAGATGACGGTCAATCTCCCTTGGTCTGGGGCTCCATGCAAGATCTCACCTCGTGGGGCATCAATGATCATTAGGAAGGTGAGGGATCAGCCCAGAACTACACGGCAGGCCCTGGTCAATGACCTGAAGAGAGCTGGGACCACAGTCTCAAAGAAAACCATTAGTAACACACTATGCCGTCATGGATTAAAATCCTGCAGCGCACGCAAGGTCCCCCTGCTTAAGCCAGCGCATGCCCAGGCCTGTCTGAAGTTTGCCAATGACCATCTGGATGATCCAGAGGAGGAATGGGAGAAGGTCATGTGGTCTGATGAGACAAAAATAGAGCGTTTTGGTCTAAACTCCACTCGCCGTGTTTGGAGGAAAAGAAGGATGAGTACAACCCCAAGAACACCATCCCAACCGTGAAGCATGGAGGTGGAAACATCATTCTTTGGGGATGCTTTTCTGCAAAGGGGACAGGACGACTGCACCGTATTGAGGGGAGGATGGATGGGGCCATGTATCGCGAGATCTTGGCCAACAACCTCCTTCCCTCCGTAAGAGCATTGAAGATGGGTCGTGGCTGGGTCTTCCAGCATGACAACGACCCGAAACACAGCCAGGGCAACTAAGGAGTGGCTCCGTAAGAAGCATCTCAAGGTCCTGGAGTGGCCTAGCCAGTCTCCAGACCTGAACCCAATAGAAATCTTTGGAGGGAGCTGAAAGTCCGTATTACCCAGCGACAGCCCCGAAACCTGAAGGATCTGGAGAAGGTCTGTATGGAGGAGTGGGCCAAAATCCCTGCTGCAGTGTGTGCAAACCTGGTCAAGAACTACAGGAAACGTATGATCTCTATAATTGCAAACAAAGGTTTCTGTACCAAATATTAAGTTTTGCTTTTCTGATGTATCAAATACTTATGTCATGCAATAAAATGAAAATGTATTACTTAAAAATCATACAATGTGATTTTCTGGATTTTTGTTTTAGATTCTGCCTCTCACAGTTGAAGTGTACCTATGATAAAAATTACAGACCTCTACATGCTTTGTAAGTAGGAAAACTTGCAAAATCGGCAGTGTATCAAATACTTGTTCTCCCCACTGTATGTAGTCATAAATACCTCAAATTGGAAGTTACAGGAAATTCTTAGAATGACAATGGAGCATTCTTAGAATAATTGTTTTATCAGTAACTGGACCGATATTCCAAGAACAGGCTGGGGAGCCTTATGACCAGACAAGCCATGGTTTGACTAGACAGCCTTCCCTGAAGAGCGCCCTCATTCATAGAAAAACAATTATGCCAGTGGCAGTGCCAACAGTGGCAGCCTGTCTGTTCCCGATTGAGGGTCAAGATAAAATAATCTTATCTTGTGGGACTTTTTCTGGCCACAGATGAGCACATGAAGAGTTTATTTCAAAAACACTATATCCACCAATTTTCAAGAAATTAATATTTATGGTTACTTTATGTCTGTGTAAAATATGAATGTGTTTTGATGCAAAATGCTATATATCCATTGTTTACCTTGAATGGAATGTTCTTATCCTGTATATAAAAAAATATTTTAAAAAGGATTTATCGAAAACCAGATATTATAGTGAAACGGAATTTCTAGTCTTCATTTTGAGAGTTCGTTGAAAAAGTTGTATTTTTTGGTATTTTTTAGTAAATCTGTCCATTTTCCCCTAGCGGTTCAAATCAGGTGCCTCTATGTCATCTCAAGGGTGGGGTTCGATATGAAATACACTCCCTTCTAGATGTGCTGGGTGGTACCACCTCAAGGCTTACTCAGGGCTCCAGAGTGACACAGCGGTCTAAGGCACTGCATCTCAGTGCTTGAAGTGTCACTACAGACACCCTGGTTTGAATCCAGGTTGTATCACAACTGGCTATGATTGGGAGTCCCACAATTGACTAACCGCCATCCGGGTTTGGCAGGTCTAGGCCGTCATTGTAAATAAGAATTTGTTCTTAACTGACTTGCCTAGTTAAATAAAGGTTAAATAAAAAATGTATACAGTTGAAGTCTGAAATGTACATACACTTAGGTTGGAGTCATTAAAACTCATTTTTCAACCACTCCACAAATGTCTTGTTAACAAACTATAGTTTAGGCAAGTCGGTTAGGACATCTACTTTGTGCATGAAACAAGTAATTTTTCCAACAATTGTTTGCAGAACTGTATCACAATTCCAGTGGGTCAGACGTTTACATACACTAAGTTGACAATGCCTTTAAACAGCTTGGAAAATTCCAGAAAACGATGTCGTGGCTTTAGAAGCTTCTGATAGGCTAATTGACATAATTTGAGTCAATTGGAGGTGTACCTGTGGATGTATTTCAAGGCCTACCTTCAAACTCAGTGCCTCTATCCTTGACATCATGGGAAAATCAAAAGAAATCAGCCAAGTCCTCAGAAAAGTCTGGTTCATCCTTGGGAGCAATTTCCAAATGCCTGAAGGTACCACGTTCGTCTGTACAAACAATAGTACGCAAGTATAAACACCATGGGACCACGCAGCCGTCATCTCGCTCAGGAAGGAGACGCGTTCTGTCTCCTAGAGATTAACGTACTTTGGTGTGAAAAGTGCAAATCAATCCCAGAACAACAGCAGAGGACCGTGTGAAGATTCTGGAGGAAACCGGTACAAAAGTATCTATATTCACAGTAAAACGAGTCCTATATCGACATAACCTGAAAAGCCGCTCAGCAAGGAAGAAACCACTGCTCCAAAACCGGCATAAAAAAAGCCAGACTACGGTTTGCAACTGCACATGGGGACAAAGATCGTACTTTTTGGAGAAATGTCCTCTGGTCTGATGAAACAAAAATAGAACTGTTTGGCCATAATGACCATTGTTATGTTTGGAGGAACAAAGGGGGAGGCTTGCAAGCAAAAGAACACCATCCCAACCGTGAAGCACGGGGGTGGCAGCATCATGTTGTGGGGGTGCTTTTCTGCACTAGAGACTGGTGCAATTCAAAAAATAGATGGCACCATGAGGAATTAAAATGATGTGGATATATTGAAGCAACATCTCGTGACATCAGTCAGGAAGTTAAAGCTTGGTCACAAATGGATCTTCCAAATGGACAATGACCCCAAGCATACTTCCAAAGTTGTGGCAAAATGGCTTAAGGACAACAAAGTCAAGGTATTGGAGTGGCCATCACAGAGCCCTGACCTCAATCCTATAGAAAATTTGTGGGCAGAACTGAAAAAGCATTTGTGAGCAAGGAGAACTACAGACCTGACTCAGTTACACCAGCTCTGTCAGGAGGAATGGGCCAAAATTCACCCAACATATTGTGGGAAGCTTGTGGAAGGCTACCCGAAACGTTTGACCCAAGTTAAACAATTGAAAGGCAATGCTACCAAATACTAATTGAGTGTATGTAAACTTCTGACCCACTGGGAATGTGATGAAAGATATAAAAGCTGAAATAAATCATTTTCTCTACTATTATTCTGACATTTCACATTCCTAAAATAAAATGGTGATCCTAACTGACGTAAAACAGGAAATTTTTACTCCGATTAAATGTCAAGAATTGTGAATAACGGAGTTTAAATGTATTTGCCTAAGGTGTATGTAAACTTCCGACTTCAACTGTACATGCCTGTCATTGAACAACCCAATGCCATGATTAGATGAGAAAGAAAAAAAAACAGTTTATTTCATAAACTCTTGAAAGAAAAAAATCTAATTTACTAACATTTCTGAAAATTGATAAATACCGTTTTGGAATTAAACTCTTCACATGTAGTCCTTGAGAGAGATAATCTGTCGGGCGTGATTACGGATGACACTGATGTGTTGGTCTCATTGGTCTTCTGGCACAGAGTGAGAGGATATAATGTAGGCCTATACATCCTCAACTTAAACACTGATCAATGCCGTGCCCGTGTTCACTCTTTGATGGGCGAGAGAACACATAGTGGGTTATTGTCTGTGTATAAACGCCTTGGCAGAGGAGCTCCAGTGCTGGCCATATTTCAGCTGCATCATCCATCTCAGAGTCCAAACTGGTCTCAGAGCATTTCGTATTATTCTCTATGTAAATCTGAGACACTCCATTTAGTATGATATGCTACGTTTCATATGGTATGTATTAATTTGTGGATGTCTATCACCCATTTTGTATGATATCTTACAAATTACAATTCATATTATATGTTTAGAATGTGCAAACGTATAATATTTTATGAATTTGAAAAACGTATGTTAAGAATTCTAGCTAGGTGGCTAACATTAGCTAGGCTAGGGTTTAGGCTTAAGGTTGAGTTTAGGAGTTAGGTTAACCGGTTAGGGTTAGCTAAAAGGGTTAAGGTTCCGGGAAGGGTTAGCTAACAGTGAAAGTAGTTGCAAAGTAGCTAAAAATTAGAAAGTAGCTGAAAGGTTGTTAATTACCTAAAATGCTAAAGTTGTCCATATGAGATTTGAACTTGCATGTTTGTGTTATACGCCCACTCATCCACCCCGACCAGCTGTCCTATTTCCTTTTTGCTATAAATAACCATCTGTCTTATGTAACCATACAAAATGTAACATATCATACTAATTTCAGAGGCACGCATTTACCTTTACTATGTTCCGCCTAGTCTATGGGACCAGGCTGCAAAGTCAGTGCTGTTGTTGTGATGATAAGACACACATTGGACAGAACTGAGCTCACAGGTCTGTCAAACTTACCTTAGGAAGCCAAGAGCATGCAATCGTACACTTTTTTTTAATAGGTTAAAAATGTGGAATTCGTCATAGAGCTGTCATGTGCCATGTTAGCGACTAACCTCAACTCCACGATTAATGATGTTGTTGAGCTGCAACTAGTGTGTGCGGACTGTAATTGGACAATATTGCATGCTATTCTTTGGGTGCTGAAATCCATAGTAATCGATCAAAATAAATGGTATGTGATGTCGGAGCTCCAGTCCGCCCAGACTAGCCGCTGCTCAACTCCATCGTAACTCTTGGAGTTGAATTTAGTCGACTAATGCCATGTAATGGTTGCTCGGCTAACTGGTTTAGTACAGTAGGCTATGTATTGCCTTTTCACAAGAGATCTGATGATCTACTGTATGCATATGATTAACAATGGTTCGTTAACAAGTCGCCCCGCATGGTCTGTCGATAGACGAATTGGAAAGATGAACCGCACAATGTACAGTGTCTATTACACAATTAGACTATTGCAACTCGTCCTTGGTCAGAAGTGCGATTACTGTCGACGCCCAAAATCATAGCATGCCATTCTCGCGGCAATAACTTATGCGCATATTACGCACGCTAGAAATGTGACACAATATGTCTGAATGCACGCATAATTGGCAACAATGTCAATATTTTATGTTGTCAATATGGGTGACGCAGGAGTACAAATAAAGACTAACATTTGAATGGCAACAGTTATCTTTCTGAACGTTTTGTAGCGCGTAAAACTGTGAATGTTATAGGCCTATTGATAAACCCTTATGACTTCCAAGGTAGACTGACACGACACACTTACCTGGCCAGGACAACGTACAGGCTCCGTGTCGCCTACTGTAACCGTCACCAACTAGGAGGACACCTCCCTCAGTAACAGCCCTCTATGGGGACATGTATGAAAAGCAGATCAAACGACGGTCTTTGGGAATGCCAACTGGTGCCACTTTCACACTGTGTTGGCTGTCGCTTATAGTCAATATCGTTCACTTTTTATTTTCTCCACCTACTTGCGCGTATGAATACGCTCTCCTCCGCGTCGCGAGGAAAACAAACGAACCGTGAGGGGTGGAGAAATGGAGATTCACAGAATAGTGGGAAGGAACATAGCGGATGTTTGAGAATGTTATGTTTTGCGGTCTCTGCTCCTTTATTTATTGCCGCCTCCTAGGCGCCCTCTGTCTGTGCAATAGCGTTTCTTACACCGACAGTGTTTACTAAGGCTTTAGAGAGCAATAGCATCTTTTTTAAGCACTAATGGCTGGTTGGAATCTTATTTATAAAGCTAATGGCAACTACTTCTAAACTTCCAAAGAGCTAATCAACCATAGACAAAGGATAGTATACCTAGCTTCACGTTAAAATGATGTCCTTTGGGCAAATCAGACGTCAATGTAGCCTACATAAACCCAACCTTACTCCTGGCGATTTAACTTTCACACACAGCTTGTCTAAGAAAAGTTATAGGAGTTCATTTGAAATATTAACTGCTATTTAGGTGTGTAAAAAAGTGAGTATGGAAGCTGATCAATGTCTAAATGTGTTGACATGGTAGCTCAGCTGAACAACTTGTTTCCAAGGCTAAGCGGGGTACATAAGAGTTAGGCTACAGGATGGTCAACTTGTTCTCAAGTGCATTACCCCTCATATACACTGCTCAAAAAAATAAAGGGAACACTTAAACAACACAATGTAACTCCAAGTCAATCACACTTCTGTGAAATCAAACTGTCCACTTAGGAAGCAACACTGATTGACAATACATTTCACATGCTGTTGTGGAAATGGAATAGACAACAGGTGGACATTATAGGCAATTAGCAAGACACCCCCAATAAAGGAGTGGTTCTGCAGGTGGTGACCACAGACCACTTCTCAGTTCCTATGCTTCCTGGCTGATGTTTTGGTCACTTTTGAATGCTGGCGGTGCTTTCACTCTAGTGGTAGCATGAGACGGAGTCTACAACCCACACAAATGGCTCAGGTAGTGCAGCTCATCCAGGATGGCACATCAATGCGAGCTGTGGCAAGAAGGTTTGCTGTGTCTGTCAGCGTAGTGTCCAGAGCATGGAGGCGCTACCAGGAGACAGGCCAGTACATCAGGAGACGTGGAGGAGGGCAACAACCCAGCAGCAGGACCGCTACCTCCGCCTTTGTGCAAGGAGGAGCACTGCCATAGCCCTGCAAAATGACCTCTAGCAGGCCACAAATGTGCATGTGTCTGCTCAAACGGTCAGAAACAGACTCCATGAGGGTGGTATGAGGGCCCGGCGTCCACAGGTGGGGGTTGTGCTTACAGCCCAACACCGTGCAGGACATTTGGCATTTGCCAGAGAACACCAAGATTGGCAAATTCGTCACTGGCGCCCTGTGCTCTTCACAGATGAAAGCAGGTTCACACTGTGCACGTGACAGAGTCTGGAGATGCCGTGGAGAACGTTCTGCTGCCTGCAACATCCTCCAGCATGACCGGTTTGGGGGTGGGTCAGTCATGGTGTGGGGTGGCATTTCTTTGGGGGGCCGCACAGCACTCCATGTGCTCGCCAGAGGTAGCCTGACTGCCATTAGGTACCGAGATGAGATCCTCAGACCCCTTGTGAGACCATATGCTGGTGCGGTTGGCCCTGGGTTCCTCCTAATGCAAGACAATGCTAGACCTCATGTGACTGGAGTGTGTCAGCAGTTCCTGCAAGAGGAAGGCATTGATGCTATGGACTGGCCCGCCCGTTCCCCAGACCTGAATCCAATTGAGCACATCTGGGACATCATGTCTCGCTCCATCTACCAACGCCACGTTGCACCACAGACTGTCCAGGAGTTGGCGGATGCTTTAGTCCAGGTCTGGGAGGAGATCCCTCAGGAGACCATCCGCCACCTCATCAGGAGCATGCCCAGGTGTTGTAGGGAGGTCATACAGGCACGTGGAGGCCACACACACTACTGAGCCTCATTTTGACTTGTTTTAAGGACATTAGATCAAAGTTGGATCAGCCTGTAGTGTGGTTTTCCACTTTAATTTTGAGTGTCACTCCAAATCCAGACCTCCGTGGGTTGATAAATTTGATTTCCATTGATAATTTTTGTGTGATTTTGTTGTCAGCACATTCAACTATGTAAATAAAAAAAGTATTTAATAAGAATATTTCATTCATTTAGATCTAGAATGTGTTATTTTAGTGTTCCCTTTATTTTTTTGAGCAGTGTACCAGGAGTCACTGTTCAGGCAGGAATCATTGGACTGTGGCTTTACATTTTATTTCAATATACCTCTATTTAGGTTGACAGCATGACGTTGAATATTCAAACACCATTTTACTATCAACATTAAAACAAGGTCAAATAACATGTCTAATCAAATATGAAATTCAACATACATTTCAACGAATTACAAAATTGCTGAATTTGGAGACGTTTATTTCCCTCACCAACTTTAAACATCAGCTATTTGAGCAGCTAACCGATCGCTGCAGCTGTACATAGTCCATCTGTAAATAGCCCACCCAATCTACCTACCTCATCCCCATACTGTTTTTATTTTATTTACTTTTCTGCTCTTTTGCACACCAGTATCTCTACTTGCACATCATCATCTGCTCATTTATCACTCCAGCGCTAATCTGCTAAATTGTAATTATTCGCTCCTATGGCCTATTTATTGCCAACCTCCTCCTGCCTTTTGCACACACTGTATATACACTTTCTTTTCTACTGTGTCATTGACTTGTTTATTGTGTTATTGGCTTGTTTATTGATTACTACATGTGTAACTCTGTCTGTGTCACACCGCTTTGCTTTATCTTGGTCAGGTCGCAGTTGTTCTCAACTAGCCTGCCTGGTTAAATGAAGGTGAAATAAATAAATAAAACACCCAACTCAACGGACAGTTTATTAGGTACACCCATTTAGAATCAGGTCAGAACCGCCTTTGCCTCCAGAACAACCTGGATTATTCGGGGCATTCCACAACGTGTTGGAAACTTTCCACTGTGATGTTGGTTTGACCGGTGTAGGTTCCCTCTGCGAACGTATTCAGACCCCTTGACTTTTTCCACATTTTGTTTTGTGGAAAAAGTCACATAACAATTCTAAAATTGATTAAATAAATGTTTTTCCCTCATCAATTTACACACAATATCCCGTAATAAAGTGAAAACAGGTTTTTCAAAATCTTTGCAAATTTATTACAAATAGAAAACAGAAATACCTTATTTACATAAGTATTCAGACCCTTTGCTATGAAACTCGAAATTGAGCTCAGGTGCATGCTGCTTCCATTGATCATCCTTGAGATGTTTGTTCAACTTAATTGGAGTCCACCTGTGGTAAATTCAATTGATTGGACATGATTTGGAAAGGCACACACCTGTCTATAAAGGTGCCACAGATGACAGTGAATATCAGAGCAAAAACCAAGCCATGAGGAATTGTCCGTAGAAATCCGAGACAGGATTGTGTTGAGGCACAGATCTGGGGAAGCGTACCAAAAAATATCTGCAGCCTTGAAGGTCCCCAAGAACACAGTGGCTTCCATCATTCTTAAATGGAAGAAGTTTGGAAACACCAAGACTCTTCCTAGAGCTGTCCGCCCGGGAGATAAGCCTTGGTCAGGGAGTGAATCAAAAACATCATCCCTACGGTGAAGCATGGTTTGGCAGCATCATGTTGTGGGGATGTTTTTCAGCGGCAGGGACTGGGAAACTAGTCAAGATCAAGGGCAAGATGAACGGAGCAAAGTCCAAGGAGATCCTTGATGAAGACCTGTTCCAGAGCTCACAGGACCTCAGACTGGGGTGAAGGTTCACCTTCCAACAGGACAATGACCCTAAGCACACAGCCAAGACAATGCAGGAGTGGCTTTGGGACAAGTCTCTGAATGTCCTTGAGTGGCCCAGCGAGAGCCCGGACTTGAACCCGATCAAACATCTATGGAAAGACCTGAAAATAGCTCTGCAGCAACGCTCCCCATCCAACCTGACAGAGCTTGAGAGGATCTGCAGAGAAGAATGGGAGAAAATCCCCAAATACAGGTGTGCCAAGCTTGTAGCTTCATACCCAAGAAGACTAGAGGCTGTAATCGCTGCTAAAGGTGCTTCAACAAGGTAACGAGTAAAGGTTCTGAGTACTTATGTAAATGTGGTATTTCCATTTTTTACTTTGTATAAATTAGCAAACATTTCTAAAAAACATCTTGTAATGGAATTTTTATGTTTGTGCTTTTCTTAAAACTAATGTCTGTGTTCTATTCATGTGCTGTTATATAAACCAATGTATGTGTTCATGCAAGTGTCTGACTGTACAAATCCTCACTATCAGTAGCTGCTATTTGGCAGTACGCCCAGACCTGGTTTTGAGAACGAACGATATCTCAGTTTCAAGGTCTCAGCTTAGAGAGAAGAAGCCTCAAGAGGTGTTGGTCTGTCACATGTTATGAAACAGGATTGGTCAGTCACATGAATGAAACAAGATGGTAATTCTGAATTATGCTAAATCATGCAAATATAACTTGTCTGTGTATAGCTGTATATAAGACAACTGCTGGGTCTGCCCAGGCAGAGCTCCAGATTGACATGTGTACAATGGTGCATTGAGTTGGTTGGAACCTCTCCAGCTCACTGATAATAAACCATGATTAATTTAAGATTGACTTTCAATGTCCCCGTGTAAGAATTTCCACACTGTTTTTGCTTTGGCATTATGGGGTATTGTGTTTAGATTGGTGAGGGGAAAAAACTATTTAAATCCATTTTAGAATAAGACAAACGTAACAAAATGTTGAAAAAGTCAAGGGGTCTGAATACTTTTCGAATGCACTGTTTGACCAAAAGATCAGGGTTGGTGTTGATCTTTTATTCTGATAAAAAAAACTAACACCCATAAATGAAATGTTGTGCTGCCCTTATGCACCAACTCCCCTCTTCCACAATAGATACAGTAGACAGGTCCGCAAATAAGAATAACAATCGTCTACCTAGATGATACAATATAGTGCAATGTACAGTATAACCTACGGGCCTTGGATAGCCAACTTTCATAAACGACAGCCAGGCATTACGTACAATTAGTACATGACGTGCACTTACAAACTAACAGTAAAAGATTGTCAAAATATAATAAACAAAAACCTGACATACCTGATAAAGAAACAAACATCCATAAATGAAATGTTGTGCTGCCCTTGTGAACCAACTCCTTTGTAAAGTACAAATGAACATCAGGGGACTTGAATAGCCATGCTAGCCCAATGACAACCTGTAGCATACAGTAGAAAGTACAGTAGCTAGCTGGCATGTACAGCGTTCACAAATCAACAGATCAAAAGTGAAGGAATACATAAATATCCCAATATACTGGTAGAAGATCATAATATTACAATGTCAGTGACAATATAAACTCAATATGTGTGTATTAACATATAGGATTGAATATGTTTTTGTAACCTACCTCTTCCACATGGATAGTGATGTTTGAGGGGGAATGCAGAAGGAAGTGTGGGTAGTATGAAAATAACTAAAACTTTTCAACACCTAAGTTGATTCCCTTATCAATAACAGGGGACTCTGTCTAATCAATGCCCTTTGGTGTTTACAATTTGTTGTACCATAGTCTTTAATCCACTTCCAGTCTACACATTTCCAAACCTAGAAGTGGGGTGACGTTTCTGTCCCACAGGCAGGGAGAAGAGGGGCTTTGCGATGGAGGAACATCCGGGGATATAGTGCTGGTAGTAAAGGACCATCCCTAGGAAGGATCTCACTCTCTTCTGTGATGGTGTGCAGGCGTCGTCTTTGATCAGATCTTCCTTCTTGAAGCCTGAGATTACCTTGATCTTCTCCTGGTCAACAGACACCAGTGCTGTCGATGGTATGGCCCAGAAACCTCACAGACTTGCACAAAAAGTGACACTTCTTCTGTGATAGCTTTCAATCGACTGAACACAACTTCAAGGCATCGCAAAGACTCTTACTCGGAAGGAGGAAAGACGAGCACATCATCCAGGTAGCGCAGAAGGCTGGAAAAGTTGAGGTCACCAAAAATGCTGAGCATCATCCTCAAGAAGGACGCCGGACTGTTGCACAAATCTTGTGGAAGCCTATTGTACTCATACAAGCCCAGGGGTGTCAGACTCATGGAGAGGGACATTGTAGAACCCTGACCTGAGGTCCATGGTGCTGAAATAGGCATTTCCACCAAGGGCAGCCAGGTGAGGTGGCAAAGGGTGAATGTCCTTGATGGTCCTTGCGTTGCGCAAGCAGAAGTCAGTGCAGATCCCTGTTCCTTTTCCAGACCATGACCAGTGGCGAGGAGTACTCACTGACTCACTTGGTGATGAGTTGTTTCTCATCCATTTTGCTCAACACTTCTCTCAACTTGTGATAGTGTGAAGGAGAGATACGGCAGTAGGAAAGCCTGAAAGGACGGTCGTCGGAGAGGTGAATGCGGTGCACAAAGTCCTTCGTCCCTCCCCACAGTCCAGCTTGTCCTTCGAGAAGACATCTTGGTACTTCACGAGGATCTCGGCCAGCTTTCCACTCAGCAGATACATATGCCTCAATATTCCCGCCGCTCAAACCACAGTGCTTCAGCAGCTGTGTGGGATCAGCCGACTCTTGTGGAGAAGTGGCAAGACCTGGGGTGTCACACTGGCGTTGCAGCCCCTGAGGGACAGGCAGATCCTCAACTGCTAGGCAAGGAGAGACCTCCGCTAGCTTGGCGTTGCGGCACAGTATGACCGGGTCCAGTGATGCGTTCAGGACTTTCATTGGGACCCAGCGACCTCCCCACATGGGTGTTATGACTCTCCATACCAGAATGTTATTTGGGGCTGAGTGGGCGGAGGTGGGCTCGACAATGACAGTGCTCCGAGGTGACACACGAGCACCGCTTGGCAACTTCCCCCATACGAGGTACTCCTGCTGTGGAAGGAGAGTAACAGCTTGCCTTACCGTACCAATCTTGCTTGTCGACTCGGGGCCTGCCCCGTCTGAGGAACTGCTCACACTCGGGGAGGAGATGCCTTCCCAGTACTTCTTATTAGACTTCATCTTCTGAAGGACAGACTTGATCACGATTTTTCCCGAAGATAAACATCTCGTTGGACAGAGAGGGCACAGTGAACTTTGATTAGTAAACTTTTATTTCCAGGTCATGCAGTATTTACATTTGGGCTTCGTTGTCAGACCACCACAACCGACAAAAACCACATTGCTGGGGGCTAGCTGAGAACAGGGAAGAACATCAGCAGCTTTCAGTCTCGACACTGCCTCTTCACTGATTGTGCATGACATAGAGACTGAGTCCAACATTCCATTCAATGTTAACTGGCCACTAACTAGTACTGGGGCATAAAAACGCTCACTATGCCCTTCTAGTCTCCGTGGTCCGACAAAAAATGGCTTTCTGGTCGTCTGACAGCAGCCTACAGCTATTTACATAGATTTTTTAAATTTGACCTTTTTATTTAACTAGGCAAGTCAGTTAAGAACAAATTCTTATTTTCAATGACGGCCAAGGAACAATGGGTTAACTGGTGCATAGACTTGCACACACAGAGGAATGCAGACAGTCCAGTAGCGGAGAGAGGAAGGGGGTCCAGTGGTGATGGAGCAATCCGGCGATCATGCGAGCAGGGATCTTGTAGATCTGAAAGGAAACGGCAACAACTGTGACCGGTGTAGATTGCCTGTGTTGTGTTTTGATCGGCGTACATATGACCAAAGGATCAGGGTTGGTGTTGATCTTTTATTCTGATAGACACAAACAACATCCATAAATTAAATGCTTTGCTGCCCTTTAGTGCCAACGACTCTATTCCACATGGATACAGCTACTTGAGTAAAAGTAAATATACCTTAAAAGAAAATCAATCAAGTAAAAGTGAAAGTCACCCAGTAAAATACTTGTTTTTGGCTGATAGGAGTGGAACCCGGTGTGGTCTTCTGCTGAAATAGCCCATGTGTGAAAAGGACCGAAGAGTGGTGTGTTCCGAGATGCCGTTCTGCACACCACTATTAACTGCACCATTATTTGTCTGTTTTTGTCCCACCTGTTAATAACTTGCAAAATTCTTGCCATTCTCATCAATGAGCTGTTTTCGCCCACAGGACTGCCGCTGACTGGATGTTTTTGCTTTGTCGGATACATTTTTGGTAAAACCCTAGACACTGTCCTGCGTGAAAAGCCCGGGAGGGTGGGCGTTTCTGAGATACTGAATCCTGGGTGTCTGGCACCGACAAACAGTAACTGAATGCCTAGATGCCAGCTTTATATAGCAAGCCACGACCACGTGACTCCGTCTGTAGGAGCAAACTATTTTCATGAACGGGGTGGTGTACCTAATAAACGGGTGTATTTTTATATTGGATCGAGGATAAAAAAATATTTGATGTTTCTACATGTTTATGCAATTTCAACATATACATAGTTCTTATGATTATGTTGAAATTACATTGTTGTAACAACCTGTTAGTCCGGTTAAGTCAATGTATTCACAAGTTGTTGAAACATTGATTCAACCAGTGTGCCCAATGGGGAAGTTCTTTCTCAAACTCTCAGTTCCTTCTACAATCACAACGAAGAAACAGCAACTTCTTTTAGAAAGACAATTGTTTGCCAAAGATTAGTTAGCTTTCAAATATGAACCTCAATTTCATGTCAGGTGAGAATTTCATTTGATCTAGCCCAAATTTATAGAACATTTTTGAGTAGAAATGGGATAACAAAAATATATTTAATCCAGGTATGTTGGCTGTGCTTGTTGTACACCAAGCAATTATACTATAGATTTGTTATCTCATGAATCAATACTTTTCATTGATGATATCTGAAAGGAAAAAGTAATGGATGAGAATATAACTTCTCTTATCCAACTTTTTGTTTGTGTTGCCATGGTTTCTTTCAGACCAGATTTCACCTGAGGTTTTTAACTTGATCTTGATAAGTGGGAATCCATGAGTATGCTTACACTGCCTTCGAAATCTCCCCGTCGGTATCACTTAATGGAAGCTTTACTTCCATAAGCAGCATAGACACTGCAGCATCTAGGACGTCACATGTCTTCTGTCTGGCAGACCAGATCTTTGGCCAGGCCCCTTTAAAGTACTCTAGAGGAGTAAGCCTGTCCAACACAGAGAAAACATCTGGGGTTCCCCCTTTCAACCAGATACCTGCCAGTGAGCTCTGTGGCCCCTCAGGATGGCATGCTTCTGGCTGAGGCCTCACTGCAGCCGCCTACAGTGATGAGGTGCTGACCACTGGTGGGAACATACACTCCTTCAAAGCAGCCATGTAGCAGGGGAGACCAAGGAAGCAGAGAAAGAACTGTCCTCCACCACCACTGCTACAGGTGAGAGGAAAAATACTGGAGGAACTGGCTGCTTCCAGGGACTATGGAGAGCACTGACTGGAGACAGAGGAAAGAAGAAGCCTGTAAGCATGACTAATCGCTCTGTTGTACTTTTACTCCATATTTCTTTTCTCTAATACTGTAGCAACACTACCTGTCAACACAGAATATTGAAATGACAAATTTGTGAAAAACGTTTATTTTTTCCTCCAGGCTCATTGAGTTGCTAAGGTAGAGGATAAACTACTTCAAGAATAATTCCCATGTTCTGTAAACTTTTTTAATTTTTTTGCAAAATCGGGTTTTCTTTCTCCAATTAAATTATAAGTACTGTCTAATACATTAAGAACATTATCAAAAAAATAAAAAAACTGACCAAGAAAATTCAATACAAAAACGTGAGTGAATATACTTTACTTAGCAAATATTAAAAGACATGGCATAAAGTTAGTTAAATTAGCATAAAAAGCACAAAACTACACTCCCATGTGTAATACAATCTTCAAATTTCAAAACTTTATATTTTGCCAACAGACAGTAAGTTATACAGCATGTCAATATTCCATACAGTTGAGAATAAGCACTTTATAAAAAATATATATATCTAGATGGTAACAATGAACTTGGTGTTTCACAAAAAAGACCTTGTGGTTTGTACATTTTCCCTACAATCCAAAAAGGCAATCCCCCACTTGTAAGTGATAGACAAGTGAATCCAGTAGTCTATAACTTTCCATGGACGTGTACAGGTGAGAGTGAGTGCAGACAGAAGTGACAATAAAGCTTGCCGTTATTACTGATATTACTGACAACTTGCGGAGATGTGCTTTCTTTTGACAGATCTTCCGAAAGTGGCCATGTTGGACGTTGTACGATGAGGCATATACACTCTTGTATATCCTACTGATTATTTTAATGTAAAACTGCTGAGGTGAACAGTCAAAAACAGCATACATACAAACATTTGTTCCCTCTAAATAACAAATTAATGTCTTCAGTGAGGCAACCAGTTACGCCTCAGAATGCCCTGGGGTTGAATGCAGTTGCCACTGGACACTGATTTAAGGTCAGATTTGTACTCCCTCCCCCTAATGGATACATTTATGATTTGGGGAGGGTAAACTGATCCTAGAACTGTGCCTGAAGGCAACATTACCTGGAGCACGATTTCCTCCACAACTCCCTCTTATGACCACCAGACGGTGTCCTTCTACTCCGTTTCCATTTCAAAGCAGCTAGTCCACAATCTGGACTTCATAAGAAAGAGCACAACAACATTACAAACACTGATAGTTAACAGACCGTGTCAAATGTCAAAGATGGATATACAATCCGGCCCCATGTCTGCAATGAAATGAATGGACCGTAGGCCTACAGAAAAGTTGCTTTTGAACTTTTGGGACAGTGACTGGAAGGGGGACATTGGGATTTGGTTAAAGAAAGCACAGTCAGGGTTTGAGGGAGGGACTTTTGTAGGGTAGGTATTAGAAGGTGGGAGGTCCAGGGGTGGGGGGGCTACTCTTGGGCCGCTTTGCCCGTCATCTTGTAGATCTCGGTGGGTCCGTCCACGTGGGTGATGGTGGTGGTCAGCTGGATGTCCTCCCCACTGGCTCCTGAACAGAGCACAGTGACCAATAGACAAATCAGTACACAGTACATCTGGGTCATCTGCGTCGGGCTCGTTAGGCACCAAACGGTAGAAAACGGAGCGATACAAGAAACGCTTGTCGTCTTCAGTTGAAAAGTGTTAAGAAAATATCTCTATCCCGAGAGCCCTAATGGTTCTGAACAAACCTTGTGCTGTTGTGCTTCCCATTTCAGTCACAATGTATAAAACTGGACTTATTTTGTCCCCCGATGCAGGCTTTAACGCCGCAATGCATTGTTGTTTTTTTTAAAGACACAGCTTTTGTTAAAACCTTTTCTTCGTCAATTTGCTCTTTATGTCAGGCCCTTTGGTTCACTGCAGACGTCATTTATTACTTTGTCTTTTGAAACAGTGACCTGATTAAATGGACAGAGAGGGAGAAAGAGAAGGCAAGATACCACTCCAGGCTAACGCATTTCAGGGAACCGTTTCCTGAACTCCAACAGGTATTTTCTTATGCCTACTGTGCCAAAGTGATTTAGAGTTGTTAAAACGGGAGTGACGGGTGTGTTGCTATGACGGTAGTATTGTCCAATGTCCGCTTTCAACAACCATGAGAATTGGTTAAAAAAAAAGAAGGTTGTGCATGTCAACATATTAGGCAATAACTAAGAGTAGGCAAAGTGATGGTGTCAGAGGAAAGTTCAACATTTTGCCATTGCAACATTTGATGTAGTCACATTCACAGTGGTTGTCTGAAGCGCGCTAGATTCCACAGCTGGCGATGCCTCGTAGAGACTGTTGCAAATGATGGGGAATAACCATGTCAATGTTGCAGTACCGCACTGTCGTGATTACCGGCAGAGTTTTTTTGAGTTGATTTTACTCCTGGCTCAGAGTTTGCCTGGGCAGTGTCTTAACGTCCTCCTATAACAATGGTAGGCAACTCTGTTCCTGGAGTGCCGCAGGATTTTGTTCCAACTAGGCACCACACCTGACCAATTGAGGTAATTGATTAGTTCAGGCCTAAATTCAACACACCTGGTCTACCAGATTGGTTGAATCAAAAAAGATTTAGTGCCTGTGGCACTCCAGGACCAGGGTTACCTACCCCTGTTTTATAAGCTACTCTGAGCTGGGAGTTTCTTTAGTCTTGAAAACAGGTTTTAACAGGATTCCCAGGATCTTCTCTGAGATTCTTTGTCCATCAGACACACCAGATTCCCTTAACCTCAGACTGAAATGTCCACAAGAAACATACATCTGAAAGTAATGTTACTACCTCAAAAAGGAGTCAATATTTGCTCACCACAGTGAAGTGTATTGGAACTCTTATGATGCCCTTTAAATAACATTTGACATCACTTTTGACCTATTGACCTTTAGAGGCGGGTGTTAGCTGGACTCACCCCTGGACTGCTCGTCTCCGTAGCGTTTGTGTGAGGGAGCATACAGGAACATGATGGCAAACACGTAGAGGTTCCACATTCCGTAGATCCCTGTGAAGAAGGCACTGTTCACCTGCACCGTGTAGTCTCCCCAGTGCCAGTGGCCCTCGTTCACCTAGACACACACACACACAATATGGGTTGTGTTCAGTAGGTACAACATTTAAGAAAACACCACAAAACTATCTGAACTTGTCCAATAAGTTGTTTTCGTTTTCCGATACAAAACATTTTGTAATGGAGTTCCCTAATTAGCATGACCCTGCTTCAATACCTAACCCTCTCCAGAGGATTCTGGGATACCCCTGGAGGCACACAGGCAGAACTCACCTGACTGATGATGAAGAAGATGACAGTCATGGCAGCGCAGGTCAGAGTGACCAACATGAGGAACTTGAACCGGAAGATGAGCCCCTTCGAGAGGAAGATTAGAGTTAATACTACTATCCATGAAAAAAATAAAACACAGACACACCAAATTCATTGAAGATACAAATGTTTAAGTCTGTGGAGGCTGCTGAAGGGAAGACGGCTCATAATTGCTGTAACGGAGCTAATTAAATAGCATCAAACGCATAGAAACCATGTGTCTGAAACCATTCCACTTATTCCACTCCAGCCATTACCACATGCCCGTCCTTCCCAATTAAGCCGTCACCATACTCCTGTGATTTAGGTACATAGGGTACACACATTTAGACAGGGACTTAAAGTGCCTTTGGGAAGTATTCATACCCCTTGACTTATTCCACATCTTGTTACAGTCTGAATTCAAAATGGATTAAATTGTTTCTCTCACCCATCTACACACAATACCCCATAATGACAGTGAAAACATGTTTTTAGAAATGTTAGCAAATGCATTGAAAAGGAGATATATACACATCTCATTTACATAAGCATTCACACCCCTAAGTCAATACTTTGTAGAAGCACCTTTTGCGGCGATTACAGCTTTGAGTCGCCTTGGGTATGTCTATATCAGCTTAGCACATTTTCTGCCATTCTTCCTTGGAGATTTTCTCAAGCTCTGTTAACTTAGATGGGGAGCACGGCCTCCCGAGTGGTGCAGTGGTCTAAGGCACTGCATCGCAGTGCTAGCTGTGCCACAAGAGACTCTGGGTTCGAGCCCAGGCTCTGTCGCAGCCGGCCGCGACCGGGAGGCCCACAATTGGCATAGCGTCATCCGGGTTAGGGAGGGCTTGTCTCATCGCACACTAGCGACTCCTGTGGCGGGCCGGGCGCAGTGCACGCTGACCAGGTCGCTAGGTGTACGGTATTTCCTCCGACACATTGGTGCGGCTGACTTCCAGGTTGGATGCGCGCTGTATTAAGAAGCAGTGCGGCTTGGTTGGGTTGTGTTTCGGAGGATGCGTGCTCTCGACCTTCACCTCTCCTGAGTCTGTACGGGAGTTGCAGCGATGAGACAAGACAGTAACTAACAATTGAATACCACGAAATTGGAGAGACAAAAGGGGGTAAAAAAATACATTCGATGGGGAGCGGTGGCGAACAGCAATCTTCAAGTCTTTCCACAGATTTTCAGATGGGATTCAAGTCTGGGCTTTGGCTGCACTTCAAGGACATTCTTGTTCTGAAGCCATTGCAGTGTTGCTTTGGCTGTACGCTAGGGGTCATTGTCCTGTTGGATCGTAAATCTTTGCCCCCAGTCTAAGGACGTTTGAACTCTGAAGCAGTTTCTCATCAAGGATTTACCTGTATTGTTCCCTTTATCCTTACCAGTCTCCTAGTCCCTGCCCTTTGAAAAGCATACCCATAGCATGATGCTGCCTCCACCATGCGGTAGGCATGGTGTTAGATGGGTGATGAGCCGTGCCTGCTTTGCATTCAGGCCAAAGTGCGGCTTTTGTCTAATCAGACCACAGAATCTTTTGCCTTATATTATTTTTTACCTTAGTCTTTCACATGCCTTTTTGCCAACTCCAGGTGTACGGTCATGTGCCTTTTTCTCAGGAATGGCTTCCGTCTGGCCACTCTCCCATAACGCCCAGAGTGGTGTAGTGCTGTAGAGACTTGGCAGGTTCTCCCATCTCAGCCATGGAACTCTGTTGTTCTGTCAGAGTGGTCATTGGGTTCTCGTTCACTTCCTTGACCAAGGCCCTTCTTGCCCAGTTTGGTCGGACGGCCAGCTCTAGGCAAAGTCTGGGTAGTTCCATATGTTTTGTTTCCCAATGACGGAGACCACTGTGCTCTTGGAAAAGTTCAACACTATAGAAATTGTTTCCTACCTTTCTCCAGATATACACCCACCGGTCAAAGGTTTTAGAACACCTACTCATTCAAGGGTTTTTCTTTATTTTTTACATTGTAGTATAATAGTGAAGACATCAAAACTATGAAATAACACATATGGAACACATGTAGTAAGCAAAAAAGTGATATATATTAAAAAGAAAAAAAATGTTTGAGATTCTTCAAATAGCCCCCCTTTGCCTTGACAGCTTTGCACACTCTTGGCATTGGATGCGCCGGAGCTCAATTTGGAGTGTCATAGCAAAGAGGTGTGAATACTTATGTAAATTATTTTCCAACAAATCTAAAAAAACATTTTCACTTGGGTATCCATACTGAATTCAGGCTGTAACAACAAAATGTGAAATAAGTCAATGGGTATGAATAACTTCTGAAGGCACTGTATGTACTGTTCACACACACATTTATGTACACACAAACCTCATAGTGCAAGCGTCTGGCCTTGGACATGGCGGGCAGGGAGGACCTCTTCCCACTGATGTTGCGGAACACTTGGAATACCATGAAGCACAGGAAGAGGAAGTAGAGACAGGCACAGATCCCCGCCACAATGATGAACGCCATCTGTAAATCAACCTCAGTCAAGGAGCTAACGTGCATGGTGACGCTAATAAAACATTGCGTAATCGAACGATTTATTAAGCTAATTGAAAGATTAGACTCTTACCATTAGACAGTACTGACCATAACTGAAGCCCCATATATAGACCCCAGCTCTAGCCTGAAGTAATCTTAATGCACAGTAGCAGTAAAAGTACATTTTTAGACATTCCGCTTAATTCTAGAAACACTAAATAGAAACCACCATGCTTGATAGAGATGGCCATCGTTTTTATTTTAGTTTGTACTTTTACCCCTTTTTCTCCCTAATTGGTAGTTAGTCTTGTCCCATCGCTGCAATTTCCCGATGGACTCGTGAGAGGCGAAGGTCGAGAGCCAATGCGTCCTACGAAACACGACCCCGCCAAGCCGCACTGCTTCTTGACACACTGCTCGCTTAACCAGGAAGCCAGCCGCATGAACCAGGAAGCCAGCCGGGGACAATGAAACCCCCGGCTGGCCAAACCCTCCCGTAACCCGGACAACGCTGGGCATCGCCTCATGGGTCTCCCTGTCACGACCAACTTCTTTAAAGGGATATTTTTCTCCCACTGGACTGGAGAGTGAGGGAGAGAGAGAGAGGTGAATCAGTGATTTAGCAAAAGCTTCTTGCTGCTACTAGTTTCTGATGGGGGTTGTTCTGGTGAATATTGCATCACCTAGGCCTGTGGGTTACCCCTAAAGTGTTAAATAAAATACACACACAGAGAGTGAGGAGGCTGGGAGAGGGTAAATAAGGAGGAGAGATGGCCCAAGGCAGGAGTAGGCACTGCCAGCACCACTGAATTATTGCTAACTTCAGGACAGAACACAGTGATGAGAGGGACCTGTGACTGTGAAACTAACAGAGGAGACGTGCTCTGATTAATGTTAGTATGTTGATGTCAAATACTGATACACAATCTGGCCCTAAATTGGATAATATAAATAATTCCAGGATACACTTGAAACTTGTACGGGGATATACAGTACAATTGCATGGACACATTCTTTTTCAGACAAGAGATAATTCATCCCTAATTTAGTCTCCTTTGGGCCATCAACTTTTAAGGCACGAAGTCATCAACGTAATCAAAGGATACAGCCAACTCAGTCCCCACGTCGGAAGCCCAAATACTGTAGAAAGGGTTCTTCAACTGGACTCCCCTGGTGGGGAAAACAAATACGTCAGAAATGGTCGCTGAAAATCTGTGGGGATAACCTTTAAATAGCTCGGGGCTTTGTTTTGACAGTGTGGTGAAGTGTGTGTGTGCGCGCTGTTCAGCCTCACCTCTCACACATGTCGAAGATGAAGAGGCAGAAGGAGCCGAAGACAATGGGTCCCACCTGCTTCCAGTAGATTGAGAAACGGTTCCTCTCCATCTGGTCCTGGGGGAGGGGAAATTATTTAAAAAAAAGTGAGACAGAACAGTAAGACAGGGGGATAAAATAATAAAATGCATTTAAAAATAAAAATGTATCCACCTACCATGGATACATTTACATTTTAGTCAACGTTATTATCTTACAAGAGCAATTAGGGTTAAGTGCCTTGCTCAAAAGACACAGACTTTTCACCTGGGTTCAGCGACCTTTTGGTTACCTGTTCAACGCGCTTATCCGCTAGGGTACCTGCTGCCCAAATTAAATGGATACTAATAGTCATACCAAGTTGATGGATACTAAAAGTCATACCAAGTCAATGGATACTCAAGGTAGTTTTAAAATCATTCAAATTCAGTCCAGACTCCCCCAAACCCAACTCATCAGAATGCCCCACTCAATGACCGAACTGGATCAGTCTGATGTGGTCCTGATGTCATGCAAAAAAGGAGCAAGGTATAGGGGACAGTCTTGTACAATATGTATATGAGCCTTGATCGGCCTGAAACGTCAAACATAATATTACCTGAACCCAATGAGCCCTAGAAAAATACATGTTGAGTCCAAGCCAGAAAAAGCAACAATTATTGTGCCGTTAACCAATACATACACTACATGGCCAAAAGTATGTGGACACGTGCTTGTCAAACATCTCATTCCAAAATCATGGGCATTAATATGGAGTTGGTTCCCTCTTTGCAGCCTCCACTCTTCTGGGAAGGCTTTCCACTAGATGTGAGAACTTGCTTCCATTCAGCCACAAGAGCATTAGTGAGGTCGGGCATTGATGTTGAGCGATTAGGACTGGCTCGCAGTCGGCGTTCCAATTCATCCCAAAGGTATTCGATGGGGTGGAGGTCAGGGCTTGTTGGGGTTCGTTCCTTGTCAATTATTGGCTCATTGGTGAAATCAGCATTCAGACAATATCTTTAATTAAATCAAAAACCTTAATTAATGCAATTGCAGACAGAAGTTGACAACAGGAACATAGCGCACATGTTTCCGAGTAAGTTCTGCACCCCAACTAAGGGCACAGCTCATTTTATACATGTGATCACTCCCTAGTGGTATGATCAGCTACGTCAATGTATGTGTGTATCAATAAGCTGAGGTTACCTTATTAGGCAACCTATTCCATTAGCTTCTCTGAATTTATTAGACTTGACCACTCTTTCACAAGTTCAAAATATCAAAACCTGACCGTGGTTACTTCTCTTTACCTAATTTCAGTCTGACTCACACCCAGCCTGCAAGCACACTCTCGCAACAGCCAGGGCTTAACCACAAAGACTAATATAGAGGGCTTGTGCAACGTATAGTGGCAGAGTTTTTAAACACATAGCAACAGTATCTTATTATAAGGCCTGCAGAAAAACATAGGTATCTTAAGCTCCCCATAATCAATAAATGGGGAGGGTCTTTGGGACCCACCCCCTACAGGCTCTGTGCAGGCCAGCCAAGTTCTTCCACACCGATCTCGACAAACCATTTCTTTATGGACCACTCTTTGTGCAAGAGGGCATTGTCATGCTGAAACAGGAAAGGGCCTTATCCAAACTGTTGCCAAAAAGTTGGAAGCACAGAATCGTCTAGAATGTCAATTGTATACTGTAGAGTTAAGATTTCCATTCACTGGAACTAAGGGGCCTGAACTATGAAAAACAGCCCCAGAAATGTATTCCTCCCCCAAACACTACAGATAGAGTTCTTCTGGCATCCACCAAACCCAGATTCATCTGTTGGACTGCCAGATGGTGAAGTGTGATTCAGCACTATAGAAAACGCCTTTCCATTGCTCCAGAGTCCAATGGTGGCAAGCTTTACACCACTCCAGTCAACACATGGCATTGTGCATGGTGATCTTAAGCTTTTGTGCGGCTGCTCGGCCAAGGAACAGTTGTTGTGTTGACGTTGCTTCCAGAGGCAGTTTGGAACTCGGTAGTGAGTGTTGCAACCGAGGACAGACAATTCTTACACGCTACCCACTTCAGCACTCGGCGGTGCCAATCTGTGAGCTTGTGGGGCCTACCATTTCGCAGCTGAGCCACTGTTGCTCCTCGACATTTCCACTTCACAATAACAGCACTTACAGTTGTCCAGGGCAGCTCTAGCAGGGCAGAAATTTTACGAATTGACTTTTTGGAAAGGTGGCATCCTATGATGGTGCCACGTTGAAAGTCACAGCTCTTCAGTAAGGCCATTCTACTGCTCATGTTGGTCTGTGGAGATTGCATGGCTGTGTGCTCGATGTTATACACCTGTCAGCAACGGGTGAGTTTGAAATAGCCGAATCCACTAATTTGAAGGGGTTGCCACATACTTTTGTATATATAGTGTTTGATAGGCTACATTATACAAGACATCAAATCTTAAAACCCCATAGATGTATGCTGTCTTGGGAACATCTAGTCATCTTATTCATTGCATGTGGACTGCATTATATGTACTGGAATTACACACCTCTTTCAAATAATGAAGCTGGGATAAAGCATGCAATGCTGATGGTTCATTGATTTGTGCAGGACATGCAGCCTACAAAGTTAAAATGATAGGTTAGTCAATTTGTTTATAATCACAGGGCCTATTTAACACGTACAGTGCAGTAGGAAAGCATTAAGACCCCTTCAGTTTGTCCAGATTGTTACGTTACAGCCTTATTCTAAAATGGATAAAATATATATTTTTTAAATCCATCTACACAACATATTTTCCCTAATTCATTATGGGTATGTTAGCACATTTATTCAAAATAAAAAACAGAAACACCTTCATTATTCAGACCCTTTGCAATGAGAGTCGAAATGGAGCTCAGGTGCATCCTGTTTCCATGGATCATCCTTGAGATGTTTCTACAACTTGGAGTCCACCTGTAGTAAATGCAATTGATTGGACATGATTTGGAAAGGCACACACACCTGTCTATACAAGGTCCCACAGTTGACAGTGCATGCCAGAGCAAAAACCAAGCCATGATGTCGAAGGAATTGTCCACAGAGGGGGGCTTGGACAGGGAGGTGACCAAGAACCCGATGGTCACTCTGACAGAGCTCCAGAGTTCCTTCATGGAGATGGGAGAACCTCCAGAAGGACGACCAAGCATCTTTGGAGCACTCCACCAAATCAGGCCTTTATGGTAGAGTGGCCAGACGGAAGCCACTCGTCAGAAAAAGGCACATGACAGCCGCTTGGAGTTTGCCAAAAGGCACATAAGACTCCCAGACCCTGAGAAACAAGATTCTCTGGTCTGATGAAACCAGATTGAACTCTTTGGTCTGAATACCAAGCATCACGTCTGGAGGAAACCTGGCACCATCCCTACAGTAAAGCATGGCAGCATCATGCTGTGGGGATGTCTTTTAGCGGCAGAGACTTGGAAACTAGTCAGGATCAAGGGCAAGATGAACGGCGCAAAGTACATCCTTGACAAAAACCTGCTCCAGAGTGCTCATTACCTCAGACTGTGGCGTAGGTTCACCTTCCAACAGGACAACCACCCTAAGCACACAGCCAAGAAAACACAGGAGTGGCTTCGGGACAAGTCTCTGAATGTCCTTGAGTGGCCCAGCCAGAGCCCGGACATGAACCCATTCAAACATCTCTGGAGAGACCTGAAAATAGCTGTACAGCAACGCTCCCCATTCAACCTGACAGAGCTTGAGAGGATCTTCAGAGAAGAATGGGAGAAACTCCCCAACTATAGGTGTACCAAGCTCGTAGTGGCACACCAAAGAAGACTCAAGGCTGTATTCACTGCCAATGGTGCTTTAACAAGTACTGAGTAAAGGGTCTGAATACTTACAGTTGAAGTTGGAAGTTTACATACACTTAGGTTGGAGTCATTAAAACTTGTTTTTCAACCACTCCGCAAATTTTTTGTTAACAAACTACAGTTATGGCAAGTCGGTTAGGACATCTACTTTGTGCATGACAAGTAATTTTTCCAACAATTGATAGACAGATTAGCTTGGAAAATTCCAGAAAATGTCATGGCTTTAGAAGCTTCTGATAGGCTAATTGACATAATTTGAATCAATTGGAGGTGTACCTGTGGATATATTTCAAGGCCTACCTTCAAACTCAGTACCTCCTTGTTTGGCATCATGGGAAAATGAAAAGAAATCAGCCAAGACCTCAGAAAAAAAATTGTAGACCTCCACAAGTCGTTCATCCTTGGGAGCAATTTCCAAAACGCCTGAAGGTACCACGTTCGTCTGTACAAACAATGTTACGCAAGTATAAACACCAGTCGTCATACCGCTCAGGAAGGAGACGCGTTCTGTCTCCTAGAGATGAACGTACTTTGGTGCGAAAAGTGCAAACCCACCATAAAAAAGCCAGACTACGGTTTGCAACTGCATATGGGGACAAAGATTGTACTTTTTGGAGAAATGTCCTCTGGTCTGATGGAAAAAACATAGAACTGTTTGGCCATAATGACCATTGTTATGTTTGGAGGAAAAAGGGGGAGTCTTGCAAGCCGAAGAACACCATCCCAACCGTGAAGCACGGTGGTGGCAGCATCATGGTGCGGGGGTGCTTTGCTGCAGGAGGGACGAATGTGTGGATATATTGAAGCAACATCTCAAGACATCAGTCAGGAAGTTAAAGCTTGGTCGCAAATTGGTCTTCCAAATGGACAATGACCCCAAGCATTCTTCCAAAGTTGTGGCAAAATGGCTTAAGGACAACAAAGTCAAGGTATTGGAGTGGCCATCACAAAGCCCTGACCTTAATCCTATAGAAAATGTGTGGGCAGAACTGAAAAAGCGTGTGCGAGCAAGGAGGCCTACAAACCTGACTCAGTTACATCAGCTCTGTCAGGAGGAATGGGCCAAAATTCACCCAACTTATTGTGGGAAGCTTGTAGAAGGCTACCCAAAACATTTGACCAAAGTTAAACAATTTAAAGGCAATGCTACCAAATACTAATTGAGTATGTAAACTTCTGACCCACTGGGAATGTGATGAAAGAAATAAAAGCTGAAATAAATAATTCTCTCTACTATTATACTGACATTTCATATTCTTAAAATAAAGTGGTGATCCTAACTGACCTAATACAGGGATTTTTTACTAGGATTAAATGTCAGGAATTGTGAAAAACTGAGTTTAAATATATTTGGCAAAGGTGTATGTAAACTTCCGACTTCTATTTTTAATACATTTGCAAAGATTTCTAAAAAATCTGTTTTCATTGCCATTATGGGGCATTGTGTATAGATTGAGCGGGAAAAAACAATTTAATCAATTTTAGAATAAGGCTGTAACATCACAAAATGTGGAAAAAGTCCAGCGGTCTGAATACTTTCCGAATGCACTGTACCTTTCAGAATGTTGCGGGTCCTCCTTCTCTTTATTATTGTAGCGACATGCTTGAATAATATAGGACTAGAATAGGATCCAGCGGCTTTTGTGTCTTCACAAAGACTGAATAGTTAATAAATAACTGCTATATCCATTCAGACTATCACACATTCTCTCCTTTCAACATTTATTTTGGCAGCTGTCTTTTACATTCAGCAAACAAGAGCAAGCTTATTTATTTTTATTTTACAAGGTAAGTTGACTGAGAACCTAATACAGTATGTCGTCAAGCTTGCATCTCTCTTCGAATAAAATGATCCTACTTAGGTTCCAAAAACAAAGAAGAATTGTATTATTGTTTGAAAGGGAGTACAAAACTCTAGTCTCAGCTGTAAACTGCAGCGAATATGTATTTTAAATAAAAACGCTCAAAAGCTCTACGTTTTGAATACACGTTTCATTCCGAATTAACTGCATCTAGCCTAGGCCAAGTTAGGCAACCACTTGGAGAAGTCTACTCTTGACAGTTTACAAGGTACAGAAATGCAATTTGAATGGACTGATTTAAAGCAATGATATTACTATAGGCTATGCTGCAGCAAATTTACCTGTCACAAGACAATACAACAAAAAAAAGTTACCAACTGGTGAGATACATCCATTGTGAACTGCACTCCATATCAAGATGCACCGTGTTCCCCCACGTGGGACCAATGACATTGCTTTGGGAACACCCCCTGTTCTGTAGTGATTGGCTCCTGATTTGCTAGTATCAAACTGACGACCTCATCAGATTTTCCGGGAGAATGTCAGCCAACGCCCTCCAACACACTCACGTCATGCTCCAAATTTGTATTCACGGTACTTAACCCTTCCGAGTTGGCTAAATTTATATTCTTCTTAAGTCACACTGAGCCATATTAACTCAAATGGATAGATACTATGACATCAGAAGAATACTTGGGAGAGGTAAAAAGACCGGCGACAAACCATGAGGTGTTCTCCACAGAAGATGATCCAGAAGGAGAGCAGCATGGCGTAGAAGATGCCCTGCCGGATATCCCCGAACAGCAGCATCCAGGTCCAGTTGAACCCCACAGAGAACCACTCCACCGGGATGTTGATGAACGTCATGCACAAGCCCAGGGCAAAGATCACCCTGGAGGACACAGCAGCATCATAAGCAGCAGCGGTACCACCGCCATTAACAGGTTAAATTAAAATACCAGTATTCACCATAACGCACTGTGTTAACATAATGATCATAATCAATATCATCATCATCATCATTATTATGTCTGTTAGTTTTATATAATGGTGAAAATTGTAAAAAAAAACAATCTCCTTTGTCATTCGAATCAAAATGTTATTTGTCACATGCTTACAGTGAAATGCTTACTTACAGGCCCTTCCCAACAACGCAGAGAAAGAAAAGAGAGACGATAGAAAAGTAATAATAAATACACAACGAGTAACGATAACTTGGCTGTATACACGGGGTAGCAGAACCGAGTCCAGGTAATGGAGGTAGATCTGTACATACAGTGCCTTGCGAAAGTATTCGGCCCCCTTGAACTTTGCGACCTTTTGCCACATTTCAGGCTTCAAACATAAAGATATAAAACTGTATTTTTTTGTGAAGAATCAACAACAAGTGGGACACAGTCATGAAGTGGAACGACATTTATTGGATATTTCAAACTTTTTTAACAAATCAAAAACTGAAAAATTGGGCGTGCAAAATTATTCAGCCCCTTTACTTTCAGTGCAGCAAACTCTCTCCAGAAGTTCAGTGAGGATCTCTGAATGATCCAATGTTGACCTAAATGACTAATGATGATAAATACAATCCACCTGTGTGTAATCAAGTCTACGTATAAATGCACCTGCACTGTGCTAGTCTCAGAGGTCCGTTAAAAGCGCAGAGAGCATCATGAAGAACAAGGAACACACCAGGCAGGTCCGAGATACTGTTGTGAAGAAGTTTAAAGCCGGATTTGGATACAAAAAGATTTCCCAAGCTTTAAACATCCCAAGGAGCACTGTGCAAGCGATAATATTGAAATGGAAGGATTATCAGACCACTGCAAATCTACCAAGACCTGGCCGTCCCTCTAAACTTTCAGCTCATACAAGGAGAAGACTGATCAGAGATGCAGCCAAGAGGCCCATGATCACTCTGGATGAACTGCAGAGATCTACAGCTGAGGTGGGAGACACTGTCCATAGGACAACAATCAGTCGTATATTGCACAAATCTGGCCTTTATGGAAGAGTGGCAAGAAGAAAGCCATTTCTTAAAGATATCCATAAAAAGTGTTGTTTAAAGTTTGCCACAAGCCACCTGGGAGACACACCAAACATGTGGAAGAAGGTGCTCTGGTCAGATGAAACCAAAATTGAAATTTTTGGCAACAATGCAAAACGTTATGTTTGGCGTAAAAGCAACACAGCTCATCACACTGAACACACCATCCCCACTGTCAAACATGGTGGTGGCAGCATCATTGTTTGGGCCTGCTTTTCTTCAGCAGGGACAGGGAAGATGGTTAAAATTGATGGGAAGATGGATGGAGCCAAATACAGGACCATTCTGGAAGAAAACCTGATGTAGTCTGCAAAAGACCTGAGACTGGGACGGAAATTTGTCTTCCAACAAGACAATGATCCAAAACATAAAGCAAAATCTACAATGGAATGGTTCAAAAATAAACATATCCAGGTGTTAGAATGGCCAAGTCAAAGTCCAGACCTGAATCCAATCGAGAATCTGTGGAAAGAACTGAAAACTGCTGTTCACAAATGCTCTCCATCCAAACTCACTGAGCTCGAGCTGTTTTGCAAGGAGGAATGGGAAAAAAATTCAGTCTCTCGATGTGCAAAACTGATAGAGACATACCCCAAGCGACTTACAGCTGTAATCGCAGCAAAAGGTGGCGCTACAAAGTATTAACTTAAGGGGGCTGAATAATTTTGCACGCCCAATTTTTCAGTTTTTGATTTGTTAAAAAAGTTTGAAATATCCAATAAATGTCATTCCACTTCATGATTGTGTCCCACTTGTTGTTGATTCTTCACAAAAAATACAGTTTTATATCTTTATGTTTGAAGCCTGAAATGTGGCAAAAGGTCGCAAAGTTCAAGGGGGCCGAATACTTTCGCAAGGCACTGTAACTAGGAATAAAGTGACTAGGCAAGAGGATAAAGAAACAGTACCAGCAGCGTATGTGATGAGTGAAAAAGGTTTGTGCAAAAAGGATCAACGCAGATAGTTAAATTGTTAACCAAATAGCTACCCGGACTAACTATTTATCTGTCTTATGGCTTGGGGGTAGAAGCTTTTCAGGGACCTGTTAGTTCCAGACTTGGTGCATCGCTACCGCTTGCCGTGTGGTAGCAGAGAGAACAGTCTATGACGGATGGCTGGAGTCTTACACCGCCTGGTATAGAGATCCTGGATGGCAGGGAGCTTGAACCCAGTGATGTACTGGGCCGTACACACTACCCTCTGTGTAGCGCTTTGCGGTCGGACAGTTTCCATACCAAGCGGTGATGCAGCAAGTCAAGATGCTCTCAATGGTGCAGCTGTAGAACTTTTGAGGATCTGAGGGACCATGCCAAATCTCCACCACAGCCCCGTCGATGTGAATGGAAGTTGGCCTGGCCCTCCATTTCCTGTAGTCCACGATCAGCTCGTTTGTTTTGCTGATGTTGGGAGGGAGAGGCTGCCGTCCTGGTACCACATTACCAGTTCTCTCACCTCCTCCCTATAGGCAGGGTCTCATCGTCGTCGGTGATCAGGCCTACCACCGTGCCGTCGTCAGCTAACTGAATAATGGTGTTGGGAGTTGTGCGCGGCCATTCATTCGGTAATAGACGACTTCCGCTGAGAAGGCATTGGCGCCATCAGAAATACTTGGGACACAGAACCCCAGTGTGTAGCAGGAGAACTTATACCTGGACGTTTCTCCGTAGACCCCTCAGGGAGCGATGGGGTAGGACCTCCGGGAGACTCCATACTCCATCTCTCCAGTCACTGGACCACGCTGCTATGATAAATCACACTGGCTAAAATAAATAAATCAAACCAACCTATTACAGACACAGAACAAGGCTTCTCTGTTCAACCGCTGCAAGTCCCCGCATGCCAGGACAAGATGAAAGGATAATCGCATAGAGGGGAGAAAAGGAGGGAGGGGTGCAGTTGAGGGATAGAAAAGGGGGGGGGGGGTATTGCAGGGAGTGGGAAGGGGGGGTGGAACACGGGCTGAGGGTGGGGGAAATGGTGGTGTGTGGATGGGGGAGGGGAGGGTGCAATTGACTCTAAAAACATTAATCACATTCCAGAAGAGCCGGCAGCGAGATACGTTCCATTGGGCTAGTATGAATGGAATGTTCTGCGCCCTGCGAATATACAGATGGGAGAGATAGAGGTGTGTGTGTGTTTGTATAAAGAGCACTTAAACTAAACAAGCTGCAGAGCTAGCTCCATAACTTGTAAGAGAGACATAAGCAGCAAGAGGACTCAACCTACAACCTGGGGAAATAAGAGCACTAACTACCGTATATTAAGGAATAGCTTTGGTGGAAACAGACTTGACATACACTTCGTGTACAAAACATTAGGAACGCCTGCTCTTTCCACGACAGACTGACCAGGTGAAAGCTATACAAGGACTGTACATGTGTGCCATTCAGAAGGTGAATGGGCAAGACAAAAGATTTAAGTGCCTTTGAACGGGGTATGGTGGTGTGTGCCAGGCGCACCGGTTTGCCGGTCACGAAGCGCAACGCTGCTGGGTTTTTCATGCTCAACAGTTTCCTGTGCGTGTCAAGAATGGTCCGCCGCCCAAAATGGGGTGCAACTCAATATTAGGAAGGTGTTCCTAATGTTTTGTACTCTGTGTAGACTCATTTATTATTTCAGTGTGGACTACTGCCATTTCTTCCAGTGCTTTAACAAGGCCAATTACTGATAAATGACCTTCATGTACTTTCCACAAACAGAGTTCGAGTGCCATTTCCTGAGAGCTGCGCGGTCACTTGGGAACGAGGGCTCTGAGCCGTAGAGACGACGGGGAAGACGGAGAGCGGGAGGAGAGGTTGGGGGTAGAAGTGTTAGTGGAGTGCTACAAGATTGTGGAGCGTGTGTCGTGCTTAGACGAACGTTCCTGTGGTGGTGAACGCAGCGACGTACTGATATACTCTCCCAGCGCCGCAAGGGACAAACTCAAACTGAACACATAGCTCTCGGCACAGGGTATCAGTCTACATTACATTGGTACATCATTTCAATCTGGTGTTAGTTATCGTTTGGAATAAAGTTGTCACCACTACAGGTCTTGAAAAAGCTACACCTGGTTCTCATTTTTATTTAACAGTGTATGTAGCTGCACAACTGCTGCTCTAGGATCAGTTTTGTCTTTTTAGATCATTATGAATAAGATTGCATGACAAACAAGTGGGACCTGATCCTAGATCAGCACTCCTGCCCTGAGACACTTTATGAATACGGGGCCCAGGACAGTGCACTGAGAACATCTGACCTAGATGCACAGTCCATCCATAGTTAATCGACCGGCAGGTCTCCTCCTGTACTTGCTAACGTTGCCATAAGCCCAAGGCCTAACTGGTATCCACTGGGGGTTACTGAGTTTTACCCTGGCTGAAGGCCTTACTTGTGTGTATGAAGCTAGGACAAGGATATCCATGCATTTTGGATTGGAGATCAATTCTCAATGCACACCTACACGGTGCACCAGCTCACGAAGCAACCAACGCCAATGGATGACTGAACGCCGAAATACACAACAAAGAACCATCCCGTTCACAGTCCAATAAAAAAATATGGCGGCCTTTTACTTTTCCAACAGCACAGGGGGTCGTGTCATGAGGGTGATGCGTCTCCAGTACCACACCAAGATGATGAGGATGCTGGGCGTGAGGAAGGTCTTCATGGCAAACCACACCTTGGTGAAACCGCCGTTCTGATGGATACCCTGATAGGATAGGAAATGAAAAAACGTCAGCCAGTCTTTCACACAGTTCACCTCAACATCTCGTTTGGCCATTTTGGTAATCAGTTAGGATGTGAAAAACTTTTTTTTAAAGTATCTCCACACGTTTCCAAGACAAAAGTAAAGGATATTCAATGATCGCAGATATTTTATGAGTAGATTTGACTTCATTGAGTCGCTCTTCCAGCACCCACACACACACACTACTAACCACCAGACGGATGTCCTTGATCTCCCCAATGCCCACGTTGATCTTATTGCGTTCGCTGACGGGCAGGCGGATGTTGAGCAGGTAGTACTTGTGGGCCACATTGCCCAGTTCCATGAAGGGCAGCAGGTCACACTCGTAGTAGCGACCCTCGTTCTCATACGTCTACAGGGCACAGCGAGAGATGACTTAGACACGTCTGACGGGACACCAACTATAAGGAATTTCTTTAAAACACAAAATTCAATTTAAATCAGCTGTAACCACAGAACTTTGGGAGACTAATTTAAAATCTGAATGATCATGTGTGGACTAACCAACCAATACTATAATAAAAAACAGAGCAATCAAGTGATTAAAACCAGTAGCACAAAAAACCCTTTAGGACTGGAAGTGTTTAACCCCAGAGGGAAGGGAACGGTTGGAACACTCCAGTGTCCTGTGTTTACCTTGGTGGTGGTGAAGTTGCAGCTAAGCTTCCTTCGCTCTATGGAGTGGGCCATCTCTGTCCATTCACCGAGCATGTCATCCCTGTAGGCCACACCTACATCAATGGTGGCCACTGCTCCATCCTCTGTAGGAGGAAGATGTCAATACATCACACTTTAGATCCTAAAAGTTTTTTTAAAGGTTTACCGACTACCAAATTGTATATAGATGCCAAATAACAGATGGGGAGACTTCATTATAATGGCATATATATCCTGTTTTTGCTCTACGCGTGTCTTAACAAGCAGGTCAGCATTGAAGTGTGGATTTGCAATGAAATCAAATTCTTCGCCTGCAATTCCCTATTGCGTAACTCAATTTATAGCTATGACAACAATACTTTGGTGTAAACCAGCGGTGACTGGGGTGAAATAAGTCTCGGATGACAGACAGACAGTCACGGCCTTTCGGGAAAAGAACAGAGGACGCAACGTCTAGAGCTATGAAAATAATGCATTCAACGCTGTAAATCCACAATCTGGACTGCTACACATAAGATCTGTGCTAAGAGCAACACTGGGTCATTTTCATGCCGTCAAATTAGCAGACACTTCATTTGCTTTCACTTAGCATGAAATGCTATTCATTTCCTAGACAATGCATCCACTATAGACGACGAGTGCAACTTTAAACTATTCCAAAGGCTACAAAATGTGGTACAGGGCTTATTAAAAGGGATAGTTCGGCCCACAAAAAGTTTGTCAGTTAGATTTCAGTTAATATCTTGAAAATGTGTCATCTGGAGTTTGAGACTGTTTGAGATATGAAAACGTTGGAGAAACTGTCAAGGGGTGATCTATCCCTTTAACTTTCAAAGTATGAAGGAAATAATGCATGTCATGAAAAATACTATCAAGACAGAACAGATTAGAGGTCGACCGATTAATCGGAATGGCCGATTAATTAGGGCTGATTTCAAGTTTTCATAACAATCTGTAATTTTGGACACCTTTTTTTTAAATTTTATTTTTACACCTTTATTTAACTAGGCAAGTCAGTTAAGAACACATACTTATTTTCAATGAAGGCCTTGGAACAGTGGGTTAACTGCCTTGTTCAGGGGCAGAACGACAGATTTTTACCTTGTCAGCTCAGGGATTAGTTTTTGCAAGCTTTCAGTTACTAGTCCAACACTAACCACCTGCCTTACATTGCACTCCACGATGAGCCTGCGTGGCAGGCTGACTACCTGTTACGCGAGGGCAGCAATGAGCCAAGTTGCTAGCTAGCATTAAACTTATCTTATAAAAAACAAATCAGTCTTAACATAAATCACTAGCTAACTACACATGGTTGATGATATTACTAGTTTATCCTGCGTGTCCTGCGTTGCATATAATCGATGCGGTGCCTGTTCATTTCTCAATGAATCACAGCCTACTTCAACAAACGGGTGATGATTTAACAAGCACATTTGCGAAAAAAGCACTGTTGCGCCAATGTACCTAACCATAAACATCAACGCTTTTCTTTAAAATCAATGCACAAGTATAGATTTTTAAACCTGAATATTTAGTTACTATTGCCTGCTAACATGAATTTCTTATAACTAGGGAAATTGTCACTTCTCTTGCGTTCCGTGCAAGCAGTCAGTATGCAGCAGTTTGGTTCGCATGGCTCATTGCGAACTGTGTGAAGTCCATTTATTCCTAACAAAGGCCGTAATTAATTTGCCAGAAATGTACATAATTATGACATAACATTCAAGTTTGTGCAATGTAACAGGAATATTAAGATTTATGGATGCCATCCATTAGATAAAATACAGAACGGTTCCGTATTTCACTGAAAGAATAAACGTTTTGATTTAGAAATTATAGTTTCCGGATTTGACCATTTTAATGACCAAAGGCTTGTATTTTTGTGTGTTATTATGTTATAATTAAGTCTATGATTTGATAGAGCAGTCTGACTGAGCGATGGTAGGCACCAGCAGGCTCTTAAGCATTCATTTCAAACAGCACTTTTGTGCGGTTTGTGCGTTTATGACTTCAAGCCTATCAACTCCCGAGATTAGGCTGGTGTAACCAATGTAAAATGGCTAGCTAGTTAGCGGGGTGCGCACTAATAGCGTTTCAAACGTCACTCCCTCTGAGACTTGGAGTAGTTGTCCCCCTTGCTCTGCATGGGTAACGCTGCTTCGAGGGAGGCTGTTGGCAATGTATTCCTGGTTTGAGCGAGGAGAGGAACGGAATCTATACACTGGCAATACTAAAGTGCCTATAAGAACATTCAATAGGCCTCCCGGGTGGCGCAGTGGTTAAGGGCGCTGTACTGCAGCGCCAGCTGTGCCATCAGAGTCCCTGGGTTCGCGCCCAGGCTCTGTCGTAACCGGCCGCGACCGGGAGGTCCGTCGTCCGGGTTAGGGAGGGCTTGGATCTCCTTGTCTCATCGCACACCAGCAACTCCTGTGGCGGGCCGGGCGCAGTGCGCGCTAGCCAAGGTTGCCAGGTGCACCCTGGAAGCCTCCTCCGGCTGGCTTCCGGGTTGGATGCGCGCTGTGTTAAGAAGCAGTACGGCTGGTTGGGTTGTGTATCGGAGGACGCATGACATTCAACCTTCGTCTCTCCCGAGCCCATACGGGAGTTGTAGCAATGAGACAAGATAGTAGCTACTACAACAATTGGATACCACGAAATTGGGGAGAAAAAGGGGTAAAAATTCAAAAAAATAAAAAAGAACATTCAATAGTATAGAGATGGTATAGAGAGAAATAGTCCTATACCTGGTGATTTTGAAGAGTCGTGTTCTCGTGTTCTGAGCAGGGAACTGCTTTCTTACATGGCACATGTAACAAATTGAACACGTTTCATTATTTATTTGAGGTTAAATAGATTTCAAATAAGTGTTCATTCAGTATTGCTGTAATTGTCATTATTACAAATAAATAATCAGTATCGGCGTTGAAAAATCATAAATCGGGCGACCTCTAAAACAGATGCACCAAAATCCCACATCGGCGTGCCATGTTGATCCCAAAATAGTCCAAGGATGATCCGAAACATTTCCCTGTTGAGGGGCTTAAAGATAGTTTACGTACATGTACGTAAGGCCTTCAATTCAGTCTCCTATACAGTTGGTAATGATACAATATTACTGACTTGAAGGTGCAAAACGTTGAGCTGAACCTGGTTTTAAGTGCCTAGAGAAACAAAATGGCCGTCAGAATGCCAACACAGGCTTTAGATCTGTGCTTCACCCTTCCAAAGAGACTCATGTGATTATGAAATAAGTTGGAGAGCCCTGAAAGAAACCCGGTGCCCTGACCGGGAGAGGGGGAAGAGAGGAAAAGGAGGGAGGGGGAGTTATTGGCAGTCCTCTCTCCTCTACTGTCTCCATATACCCCTCTTTCCCACCCCTCAAGTGAACACCGCCAAATATCCTGAATGTCAGCTTACCGCACACAAACATTCCACCCTAGTGCAGTGCCCATCGCCACTAAGCCTTCTCAACAGCTGTGTTATTGCTGGACCCCTGCCAGGGGTGGCTGTTGCCTGGGTGGAGTGGGGTGGGGGAGAAAGAAAAGGGGACAATTCATCTCAGGGACCAACCTTCGGCATGGTAAATGTCTAAAGAAAGTGGTTCTGGTTGAGTTATAGACAGGCCGACGCCATTTTGTCACACGGAGGGTTCTGGTTTTCATTTGCTTACCTCTCAGACAGAGAGATTTGGATGCCGTGAGAAAGTAAATCATGAAGAGCTCAATGTCAATAGCTTGCTGGAACTTCTCTTCTTTGAACAAACTGCAACTCCGCTCCTTGTTAATGTTACAGAGGTAGTTTGCAGAGCGAGCCACAAATGAAGAACATTCCTGCCTGAGACCATCTGACCTCTGTTGAGACCAAAATGAGACCTAAGAGCTCAGCAAGCTAATGTGGTCTTGAGTGGCAAGGACAACCTGGATTACAGCTACACGTTTCAGCACTGAAGCTGAATGCATCGTTTTATATGCAGCCGCATGCTATTTCTGTGCATGGCGACTCTTAAAAAAAATAAAATTAAAAGCACAGGCAATCTGTCCATTTCTCCTCTGTGGCTCGGTCATAGACAGCTGTTGACATCAGGGTGATCCTCAGGGCCCCAAACAGTAAAACCTCTGGCAGGTGATCAGAGGCAGTCTGCCTGGCCCCGGCGGATTAGAGTAGGGTGGACAACCGTCCCATATCTGGGTGGGTGGAATTCTTGGACGGGGTAGTGAATCGATGACTAGTCTGGCAGCACAAGCTGTAAACAAGCCCACGTCCTGCTTGGGACTGGAGGTTTTTTTGTTTTTAATGACTCGACATCTTGAGGAGTAACGTTACATACTGAAACACAGCTATAGTTCAAATTGGAGTATACAGTTTAACCTAGAGTCAAACAAGATCAAACTTTACTTTTAGCTTTTCTATTGTGGTAAAAATGCAGCGCATCACTGCTCTAAACTATACTTTGCAACGTATCTTCGGTAAGAGGAGGATGTTACAGAGTGCCTCGTGCCCTACTGTACATGCCGTGCACCCTGCGCTAGGTTAGCAAGACATCTGTAACAACAGAAGAAGTTGGTCCCCATCTCTGCCCCCGTCACTTTCCCAGGCCGGCACGCCAATCCCCCTTCGTTAGTCCTCCGTTATCCCTCTAATCCCTTCTTTCACAGCCCCAGACCTGGCGCAGCTCCGATCCCGCCCTGTCTGTGGCCTCTCCTTAACAACAACGCACACAGAGATATTCCACTTGCCGTCAAGGAAGTCAAGGAAGGGAGAAGCAAGCTCAAGCTTCCATATTACCCTTAATGCCAGATCAGAAGACGGTTGCCATGTCTGAATGTAATAACTGTGCACACTTCCAAAACAAACCCTCATCCCTACACCTGGGCTCTTCTGGGGGAAAAGGACTGGAATTGGTGTAAGAAAGATGGTGACATTTTCCTATGTCTATTGCCATATTGTAATGGGTGTACAGGAAGTACATTGGGTTCAGATTGAAATTGGGCACAGATCTGAAGGGTACCATGTTCAGATAAGGACCATGGCAAACCCTTCCTGGTCTGAACATAAAGGAATGTTAAGAGATACAGGGGGGGGTTGTAGGTTTTATCAGATCAGGTGACGGTTAATTGAGCAAACATCGGCTGCCGAAAATGACTCAATATTTCAAGGGCTTTTATTTTCTCATTTTACACTGACCTCAAGGATACACTACCCTGCAATGGAAAGTGAGAAACTCCTTCCCAACACTCCAAGTGATGTACCATATACCATGTTACAATTCATCGTAGGGATAAGCAAAGAGAAGGGGTGAAAAATGTGCCCAGAAAAGTGTTATTCCACTCCATATTAAGAAATTGCAAAGCTATCAGTGTCCAATTTGAGACAGCCCACCACAGTTCGAGCAGCCCCCAGCTACCTGTTCTATAGAGACTATAAGCCACTGACATGGAGCCCTGAGGCTTGTATCACTGTGGAGAACCAGCAGCATATCCATCATTGTTAGGCCTTTCTCTCAGTGCGAGAGAAATCCAATCTACTGAGAGGAGAGAAAAGGCACATTCCTCTGGGTGCTCATGCATTCGCCACAATAAACAGGACAAAAGCAGGCAATACCCTGAGGTGACAGAGGGACACTAATATTAACAGCATCTACAAACACACACACATCTGAATACTTTATAAATTGGATCCACAAGGAGCGTAAGGGCAAAGCACCCAAATATTTTAGCGGTAATACAGATGCTTGTACGCGTGAATCGTCATGAATCACTGACACAACAAAGACATACCAGACAGAGAGACAGTCAATTAACATCCTAAAAAAAAAACACAAAACACAGACAACATATTCCCCCCCCACCCCAGACAAAACATAACACAAAAAGAGACAACGATCAAAGATAAGAATGTCTTGACAATAAAATAACACAGTCAAAAAAAGGAAAGAAAATCAACAAAAATCACATTGAGTCTGCAGTTTCCCCTTACCTATCTGGTTGTACATTTTGAAGGCGATGTCAAACTGCAAGATGACCAGCATGAACTGGAACCAGGGGCTCATCTCCTTGTTGGGCAGGGGGATGTGGACGGCAAACACGATGTCGTTGGCCTCGATCTTCTTGGACATAGCCTCATCAAAGTCCTGGATCTTGTCGCACTGGTTAGGGCCCCAGGGCATGAACCACCTGCCACTCTGGTGACCTTTGACCGCGTCCACACATTTGGTAGCCAGGTAGTGGACTGCCGTGGTGGGGCTGGGAGCTACAGGGAGAGGGGAGTTGCTAAGTTAATGCCCGATCACTATGGTAGTTGACCTAGATCCATAAGATGTCCTAGTCATCCGTCCTGAGGTGGAGAAATAAAAATGGTAATTCTCATCTAATACTATGTTTGATGGTATAAGCTATAGAATAACGGAATAAGCGTTTTGGGGGAATTTTTCTTTGCGGCCCACACTGGCAATTTTGTTGAGGTTCTCATTTCAATGCTTGGCTCCCGAGTGGGGCAGCAGTCTAAGGCACTGTATCTCAGTGCTAGAAGCGTCACTACAGATCCTGGTTCAATTCCAGGCTGTATCACAACCGGCCGTGATTGGAAGTCCCATAGGGCAGCGCACAATTGGCCCAGCGGGTATGGCCGTCATTGTAAATAAGAATTTGTTCTTAACTGACTTGCCTAGTTAAATAAAGGTTTAAAAATATATATATGCTGTATGTGTATTGTGTAACTTTTTATTATTGTGCTGAAATATAAAGACCATGTGCAATCATCAGGGGGAAAAAAATGTAAAAGCCTATTATATTCTTCAATTACAGAATGCACTACAAATAATTCATCCACAGTTAGGCTAATGGTGAGGTTTTAAACATGAATACATTTCCAAACTCATAATCAAAGCGTTGTTTCCGGAGTTTAACTTGTGTCAGACGGCTACCAAGCTCAACAAAGTACGCACACGCGAAGAAGTTGAGTTTAAGATCAAACCGAGCCAAATCCTGGTTAAACAAAGTGACAATTCATTCTAACCATGTTGACAGAACACCCTGTAGTAAAGGCCCAATCCCTTTAAAAAAAGGTGGCTCCCGGGAAAGCCCCCAGCACTCAAGTCATAATACTGTATCCGTATAGAGATTCATGAGCCAGATGAGGTTGGCCACTCTCTCATAGGATTTCACTAGTCGTTGGGAAAGGTACTAAACATTAGCATTAGAAAGCTGAGTATATGGTGCCGTGTAGATAGAGAAAGGAGGCTTGAGGGATGAAAGACGGAATAGGTTTGAGGACTAGAAAAGGGTATCGACAGGGTAAGAAAAGGTTTTCGGAGGGGTTATGTGATTAAGCAGTGGTTAAGACTCTCTTGGTCACTAAGGGGACCGTAGGTCCATAAAAAGGACCAGGGTGTATTGATAATAGGTATCAACAAGAGCCAGACCATGCCCTCAGGGCCAGATACAGACATCAGCCATGAACAAAATAACTTCAAAACTCTAGTATGTATACATCAGTGCCACTATAATTCACTTTAAAACCTGCTCAAAGTGAAGGAATATGAGACACCTGCAATGCATCGCCTGACAGGAGTTACTTCAGTTCTAAAATCTCATACACTCTTGATAACTTATCCTGCTAAAACAAGGAAACGCATCTGATTACGATGCCATGGTCTGTGCTGATCGCCCCTACTTAACACTTTGGATAGTCCATTTTTAGTTGCTCTACAGACTGAGTGACATTTCAACTTACCATCTACCAATCCTAACCCATATTCTAAACCTAATGCTAACCCTAAGCGTAACCTTAGCAACAGATAGTTTGCCCTTGTAGAGCATCTACAGATGGACTATCCAAATCAAGTGTGACCGGTCTCGATTACTAGCCGACGTTGAGCCCATTTACTCTCAATAGCGTAACAGACAAAAACATAATACAGCATAAAATAACCCTTGAGGCTAGGCCTTTGGCACCCCCCCATCCCCCCTCAGAAGTAATCCAAGGCCATCTTGAGAAGAGTATCAACTATCTCTCTCTCTGCGAGTGTGTCTTCTTAGCTAGGTGCGCCAATGTCGCCTCACAATGGACTTGGGCCTACTCGTGAACAAGCACAGACATGCCAAATTGAATTAAACCAGCTCCACGGAACCCCCCAGAGTTCAATTATCCTGGCACCCTGAGAATCTGGGAGCACGCAGCTCCTCCAGTCTCCACCCCAGTGTGTCCGCAATAATGGCCGCCTCTCGGCCCAGTGACCTCACGCTGTGTTGG
Source organism: Oncorhynchus clarkii lewisi (assembly GCF_045791955.1). Taxonomy (NCBI): domain Eukaryota; kingdom Metazoa; phylum Chordata; class Actinopteri; order Salmoniformes; family Salmonidae; genus Oncorhynchus; species Oncorhynchus clarkii. Next base: position 10,950,547 of record NC_092174.1, on the reverse strand, counting down.
AGTTGTCCAATAACAGGGGAAGACGAACGCCTTTCTACTCAATTACCCTGGCTGGCCCCGGCCACCGGGCAAATACAAAAGGCATCCGGCTTCATTAAAACTATCTTGGGCAGGAGTAGCCCAAACAAGCTCATTTATCAGCAGCCACCCAGCTCTGGGGAAGAGAGGAGACAGACTGACTGACTGGAGTGTTTTGCCAAAACTAACCAGAGATTGGGATCTGTAACAACAGGCTTCATAGGACTCAACTACTGAGGCATTGAGTTTGTGGCAGTTTGTATGAGTATGTATGTGCGTGAGTGTGTGTGTGTCAGTGGGGAGCAGAGTCATGCAAATGGCACCAGCAGAAGTAAAAAATATGCAATGCTGAGAGGGGTTTGTGATTTAGGGAGAGAGGGAGATGCAAGGGGGAAATAAAGAGATGGTGCCTGCCTGGGGCTACGGAGCAGACATACATAATGAGAGGAAGGTGGAGAGAAGTGGGGCAGACAACGTTCTGTGCTGGATCGGAGTGAAGTTATACACACCAATTCATATGGTGTTTTACAGTAAAATATGTCATTCTTCAAGAGAAAACAAAACTATGCAATTTAAAAATGAATTCACTCAATACTTTACAATAACGGTATTATTAAATATAGGAAAGGTGCTTTGTATTAGTAAATGCAAATACAGAGGGAAATATTGAGTTGGAGGCAGACGAATACCACCAGTAAGTTATTTTTCTTGCAACTTATCAAAAGTTGATACGTTTGATACAATGTAACTTCGTTAAAGGCTAAAGGCTACATTGTTAATAGTTACATAGACAACACTTTGACATGACAAATCACAACAGTGATAGACTAAATAATTACATTGTTTTCATTATTTGATAGGCCTACATAGAATATTCAATGTACTCGACAAATAGTGGATATTCAACCGCCGATGTCGAATAACAAAGCCAAAGGTTGCAACAGAAGAGAACACAATTGGGAAAACCATGCTTACCAATCAAGCCACCGACCATAAAAGAAAACGCTTGGAACAAAAGCAGAATCACTCCCACGATCACCAACTTTTTGGTGCTCATGTTTTCAATAATTGCCCCGGCCATCTTAAAAAGTTGTTGAAAACTACGCCGGGTGAGGAAAAATAAGGTGAGTCGGGACGAAAGTCACCGCATCTAGTTAGCACTCCAGATGCCGAGATTGAGGAGGCACCAGCACTGCCTCGCTTGAAAATCAACTTCGAAGGAGGACTGTAGGAAGAAAAAAGGAGAATCACATGACGGAATAGCACGCCTGCCTATCCCTTCTCGAACACTACACTGCAGGAATATCTGTGGAGCGCCGCAGCATAGCAATAGTGGTTCGTAATTGCCAGGTTGCTTTTGTCCGAATAATAACAGCCTCTATTATGCCAGCCAAGGGCTATGCAAAGGAACGTTTTCAGTGAAGCTTGATGTGTTTTGATCTTGACGTGATTTTCCCCTCATTGCCAATGTTAAAAACTCTATCAGTCCATAAATGTCCTAAGTCTGGATATGTGTGATATTTATGGATCAGCCTATACAAAAAAAGTATCATATCACGTTTCTTTATTTAGAGAAATTAATGTGTAAAGATTTCATGCAAATTATTGAATGGAAAGTTATGAACTCCTTATGCAAATATTAAAGCTTATGCACACTTTAGCTTACTGTTTTGTTGTGTGATCACATCTCTGTCTTCGGTGCCCAAGATAGCCTATTATTGAGAGGCTAAAACCACCTTTTTTTTTAGATAGTGTTGGAGGGAGGCGAGCTGCAAGGAGTGGGCGTATTTGTCACGCGCGCAAGCGGTTACAGGACAAATGTCACTTTACTTGGTGACAAGAGAAGGAAGCCTAGTCTAAGAAACAGGTCAAATTATTATATATAGTGACCGCCATGTTCACAGTGACATGGGTGCAAGGATAATCTATGCTTTTCCCACCTCACTTTAGCATGTGGATTTTGGGAGGTCTAAACTTTAATAAGGAGTCCAAGGCCTAGCTACAGAAGCCTACATCTGTGGTAGGAGACAGTATTTTTATTTAACTAGGCAAGCCAGTTAAGAACCAATTCTGATTTTACAATGATAGCCTACTCCGGCCAAACCCTCCCCTAACCCGGACGATGCTGGGCCAATAGTGATACAGCGCAGGATCGAACCGGGGTATGTAGCGACACCTCTTGCATTGAGATGCAGTGCCGTAGACCGCTGCGGGAGCCAGACTACTTCAAATTAGCACTTTTATGCTCAATTTAGCCACTTCATCTGCACACTCGTTCTGGAATGGGAAAGTCCCAATTAATGAACTTGATGTATCCTACTGAAGATTAAAAGCCTAGCTACAATATCAAATACTTAGATGAGGCCTAACCAAAAGCTTTCAACCTATTAAAAGGCACTCAGCATATTTATTTTACCAGAATGCCTTACCTACACAGGCCTGCCTTGTGGGTCACTCACTCATATATATAGGCCTACCCTATAGGCTTATTCCTCTCTTGCAGAAAAACAGAAAGCTTTCAGCTCTTTGTTTCTCTATGAACCTTTCTCAGTTTCTCATGAAGTCCCCGTAGGCCTGTACAGCTGTGAAAGCGAATGTATAAGAAGCTTTCATGTCATTTCTTCGAGCCATGGCAAGCAGCAAACCATTTTCACTTTCCCGAAGAGTGGCGGGAAAGAGCTGTCCGCCCAGGCTCCCGCGAGACTGGCTGATGAGCAGTTCGATCAAGGTCACCCTGTCAATCATGCCAAGCGCTCTGCCACTGTAGCTCTACAAGCGGGAAGAAGGAATTCTGTCAATTCTCCTTGGCCAAATGAAGCGTAAAAGGGTAACATTCTCTTGGCGTCTTCCTTTTTTAAAGTATCCTAGACGGCTACTATGATTGTCTGTTCTCATAAGTTAGAGACGTTTTTTCCCCTACCATTTGACCAACTTCAGAAGACAGTGAAATGTTACATGGAAGAAAGAGGTTGTACTGATATTAAAAGTGTGAAACTGGTCTGCTGTCATTCCTGTCCGTGTGGCCTCCTGTCAACATAGAAAATGTAGGCTACCAACATGTTCTTATTTCTACCACAGTCTACAGAACACAATCCTTTAAAATACTAGGAATTTATTTAAAAGCCATCTGTAATAGCATTTCAGAATAATCAAAAAATAATGTAAAAAAGATATCATGTATTTTTTCAGTTAGATACACTACATATACAAAAGTATGTGGACATCGTTCAAATGAGTGGATTTCAGCCACACCTATTGCTGACGGATATATCAAATCGGATGTATCAAAATGAGCACACAATCTCCATAGACAAACATGGACCAACTCCATATTAATGTCCATGATTTTTGAATGAGATGTTCGATGAGCAGGTCCACATACTTTTGACCATGTAGTTTATCTTGTTAAAATGCAGCATGCATCACATATCAAGACGAAGTGCAAAAAATACCTTTTGGATTCAAAACACTAGGCCTACTGGAGTGAGAAGGCTCCCAAATATATGCTCTAACAGGAAATGTAAAAACATGCTAGGCAGACATTTCATACATATTTAAAAACGACAACATTATGTCATTTTTTTCAAGCTAGAGTAACAGAGCGGTGCAATGCACTGGTACAGAATAGAGGCAGAAACTCCCAAACAGCAGTGCATGGGAGTGGCAAGGGAATGGGTATGGGCAAGTGGCAGATGGGTAAGGGGGTGGGTGGAGTTATGCATTTAGAATGCTGCACGGATTCTCTCCAGAGGGTCTGTTTCCCACATTTTGGGGTCCCAAGCCTGGAACCAGCCAGTGAAGGTTGGGGGTTCTGCCCCCTGTTTGATGGTGGAGATGGGCAGCCCTCTGCGTCCAGAGGGGTCTGAGTCCACATAGTCCTTAGCTAGAGAGGGAGATAGAGAGAGGGATGGGGAGAGAGAGAGAGGGAAGGGGAGAGAGGAGAGGGGTGGGGGGGAGAGAGGGAGTGGAGAGGGAAAGGGGGATAAGGAGGGAGGGAAAGGGGGATAGGGAGGGAGGGAGGGAGCATTAACATTATTCCTGTATATTGACAGTCCAAGTCTCTAGTTAAAGAGAGAAACCAGAAATACAGTACTGTTATGTTATGTCACAAAAGGAACTCATATGCTTTGATCCAGAATTTTTTTTATGAAGGCCACAGAAAGTGAAGCTTTAACCATAGGCTGAAACCAATTTCAAGTTCAACTGTATGCAATGGTGAGGGAGAAAACAACCTTTTACAAATATAAAGGTCATCCTTTGATTATATAGGTAGATACAATGAGCGTCATAAGATAACTCATGTTCTTCTTAATCAGTTGTGACCCCCGTCTGGATCCTAAGTAGGGGCCACTGTAAAAGTTTGTTTCTCTGCGTGTTCTCGTACCTATTTTGGGTGCTCCAGACCTCTCTTCCGCATTCGCATCGTTACCGATCCAGAGGAAGATCTGTTGGGAGGCCACACATGCTGTTAGCTTGTAGACTTTCAGATTCACTCTGCATTGTTTTTTGAGAGCAGAAGATGAACAAGCTTGTGAATTATGATTATGATGGGGGAGCTTCACTCACCTGGTCCCAGGTGTCCAGCAACATGACATCATCAGTGGCCAGGTCAGACTGTTGGAAGTCTCCAGGAACCTCTTCCACCTGGTGATTGGAGGATTAAAATACAGCACTGTGAAACATGGGCACATTGGACTTTTGCATTGTAGTATTCCACATTGTGTTACCTATGCAATGTTCTCTCCTTCTGAGTGACACTGAATTTCTCATTTGGGGTTGAATTGAGTAGTCATCTATCTATCCAAGCGAGACACTACTATAGACACACTCAACAACACTCCCATCACTTACACTGAGGCATCCGGTCTTGTTGGAGCAGCCAAACAGGCGTGGAGGTTTGACCATGTTCTGCAGACCCTTGGAGGTCTGGTACTCCTTCTTTCCTCCAAGGGCAGACCAGAACCCAGCTAGGACAGGTAAGACCAGCATAGATTAATTTCATTGGTTCTTCGGAACTATCATGTTTTGTTGTGATATTAGCATGTGTGATGTTAACTCTTTCCTGTGTTGTTTTAGGGGCACATTTCAATTGTCTAAAGTTGTTTCCTCTCCTTGTAACCTTTCCTTCATCAACACTGATCTGAAAAAAAGTTAGATAGTCAAGCAAATACATGAGAGGAAGCCACCACCAAATAGCCTTTACCTATCCTGTGATTTCAGCCTAGTGTAGATGAAGGAGATAAGACAAGAAGAGGAAGACACGTTGGACTATCAAGATGCACCCCACTAATACAATAAAGATGGAAAACTACATGGAATCCTTACCTGGCTCCTTGCCCTCAGACACATCACTGGCACTGCCACCCAGGATGCCCACCACATGCTTGGCGGCGGCCATTTCCTCCTCGCTGGCGCCCACCCCCCTCCACACAAACATGGCATCGGGAGATTTGAGCACAAACACGTCATTGGCATTCAGGAAGGAAGCGGAGGGCTCTACCTGACAGGAAGAAAAATACAAGAGGTGTTCAGAAGTGGTCTGGTAAAATTAGAATCCTACTTCTTATCCTACACTGTTTCTATACTTCTACTATATTATAGTCTTAGATGTTCTTCTAAGGGCCTGTCAATCCTCCACCCACACCGATGGTCATTATCTCAACTTTTTATTTTGTTTGTAATTTATTCAGAAGGGGGTTACAGCATATTGCTGTGGCGGTCATACAATTTTTTCAGACGGTTATTGTTCTCACTGTAATTGACCGTTAATTCATATAAACACATTCAGTATCACCAGGCCTCCACGCATACAAGCCACTGATGCGAGCCTTTGGAACATCTACATTGACAAAAGTCTAATAAAGCAATTTAATATACGCCATAACAATAAATCCATTCTTTATTTCAGGCAGGTCTAAAGAAACATTATGATATGAAGAAAATGTATTTCCGAAGAACAGAATATGAGTTGGCCTCCTCTTTGTCTGGCTATGCGCCATGCCATAGGCTGTAGGCTTGTTTATTTAGCAGATAAGTTACGCTTATAAGTCCCATGTCATTATTTTATATTATATGATTTTATAGTAAGAAGAATATAATTGAACTTAGCTGAATAAAATAGAGAGGATATTTTTCCCATTCCAGAACGAGTGTGCAGATGAAGTGGCTAAATTGAGCATAAAAGTGCTCATTTGAAACAGGTCCTATAAGCTAGATTTGGAGTTATTTGGCATCTTTAGTTGTGAATGATACAAACTTTGGAACGTCGTAGAAATCAAAACATATATGGGCTGCATGATGCGACTGACTATAGGCTACTGATGATTTGAGAAAGTCGCAAAAAAAGCATGCGCTCTGCTCCTTGCCTCAGGCTGCACATGTTGTTCTCTCATCAAGTGATCATATTTTCACCCATCAGACTATTCTCAATGTAATCTTATCTTTAATAATATGTCAAATTAGTTTAGTTTCAGAATGGACCATTATCAAATGGGCAAGAACAGGGGAAAAACGATGTCATCCATATGCACTCGAATAGCGAATGGAGGCCACTTTCCCGCCTGTTCGTTTTTCAATCATGCCAGGTAGGCTACTCCGGTTATTTCACCTCACGCATCAACCACGCTGGGCTACCGGTTATATTCCGACCAAACTCCATGCAATGGGCTCTCCAACCCTGCTCCTGTAGGTACCAGGTGCTTAATTTGGGAAACCAAGTAAAATATGTTCTGAAACATCAATAGCAACTAAACATATTTCATTAAACTGTTGCCAGCCCCTCATGGAAACGCATGATGATGAGATATTCTGTAGCTAAAGGTAATGTGACAGCCTATTAATTCATTTAAAATATATTTTTTAAATCCCTATTACTAGGCTATTCCAAATCAAATACAAATTCACTATACTTGTAGGCTAACTCTATAAGCCGCACTGCACAATCAATGATCCAACAGCATCGCCTAGGCCTATTCAGTACGTTCTCTCCCAGACTCTCAATATTTTAATTTCGGTATTATTTTGGGCATGGGCTCATATATACATAGGCATATGCGTATGCATAAGCTCTAATATGCGTTTGGATGTTTTGAATTAATCATCACCTTAAGAAGCCATTTGTCCATTTGGTTGTGTGAGGATTTAAAACAACATCCACAATGACCATGTTTTCTTTCTGTTTCTTTCTTCAAATTGATCATCACAGTGAGGTGAGTTTTAAAAGAATGATACTGCGTTGATAAGTGTTTGGGACCTGATGGAGGGACAACAGAGCCCCGAGTACCAGGCCATTAGGACCTGATGAAGGTACAATATAGCCCTGAGTACCAGACCATTAGGACCTGATGGAGGAACAACAGAGCCCTGAGTACCAGGCCATTAGGACCTGATGGAGAGACAATAGAGCCCTGATGAGTACCAGACTATAAGGACCTGATGGAGGAACAACAGAGCCCTGAGTACCAGGCCATTAGGACCTGATGGAGGGGCAATAGAGCCCCGAGTACCAGACTATTGGCGACCTGATGGTCATTAGCGAGATGGGTACTACCAAGCATGTCCAGAGTGCATAAAAGGAGATTACCGTTACTCAGCGGTCCCGTGGAATTTTACTGCGGTCATGACACATGACTGCCAGTGTGGCGGTAAAATGATTAACCCAACAGCCCTAGTTACGGGTACAGGTATAACATTCAAAGTCATATTCATTCAGATATATTCATATATTCAGTTATAATATTTGCATTTCATATTTTCACATATATTTTCTTGTACCGGTAAATAATATACCCCTGTTGAACCCGACCAAACTTATCTGTTCCTCTCCCTCACACATAGACACACTGAGAACTCACCTCTACAGCTCGTGTAGCGCGGGTGGAGGACTGCCGAATGTGGAAGAGTCGTGTGCTGCCAGTGTCCGTCTGTCCTCCTTTACGGGACGTTCCTCCAATGTGGACCATCATTGGCTTGCCCTGGAACAGGCTCATCAGGTGGGGGGGTTCCTGGCCCTGGGTCACACGCACCTGTAGGGGGAAATAGACAAACATGGACACATAATGATGTAGATTAAGAAAAAACATTCTAAAGTGATGGGTCATTCTGTTGATTTAGTGAAAAATGAGGCAAAGGTTGCTTTCCTTAATATACCGAACTGTCACGATGTAACATTATGTGCCAATATGGTGGTACCCATTAAAATGTTAAACACAAAACTGCTTGAAACACCCAACTGGAAGCAAAACCAAGAGTGATTGCCCTCTGCTGGTCAGTATCAAAACCTTTCCACACAATTATTCTGTCTATAAAGACAGGACAAAGTGCATAAGAGACTCAATAATATGACCTTGTTTGCTAGAGACTGGATACCAACGCAGCAGCTGCCTTTGGCAAAAGATCATACATGCACAGGCAAACTGGATACTGTCTATCACAGTGCCATCCGTTTTGTAACCAAAGCCCCATATACCATCCACCACTGCGAACTGTATGCTCTCGTCAGCTGGCCCTCGCTACCCATTCGACGCCAGATCCACTGGCTCCAGGCCATCTATAAGTCTTTGCTAGGTAAAGCTCCGCCTTATCTCAGCTTACTGGTCACCATAACAACACCCACCTGTAGCACGCGCTCCAGCAGGTATATCTCACTGTTCATCCCCAAACACCCAAACACCTCCTTTGGCCACCTTTCCTTACAGTTCTCTGCTGTCAATGACTGGAGCGAATTGCAAAAATCGCTGAAGCTGGAGACTTATATCTCCCTCACTAACTTTAAGCATCAGCTATCTGAGCAGCTCACCGATCGCTGCAGCTGTACACAGCCCATCTGTAAATGGCCCATCCAACTACCTACCTCATCCCCATATTGTTTTTATTTACTTTTTTTGCACTTTTGCAAACCAGTATTTCTACTTCCACATCATCACCTGCACATCTATCACTCCAGTGTTAATTTCCTCAATTGTAATTACTTTGCTACTCTGGCCTATTTATTGCCTTACCTCCTTACTCAATTTGCACACACTGTATATAGATTTTTCAATTGTTATTGACTGTACTTTTGTTATCCCATGTGTAACTCGGTGTTGTTGTTTTTTGTCACACTGTTTTGCTTTATCTTGGCCAGGTCGCAGTTATAAATTAGAACTTGTTCTCAACTGGCCTACCTGGTTAATCATTTTGTATCATTTTTATTTTATCGGCGTTATGAACCACAATAAATGCAATGGCTTGACAACCTTTGAACTATTGACTGAAAGTGCTTTGTCCAGTGCCCTTACGAATAAAAATGCCACACCGTCATAGCTATTGACTGTGCTGTGCTATTGACACGGATTGCGTTGTGGACAGGAAGATGAGCTGGAGAGTAAAGAGACCCACCTGAACAGGGGCTCCTCCCATAGAGTCATCCAGCTTCACTGTCATGAAGGCAGAGGCAGCCAGCTCATCCTGGGTGCACTTCAGCCCCTGCCTGATACACACACACACACAAACCAACAAACATGTTAACCACACCGTATTCGGGCCTTCCAACAGGTATCAAATATGGGATAAAAGTATTGAGTCAGTTTGCCATGCTCATTTCAGATACATTTCAGATACAGGACACGTGGAAGTGTTTCAGAATATTCAAGAACAGGTTCGGGTTAGGTAAAATGCCCCCTTTGTGTAATTGATTTGTTCTACACAAACCTGGCGTCGATGTCATTTGCACTGTCCAGGTGCACAGTAGATGATTAGTCATTTGCACTCACTAGGTGTAAATAAATGATGTCATGTTTACAGCATAGTTGTGGATGATGTCATATGTACTGACCAGGTGTAGATTATGTGCTGCTCCCTGCCTCCCAGTCTGTAGCTGTAGAGGATGAGGTAACAGTCTCCTCCATAGAACTGGCCATAGGAGGAGGGATCCACAGCCACTTTATCACCATCCTCAACACGCCAGATCTGAAACCAAAGCAATAGTTAGGGGTGCTCAATCACAATATCATTTTCAACATTATGTTGCTGCCCTGATTTGTTCTGAAAGTGCCCAGCACCCTGACTGCTGCTTCAAAACCTTGTATTTGCCTGGACTTTCCTAAATTTAAGATAGAAACACAGTAAAGTCCAAAGACTTAGTTCAGGGGTCTGAAACGTTCGGGTGGTGGGCCAGATCCGGCCCACAAGCCGATATAATACGGCCCGTGGTTGTCTATGTAAATATAAACAGACAGACCCTGGGAAAAATTAGTTTGAGACCCTTGACTTAGTTATTTCCATTGTAGTCCAGTATTATGTGTTTTACCTGGACTTTGCCTTTACCATCATCCACCATGCCATGCTGGGCGGCCATGTTTTTGTTGGAGTGGAGGGTGGAGGCGTCGAAGGGCACTTGCTCCACCTTGGCAATGCGGCCTATGCTGTAGGCCTTACTGGGACCTGTGGTCTGGTCCTTGTCCTTCCAGTCACTGAAGAACTGCTTGAAAAGAGTGGTCTCGCCTCCTGCTGGAAGTACCTGGATCTGCAGGGCCGAAGAAGAAACGCACATTTTTTTTGTTTGCCATAAACCACCAATTCATCTCACGTTCGTTCCAATAGCTGAGTGATAAATGAGACTTGGAATTATGGTTATGTGAAACTATCAATCTTTCTTTATATTCATTATCGTTCAAACTTTTTTGTTTGTTGAAAGTGGACATGGCCAACAACATTTGGACCATTTCCTAGTAGTGCCTGACCAAGACCTAGGAATGGTCCAAATGTTTTATTCCATCAGTGTACCTGTGTCTTATCGGAGTAGCCCTTCTCTTTGATGAACTTCTGGGCTGCAGACATGGCTGCTTTACGTTCTGATGTGTTGGCCTTGGGTCCTGTGATGGGGAAACAGATAGGGATGCTGAATTATCAACCCGACTCAACGCGACTCTTGAAAAAAAAAACAGACGATCGCGAAAACAAATACGTAAAGAGAGAACTCTGAAAAGAGTGCTGTAAAATATTACACGTTGAGGTAGCCATTTATGCCCCGGAACTATTTTTTAACCAGACGGAGCCGTTTCCCCAGAAGTGACATATTTTCCGATAATCGACTTGCCTCGTCGAAGTGCGTCACATAATGATCGATATCCTGGCAAATGTTTCAAAAGCAGAGTGGAGAGGAGAAGAGTAGCCTACCTTTCCATACGAAGACGTTCTTGTCCACTCCGTTGTCCAGGATGTAGCACTCCTCAGCGGTCAGCATGGCCTGTTTGAAGGGGCTGGAGGAGGCCACCGACGACGACTTCATAGAGCCAGAGGCATCGGAGATCTACAAAACACAGGGATTAGATATCAACAGACACATACTCATCCTGTACATATGTTGACAGTACTCCCTTGAAAAGCAATGTGTTCTTCTCTACGGATTCCCATGTATAAATAAGGGATCAATATGGAATCAACAAATAGATACAACATCAGAGATCTACAATGTACGTCAATAAGCTTGAGAGATCAACAATACGTGAGAACTGAAATGGATAACACCATAATCATGAGAAGAGAACAATAAGATAAGAACAATGGCAAATCATGATGCTGATGGTAAACAGCAAAGTGCAGTAACATCAGTTACCATGTAGAGGGCACCCTTCTTCCTGTTGGAGGTGTCCACCTTCTCATCATCGGGTGTGCCAGGGGGGATACTGGGTTTGGGCCCCAGAGCCTATGAGGATCCAACATGGAAGATTAGCTTCATACAGAAACACAGAGAATCCTTGTTCCTGGCCCCATACACATGCATGGCCAGTCTCTCTTTTCTCTCTCTTATTCACGTTCTCTATCTCTCTCCCCCTTTTTATTTATCCTTTTCTCTCTCGTTAGTCTTAGAGACAATTGCCATATACTTGTTTGGGGGGGGGGGGCAGTTTAGCAAAAGGCTAAGGCATAGAAGTGGCACAGGGTACAGAAAAAGGCATTTGTACCCATCTGCATTCCCAGGGTGAAGGCGATTTCAATAACCAGGAAACGCCTAAAAAATGTATAGCGCCATTTTATGATATGTTATACAGTAATTACCACGTCCAATGATGACTATTTGAATGTTGTTTGAATGTTACTTGGATACTGTACGTGTATAAGTATGATTGATTTTCTTGTGTGTGTGTGTTGGTACATGCATGCGTGTGTGTGTGTGTGTGTGTGTGTGTGTGTCTGTCTGTCTGTGTGTGTGTCTGTGTGTGTGTGTGTGTGTGTGTGTGTGTGTGTCCCTATCCTTCACCTCAGTAAGTGCCTGTGGCTCAGCCCCATCCTCCACCATGTGGAGTTTGGCCCTGCCGTTCCTCTCGTTGTCCCTGATGTCAATGGCCACCTGGGAGGCCTTCAGACGCTCAAAACGGTTACACTCACTGCCACACCACTGGTAGATATCCTGAGGAAGAGGTAGAGTAGAGAAGATGAGGAACAAAAGGTTTAGCTAGCTTTCCAGTGTCACCTAGTTACATGTCTTTTCGAAGCCTAAGGGATCTATACGTGTATTGAAATTCAGCTATGTGATTTCTGGTTTACATCATTTTTGCTTCTGCATGTTACTTAGCTATAGCCCTTCAGGCTTGAACTCCTATTCTGAGATGCCTAACTTGAAATGTTATACAAATAATCATTGACGTCAATGCATGATTTACACAGAGATGTGAGGTGCTGTAAATATGTGTTCAGGTTAATGGTGATCATTTCACCAATTCTACCGACTACAGAGTCCCTTCAATGGTGTAGCCACATCATTTTGCTCATCATATAACTTAGCTAAAAGCTCCGACTCTAGCTTTCAAATACCAACACCTACATCATCATTCAAAAGGTTTTAGAACACCTACTCATTCAAGGGTTTTTCTTAATTTTTACTATTTTCTACATTCTATAATAATAGTGAAGACATCAAAACTATGAAATAACACATATGGAATCATGTAGTAACCAAAAAAAAGTGTTAAACAAATCAAAATATATTTTATATTTAAGATTCTTCAAATAGCCACCCCTTTGCACACTCTTGGCATTCTCTCAACTAGCTTCATCTGGAATGCTTTTCCAAAAGTCTTGAAGGAGTTCCCAAATATGCTGAGCACTTGTTGGCTGCTTTTCCTTCACTCTGCGGTCCAACTCATTCCAAACTATCTCAATTTGGTTGAGGTCGGGGGATTGAGGAGGCCATGTCATCTGATAAAGCACTCCATCACACTCCTTCTTGGTAAAATATCCCTTACACAGCCTGGAGGTGTGTTGGGTCTTTTGTCCTGATGAATAACAAATGATAGTCCCACTAAGCCCAAACCAGGTGGGATGGCATATCGCTGCAGAATGCTGTGGTAGCCATGCTAGTTAAGTGTGCCTTGAATTCTAAATCAATCACAGACAGTGTCACCAGCAAAGTACCCCCACACCATAACACCTCCTCCTCCATGCTTTATGGTAGGAAATACACATGCAGAGATCATCGTTCACCCACACCGCATCTCACAAAAACACGGCGGTTGGAACCAAAAATCTCCAATTTGGACTCCAGACCAAAGGACTCCCACTGGTCTAATGTCCATTGCTCGTGTTTCTTGGCCTAAGCAAGTCTCTTCTTCTTATTGGTGTCCTTTAGTAGTGGTTTCTTTGCAGCAATTCGACCATGAAGGCCTGATTCTCACAGTCTCCTCTGAAGAGTTGATGTTGAGATGTGTCTGTTACTTGAACTCTGTGAAGCATTTATTTGGGGCTCATTTATATGAGGCTGGTAACTATAGTGAACTTATCCTCTGCAGCAGAGGTAACTCTGGGTCTTCCATTCCTGTGGTCGTCCTCATGAGAGCCAGTTTCATCATAGCGCTTGATGATTTTTGTGACTGCACTTGAAGAAACTTTCAAAGTTCTTGACATTTTCTGTATTGACTGACCTTCATGTCTTAAAGAGATGATGGACTGTCGTTTCTCTTTGCTTATTTGAGCTGTTCTTGACATAATATGGACTTGGTCTTTTACCAAATAGGGTTATCTTCTCTATACCCCCTACCTTGTCACAACACAACTGACTGTTCAAACACATTAAGAAGGAAAGAAATTCCACAAATGAACTTTTAAGAAGGCACACCTGTTAATTGAAATTCATTCCAGGTGACTACCCCATGAAGCTGGTTGAGAGAATGCCGAGAGTGTGCAAAGCTGATATCAAGGCAAAGGGTGGCTATTTAAAGAATCTCAAATATAAAATATATTTTGATTTGTTTAACACTTTTTTGGTACTACATGATTCCATATGTGTTATTTCATATTTTTTATGTCTTTGCTATTATTCTACAATAGTACAAATAAAGAAAAAACTTTTTAATGAGTAGGTGTTCTAAAACTTTTGATCGGTAGTGTATATCCACAGGTCTACATTTCACCAAGGCTGTACTGCGTAGACGAGAGTTACCTTTCCCAGGTCCACGATAAAGCAGTCTCCCTGGTTGAAGCTAGCCCAGGACAGGGCCACCTCTGTGGCTCGGATGGCCCGCCTCCCCTTGATGTGCAACAGGCGCTTCACGCTCATGTCATTGGTCACGACGTGTTGGAAGCCTGAGGCCACACCCCCTTGCTGTGATGGGAGGGGTCAAATTAGGTGAAAGAGTGAAGAGGAGATCAGAGTCTTTTTTTCCTGGTGGGTCTCTCGATAAACTAGGGTACCAGTGAGTGTTTCTTGTAGTGGACAACTGTTTGAGCTGTTAGAAAGTCATTAGTAATCATTTGCCTTTTTTTTCTCATGTGAATACATTAAGATATAAAGAGGTGACATAGATACATTCAATATAATTCACGAGTTGAATCAAAACCTATGTTTAAACACTACCTTTCTTTCCTTACATTTATCATACTGCTGTTTGTCATTATATCATATACTAAGCATTTAACAATTGAATTACACATCGAATGACAAAATCCATGATATTGCTGTTGGACTCCTTGTATGGCGATCTCGGAAGTATATCCCTATGTCACGGTGTGAAAACAGTTTTCATGGGCACACATATCCCAAACAATGTATGCATTGCAAAATCAAATGCCACCAACAGAAAGAATATTGTAACTTTAACCAGATGAATCAAACAAAAATCAATCCTGTCATTAAAGGGGTTCTTTAATTGTTACGCATAACAGTTGTTTGATGCGCATTTGATGTCTAGCTCTTTAGTTATGTGGGGAAATTACCGTGCAACATCAGCCGATTCAGGAAAGGATTTTCTGAATGAGAATCAAGTGATATACAGCTGGTGTCAGTGGAGACCAGTCATTCAGGGCAGGTGGAGCAGAGCCTGTTTTGAGCCACACGTTTTTTTATTGGTCTTGCCTGTTTTGCATCTTCTTTTGGCATTAATACATGTCACATATCAGTTTGCAAACAATGTCACACAAAAAAAACACTACCATTCAAAAGTTTGGGGTCACTTAAAAATGTCCTTGTTTTTGAAAGAAAAGCAAAAAAATTTGTCCATTAAAATAACATCAAATTGATCAGAAATACAGCGTAGATATTGTTAATGTTGTAAATGACTATTGTAGCTGGAATATCTACGTAGGCGTACAGAGGCCCATTATCAGCAACCATCACTCCTGTGTTCAAATGGCACGTTGTGTTAGCTAATCCAAGTTAATCATTTTAAAAGGCTAATTGATCATTAGAAAACCCTCATTCACGGGGACACTATGTCACCTCCAAGTCTAAGGGTGGACTTAGAAAATTCTAGCCCCTTGGGTGATGTCATAGAGTTACATTAGAAGCGCCCATCCAAGAAGGCTCAAGGTCATTGGCCACAGATAAAATGATGTCAAATCGCGTTATATCTACAGTAGCTTTGATTGGACTGTCAACATCATACTTTCCAAATCTTAGCTAGCAGTCATCATTATCATCACGAATCAAGTTGACAATCTACTGGCAAATCCTTTTTAATCCTTGTCATATGAAGAGAAATAATGACGAGATATTATACATAAAACGTATCGGTGCTCATCGGCCATTGGACATAAACATTACACAACAAGTTGGAAATCGCAAATTCAACAATGAGTGGTTTGGAAGGAATCTGTGAGTTCAAGACAACTGGGAACTCGGGAAAACAAGCTACTAATGGGAAAATACGTTTTGAACTTTAATCCAATTCGGGAATTGTAAATGAGGAACTCAGGCCTCTTTCTGGAGCTATGATCTGAAGATCACTGACGTCATCATGATTTGACATTTTTTCCAGAGATCCCAGTTGTCTTGAAAGCACCATAAATCCAGAGAATGCCAGACTTTGATGACAAAGTTTGATGACTAAATTTGCCCACGAAGCACCGCCGCACTACACCAACCGCTACCTTCCTGTGAGCACAGCACAACAAGGTGAGTCCAAAAATGTATTGTATGCTGTTGCATGAATTATGTAATATGCCAGGGAGACATGTCTGTAGCTAAGAAAGTAATACTAAGTGTATGTTGTGTAGTAAGCTGTTAGTAGCCCATTTGCCACACCCTAATAATTTGGTCTATTTTCCCCTCTTAATTTCGCCTACTGTTCTGACTTGGTGGTGCACATGTTTTTGAGAAATGTAATCATTGAATATTGTAAGAGCTTTCATTGTTTGCTTATATGCCCCCTTTATTTATCCTATGATTCGGACTTGGTGTACAGGGAGAACACTGTAAGAACGGCCCATGTTCTGAATTCTATCGCTGTACATTTCAAAAGTGCTGAACAAATAGTTATATTGACTAGCGTCCGTCCTAGTTCGCTCATTAATGTCGATATCAAAATGACGGATTGCCTCTTATCCGCTCAGGGAAAGTTATTTTCATTAAATAAACACACACAGTGATTTATTAGACATGCAGCGATGATAAAAAAAATGTTTTACAAAGACTGCTTGGGGGCTTTAATAGTTGAATCTCAATTGCATTTTCTTCATTAGTCGCATCCGCACTCCTTCTCAAAACCCATTGGATGAGAAGGTCAGAGGTCCTTCCCTTATTTCCCCCATTCCTCACCTACCTCTCAAAGCACATTGGGAGAGAGGAGTGAAGGTTCCTCCCCTCAGGCTGCAATGCACTTTCAAGAGCATTAATTTGTCGTTTTTAGACACAGACTTTGCCAGATATGAATATAAAAACAGATTTCCGTTTGCAAATCATAGATATGACTGTCCAAACTACAATTTAACTCAAATCATTTTAGGTTTCCACCATTGATAATTCTTGTTTTTTCTTTTCCTCTTAAGGGAATTCAAAGCTTGTTGTCATGTGGCTATTAATGAAATTCCCAAAATGAGAAACAGATCCAGTCTGAGGAAGAGAGGTTCTCCTGAGAAAAACAGAGAACTTTCCATGGCATAGATGCAGCAGGAAGGAATGTTTTATGACTGCAGGGTAAGAAAGACCTCAGATATTCAGCCTTAGCTTCTCTCTCTCTCTTATGCTCTCTCTCTCCCTCAAGGACACAGTGTGCAACTCTAAAATAGAAGGAAGTTTCCAGTTTCCAATGGTAAACAAAAATGGTTAAATTACTGTGATCTTTACTGTGGCTTTTGTGGAAACATAAAACAGATGGTGAGAGGAACAACAAGGGGCAAAACTCTCAAACCCCATGGTTGTAGTATTATAACAGAGATGTTACTGTATTACAGGCCACTACGACCAACCCCTCTTGCCCTAACCCTTACCTTTCTAAAAACCACTTCCTTATCATCAACTGACTGCTCTCATTCAAAACGTCTGCTCTCATTCAAAATGTCTGCTCTCATTCAAAATGTCTGCTCTCATTCAAAATGTCTGCTCTCATTCAAAACGTCTGCTCTCATTCAAAATGTCTGCTCTCATTCAAAATGTCTGCTCTCATTCAAAATGTCTGCTCTCATTCAAAATGACTGCTCTCATGCAAAATGACTGCTCTCATGCAAAATGTCTGCTCTCATTCAAAATGTCTGCTCTCGTTCAAAATGACTGTTCTCAATCAAAATGTCTGCTCTCATTCCAAATGTCTGCTCTCATTCCAAATGTCTGCTCTCATTCAAAATGTCTGCTCTCATTCAAAATGACTGCTCTCATTCAAAATGACTGCTCTCATTCCAAATGTCTGCTCTCATTCAAAATGACTAATATCATTCAAATGTCTGCTCTCATTCAAATGACTGCTCTCATTCAAATGACTGCTCTCATTCAAATAACTGCTCTCATTCAAAATGTCATTAGTGGACCATACATTGGAAAATAGTTGCTCTCCCAACTCATATCTGTCTGATTGTTAGTTGAAAGCGACTGACCTTGTACTTGATGCCAGACTTGAAGTAGCCCATGAAGGTGATGGACTCATTGTTCTGGACCTCTCTGAACTGGACCGGCCCTCCACCCAGGAAGTCATCCAGCTGCGTGGCAAAGATGGCCGCCGCTCCGCTCTCATCCTGAGAACACTCATCACCTGGAGAAAAGAAAGAGAAGAGGAGAGAAAGTGAGACATCATTGACAAGAGAAATTGCTAAAATCATGCACAGACCAAAGACTTGCTTCCAAGCATTTATTCAAAGTGTTCTCATTTGAACCGCGGAGTATAGTCTGGTGACGGCCGGTTTTGGTTCTGGACAATTCTTTAGAGATTGCTCCAAGCTAACGGAATGAGACTTCATGCCAAAGTTTACATACAAATAATGAGTACAAGAAAATGCCTATAGTAGAACTGGTTTGATCAGATCCACCAAGGTCCAGTCAATCCTTTATTACGGGTAAATGTTGCTGTGGTTTAACTCCAACATGGGGTTAAACCGTGGTGGGTGGAGATGTTCGCCATTTTGCATTGACCCCTCTCAAATCTCGAACGGGGGGATAGAGGGGATAGAGAATGTCAGATCTGTAATGTCAGCACCACAGTAAAGAAATGAAGCCTTGTTAGTAAGGTACCACATAAACATGTCCAGACCCATCTGTCTATTGTGAGTGGGTAATGACTACCCGGAACTGGTATGCCATGTGCGGCTCGGCACGCACACTGGGTTCACTCTGGTTTGTCTTGTTGTGAAGTCAAACTGACAAACTAGAAGTTTATAGCAGAGGAGAGATGGAGGGAAGGGAAGACAGCAAGAGAGAAAGAGAGACAGAGAGAGAGAGAAGCAAGGAAATGAGAGGAGAGAGAGTTTTCTAATTTGATGTGGGCTTTCTTTGAAGATAAGTGTACTTGTATGTAGCCTACCATGCCCCGAAATATCTTTAGCCAATTGAATTAAGCTAATAGACAAGACAGGAAAGCAGGAGGGCAAATAGATTTACACAAATACATTTCACACATGAGTGTGAGTACAAGGAAGGAGAGTTTCAACATCATTGTTATCGCAACACAACATTGCCAAAGCATCATAGTGATGTGTGTTGCTGGGAATGCTTTCTCATGTGGTCACCTCACTTCAAAACAAGTGTGAGAAAACGGAACATTTTCTGCACAAGAAATACCTGCTATATATAGATTTACCAAAGTGTCTACATGTAAATTGACCACAGCTAAAGGGTGTTACTGTTTACACACATACACACTCTGAAAAAGTCACATTTTCTACGAGTGTAACTCATGATTGGGAAAGAACACGACTTCCGCTCTTATTGAAATTCATACGGGTGTACTTCAGAGGAGGCTGGTAGGAGGAGCTATAGGAGGACGGGCTCACTGTAATGTCTGGAATGGAATCAATGAAATGGTCCCAAACACATCTAGCGCATGGAAACAACGTGCTTGACTCTGTTCCATCGATTCCATTCCAACCATTCCAATGAGTCCGTCCTCCTATAGCTCCCCCCACCAGCCTCCTCTGGTGTATTTGTCTGTGGGAATATCTATAACCCATCCATATGTCCATTCTAGTCTGTCTGTGTCATGTCTGCCGTTGACCCAGATCCAATAACTCCTCTCTTTCTCAAAGTAACCATTGACCTAAGAAGATTGGACGAAAGCAAGTCCTCCACTACATAGCTTTCACTACTACATAGCCTCCACTACATAGCTTTCTCAAGTCCAGTCCATCTCTGATCAGTAGTTACTTTGAGGAATGTGAGTATTATCAAAGCATGTGAGCTGGGGGGGTCAGTGACATTTCTTCAACATCTAAAGAAATGGCTGTTAAGAGCCTAGTAGGTGTAGTGTGTGTGTGTGTGTGTGTGTGTGTGTGTGTGTGTGTGTGTGTCTTACCCATCCACATGTGTATGTAGTGGGAGGGGGCTGCGGTGGTGTAGAGGAGGATGTACGCGTCTCCTGTGAAAAAGTTTCCGTGTAGAGCCTTGGGGACTGGCCTCAGGTCCATGTTCTCAATACGCCACACCTGCAGCCCTGTCTCCTTCCCAGCGGCCACAAATTCCTTGTGGGACACCATGATGGCTCTGAGAGGAAGAGAGAACATGATCGTATCTCAATGTTCCTCAAAAATGGTGACAGTTTCTCATTTCTAACCTTTACCGTCACTGTTTTCATCGATGCATTGTCTGTTGTAATTTGACTGCATATGCCATCTTTTAAATGAAAAAGACAGGCTTTTAAAGAGAAATGGACAGAGAATGAGAGAAAAAGAGAGAGCGAGAGAGCGAGAGAGAGAGAGGAGTGAGAGAGAGGCAGACCTGTCATAAATGTTGTTTAGGGAACCAAAGTTATTGCCTAGCTCAACAGGACCTCAGGTAGGGTTTGTTAGTCTAGGGTTGTAGTAGTCAACTAACAACGGTCATTACTGAGGTTATAAATACCCATGTTATCTTGACCACCTAGTTGATCATTTTTTGAGAAGCGATTATATTTGAAGCCCTAGATACCGAAAGCATTAACACAACTCTATATGTGAAAATGTGCTACTTCCTCTGAAAGTAGTGGTGGCCTACTACAAAGAAATTAGATTGGTATCACAGGCGCACAGGACAAGATTATGGTGACATAAACCTGGCTTCAGTATGCTTTCTTTACATTTAAATGACACAAGGACGATGAGGGAGACTAATTTAAGTTTAAAATTACATGTTTTTATTTGGCTTATGTATGCTACGGGATACACTGGGTATTCACTGTCCAACAAAATGCTTACTTACAGGTTCCTTCTCGACAATGCAACGACAATAAGAATTAATACAATATAAGAATACGAACATAAAGAAAATGGCTCAGATTAAACTGAAAATAGAAGCAAAGATAATTATGAAACCACTACTTTGACTGATGCATTTCACATCAGCGATGTTATTGTATGATAACTGTAAAACCAATCATTACACATCATTACACTGTAAAACTAAGTGTTTAGGATCTGAACACATAATTAAACACTTTTCTGTAACACTGGGAAGGTATTGAAAATTTAAATGAAAGCCTGTAACAGTGTTTAGATTGTAAACACCAGAACATATTTATTTGCTGTGTGACTTTTTAATCACATGAACACAGTACAAGGCATTAGGATTTTAAACACTAAACACTGGGGGTGTTGTTTGAACACTGTATGATGTAAAAACCCTGTATATTTGCATATTTCCCAGCATGCCTTTCTAGTGAACGTGAAAGATCACTTAGGAGATATATATGTTCTCCTGGTTGGAAACTGACTCAAAAAATCTGCATATCATTTTTAATCTTGCATTCTCAACACCTGTGTTAAAGATGAGAACACGTATTGGCAAATATTAATGCGTATTGTTTCAGTTTTAAAGACTGAGATTTAGGTTATAAACATGTAAAACCATGAAACATGTGACACTGTAGAAATAGTGCGCTCCTCTACCAGTAACCTCAGCTATCTGTGCTTGCCTGTGTATGAATGAACTGGCTGTCTGGTTCTGCTCGGACGAGATAGACGAGAAACTATCGTTGCACTCAAATCAACAACACCTTGGGATAATGCAAATGTGTTAGGTGAGATATGATAACTATCTACTGAACATAAATTTGGTTGTCACTGTGCATGACCAAATATTAAAATACATTTCTCTCTCACACAGACACAGACCGAGAATCTGAGACACACGCACACACACCCACACCCACACACAACTCAATGATGACACTTTTCTCTTCCAGGGAATGTGTTGTATAACTGACGCAGCCTATGCCTGGAAATTATATCAAGCCTAGTAACAAGTTGTCCGTGCACGACTCTCTTTCACTATGACTGACCGATTTACACAACTGGTAAAATAAAGGCATTAGTTTGGCTTTTAGACAACTACAAAAAGAAATAAGCAGTTGAAGAGATCATGTTTCAGTCGATTTCGGTTCAAATTTAGTCTACAAGAGAGGAATAGAGCGAATGCACGATCAGTCTCACATATGAATTCATGTGAAACTTTGCGCAAAACTGTTGAAGAATGAAGGCCAAACTTCAACAGGCCTACAACATATATTGCGCACGACAATTTTGACAAAACTCGATATAAATCTATGCGTTATACAGTTTCCATATGGACCTTTGCAGGTTCAAACAAGAGGTCAGGCAACAACGAATAAAAGTCAACCAAATTATAATTAAAAATGCATTAATTAATATAAAAAGTAACTCACCGCTTGACAGATGTATAACGGAGGGTACGAGAATGTGTGTTGAGCGAGCAGATGTGGACGCGTATGCGACTTCTCTTCTAGAGGCAAAGAGCCTTGTTAATTGCTTGTGGGAGGGTTTATCCGTTTATGGGAGCACCCTACTGACCCCCGCCCCCCCCCACACACACACACACACACACACAGACACGCACGCACGCACACACACACACACACACACACACAAGGAAGGAGGCCAATAAATGGTCAAGGTCAGAAACAAGCATGTAATTCTCCTTCTGTAACTTTTCGACTTGAGTGACTTGCAGCTCTTTGGTCAGAGCCAACTGAAACAGTATAGACCAACTAAATCTTATTTTGAGATAAAGGAAATTGACATCATGAGCTGCTTCCTGGACTGGGGTAATATTTAGGCTGTGTTTGAGGGACTTCCCTTCCCACTAGAGGTAGCATACAGATTATGACTTTGGGTAGCCTATAACCCAATAGCCTATAACCCACTACCTATAATCCAACGCCCCCCCCCCCCACCCCCCACCCCACCCCACCCCCCACCCCACACACACACACACACACACACACACACACACAGTAACCAGTTCAGTTAGTCAAACAAACACACAGAAACCATTCCCCCAAATCAAGCCTAAAAGTATGTTACCAGCTCACACCCACTGACCCTCTCTTTCTCTCTCCCTCTGTATAAAGGGCTATACGTGGAACCCAAAAGGATTCTGCCTGGAACCAAAAAGGGTTATTCAAAGGGTTCTATTGGGGACAGCCGAAGAACCCTTAAAGGTTCTAGATAGCTCCTTTTTTTGTGTGTGTGAAGAGATGTTTACACACTAAGATTCCCAACATTCACACTAGAAGTGAGTAATAGGAGAGATATGTGCCTTGCACTGGTTGTGAAGTGCTATATAGCATGTGTTCCTGTGAATGAGGGTATACAACCCACAGGAGGAGCAAACCCACACAAAGGCATGGTAAACTAAAACAGATGCTATGGGAAAGTAGCTGGTCAACGCCAGTAAGAGATTTTCAGTTCCCTGGCTCAACCAAAAGACAATCCTCTCAGAATGGCCTCTGAAGATACCAAAAACTCAAAGAGCTGAAGGCTTCACAGTGAAAGGATGACTCACCAAACTTAGCTCCAAATTCAATTTAACTTTCTGAGAACTGGCTGTTCTTAAAGACTCCCTCATGATCTGCAGTGATTGCAGTCTGTCTGGTAGAAACTCCCTCTGAAGTTTTTTTTTTATTTGATTTTTTTTAAATTGGACCAGTTGATTTAATAATGACTGGAACATTCCGCAAAATAGTCTGCATCAGCTTTTACCATGGTCATTTCAGGACCAGTGAATTGCATTCCTATTCAAGTCTGTGTCCAATTCAACATAACCCACATGCTGGTGATAAGAGATATGCTGTACAGAGGTTTGATAGACTGATAATGGGTACATATGCAAATTCGACCCGTTTCAGTGAAACCACAGGAAGCGAATGTCCCAAAACAACCCAAAACACGTATCTACACAGCAACCAGCAATAGGGGAAACATCTGTGCTACTGTCTTTGTGTTTGATATCCGATTACAAGAGGAAGTACTTTTGTCTCTCACGATAGCCTCACTATGACAGTGATGGCTGCGAAGCTGTCACAGAGAAAGCTCACTGTCTTTGAAGCACGAGGGGAAAGTGATGTCACTGCAGGACTGGGTGGCAGTCGCCTGGCTGACCGGAATGTAGTGTGCCACACATTGATAGGACTTCCGTTCCCAAAAGGCACCCGAGTCCCTACATAGTGCCCATAAGACTCTGGTCAAAATAAGGGACCCAGACAGGGAGTTGATACAGAGTATTACAGACCCTGAGGGACAATGCAACCACCTCACCACCCTGGCTTTAGGGATTTGCCTCGCTAAGCCACCCACTGTCTGCCATAATATGGTCCGATCGAAATACGCTCACACTTAATAAACGTGTCACTACACATCACTTCACAAACAAGTACTGAAGCATGTGCTTGTTTGTAGCGCTGGTTAAGTAGCTGACGCCTCCTGAAATTGATTTCGACTCAAAATGAACGTTGGACTTTATGACGAGTCCAACGAACCCAATGAACTTGAAAACCAGGCGTAAAAATGCTGATTTGTCTGAGGTTTAAGCCTTGGAACCATGGTTAGTAAAATGACACAGTAATGAATATTCTGCATTCTCTTCAGGCCTTGACTGCTCAGACAGCAATGTGGCTTCACCACAAGCACAACCGGATAAGTATCCCCCTCAACCAAAGACCACTCCGTGGAAGTGTCCAAAACGACCATGATAAGGATATTTTAGATAGAGGGTCAACGACAATACAAAAGGAACACAGAGCAGGCGCATTCGCGACTAACACAGTTGGAAAGCCTTCAACCAAAAGTCAAAGAAAAAGCAGAACATGTCCCATCATGCTTCACCCAACACTCACCATTGGGGAAGGCATTTAAGGACGATTATCAGGAAAAATTTACTCACAATTGAAACCCATTTTTAAATGTCCCCCACATATATGGTCTTTTAAAAGACCCCCAAACGTGAGAGACATTGCGGTTTAAATCTGATTACCCTCCAGAGAAAAGGGAAACGTTCTTGGACAAGGTTCCGGAGGGGAATTACAAATGTAGCAAATGTGCTCAATACAAAAAACAATGTATGAGCTGTTTTTAAAGGAAATGTGTTAAAATAAAACTTTTCCAAAAGAAAACAAAATGTGCTCAATGCAGCTTCACGTACAAATGTAACTCATTTACTCACCCCAGCACAGGACAACGATTTAAGATCAAGGGCCTGATTACCTGCATGTCCACCAATGTTATTTACATGTTGAAATGCCGTAGAAGCCTTAAGACACGGATCAGTGAGCACCGCAGCCATATACAGACAGGTGAGACAACAATTCCGGTTGCTGCTCATTTTGTACAAGCTGGACATCCTATTAGTTCTCCTGAGATACATTGGAATATAAATGGTCAAGATGTCACACAGGGGAGGGGACAATGACAGGAAACTTGTTCAAAGGGAATCTTTCTGAATCCTCTTGGCCTTAACGAGGAGTTTGACTTAAAACCGTTTTTATAGTTTAAAAAAATTGTGCTTTTTAAAAAATCCTAAATGAATAATTGTATGTATGTTACTGTAAATATTGATCACATTCCTTGTGTATAATCATACATTTTGAAACATTTAATGTTAATATTGTGAAACTGTTATAAAAAAATGTACCTGCAGTTTCAGGAAGTGATGTCAGCGAGTACTGCCCCTATATATAGGACCTTCCACCCCCACCTGGGATATGGATGCCTGATGAAGACCTAAGGGTCAAAACGTTGTTATAAATAAATATCACCTGGGAGCATGAGAAGCAGTGTGCGGCATTTTCCTTTCTGTTTTCCCAGGGCATAGCCAGGTAGCCAAAATAACGGCCCGCCCAGCATTTTTATACATGACCCTAAGTATTATGGGATGTTCATTTCTTAATTAACTCAGGAACAACACTCGTATAGAAGCACCTGCTGTCAATATACTCTGTATCCCTCATTTACTCAAGTGTTTCCATTATTTTGGCTGTTACCTGTAGCTTGAATAGGTAGGTATTTCGTTGTGTTTTAAACAAGGAAATTGAAGCTGCCTCCTTGGCGTGTAGGTAGAGCATTCCGGAGCGAAGGGGCCACGTGAGAAGGCCCCGTCACCCATGCTGCAAAAGGTTTGTGGCTGGTGTTTCCACGTTGTTTGAGTCTGATGATCAGTGTATCTTCAGAAGTATTGTATTTAGGTGGATCACCCTTGAGGGCCTTAAAGGCAGTGCTGGAAAAAGTGCTCAATTGCGGTACTTGAGTAAAAGTAACAAATAAAACTAAATACTATACATCAAATCCCTTATATTAAGCAAACCAGACGGCACAATTTTTCATTTTTATTTTACGGCCAGGGGTACACGCCAGCACTCAGACATCATTTACAAATGCATTGTTTGTGTTTTGTGAGTCCGCCAGATCAGAGGCAGTAGGGAAGACATAGTGGTGGAAAAAGTACCCAATTGTCATAGTTGAATAAAAGTAAAGATACCTTAATAGAAAATGACTCAAGTAAAAGTCACCCAGTGAAATACAACTTGAGTAAAAGTCTAAAATGATTTAGTTTTAAATATACTTAAGTATCAAAAGTAAAAGTAATTTCAAATTCCTTATATTAAGCAAAGCATACAGGCCACATTTTCTAGTTAAAAAAAACAAGTATTTACAGATAGCCAGGGGCACACTCCAACACTGTGTTTAGTGAATCTTCCAGATGAGAGGCAAGTGGGGATGACCAGAGATGTTCTCTTGATAAGTGTGTGAATTTGAATATTTTCCTATCATGCTAAGCATTCAACATGTAACTAATTATTTTGGGTGTGTTACGGATACCATCATCCTGTGTGTGTGTGTATCCTGTGTTTCTTTTCTCTCCGTCTCCCCTCACAGGTGAAAATCATCACTCCCCAATCAGTCAACAATCCAATCAACAATCAGAAGACACACCTCCTCCTGTTTCCTACCCTATCACAGTTCCTTCCCCATGGTTTAAAAACCCCATCATTTGTTTGCTCTAGAGCTCAATCTCTTTGTAAATGCCATGTTTGTAGATCTCTGTTCTTCGCTTGCGCTCTGTGTATTAATTAACCTCTCTTTTGTTTGAGCACCTCCATAGCACTTTGTCATCACCTGTGAGTATTGTTTTGGTTATGGTGTTTGTTTGTTGCTGGTGGGAAAAGGGGAAACCAAGACAAGTCGCCCATGGGCATACACTACCCGTAGGTAAACTTTGTTAAAAACACTAGTTAGAACTGGGCGGACCACCCACTGTATTTTTGGTTAGTTAGTTAGCTGTTGTTAAAGTAGGCTAGTCTAGCTTAGGGGTGTTTTTGCATATTTGTTTCTTTCCTTGGGTCCAGCTTAGCCCCTTTTCCTGCTCCCCCCATTACCGTGTGTTTATCAAATAAACCTTGAGTTTGACGGTAGATTTCAGTTGTCCTGGTTATTACGTTCACACTTTTACTTTGTCACTATTATAATTTACATGAGTTATGTTACGGGTCTCATTACCATCCCCCCTAGACTGTCGGGCCAAAAGGGATTCGTAACAGGGTGTCAGGGACAATGTATGGAGTAAAAAATACATAATTTTCTTTAGGAATGTAGTGAAGTAATCTTACAGAATCTTACTTTTGGTCCTGTATTGAACAAAGCCAATGGAGGTTGAATAAAACATGGGCGATGTGAGGTTTTTTTGTGTGGTTCGTGAGCATCCTGTCAGCTGCATTCTGGATCCTCTGGAGTTGAGATACGTCTTACTGGGATGCCAGTCAGCAGTGCATTACAGCAGTCAAGCTGAGATGTTACCAGGGCATGCACAAGCTTCTCAGCAGCCGCAACGGACAAGAAGGGTCCGATTCAAGTTGATGTTGCGCAGGTGGGAAAACAACACATGATGTTGCAGATGTCTGCTTCAAATGAGGCTAGAGTCTAAACACCAAGGCTTCTGCAGTGGGGGAAGCTTTGATGGTGTCATCTAGAGAAAGAAAGAATGTGCTCATCTTGCTCCATGCACTCTTGGAGCCAATAAGCTCTGTTTTAGTGCAATCCATTTTTTAGGAAGTTCAACTGCATCCATCTCTTAATTGCATCTAAACAGTTTGTCAGTTTGGTTGTTACGCTCTCAGTGTCCACTTTTGTCCTCATCAAAACTCTGAAATAAAATTATATGGAATCATATAGTAACCAAAAGGTGTTAAACAAATCAAAATATATATTTTTTTAAAGTAGCCACCCTTTCCCTTGATAACAGCGTTGCACACTCTTGGCATTCTCTCAACCAGCTACACCTGGAATGCTTTTCCAACAGTCTTGAAGGAGTTCCCACATATGCGGAGCACTTGTTGGCTGCTTTTCCTTCACTCTGCGGTCCAACTCATCCCAAACCATCTCAATTGGGTTGAGGTCGGGTGATTGTGGAGGCCAGGTCATCTGATGTAGTACTCCATCACACTCCTTCTTGGTCAAATAGCCCTTACACAGTCTGGAGGTGTGTTGGGTCATTGTTCTGTTGAAAAACAAATGATAGTCCCACTAAGCCCAAACCAGATGGGATGGCGTATCGCTGCAGAATGCTGTGGTAGCCATGCTGGTTAAGTGTGCCTTGAATTCAAAATAAATCAGACAGTGATACCAGCAAAGCACACCCACACCATATCACCTCCCCCTCCATGCTTATGTTGGGAATTACACATGCGGAGATCATCCGTTCACCCACAAAGCGTCTCACAAAGATGGGAACCAAATATCTCCAATTTGGACTCCAGACCAAAGGTCAAATTTCAACCGGTCTAATGTCCATTGCTCATGTTTCTTGGCCCAAGCAAGTCTCTTCTTATTATTGGTGTCCTTTAGTAGTGGTTTCTTTGCAGCAATTCGACCACGACGGCCTGATTTACACAGTCTCCTCTGAACAGTTGATGTTGAGGTGTGTCTGTTACTTGAACTCTGAAGCATTTATTTGGGCTGCAATTTCTGAGGCTGGTAACTAATGAACTTATCCTCTGCAGCAGAGGTAACTCTGGGTCTTCCATGCCCGTGGCGGTCCTCATGAGAGCCAGTTTCATCATAGCGCTTGAAGGTTTTTGCGACTGCACTTGTTCATTGAAATGCATTCCAGATGACTACCTTATGAAGCTGGTTGAGAGAATGCCAAGAGTGTGCAAAGCTGTCATCAAGGCAAAGGTTGACTATTTGAAGAATCTCAAATATAAAATATATTTTGATTTGGTCAACACTTTTTTTGGTTGCTACATGATTCCATGTGTTATTTAATAGTTTGACTTCACTATTATCCTACAATGTAGAAAATAGTACAAATAAAGAAAAATCCTTGAATGAGTAGGTGTTCTAAACCTTTGGACCAGTAGTGTATGATTTTGGTTATAGTTGAACTGAGAAGAGAGGGTCTGGATTTTATGAGCACTGTGGGAATAGGGTGATATCAATAACTGTGCACAGTCCCTGGTTATATTGTTCAACTGCCATTTCAAGTGAGGGTGAGGATGATGAAGTAATTGCACATCAGGTAATGCTTCTGCAAATGAGTGGGAGTGACTGATATCCTCCCGGAATCTGAAATCGGTCTCTTTTTAAAAAGTGCTGGTATTGGGATGGAGACAGTCGAGAAGGGCCGTATTGTCAGATAAGCCCAACCCAGGTAGCACATTTGGTTCCTTGGAAATTGTTGGAACGTACGTTTTTAGTTTCCCCATTGGTTCTGGGATTAAAGCCATACGTTTCCTGAGCAGTAAAACGGAATGTTTTCAAACGTTCTGAGAACGGAAGTGAAAACGTTGCTTGTTCTTGGAACATACATTTTTAGGTTGTTGGGAGGTTCTAAGAACGTTTTTACTATGGTTCCATTAAAGTTTTTTTCTGGGAGGTTTTATTAACGTTCCAAGAATGGAAAACATAGCATGCCATGTTTTTTTTTTAAACTCATAAAAAAGCTGTTCATTTTAGTCTATTCAAACAGATCCCATTTCAAAGGAAACAGGCACTTAATAAGATCAGGTGTGGCCAATTAGTAAGCATGGCCAACCCACCTGAACACACTTAACAAGATAAAGGATAGGGAGAGTTTTGTTGAGGCTGAGAACGGAATGTATGTTTAATTAACATTCTTAAAACGTTCTTTGAATGTTACTAATGTTTTCTTGTGGTTTTTATGAAAAATTATCTTAATGTTCTGAGAACATTACTTTAAATAGAACCATTAGGAAACCTGTAGAAACGTTATGCTAAAGTACTGAAATTCCCACAGAAGAACATTGTTCCTAATATTCTCTGAACAATTTGACAACATGACTTTATATAGAACCATGAGGAAACGTTATGCTGAAGCACTGAAATTCCCACCTAAGAAACATGGTTCTCAGAACATTATGTGCTAGCTGGGAAGTCAACTGACTGGTTTTATATTATTTATTCATAATACTGTGAATATATAGTTTCAGACATATTGTTGCATTTTTTTTCTGGTTTGTGAAAAATTGTTAAGAATAATATAAAACCAGTCTGCACACCACCAAAGTGAATTGGGTTTGGTCTTGCCTCTTGGTTGACAGTGTTGGGGGATCCAAATCAAATTTGTTTCTATTTGTCTTTGGTACTTATTTTTTTATATTTATGAGTCTTACTTTTGTATATAGTTTTAAATGACATGTATTTGTGTTGTTCCAAATGTCTGAATAAAAATGACAGTTAGTGCAGAATGGTGCTTTTGGGGGGGGCGCCCAGGGAGCCATACAAACTAGAACCGCCACTGCATTCAACATTTCTGCATGCGCCATTTCTGAAAAGTCCGCGCACAATACAAAAATATTGAGACGTATAAAAGGCACGTCATACCACGTTCCTCGTTATAACTCAGACCGGCCATAAAACGGTGCACGCGCTGAACGAGCATTACAACTCCACCTGGAAAAAGATTCCTTTGTCTAAATTATTTTAGAATCTAAAAAGAGAAGAGATTTTCGCTCCTCTCACTAATGGTTGCATACTTGTTTATATGGTTGTCCTGTTTTGACTTATTTGTTATTAATCAGCTTTTCATCATATCCCCCATTTGCACAAAATACTTACTTGCCAGCTTGCAGTAGCCGACAACACCACCAGCAGATGTGTATATGCACGGTCTAAATTTTACAGGGAGGCGAGCACATTCTCATGTCAAATTGCATCCTGCCTAAGAACAGCCCTTAGACGTAGTATATTGGCCATATTCCACAGCTCCTCGGGGCTTATTGATTAAATATCCATGACGAGTCCTCTATCTCTATGACAATATATGGGCATTATGATCCTATTGATAATTACTTGAGTGCTGCCAGCTGTGGGCAAACCCAACCCATGGAAACTGTTACGCTACCCTTCATTCCATGACATACCATTTAAAAAAAAAACTTTATGACCAAAATGATCCTATTGACACTTTGTAGTCAGTGTTGACACCAGAATAAATGTCTGATTCATATCGATGCCACAGGCCATTTTCAAAATGAAAAGTTGCTTTCTAGGGGCAGTCGCTCTTTAAAAAAAATAAATAAAAAAAGACACATTCAAAACGAGGCAGGGTTTTCTATTGGAATAGGCTTTACTATCCCACCTCCTCTGTGGCTGAGCATTGTGCTGAAAGCCAAGGGGCACGGCCTGGTTAAGTAGCATGTAATAATTTGGCTGTTGCCAAGTCCCAAATAAATAGCTGTTTGAATTTGGGATGGCACCAACTTCTTCAGTGTAGAATTTGTCATTGTCAAAACAAAATCTGCAGAGTTCTGCTTGATCAAATGACACCCTGTCAAAACCATACAGTACCTTAAAATAGTCAACGTTACAGAGTTCGGAGTGCTCATCACTGAACGGTTCAGTACGATTTCGTTTCTTTTTCCCTCATTAGAATACCTCCATTTTAAGTAGGCCACAAAACCCTTGCCACATATAAAACAATGGTGCCAACAACGGAAGATGTTCTTTTGTAGAGCTGTAGTTTCACTGTCGTAACCGGGACAACCGGTACCAGATGTGGTGAGTGAGCGTGTGGCACAGGAACCACCCACACTTCTCTCTTTCACATCTACCTCAAATCATCCCCGGCCTGCACGAACCACTCTACCCAAGCATTTTCAACCATCTATGAGCTCACTGCAAGAGGGTCCTTTTTCACCGACATGTATTGCTACACAAGCTAATGTCAGCATCTTACAAAATGTCTCAAATTTAAAACGTTACCACACACACACACACACACACAAAGAATGACAACAGTGGGAAGTTAGAAGCGGAAGACAGGGGTTTATGTATACAATTAGGAATTTGAATAGTAAAAAAATGCGTATTAGGTTGCTTCTGCACCACAAGACATTTTCAAAATGTGACCACATCTTTCTTTACTGAGAGCTGCACACAGATCCTACACCTTGCTAATCCACGACAGTGAGAGCGGAAGAGGGGAGGAAAAGAGACAGAGAGAGAGAGAGAGAGAGACACATATCTACACTACAATCAAGTACTAAAACAGCTTGTTAGTGGTGGCTGGAAGAAACAGATCCGCACCCAAAAACTGTTCAGTACAAAAAGATTCACTGATCAAGAGCACCAATTAAAACGCGTCACAGTACTAACATTGTAGGAAAAAAAGGGCCAGCGCTGCTGCTTTTGGAGAAGAGGTTTTTGTTATCCCACAGAGAAAGACATGCAGGCTGGTTGCTAACGGTGATGTCCATGTTCCGTCTTTGTCTGAAGTGTCAACAAACATTACGCCCCCACCCACACACACAGAGAAAAAAAAGGGCATTTTTCCAGTAACCTTCAGAAACAAATGGCACAGGTTCAAACACATACAGGCAGACAAACACACAAAGGCAGACTGTCCAAATAGCAAACCCACATTTGTACACCAAGCATTGTGTTTCGTGTAGCGGTATCGGTTGTGTTTCCTTTTGGCTTGTCATGACATTGATGTTACTCTGCTGCAATTCATTAGGCTTGTAAACATCAATTATACATTTCATAGGTCCCCTATCATCAGTGGAATTTTAATTCAGTAAAATCTACTTTTTCCCTCTTTGTAAAGAAATAACTAGGAATATCATATGTATTCAATTGGTGGGCATGTGTTGAGCACAGAAAAATCACAATAACGTAGCTTACAATCTTGTTAGCGAAAATATTATTTTTCTCTAGTTTGAACTTTCCATCAACTCTAACTTGAGTATTGAACATTTGACAATTGGCTTATCCACAAGAGTTTGGGATGCTAAAAATACTAATTCTACACAACTTTTATTCTTGTTATTTAAATCCCCTCTGGGCGCCCAATCAAATGCAGCAAGTCGGGCTGTCATTTTGTTCCAACATGACCACTGCAAGTTCCCCTTGCAACATGACTCCGCAGTCCAGCACACAGATGCCAAAAGCATCAAAGTGAAGTTCAGGTTTTAAAAAAATTTGCATTTTCTTTTGCTAAAATAAAATGAGGAGCCCCATTTCACACAAGAAGTCATATTTAAATATCAAAAATGTATTCTACTAAAAATGATTTAATTGAATTCAGATTGAAAATAGATAACATACACATTTATACTTAAAAGATATACAGTGAGCTCTAAAAGTATTTGGATAGTGACATTTTTTGTTGTTGTTTTGGCTCTGTATTCCAGCACTTTGGATTGGAAATTATAGAATGACTATGACGTTAAAGGGCAGACTGTCAGCTTTAATATGAGAGTATTTTCACTCATATCGGGTGAACCGTTTAGAAATTAGAGCACTTTTTGTACATAGTCCCCCCGTGTTAGGGGACCAAAAGTATAGGGACCAATTAACTTATATGTGTATTAAAGTAGTTAAACATTTAGTATTTGGTCCCATATTCCTTGCATGCACTGACTACATCAAGCTTGTTGAGTGCATTTGCTGTTGGTTTCAGATTTGTTTCAGATTATTTTGTGCCCAATAGAAGTTAATGGTAAATAATGTATTGTCATTTTGGAGTCACTTTTATTGTAAATAGAAATCAAATGTTTCTAAACACTTGTACATTAATGTGGATGCTACCATGATTACGGATATCCCTGAATGAATTGTAAATAATGACGAGTGAGAAAGTTAGACGCACAAATATCATACCTCCCCCTGCCCAAAAAAACTACTAACCTCCTGTTATTGTAATGGTGAGAGCTTAGCATGTCTTCGGGGTATGATATTTGTGCATCTGTCTCTCACTCATCATTATTCACAAATCATTCAGGACTATCCGTAATCATAGTAGATGTAATCATTGCGTGCTAGGAATATGGGACCAAATACTAAACATTTGACTACTTCAATACACATAAGTGAATTTGTCCCAATACATTTGGTCCCCAAAAATGGTGAGACTATGTACAAAAAGTGCTGTAAATTTTTCAACGGTTCCCCCGATATGGATGAAAATAGCCTCAAATTAAAGCTGACAGTCTGCACTAACTTCACAGTCATTGTATCATTTCTAAATCCAAAGTGCTGGAGTACAGAGCCAAAACAACAACAAATGTATCAATATCCCAATACTTTTGGAGCTCACTGTATATACATAACGTGTGTCTAGGTAAAAGAGCATGAACCTTGGCAGCCATATACAGGGCAAGCCTGAGCTGGAGTGAAATGTAATGAAACCAATTCCTACCAGACAGTCGTGTGGCCTGATGCTTCATTCACAAACACACAAACAAACAAAACCACACACTAAGTCTTCAAAAGTCTAAATGGGTCCCACTATTATACGTTCCCCCGTAGATCAGCATCCACCATCTTTAAAGGTCCCCCTGAAAATGAAAGACCGATATGGATTAGTGAAATAACAGAGGTGTCCATTGTGGGAGAAAATAATTCTGTTGATTAGAGCCTAAACGTAAAACAGCATTACTATACTATTGCGAAGGGGTGAGCTCTTCACTACAAGGACATTGTTTAGTTAATGTATTTATTGCTTATTTATTGGATAAACCAAGTTGTATGCAGAATCCCTTTCATTTGAACCATTCATCATTCCATGCAATTAATACTATAGCTACAATGTCAATTGCACAGAATTGCATTGTTGGAAACGTAGGGCAGGGGTTCCCGAACATTTTTGCTTTGTGACCCACCAATTGAGGTGTCGTGAGTCGCGACCCACCATAATTTTTTATGTTTTTTTAGACACACAGATCAAAGAATAAGAAAAAAAGATAGAATTGTAGGAAATTGGTTTGGAAATTGCCATGCATTTTGACATGGCTGGCTCACGCTCAAAACATTACAACATGAAATGGGGGCTAAATTGTCTAGCTTTTATTTTGCGGATTGTAAATTCTCAAAGATTGTAGGCCATTATTGAAAAATGTATAGGTCCATTATTTTTGCTACATAGTTTTAGTCGTTTTAAGTTCAGACTCCTATTCCGAAAATGTTTTTAATTTAAAAAAAAAATATCAATGTCGTCCCGCGACTCACCTGGACCCCTGCTAGATATGTTCAAGTCGCGTCGAGGACAATTTTAGCATTTTAGCTAACCCTTTCTCTAACCTTAACCAATTTGCCGAACCTGCCACGTTAATTCTCCTAACCTGCTACGAAAAGTCACTTCTGTTAGTCAAAACCGCCAGGCCTGCACCTGAGAACCACGTGGGTTCCGAATAACTTGATCAATTGCACCTCTTCCCTAATTGGTTCTGTATCCTGTTTGGTTAGTTAATTGAGGGGATGTTTGAATACAGGCCTATGACCTAATTATTAAAGGAACTGCTTTTAACAGCAGGTGTGTCATTATTTGAGAGATCATTGTGTGTGTGTGTGAGTGTGTAAGGTGAGCCACAGTTTTCGGTCTGTTTACAACGTTTTTTTGTTAAGAGAGGCAACCGGCTCTCATCTACCTATACAAAAGCCATTAAACAAGCACTAACCATTTCATCTAATCACCACAATTACACATTGCCAATGCTAAAACTACAGCTACGTGTACCACCTCGTTTCATCCTTCGTACCCCAGAGAGAGTTGCTCATGCTAACCTGCAGTGTGAGGGTGTGCTCAGCCTCTCAGAGGCCCGCGGAGCCACAGAGGGACGGGTCCTCCTGCAGGGCCAGCGTCTGGTTGACAAACCTCAGCATGCCCGTCAGGGAGCTCATGTCCATCTCCTCCTGGGTCTCCTGCCTGAGGGGGGACTCTCTCTCCTCCCTCTCCTCCGACATTTTGTCCACCATGTAGGTGAGGGGGTTGAAGGAGAGGTCTGAGGCAGAGGTGGCCTCCAGTCGGCTGAGGCCCTGCCAGCTGTGGTCAGGCTGGTACGGTGTGGGGGACATGAAGGAGGTGTCCCAGGGGAGGTGCTGACCCAGGGCTTCCCGTAACGTGGCCTTCAGGTTCTGAGGGAGATCAAGGGAGGAGTCCACACTGCTGCCCTCCACGGGCCAGTCTGGAGTGTGGGTTTGGGGTGGGCGAGGAGGGGAGTGGTGTTGTATGTGGGGGGGTGAAGGGGAACGGGTGTGAGAGTGAGTGGGTGGTGGAGAAGGGTGGGAGAGTTTGTGAGGGGAGTGGGTGTGAGTGGGTGGGGAGGAGCAGGTGTGTTTATGAGGAGAGTGGGTGCATGAGTGAGTGTGTGGGGGAGAATGGTGGTGTGTGTGAGGGGGCGGAGGGGATGAGGGCAGGGTGATCTCTGGGTGAAGGTGGAACGTGGCGTGGTGGAGCTCTGTAGCTCTCTCCAGACTGGAAATTCTGGCCTGTAGGCGGGTGACTTCGGACTCCTGAAGGGATGAGAAGAGTCAGTCATTCAGTAGCTAGGATTTATTTTTTCCACCAGAGGTGTTTCCATCAACCTGACTTGTTGCGGATAAAAAGTTGTGTGTGACAACGTAGGTCACATTAAAAGCACTTTCACGCATAATTTCCGAATAATAAAAAAAACAAAAAACAACAGAAGTTTAACTTTTCGTCACATTTTCACTTTCACTAGCCCAGTCCCAGGCCTTCGGTACTCTACCTTGATGAGAAGGGCCTCACGGGCGCTCTGCAGGCTGGTCTGGGTGGCGTGGAGCTGGGCCTGCAGGTGGGCCGCCTGGGCCCTGGTCTGCTCTAGCTGCAGCTGGCTCTGCTGCAGTCTGGAGGCCAGGTGCTCCTGAGAGCTCCGCAGGCTGCAGCTCATCTGCTCCGACACCTTCAGGAGCTGGCCCCGTGTCTGCTGCAGGGAGTAGAGCTGGGGGAGGGGCAACAGAGAAAGGCGGAAGGAGGAGAGCGAAGTTACAAGCGCGTACTGTAGGAACTTCAGCAGTTATTGCATGTGTAAAAGGACTGGTGATTAGGGAAATTACGAGAAACAAAGAAGTGAAAGAGGGACTGGGGAAGAGATCGATGAGGTGATATATACAGTAGTGCCCTCAAAAACTCAACTCTGGACCTCGAAGCCAGTTCCACTGCGTCTCTCCCCCCCATTGTTCACATGAGACACCAGGTGGGTGATACTAATTATCAGGTGGGAACAGAAAAACAGCAGGCTTTGGACCTCGTAGAATAACCCTGCAGTAGAGGACGACAGAAACGGAAGAACAGTGGAGAAAGAGGAAGATGGGAGTGTGCGTGTGAGAGAGAAAGAGACAGCCAAATGAACAGACAGAGATGGACAGAGGCTGCATAGACATCCACAGTTCCTGGGGCCCTGTTGTACCTCCTTGCTGTGCTGTTCCCTCTCCTGCTCCAGCTCCTGCTGTAGGGAGGAGATGGTGACTTGCAGTCTGGCTTCCCCCTGGACCCAGCGGCCCTCCCTGGCAGACAGCTTCTCCTCTAGACTCCTCACCTGCGCCTCCTATATGAGACCCAACAACACAGTTAAGGTCATCATCTGGCCATAGAAGAATGAACAGAAATACCACAATTTGTTATTATGGATAAACAGCAAGAATACATGGATTTATTGGGCATTTACAGACAACCAAATTAAGGTTTCACCTTTTCCCTGGCATGTTGAGTGATGCTATCCAGCTCTTCGGTCAGGCTCTCACAGCGAGTCTGTGTGTCCCGCAGCTCTTGCGTTGTTCTCTGCAGCTCCTCCTGACACACACGCAGGTTCTGGCCCTGCCCCAGAGAGTCCTGGAGCAAAAGGTCAAAAGGTTAAATCAGACGGAGCCTAGACGGTCAGTCCATAGATTTTTTTAGAGCATTTACTTTATGGATTATTCCAAATAGACATTAAGATTGTCCAGGGTTCATTCTGTGGTTCATTCAAAAAGGTTCCCGGAAAGGGAACACTGAACAATGCATGATAGTCCATTATGAGGTTATCGATCCAGAAACATCTTGCCAATTGCTATAGCTTCTAAGTTGAATGCTGTCGGTGGTATTTATTTTACTTCTCTGTTCAACCATCTATCTGTCCCTCCATGAGAATAATGATACCGTAAGTATTACCCATCTTTCCGTACTTCAACTTAAGCTTCCATCTATCAACAGATCCATTCATCGCCTCATCCCACCATACCTTCTCGGAATCCTCCTTCCCTTGTAGTTGTGCCTTTAGCAGGTCTAACCTCTCACTCAAAAACGCCACCTGGGGAGGCAAAACATGAGGCGATAGTCAACTACAGTACTTCAGCTATAACGCTATAGCAGAACGGAGAGTACTTGTAAAGGGAATATGCTTTTCCAGGGGCAACAAATGACCCCCGAATTACACAGATGGAAGAATAGAGGTGTGTGTGTGGTGTGTGTGTAATGGGGCCTTTTACCCGCTTGTCTCGGTCTTTGACCTCTCCCTCTCTCTGGTCCAGAGTCTGCTGTAGGGCCTGAACCTTCTTGTCCATCTCCACCTTATGGTCTCTGATGGCCACGTCCAACTGGCCCAGCTGAGGAAGAGGGAGACACGCATATGGAGAGAAGCTCTGGATTTCTTCGCATTCCACTCATTAAAGACTATGACCATATTCAAGTGGAATAAACCTCATATGGCACGCCATGAAATGTTGCCTCGGTTTAGTGTGTGTGTGTGTGTGTGTGTGTACGTACCAGCTGTGCTCTCTGCTGGAGCTCCCCCTGTCTCTCCTTCAATGCTGTGTCCATGTCCAACACCTCGTGGTTCCTCTCCTCCAACTCCCTCTGGCTTTCCCTGCAGCGCACGCACACACGCACGCACACACGCACACACACACACAGTGAAATCACTGTACACCAGGGGCATGTCCTATTTCACACAGAAGATCTCAACAGCTGATCGCAGCTGTGTAGCAGGCATTTTGTTTCACACACACACACGGGACTCAAAGGAAAACTACTTGAGACTAACGCAGCGATATTGTGCATGTTTGAGATCAGTGGTTTAGACTTCAATGTAGTTGATGTGAAAATCCCCTTGCATCCCAAATAACTACTCATTGTGTGGTCAAGACTGGTGATTCTGCGCCGTGCCTTGCTCAAACTGATCCCCCCCCAAACACTTTTTTTTTTAGGCCTTTACTTTTACATACATTTCTTGAATTATATTGCATCAGTGGTTGAGGTTCAGCAATGTAGCTGCTCAATAGGGTTTACAGATCAGGTGTTACTGTGCCTGTTATATGTTTGAATGACAGTGAGAGATAATGCACTTGTAAAACTGTCAAAGCTTCACAATAATACCTAGCCATTACATTCACCTAATTAGAACGTGCCCTTAGACAGTTTGTGACACCGTCATATTGGCTGGTGGCATGTTTGGTGGGGGACAATTGTGTATTTGACAAAGACATTCACCAGAAATGAACTGGTTGGTATCAGACGGAGGGTTTGAATCCATAGCAGACAGATACATGTGATATTATAACTCCTGTTCCGTGTTCCTATTTACACAAAGAGATCATGTGTATAAAATGATTTACGACTCGTTTTATGAGTCCCGTGGGTGCTTGGTATCCGTGTGGGCCGTGTGTGTGTGCCACCAAAGTAAACTGCTGTTTGTTCACTGACTGCGACAAAACCTCAAAACAATACACAATTTATTATGAAAATAATACATTTCAACAAAATAATAGAGCATGATACATATTATGAATGCCAGAGGCTAGCTCAGCCAGAGGCTAGGTCAGCCAGAGGCTGGCTCAGCCAGAGGCTAGCTCAGCCAGAGGCTGGCTCAGCCAGAGGCTAGCTCAGCCAGAGGCTGGCTCAGCCAGAGGCTAGCTCAGCCAGAGGCTGGCTCAGCCAGAGGCTAGCTCAGCCAGAGGCTAACTACACATAGCTAGCCTATTCTCTTGAAACAGAGGCTTTCCCTCGATGATGAGCTCACATCAGGTTTTAGTGCAAAGAAAAGTTACGTTATTTAACATTGCAACTAATGCTCAACAAACACAAATGTGCACAGTACATCATATTTACTTAAATATTTATAGACATATTACATAACATATTATATTTACTAATTATATAATAAAAAGTGACAGTTAAAGACGAAAAAGGTCACCAAAAATCAATTATTCTTAAACCTGACCAAAGAACGTCTAAACATATGACTTTTGATTTCAGTCTTCCCAAATCGCCCGTCAACGAGGTCTCAGACACAAATCCACAGACCTCGACCGGTCAGTGGTTGCCATGGTTACACGGTCCATTGAAAGTGCATGTGACTTCCGGTGTGTGGGCAGGGCTTCTTCAATGATATGAATATCTTTACCTTCAAAACTGCTCTGCATTTTCCATTAAAAAAAATTTGTTGGATTTTTATTTATGTGTTCTGAGTTTATTTTGTTTAGGAAGCATTTCCTAAAGATTTGAGGGGAGATGTGTTCTGTTCAGCAGAGCAACAAATGGACAACCCCGGTCAAGGCCCCTCCCCCCGTCGGGAGGTTGGCAGAGAGAGGCTCACCTGAGCTCGGCCGACAATTTCTCCAGTGATGTCTGTCGTTCGTCTGCGCTGACCTGCGTGCGCTGTAACAGCTCTCTCAGCTCCTGTAGGTTCTCTAGGGTGTCGTGCATCTCACCGCGCACCCCCTGTAGCTGTCCCTCCAGAGTCTCCGCCCGCTGCACAGAGTTCCGCCTGTCCTCCTCGCAGCGGTGGAGCTTCTCCTCCAAGTCCACAACTGCAGGGGGAGGAGGAGGGGAGAAAGGGCTTCCACGATGACTATAGATGTGGTAGAGAGGTCAGTGGAATGCAGACCGTGGCGGATATATACAGTAATCACGAAAAATCTAAATAAAATTGGCCCCAACTTTGATTGAATGAATGAAGAATTTAAGAAAGAACAGAAACTAAAATAATATTCAACCCCCCCCCCCCAGTGTGTTTTACCCGCGTCATTCTTCTTCTCCAGTAGGCCCTGGGTCTGCTGCAGGGTCTCCTCCATGCAGCTGAGCTGGGAGGACTTCATGCTGGCGTCCTTCCGCAGCCTTTGCAGCTCCTGCTCCATGGATGACAGCTCCCCACGACACCGATTCATCTCAGACGACAGCTGACTGGAATACACACGCGCGCACAGTTAGCATACAAGTATCCTAACAAGTATCCTAACACGGACAAGATACATGTACAGATGACATGCAGAGATTCACACCCTGCACTCACACACATCCTAGACACCCTCCATCTGGCGCCTACCGAACTGTGCACAAATGTGCCCGCATTAGGAATCCTCTCAGCAACCTAGGCCACTGCACTACCCGCAAAAAAAATTACAATGGAGCCAACTCAGGTTCTATATGACTTGGACAGAACTAGAGTACTAACCGAGTAACCTGAACTAGAGTACTAACCGAATAACCTGAACTAGAGTACTAACCGAGTAACCTGAACTAGAGTACTAACCGAATAACCTGAACTAGAGTACTAACCTGAACTAGAGTACTAACCGAGTAACCAGGAACTAGAGTACTAACCTGAACTAGAGTACTAACCGAGTAACCTGAACTAGAGTACTAACTGAGTAACAATAACTAGAGTACTAACTGATTAACCTGAACAGTACTGAGTAACCTGAACTACAATACTAACTGAGTAACCTGAACTACAGTACTAACTGAGTAACCTGAACTACAGTACTAACTGATTAACCTGAACAGCAGTACTAACTGATTAACCTGAACAACA
The DNA here is from genome assembly GCF_045791955.1 of Oncorhynchus clarkii lewisi. NCBI lineage: Eukaryota > Metazoa > Chordata > Actinopteri > Salmoniformes > Salmonidae > Oncorhynchus > Oncorhynchus clarkii. The sequence goes on along the minus strand of NC_092174.1, from coordinate 10,908,323 downwards.
GTACTAACTGATTAACCTGAACAACAGTACTAACTGACTAACAACAAGTAGAGTACTAACAACAAGTAGAGTAGAGTATTAACTGACTAACAACTACAGTACTAAGTAACTTGAACTAGAGTACTAACTGAGTAACCTGAACTACAGTACTAACTGAGTAACCTGAACTAGAATACTAACTGCGTAACCAGAGTTAGAACTCTGAGTACAATCTCTGTATCGATCCTCCCTAAGTAGTAACTTAATAGACAAAGCAATGTGCTTTCCTCGTCAAAGTGCTCCTCTATGCTTCACTACGCTCCCTCATTAAGTGTTAAACTCCACCCTAAAATAAGCTCTCGCTCTAAGGAGAATGCTTCAGAATGGAGCGGTGTATATATACCCCCAATATATACCCCCTGACAAAGGGAGGAGCGTGTGGTGTGTGTGGGGGGGGGGGGGGGGGGGGGGAGTGGAGATGAGACACACACAATAAACCCCCTGATTGTTGAGGCACTAGAGTCATGGGACTGTCTTATTCTGTCAGCACTATGCCGATGGGAACATTTCTCTCCTCCTCGCTCTCTTTCTGCTACAGGGCAGGAGCTGCTCGGTCTGGTCTGAACTCCAACCACTCCCACTGACCAACAGAGAACAGTTGCAATATACACACAGAGAGGATTTTGTGAGGTCTTATCTTAAGGTCATACAAAGTTAGTATGATATGCATCAACGTGGCGCAAAAGCTTGAAAATTCACGGCTCAGATATCATAAAAATGTGTTTGTTTTGGGGGGTAAGCAAAACAAATAGGCGTATTTGAATGGCTTCATTAACGAATCAGACGTTAGTGCAATGTCTGAATTCAATCACATTTAGTGAATTGTGTGACTGAAGCATTCTATATCAAACTAGGCAATGACAAATGCTTAATTGGAATGAATACAACATCTTCTGTCGTGTCTTACGTGACAGAGCCAGAGAGCTGTGCAGCCTGTCGCCTCTTCTCCTGCACCTCCTTGTCAGCCTCCTGCACCACCTCCTCTCTCCTCCTCAGCTCCTCCTCCAGAGACAAGCGCGCCCGCTCCACCTCCTGCTCCAACGCAGACACCTGGCAACAAATATCATTCATATTATACAGTAGCAGACATAAGTTCGGCCACACCTACACTCATTCAAGGGTTTTCCTATCTGTTTACCATTTTCTAGATTGTAGAATAATAGTGGAGACATCACAACTATGAAATAACACATATGGAATAAGTAGTAACCAAAACAAAAACAAAAGTGTTAAAGAAATCAAAAAATATTTTTGAATCTTCAAAGTAGGCACTCTTTGCCTTGATGACAGCTTTTGCACACTCTTGGCATTCTAAATCACTAAAGTTGGAGACTTATACAGTTGATGTCGGAAGTTTACATACACCTTAGCCAAATACATTTAAACTCAGTTTCACAATTCCTGACACTTAATCCTAGTAAAAATTCCCTGTCTTCGGTCAGTTAGGAACACCACTTAATTTTAAGAATGTGAAACGTCAGAATAATAGCAGACAGAATGATTTATTTCAGCTTTTATTTCTTTCATCACATCCCCAGCGGGTCAGAAGATTACATACACTCAATTAGTATTTGGTACCATTGCCTTTCAATTGCTTAACTTGGGTCAAACGTTTTGGGTAGCCTTTCACAGGCTTCCCACAATAAATTGGGTGAATTTTGGCACATTCCTCTTGACAGAAATGGTGTAACTGAGTCAGGTTTGTCGGCCTCCTTGCTCGAACACGCTTTTTCAGTTCTGCCCACACATTTCCTATAGGATTGAGGTCAGGGCTTTGTGATGGCCACTCCAACACCTCGACTTTGTTGTCCTTAAGCCATTTTGCCACAACTTTGGAAGAATGCTTGGGGTCATTTGTCCATTTGGAAGACCCATTAGGAATCAAGCTTGAACTTCCTGACTGATGTCTTGAGATGTTACTTCAATATATCCACAATTTTCCTCCCTCAAGTTGGCATCTATTTTCACAACATGATACTGCCACCCCCATGCTTCACAGTTGGGATGGTGTTCTTCCGCTTGCAAGCCTCCCCCTTTTTCCTCCAAACATAACGATGGTCATTATGGCCAAACAGTTCCATTTTGTTTCATCAGACCAGGGAACATTTCTCCAAAAAGTACGATTTTTGTCCCCATGTGCAGTTGCAAACCGTAGTCTGGCGGTTTTGGAGCAGTGGCTTCTTCCTTGCTGAGTTTCAGGTTGTCGATATAGGACTCGTTTTACTGTGGATATAGATACTTTTGTACCTGTTTCCTCCAGCATCTTCACAAGGTCCTTTGCTGTTGTTCTGGGATTGATTTGCACTTTTCGTGTTATTGACTGTACGTTTGTTTATCCCATGTGAACTCTGTTGTTTTTGTCACACTTCTTTGCTTTATCCTGGCCAGGTCGCAGTTGTAAATGAGAACTTGTTCTCAACTGGCCTACCAGGTAAAATAAAAGGTGAAATAAAATAAATTAAAAAAATTCAACCAGCTTCACCTGGAATGCTTTTCCAACAGTCTTGAAGGAGTTCCCACATATGCTGAGCACTTCTTTTTGACTGCTTTTCCTTCACTCTGCAGTCCGACTCATCCCAAACCATCTCAATTGGGTTGAGGTTGGTTGATTGTGGAGGCCAGGTCATCTGATACAGCACTCCATCACTCTTCTTATTGATCAAATAGCTCTTACACAGCCTGGAAGTGTGTTTTGGGTCATTGTCCTGTTGAAAACGAATGACAGCCCAAACCAGATGGGATGGCGTATCGCTGCAGAATGCTGTGGTAGCCAAGCTGGTTAAGAGTGCCTTGAATTCTAAATAAATCACAGACAGTGTCACCAGCAAAGCACCCCCAAACCATCACACCTCCTCCTTCATGCTTGAAGGTGGGAACCACAATGACACAGCAGTTGGAGAAAAAAAATCTCAAATTTGTCCATGGCTCGTGTTTCTTGACCTTCTTACTGGTGTCCTTTAGTAGTGGTTTCTTTGCAGAAATTAAAATCAAGGGCAACAGTGACATCATTTAGGACCTTTAAGGTTCCAGTGACACATCCATAACCCGAGTGGAAACCAGATTGCGTACCCGAGAGAATACTATAGACGTCAATAATCAACTGACTGGCTTTCTTGACAAGTTTTTCCAACCCTTTTGATAAACAGGGCAAAATAGAAATTGGCCTAGTTAGGATCAGCTTGATCTCCCCTTTAAATAAAGGATGCACCGTGGCTGCCTTCCAAGCAATGGGAACCTCCCCAAAAAAGTCAGCGATAGGCTTGGAGATGATAGGGGCATCAACCCTAAAGAAGAAAGGGAGCTCCTTTGGCACCTTGGACTCCGTGACCGCCTGCAGGGAGACATTTTGTAGGAGATGAGGAAACATTGGACGGGCAAGGAGGCATTTAAAAAAAAAACTTTTCCTTTGATTACATTATTTGATCTGTCGTTCTCTTTCCTAGAAAGAGAGAAGAAATGAGAGAAGGGAGAGTGAGACTGTTTGGCCAAAAATAGTCAAAGATAAAAGTGACATACAGGAAGTTGATGATAAATCAGGAACTGTCCATGAGAATGAGGAAGAACGACAGGGTGCATACTTTGAAGAATCTCAAATATACTGTATTTTGATTTGTTTTTTTTCACTTTTTTGTTTACTACATGATTCCATGTGTGTTATTTCATAGTTTTGATGCCTTAACAAATACTCTACAATGTAGAAATAGAAAAACCTTTGAATGAGTAGGTGTTCTAAAACTTTTGGCCGGTAGTGTGTGTGTGTGTGTGCGCGCGTGCGTGCGTGCATATCCCATAGTCAATTAGTAATACCAAATACTATAATAGAACTGGTTTTACTTTAAGTTGCATTTCTGTGTATAATGGTTTTTCATACGGTAAAATACCCACTTAAATTATTCACCTTAAAACAAATGGAAGACTTGATGATAACCTAGTTGACAAAAGGTTTACACAGAAAGCATGTTGCCTGTGGGAAATTCAGCTCTCATGTTCCCTGTCAAGCCACGCTTTGTAGACAGAAAAGTCCTGCCCGCAAGTGAATAGATTTATATTGGCTTTGGTTAAAGGAGTCATTGTACTATGTTCTTTTTGTGAGGGGAGTTTTGAGAAAGAAAAAAAAATGAACAGTGTGGCAAGTCAAATACTAAAATGAGTTGAAGTGACTTATTAGAATATACGCATTTGCTTTTCAGGGAGTCTTTCTGGAAGTGGTTTGCACTTTAACACGGAGGTCAATATAATAGGCTGTGTCCTGCTTATTCAGCTACTTGACCATTGAGATACAACCTGGGTCAAGTCCCCATGTCCTGGTAGGGAGCTCCATGACAAATGTGTGTTTTACCTTCGCTGCCACTGCGATGTCAGCGGTCGCCCTCTCTACAAGACACATGTTCCTACCTGGCGTCTAGGTAGAGCATCCGCCAGTCTCTCCAAGCAGGCATCCGTACCTGTCCCTGTAGCTGGCTCTGGCTTTCCTCCAGTTCGGCCACACGGGTGCTGCTCTCCTGTAGCATGCTCTGCTGCCGCTGCAGGGAGTACTGAAGCTGGACACAGCGCTCACTGGAGCGGCCACACACCAGAGCGCTGCTACGCAACTCCTCCTGCAGAGACGACAGCTGTGGAGTAGAGCAAGAGAGAGACAGGGGTTTACACACACACACACACACACACACACACACACACACACACACACACACACACACACACACACACACACACACACACACACACACACACACACACACACACACACACACACACACACACACACACACACACGGTAACGGAGCGTGTCAGACAGTCACAATGGAGTATAAGCAACAGGGCGGTAGCAACACGGAACACAGACGCACACCTCTTTGCCCTTGACGTCCAGCTGTCTCTGATAGTGCTGCTTAGCGTCCTCCGTCTGCAGTAGGCGGGAGCTCAGCTCATCCCGACAGGACGACAGGGCTGTCTCCAGCTGCCTCACCTGACACGCAGACACCAGTCATAAACACAGAACATAAATACGGTCCGTGTCAAGCCACACGTGTTCCTGTCCTCTTTCCTTTGCCATACGTCCCTTGTGAAGCTCGTACACGCCCTTGTCAACGATCTACGGTAAGATGGCGGTAAGACACTCGATTTGATATTGATATGTCGTCACCAAGCACAAGACTGGTAACTGTAGTTAACTGTTCAGTCCGACGTCTTTGCAGAGCACAGTACGGTACAGTTGATATGCATTTAAACTGAGTGCTAGAAAAACCTGGGTATAGCATTCAATACAGTGTCTTCCATTTATTGTTACCTTGGTGGAAGACTCGGTGGCCTGCTCTCTGACACTCCGTAGAGCCTCCTCGCCGTGTCTCACGTTGGTCTCTTTCTCCTGGTGATAAGTACATTGAGATCTCATGACAAGGTGCACAGCACACAAGCAAGCCTTTAATTCCATTAACGCTATGGCTTCACGTACGGTCATGAAATGTCATTTAATGAGTGTTCTGGCACAAAATGGCTGCCGTGCCATGCATCCCAGTTACATAGTAGTGGTTCCTGAGAGGATGTGTAGGATGAAACTGTATAGCTGCGGTGGTTCTGACCTGTGTGAGCTGGTCCAGGGAGACCTGCAATAGGTGGGCTGTGCTCTGGGCCTCGTGTCTCTCCCTCTGGGCACAACACACAGCTTGCTCCAGCTCTGAGACCTGTGCCCGGTTCTGGTCCAGAGACAACTGCAGCTGGAGACAGGGAAGGAGCAAGAGAGGGAGAGAGGGACAGAGGCAAAGAGATAAAAAGGGAGAAAGCCACTACTACCGAGAGAGCCCACAACGACATGTTTTTATTTTTATTTTTTACTTTTGCTTGATTCCATTATTTGTACAGTTCCTAGAAAATAGAGGAAATGAGAGAAGGAAGAGGGAGACTGTCTGGCCCCCAAAAAAGTCAACGATAAAGCGGCATAGGAAGTTGACGATGAATCAGGAACTGTACATAAGAATGAGGAAGAAAGACAGTGCAATGAATCAATCCACACACAAACACGAGACTCACCAGTTCCACTCTGTCCTGCAGTTCCTTGCACTGGTCAGCACGGGCCTTTTTACTTTTGTCCAGAGCCTGTTGGAAGTCCCTCTGCTTCTTGGTCATCACAGACTGGTAGTGCTGGATAGCACTGGCCTTCTCCTGGGATGAGAGAAAGAGAGAGAGAGAAAGAGAGTACCTCATAACAATGAGCATGCTTTATGAGTCACTTAATGTGACGTGTGTGTGTGTGTGTGTGTGTGTGTGTACCAGCAGCTCCTGCTCCAGCTGAGTGTTCTTCAGAGCGGCCAGTGAGTAGGCAGAGCTCTTCTCCTGCAGCTGTTTCTCCAGAGCCGCCACACGGGCACTCTTCTTCTTCAACTATAGCAGGACAGCAAGACCACCGTGAGGTGACGGTCAGAATTCAACAAATACGACTCACACGTCAGATACACGCAGCCTAACACGCACGCACGCACACACGCACACACGCACACACACACACACACACACAAGCTCTAGTCCATCTGTGTTGGCAGATCTGAAAGAAGCTATGTCCACTGGAAGGGCAGATGAAGCCATCCCTATTACCCTTATCCCTTCACTACACATCTGCAAACCCAGAAGGGGATAAGGGAAGAAGCTAGTGGCTTGGGGTTTTTGGTACTCGGCACACCTCTCCCCTTCCCCACTCACTCTCCTCACCTCCTTCTCGGCATCGGTAGCCAGGCTGGCCCTCTGGAGCAGCTCGCTGTGGACCTGCTGGTAGTGGGAGGCCCTCTGGGCCATGGAGCTGTGCAGGGAGGAGACTTCCTCCTGGGCTTTAGACAGCCTCTCCTGGAGCCTGGAGGCCAGGGAGCTCTGTCTGCCCCGCTCCGCCTCCACCGCCTGAAGCACTGGGAGCAGCTGCTGGTATCGCTCACCTGGAGGAGTGAGGGGGGGGGTGGATAGATTGGAAAAGGGGGTAGGTAGAAGAGAACGAGATAAATACAAAATAATCACACAGCCCAACAACCATAGGCAACCAAATAAATACATCAACTCAGTAAAAAGACACACATCTGGTTCACAGGAGGCTGGTGAAGGGAGGACGGCTCATAATAATGGCGAGAATGGGATGGTATCAAACTTGTGATACCATTACATCAATTCCTTTCCTCCCCAATGAATGTGCCACCAGCCGCCTGTGATTCGGTTGTACTGCACACACACCTGGCTTGGGTCTGAGTGGGTCTGTCATTCCTGTATAATCCACTGGGAGCAGCATACAGGGCTTCACACAGAGAGGTCCCTCATCCCCCTGTAACAACACAACGCCATCAAGTGGCTAAATAAGTATCTCCCTATCACCCCAAGTTGACTGTCTGTTTTTGTGCATATAAATATATGTCTGAATGTGAGTGACTGTACGTGTCAACGTACGTGCGTGTACGTGCGCATGTCCCCAATCCTCCATACCTCTCGGAGGTGCAGCAAAGCCAATATACTCTCCAGACTAGCTAATTCAGCCAGGCTCTGCTGGGCCTCTCTCTGGCATTGGACCAGCCTGTGTTCCTGGCACTGGGTAAGGGCCCGGAGGTCCTCCGTCTCCCTGTGGAGAGAGGTCAGCTCCCTGGCCGCCAAGGCCCGCTCCCCCAGCTCCATCTCCAGCCGCGAGGCCCGCTGGGCAGCCTCCTCCAGACGTCCCTGGAGCTCAAAGGTTTTTGTGTTGAGTGTGCGCGCCTGGGTGACCTCCTCCTTCAGCTCACTAAAGAGATGGTTTCAATGACATACAGGGCATTCAGAAAGTATTCATACCCCTTGACTTATTCCACATTTTGTTGTGTTTGTCTGAAATCTGAAGTCTGAAGTCTGAAATCAAAATGGATTCAATAGATAGTGTGTAAAACAACACCACATAATTACAAAGAAAAAGCATGTTTGCAAATATATTAAATACAGCAATAACTAATTTACATAAGTATTCACACCAGAGTCAATACTTTGTAGAATCAGCTTTGGCAGAGATTAGAACTGAGTCTTTCAGGGTAAGTCTCTAAGAGCTTTCCACACCAGGATTGTGCAATATTTGCCAATATAAAAAAAGTGGTATTTGTCACATGGCCGAATACAACAACCTTACAGTGAAATGCTTACATACAAGCCCTTAACCAACAATGCAGTTTTAAAGAAAATACTCCCCAAAAAGTAAGACATAAGAATAACAAATAATTAAAGAGCAGCAGTAAATAACAACAGCGAGGCTATATACAGGGGGTACCGGTACAGAGTCAGTGTGAGGGGGCACCAGTGTCGAGGTAATATGTACATGTAGGTAAAGTTATTAAAGTGACTATGCACAGACAATAATAGAGTAGCAGCAGCGTAGAAGGGGGGACTTGGTGCTCCGGTACCGCTTGCCGTGAGGTAGGGTGGCTGGAGTCTGACAATTTTTAGGGCCTTTCTCTAACACCGCCTGGTTTTGAAGTCCTGGATGGCAGGAAGCTTGGGCCCGGTGATGGACTGGGCCATATGCACTACCCTCAGTAGTGCCTTGCAGTCGGAGGCCGAGCAGTTGCCATACCAGGCAGTGATGCAACCAGTCAGGATGCTCTCGATGGTGCAGCTGTAAAACTTTTTGAGGATCTGAGAACCTATGCAAAATCTTTTCAATCTCCTAAGGGGGGAATAGGCTTTGTCGTGCCCTCTTGACGACTGTCTTGGTGTGCTTGGACCATGTTAGTTTGTTGGTGATGTGGACGCCAAGGAACTTGAAGCTCTCCACCTGCTCCCCTACAGCCCAGTCGGTGAGAATGGGGGCATGCACGGTCCTCCTTTTTCTGTAGTCCACAATCATCTCCTTTGTCTTGATCACATTGAGGGAGAGGTTGTTGTCCTTGCACCACACAGTCAGGTCTCTGACCTCCTCCCTATAGGTTGTCTCATCGTTGTCGGTGATCAGGCCTATTACCACTGTTGTGTAATCGGAAAACTTAATGATGGTGTTGGAGTCGTGCCTGGCCGTGCAGTCATGAGTGAACAGGGAGTACCGGAGGGGGCTGAGCACGCACCCCTGTGGGGCCCCCATATTGAGGATCAGCGTGGCGGATGTGTTGTTACTTATCCTTACCACCTGGGAGCGGCCCATCAGCAAAAACAGGATCTAGTTGCAGAGGGAGGTGTTTAGTCCCCCTCTGGTTGCACATTTAACATGCTGATAGAAATGAGGTAAAACTGATTTAAATGTCCCTGCATTAAAGTCCCCGGCCACTAGGAGCGCCGCCTCTGGATGAGCGTTTTCCTGTTTGCTTATGGCGGTATACAGCTCATTGAGTGCGGTTTTAGTGCCAGCATCAGTCTGTGGTGGAATGTTGGCAGCTAGGAAAAATACACTGAAAACTCTCTAGGTAGATAGTGTGGTCTACAGCTTATCATGAGATGCTCTACCTCAGGCGAGCAACAGCTGAGACTTCCTTAGATATCGTGCACCAGCTGTTGTTTACAAATATGCATATGCATAGCCCCGTGTCTTACCAGAGGCTGCTGTTCTATCCAGACGATAGTGTGGATAACCCACCAGCTGTATGATATTAATGTCGTCGTTCAGTCACGACTTGGTGAAACATAAGATACTACAGTTATTAATGTCCCATTGGTAGGAAATTTTGTCCCAATTATTTTCCACCAAATGAATGTTAGCTAACAGTACAGATGGCAGCGGCAGATTAGCCACTTGTCGCCTGATCCTCACAAGGTACCCCGATCTCTTTCTGTGAAATCTCTGTTTCTTTCTCCTGCAAATGATGGGGATGAGGGCCTGTTCAGGTGTTTGGAGTATACCCTTCCCGCCCGTCTCATTAAAGAAAGATTCTTCGTCCAATTCGAGGTGAATAATCACTGTTGTGATGTCCAGAAGCTCTTTTCGGTCATAAGAGACAGTAGCAGCATCATTATGAACAAAATATGTTTAACAATGTAAAAAAACAAACAAAATAGCACGGTTGGTTAAGAGCCAATAAAACAGCAGCCATCCCCTCCGGCGCCATCTTCCTATATATTTTCCCATTATTCTTTAAAAAAAATGTCAAGCTCTGTCAAATTGGTTGTTGATTGGCTAGACAAACATTTGTAGGTCTTGCCATAGACTTTCAAGTAAATTTAAGTCAAAACTGTAAATCGGCCACTCAGAAACATTCACGCTCTTCTTGGTAAGCAACTTGTGTTTCAGGTTTTTGTCCTGCTGAAAGGTGAATTCAGCTCCTAGTGTCTGGTAGAAAGCAAAATGAACCAAGTTTTCCTCCAGGATTTTACCTGTGCATAGATTCATTCCATGTCTTTTTTATCCTGAAAAACTCCCCAGTCCTTAATGATTACAAGCATACCCATAACATGATGCAGCCGCCACTACGCATGACAATATGGACTATGGTACTCAGTAATGTGTTGTATTGGATTTGCCCCAAACACAACACTTTGTATACAGGACAAAAAGTGAATTGCTTTGCCACATTTTTTGCAGTATACATTAGTGCCCCGTTGCAAACAGATTTCATGTTTTGTAATATTTGTTTTCTGTACAGGCTTCCTTCTTTTCACTCTGTCAAATAGGTTAGTATTGTGGTGTAATTACAACGTTGTTGATCCATCCTCAGTTCTCCTCTCACAGACATGAACTTTTTAAAGTCACAATTGTCCTCATGGTGAAATCCCTGAGCAGTTTTCTTCCTCTCCAGCAACTGAGTTTGGAAGGACGCCTGTATCTTTGTACTGACTGGGGCAGGGTTTCCGTTAGGAAAATGTGGCGCTTGACATTTTAAATTTGCCTGACATTTGAGAAATGTACCAGACCCCTGATTAGGGCATCCACCTACATTGCTCAGAATGACAGAAATGACACTTAGAATATGGTAATTCATATTAATTAAAACCTCTACAGGATCGATGGGTCCCCTGCGGGACGGTTGTGCTAACATATGCTAATCACATTAGCCTGAAGATGTAAGTAACAAGAACATCTCCCAGGACATAGAAATATCTGATATTGACAGAAAGCTGACATTCTTGTTAATCTAACTGTACTGCCCAAATAACAGTCACTATTACAGTGAAAAGATACCATGCTATTGTTTGAGAGTGCACAGTTATGAACTTGAAAATGAATTAATAAACCAATTAGCCACATTTAGTCAGTCTTGAAACAACATTTTGAACAGAAATGCAACGATCAGTCTAAAACGTTGCATATACAGTTGAAGTCAGAAGTTTACATACACCTTAGCCAAGTACATTTAAAAAACTGTTTTTCACAATTCCTGACATTTAATCCTAATAAAAAATCCATGTCTTAGGATCACCACAATATTTTAATAATGTGAAATGTGAGAATAATAGTAGACAGAATTATTTTTTATTTCTTTCATCACATTCCCAGTGGGTCAGAAGTTTACATACACTCAATTCGTATTTGGTAGCATTGCCTTTCAATTGTTTAACTTGGGTGAAATGTTTCGGGTAGCATTCCACAAGCTTCTCACAATAAGTTGGGTGAATTTTGGCCCATTCCTCCTGACAGAAATTGTGTAACTGAGTCAGGTTTGTAGGCTTCCTTGCTCACACACGCTTTTTCAGTTCAGCCCACACATTTTCTATAGGGTTGAGGTCAGGGCTTTGTGATGGCCACTCCAATACCTTGACTTTGTTGTCCCTAAGCCATTTTGCCACAACTTTAGAAGAATGTCATTGTCAATTTGGAAGACCCATTTGAAACCAAGCTTGAACTTCCTGACTGATGTCTTGAGATATTGCTTCAATATATCCACATCATTTCCTTCCCTCATGATGCCATCTATTTTGTGAAATGCACCAGTCCCTCCTGAGGCAAAGCACCCCCACAACATGATGCTGCCACCTCCATGCTTCACTGTTGGGATGGTGTTCATCGGCTTGCAAGCCTCCCCACTTTTCCTCCAAACATAACGATGGTCATTATGGCCAAACAGTTCTATTTTTGTTTCATCAGACCAGAGGACATTTCTCCAAAAAAGTACAATCTTTGTCCCCATATGCAGTTGCAAACCGTAGTCTGGCTATTTTATGGTGGTTTTGGAGCAGTGGCTTCTTCCTTGCTGAGCGGCCTTTCACGTTATGTCGATATTAGACTCGTTTAACTGTGGATTATAGATATTTTTGTACCTGTTTCCTCCATCATCTTCAAATGGTTTATTGCGGTTGTTCTGGGATTGATTTACACTTTTCGAACAAAAGTATGTTCATCTCTAGGAGACAGAACGTGTCTCCTTCCTGAGCGGTATGACGACTGCGTGGTCCCATGATGTTTATACTTGCGTACTATTGTTTGTACAGATGAACGTGGTACCTTCAGGTGTTTGGAAATTGCTCCCAAGGATGAACCAGACACTGAGTTTGAAGGTAAGCCTTGAAATATATCTACAGGTAAACCTACAATTGACTCAAATTATGTCAATTAGCCTATCAGAAGCTTCTAAAGCCATGACATTTTCTGGAATTTTCAAAGCTGTTTAAAGGCACAGTCAACTTAGTGTATGTAAACTTCTGACCCACTGGAATTGTGATACAGTGAATTATAAGTGAAATAAACTGTCAGTAAACAATTGTTGGAAAGATTACTTGTGTCATGCACAAAGTAGATGTCCTAACCGACTTGCCAAAACTATAGTTTGTTAACAAGAAATTGGTGGAGTGGTTAATAAACTAGTTTTAATGACTCCAACCTAAGTGTATGTAAACTTCTGACTTCAACTGTACACTACAGTTCAAAAGTTTGGGGTCACTTACACGTTTCTTTGTTTTTGAAAGAAAATCACATTTTTTGTCCATTAAAATAATGATCACAAATACAGTTGATCACAATTGATCACAAATACAGTGTAGACATTGTTAATGTTGTAAATGACTATTGTAGCTGGAAAGGGCAGACAGAGGCCCATTATCAGCAACCATCACTCCTGTGTTCCATTGGCACATTGTGTTAGCTAATCCAAATGTATAATTTTAAAGGGCTACTTGATCATTATAAAACCCTTTTGCAATGATGTTAGCACAGCTGAAAACTGTTGTTCTGATTAAAGCAGCAATAAAACTGGCCTTCTTTCGACATGTTGAGTATCTGAAGCATCAGCATTTGTGAGTTCAATTACAGGCTCAAAATGGCCAGAAACAAAGACCTTTCCTCTGAAACTTGTCAGTCTACTCTTCTTCTGAGAAATTAAGGCTATTCCATGCGAGAAATTGCCAAGAAACTGAATATCTCATACAACGCTATGTACTACTCCCTTCACAGAACAGCGCAAACTGGCTCTAACCAGAATAGAAAGAGTGGGAGGCCTCGGTGCACAACTGAGCAAGAGGATAAGTACATTAGAGTGTCTTGTTTGAGAAATAGACGCCTCACAAGTCCTCAACTGGCATCTTCATTAAATAGTACCCGCAGAACACCCGTCTCAACGTCAACAGTGAAGAGGCGACTCCGGGATGCTGGCCTTCTAGGCAGAGTTGCAAAGAAAAAGCCATATCTCAGACTGGCCAATAAAACAAAAAGATTAAGATGGGAAAAGAACAGACACAGGAAGATTGGAAAAAAGTGTTATGGACAGAATAATCTAAGTTTGTGATGTTCGGATCGCAAAGAAGAACATTCGTGAGATGCAGAAAAAATGAAAAGATGCTAGAGGACTGCTTGACGCCATCTGTCAAGCATGATGGAGGCAATGTGATGGTCTGGGGGGTGCTTTGGTGGTGGTAAAGTGAGAGATTTGTACAGGGTATAGGGGATCTTGAAGAAGGAAGGCTATCACTCCATTTTGCAACACCCTGTGGACGGCGCTTAATTGGAGCCAATTTCCTTCAACAACAGGACAATGACCCAAACCACAGCTCCAAACTATGCAATAACTATTTAGGGAAGAAGCAGTCAGCTGGTATTCTGTCTATGGCCTGCACAGTCACTGGATCGCAACCCTATTGATCTGTTGTGGGAACTGCTTGACCGTAAGAAGTCCCCATCTGTAATTGCTGCAAATTGAGGATTCTTTGACAAAAGCTAAATTTGAAGGACACAATTATTATTTCAAGTAAAAATCATTATTTATAACCTTGTCAACATCTTGACAATATTTCCTATGCATGTTGCAACTCATTTCATGTATGTTTTCAAGTGACCCAAACTTTTGAATGGTAGTGTACACTGCTGCCATCTAGTGGTCAAAATCTAAATTGCTGGCATAAGTCATTATGGCCTTTAGTTTTTTTTCTTTGTATTATCTTTTAACATATATAATATGTTATATTCTCCTACATTAATTTAACATTTCCACAAACGTAAAAATGTTTCCTTTCAAATGATATCAAGAATATGCATATCCTTGCTTCAGGTCCTGAGCTACCGGCAGTTAGATTTGGGTATGTCATTTTAGGCGAAAACTGAAAAAAGGGGAGGTTCCTTTAGAGGTTTTAACAGAACATGTAAATCGAGGATACAACGATATGCAGGCTTTCTTACCGAATTCTGAGCCAACAAGACGAGTAACAAACAGCAAAATCACTCACCTATGTCAATCTACTTTAGTAGAAAAGTTTAGGCTACCTATTCTATTGGTCAGCTTGTCAAGAAAGAAATAGCCTATTCCAAACAGACTTTGGGACAGTCGTGGGACGATAGATCCCAAATTCAAACAACCAAGGCTACATTTTGAAAAAATAGAATGAAAAAAGCAATGAGTCTGATCCAACAGATCAGAAAGTTTAGCTTAAAATGTTGATAAACTATTATTTCTTCACATTGTATGCGCAGCAAAGCTCACAAGGCAGTAGGCTACACACAAATCTTCGTTCCATAATGCATTTAGAGGGAACACAGTTGTCAAAAGGGCATTGCACGCGAGCGGTATCATGTGACAAGAGTTGAAATTTAGAAAGAGAGGATATCTAATAGGCTACTTTGAAGCGAGGCAAAAAATGCCTCATTCCATGCATTAAAACGTTCAGGTTTCAAACCATTTTTTAAAATATTTCTTTAACCTTTATTTAACTAGGCAAATTCTTATTTACAACGACGGCCTAACCCTAACCTGGACGATGCTGGGCCAATTGTGCGCTGCCCTATGGGACTCCCAATCACGACCCGGTTGTGATACAGCCTGGAATCAAGCCAGGGTCTGTAGTGAAGCTTCTAGCACTGAGATGCAATGCCTTAGACCACTGCGCTACTCTTCAAAATGCATACTGCCTCCAGCTCATTGCAATGGTGTGTGACAGCCTGCCTTAACGTAACCGTTCAATGGCGTGTTCAAAGCAACTGGGAACTCGGAAATCTCAGACTTCCGACTTCAGTGCGTTCAAGGCAACTGGGAACTGGGGGGGCGTGCTCTGATTGGGAAAATATTGTCCGCCTCACTTCGCGTTCCTAGGAAACTATGCAGTATTTTAATTTTTTTTACGTGTTATTTATTACATTGGTACCCAAGGTAATCTTAGGTTTTATTACATACAGTCGGGAGCAACTACTGGATATAAGAGCAACGTCAACTCACCATCATTACGACCAGGAATACGAATTTCCCCGAAGCGGATCCTGTGTTTTGCCCACCACCCGGGACAATAGATCGGATCCCAGCCCGCGAACCAAAACAACGACGTTCTTTGCTTCACGGAAACATGGCTCACTCGAGAGACGCTATCGGAGTCGGTACAGACAGTTGGTTTCTTTACGCATCGCACCAACAGAAACAAACATCTTTCTGGTAAGAAGAGGGGTGGGGGGGGGTATGCCTTATGATTAACGAGACGTGGTGTGATGATAACAACATACAGGAAGTCCTTCTGTTCACCTGACTTAGAATTCCTCACAATCAAATGTCGACCGCAGTATCTATCAAGAGAATTCTCTTCGATTATAATCACAGCCGCATATATCCATCCCCCAAGCAGACACATCGATGGCCCTGAACAAACTTTATTTGACTCTATGTAAACTGGAAACCACATATCCTGAGGCTGCATTCATTGTAGCTGGTGATTTTAACAAGGCTAATCTGAAAACAAGACTCCCTAAATTCTATCAGCATATCGATTGTGCTACCAGGGCTGGTAAAACCCTGGATCATTGTTATTCTAACCCCCGCTCTCCTTTCGGAAAAGCTGACCACGACTCCATTTTGTTGCTTCCAGCCTACAGACAGAAACTAAAACAAGAAGCGCCCGCGCTCAGGTCTCGTCAACGCTAGTCCGACCAATCTGATTCCACGCGTCATGATTGCTTCGATCACGTGGATTGGGATATGTTCCGCATTGCGTCAAACAACAACATTGACGAATACGCTGATTCGGTGAGCGAATTCATTAGCATGTGCATAGGCGATGTCGTACCCACAGCAACTATTAAAACATTCCCAAACCAGAAACCGTGGATCGATGGCAGCATTATCGCAAAACTGAAAGCGCGAACCACTGCTTTTAACCAGGGCAAAGTGACCGGAAATATGACTGAATAAAAACAGTGAAGCTATTCCCTCCGCAATGCAATCAAACAAGCTAAGCGTCAGTATAGAGACAAAGTAGAGTCGCAATTCAATGGCTCAGACACAAGAGGTATGTGGCAGGGTCTACAGTCAATCACGGATTACAAAAAGAAAACCAGCCCCGTCGCGGACTACGATGTCTTGCTCCCAGACAGACTAAACAACTTCTTTGCTCGCTTTGATGACAATGCAGTGCCACTGACACGGTCCGTTACCAAAACCTGCGGTCTCTCCTTCACTGCAACCGACGTGAGTAAAACATTTAAACGTGTTAACCCTCGCTCGCAAGGCTGCAGGCCCAGACGGCATCCCCAGCCGAGTCCTCAGAGCATGCGCAGACCAGCTGGCTGGTGTGTTTACGGACATATTCAATCAATCCTTATTCCAGTCTGCTGTCCCCACATCAAGAGGGCAACCATTGTTCCTGTTCCCAAGAAAGCTAAGGTAACTGAGCTAAACGACTACCGCCCCGTAGCACTCACTTCCGTCATCATGAAGTGCTTTGAGAGACTAGTCAAGGACCATATCACCTCCACCCTACCTGACACCCTAGACCCACTCCAATTTGCTTACCGTCCCAATAGGTCCAAAGACGACGCAATCTCAACCACACTGCCCTAACCCATCTGGACAAGAGGAATATCTATGTGAGAATGCTGTTCATCGACTACAGCTCAGCATTTAACACCATAGTACCCTCCAAACTCGTCATCAAGCTCGAGACCCTGGGTCTCGACCCCGCTCTGTGCAACTGGGTACTGGACTTCCTGGCGGGCCGCCCCCAGGTGGTGAGGGTAGGTAACCCCATCTCCACCCCGCTGATCCTCAACACTGGGGCCCCACAAGGGTGCGTTCTGAGCCCTCTCCTGTACTCCCTGTTCACCCACAACTGCGTGGCCACGCACGCCTCCAACTCAATCATCAAGTTTGCAGATGACACTACAGTTGTAGGCTTGATTACCAACAACGACGAGGCGGCCTAGAGGGAGAAGGTGAGGGCCATCGGAGTGTGGTGTCAGGAAAATAACCTCACGCTCAACGTCAACAAAACAAAGGAGATGATCATGGATTTAAGGAAACAGCAGAGGGAGCACCCCCCTATCCACATTGACGGGACAGTAGTGGAGAGGGTAGAAAGTTTTTAGGTTCTCGGCGTACACATCACGGACAAACAATTGGTCCACCCACACAGACAGTGTGGTGAAGAAGGCGCAGCAGCACCTCTTCAACCTCAGGAGGCTGAAGAAATTTGGTTTGTCACCAAAAGCACTCACAAACGTTTACAGATGCACAATCGAGAGTATCCTGTCGGGCTGTATCACCGCCTGGTACGGCAACTGCTCCACCCACATCCGTAAGGCTCTCCAGAGGGTAGTGAGGTCTACACAACGCATCACCGGGGGCTGCTCTTAGGGACACCTACACCACCCGATGTCACGAGCCACTGCCTGTTCAACCCGCTATCATCCAGAAAGCGAGGTCAGTGCAGGTGCATCAAAGCAGGGACTGAGAGACTGAAAAACAGCTTCTATCTCAAGGCAATCAGACTGTTAGACAGCCACCACTAACAATGAGTGACTGCTGCCAACATACTGACACGACTCCAGCCACTTTAATAATGGAAAAATGTATGTAAAAAATGTATCACTAGCCACTTTAAACAATGCCACTTAATATAATGTTTACATACCCTACATTACTCATCTCCTATGTATATACTGTACTCTATACCACCTACTGCATCTTGCCATCTTTATGTAATACATGTATCACTAGCCACTTTAAACAATGCCACTTTTATATGTTTACATACCCTACATTACTCATCTCATATGTATATACTGTACTCGATACCATCTACTGCATCTTGCCCATGCCGTTCTGTACCATCACTCATTCATATATCTTTATGTACATATTATTTTTCCCTTTACACTTGTGTGTAGAAGGTAGCTGTTGTGAAAAATTGTTAGGTTAGATTACTCGTTGGTTATTACTGCATTGTCGGAACTAGAAGCACAAGCATTTCGCTACACTCGCATTAACATCTGCTAACCATGTGTTATGTGACAAATAAGATTTGATTTGAACGGTCATCCAAATCGGAATTTGTATATTTCAGAGTTCCCAGTTGTCTTGGAAGAACAACAAGATGCTCCAGCAGCTCAAATGTTCCACTCTGTATCTGTATGCTGTGCGCGTGTGATAAATAAGATGCATAACGAATACCGTACACACAACCTAATTTAATTCCACAAAGCTTATTGAAATTCCCTGAAAGACTGATAAGCATGCCCATTCAAAAAACAGAAATATTTCCATCGACTGGTATTTCCACCAATGAATAGGCTAAAAAGCATTATTTGGAAATAGGATTTTTTGGGGGGTATTATTATTATTTATGGGGTTTTCCAAAAAACAATATTGGACAAAGGTTGGCTACTACCGGCTAATGGAAATCCTGGACTGGGTGTATTGATACACCATCCAAAGTGTAATTAATAACTTCACCATGCTCAAAGGGATATTCAATGTCAGCTTTTTTTTTTTTTTACCCATCTACCAATAGGTGCCCTTCTTTGTGAGGCACTGGAAAACCTCCCTGGTCTTTGAGGTTGAATCTGTGTTTGAAATTGACTGCTTGACTGATGGATCTTACAGATAATTGTATGTGTGGGGTACAGAGATGAGGTAGTCATTCAAAAATCATGTTAAACACTATTACTGCACACAGAGTGAGTCCATGCAACTTATTATGGGTCTTGTTACGCACATTTTTACTACTGAACTTACTTAGGCTTGCCATAACAAAGGGGTTGAATACTTATTGACTCAAGACATTTCAGCTTTTCATTTTTAATTCATTGGTCAAAAAAAATCTGAAAGCATAATTCCACTTTTACATTATGGGGTATTGTGTGTAGGCCAAAATCTCAATTTAACACCACAAACCGTATAGCTAGCTACTCAACTCCGTGATGATCAGGGCTTTAAATTAACTTGTGTTCACCAGCCACTTACGTCAGGTAGATACTAACATCTATCACCCACTCAGATTTTTCACCAATCAAAAGATTTTTGTTCGGTTTAATTACACCAACAAAACAGATGCGCATGCTTTGTAATGTTTCTAAAACTAATGTATAACTAGTAAGAAGTAGTGGTAAATCGAAACAAAAAGGCAGAAATACTTTGAAAACAGCTACTGCAGAATTTATTTTGCTCTAAATATGATCATACGTAATTATTTTTATTCACAAATGTGAGTGAACTGCGTGCACTGTGGAGCCCTGGCCACCCACCAACGTGGCTGGTGAAGTAGACATATTACCCACCAATGTCCAACTCTACCCGTATTTGGCAGGTGGTCATTTTAGGCCCTGTTGATGATAATGCCCACACCCACCTGATGGTTTGGCCCTGCTCCTCTCGCGCTCTCTCCAACACGGTGCACTTGCTCTCCAGCTCCTCTCTCTCTCGGTCACACACGATGAGACTCTCCTTCAGTTTGCTCTCGCTCTCCATGACCTTGGAAACACAGTCGAGCCATAAGGTCAAAGGGTCGGTCACTACTCACTATTTCCTATGCTGAACTAAGTAAGGGTTCAATGAGTTACCTTTTTCAGCTTAATGGAAATATTTGTCTTGTAGTCTTTGAAAGCATCTGTGAGTTTCTCCGCATTGCGAAGGGCTTGGTTCCTTTGTTGCTCCGCTCTGTAAGAAACGAGACAGCTCAGTACATTGTCGTTATTTCACACTATAAGACATTGTTATGCCTGTGAATGAGCAACAAGTGTCAGTGTTTCCTTAGTTGGATTGTTGCCTATGTCCGGGGCACAAAGGACCTGAAGGAACATCCTAGAATACCAGTAACAAAATCAATTGAGAACAATAGGGGACAAATTATTTTAGATGGGGAGGATCAAAGCTAAAACAAATTAATGCAAGGGGAAACAAGTGCCAAGTGTTACCGTTTTCCTTGTCTGGTTGTGTCGGTAAGCTCTGTTCTGAGCATGCTCAGTTCGTCTCTGATTTCGACTACCTGTCTGTCACTTTGGGTTGCTGCCTGCTGGCTCTGCTCTGCCTTCAACTCTGCAGTCCTAAATCAACAACAAGTCAACAACAACATCCAATTCAGTTCTATTTTCATTCTGAAAAAGATATTGGAAAATACAAATTCAGTGAGACTTAATTATAATCTTACATTTAAAGACACAGCAATAAAAAAAATATGCCTACTGACCGGAGTTCTTTGGCCTGGGCCTCCACCTCAGCCTCCAAGCCCAGGATCTGCTCCCTCATGACGGTCACACTGGAGGTCTTAGCCCCTACTGTGGAGCCCAGGAGACGGGCCTGAAGAAAGAGCAGATACACCGACCATTTAGCATCTCTCCTAGTGAATGTCAATGATCTTTACATGCATGGTTGTTCTCACTTAGTACCTTGGTTTTAGAGCTGGCCAGTTCAATCTGGGTCGCCTCCAGGTCACTGATGAGCTGTCTGTTCTCCAGAGCCAGGGAGGCGTTCTCCTGACGCAGGCAGCCTAGCTTCTTCCTGAGGGGGGCAACCTCCATCTCCACTGCCCTAGACGAGGAGCACTGATGGATACAGAGGTATAGACAGGTTAAGACATGAACCACAAACCCAACACACACAAACATCAAAGACAAGAAACACACTCAACTCAGATTGTCAAGCAAACAGACAAAGTCTGTGACATTATAGCTACAGAGTTAGTGTACAAATGACCATACACATACAGTAACATAGACCAGTCCATCTGTAAATAAAATGGCTGTCTCTCTCACCCTGGAGTCAGTACTGGGTAGGCTTTCACAGGCCTGTCTCTCAGCTGTCCTACTTCTGTGGAGGGGTCTCTCAAGACTTGGGTTGTCAGGTGGAGGATGTGGGACATCAGGCCGCTGTAGGTCCTCTAGGGACAGAAGACCTGGCAACCCATGTACTAAACTCCTCTCAGACCGCTCACTGTGACTCTCATGTCCTGAGTGACTTGGAGGATGGCAAAAAGGCATGTCAAAGTAAGTGCTACACCTGTTGGACTTTCAGAGGACCTAACAGTCTGTTAGTCAATTGGGCTATGTGCGTGAGGAAGTTACATTGACTTGCACCTACCTGTGACTAAAGTGGGGAAATCAAGTTAGCCATGTAACGTTATATTGACACCTAGCAGCAAGTTAGCGTCGCTTACCTTAATTGTTCTCCCAAACTTTGCAAACTAATCTCCGTCAATCGCAATTGATTCCTTAAACTGGCCACATCTTCGACAAGATCCTCGTCGTTGTTGTTAAACATTGGTGGCTGTCATTTGCACACGCTAACGTTAGCTAGCTAGCTAACATCAACAACTCGCGTAGCCAGTTTATCAATCAACAGGTTGCTAGGGTTATTTGTTAGCTAGCTAGTTAGCTAACTGAAGATGTATAGCAACTATGTGCTGTGGTACTCTGGATAAAGTTACTTCGCTAGTGGATTACGCGGTAATCTTTGAAAAGGTTCATAAAGTTTAAACATCGTTTACTGCTTGGCAGTTCAATCGCTCACTGCCAAAAATGTAAACATCGCTCAGCATCGCGTCATTCGATTGGACGAGAGGGAACTGTGTGAAAAGTGATTGGTTTCACGAAGAGGTCGTGAACTGCAAAGGCCGCGAATGGTGGCGCGTTTTGGCTGACCAATTCAAAAGCATATGCACCCCGGTCTCCTAGAATTTTCCTTTCTGCCTGTGTTGGTTTCTGTTACACCTGGCAAATTCTTATTCATCTCAATTTGTGGAGCAGAAATATGCAGAATGACGAAATAAAGTGGATAATAATTTTAAAAAAATATGATGCATAGATATGTTTTCTTTTGATTCATGTAGTTGACAACAACATATCATATCATGAGTCATAGCTGAATAAATTCACTTCAAAATGTGAGACTGACCCTCAGACATCTTAATAAATAAAGAAAACGTTTCTCACAGGAACCTTTTGACACAAGTCATCATTGATAGCCCAATCATAAAAATTTAATTTACTTTGAAAGTAATTTAAGAGGAAGGAAAGAAACGCCATATATACAGTTTAATACAATATTCAATTGAATGTGCCAATATGCCACAATGTATGAGTGCCATTTCACATACATATGTTTCTATCACGTGTGGCTTCATTCGTTAGACATGCAATATACAGCTTGATTCCATGAATCGACTACCTACAGTGCCTTCAGAAAGTATTTACATACTTTGACCTTTTTCCACATTTTGTGGTGTTACAACCTGAATTTAAATGGATTATATTGAGTTTGTCACTAGCCTATACAAAATATCCCATAATATCAAAGTGGAATTATGTTTTTCGATATTTATACAAATTAATTAAAAATGAAAAGCTGAAATGTCTTGAGTCAATAAGTATTCAACTTCTTTGTTATGGCAAGCCTAAGTTCAGTAGTGAAAATGTGCTTGTACCCCACGCATACAATTATCTGTAATTGTATTGAATCAATACACCCAGTCACTACAAAGATAGGCGTCCTTCCTAACTCAGTTGCCGGAGAGGAAGGAAACTGCTCAGGGATTTCACCATGAGGACAATGGTGACTTTAAAACAGTTACAGAGTTTAATGTCTGTGATAAGAGAGCTGAGGATGGCTCAACAACATTGTAGTTTCTCTACAATAATAACCTACTTGACAGAGTGAAAAGAAGCAAGCCTGTACAGAATACAAATATTCCAAAACATGCATCCTGTTTGCGGCAAGGCACTAAAGAAACACTACAAAAAATATTGAAAAACAGATTAGTGTCCCTGCTTCCCAAAACACTTGAGCGAACTGTCTATAATAAACTGTTGTTATCTCTCTCAGAATTATATTCTTGACTTTAACCAGTCAGGCTTCAAGACGGCTCACTCAACTGAGACAGCTCTGCTTTGTGACGTAGGTTCTCCGCTCTGCCAAAGCTGATTCTCTCTCTCTGTTCTCATCCTCCTAGATCTATCCACTGCCTCGACACCGTGAACCATCAGATCCTCCTCTCCACCCTCTCAAGACCTGGCGTGTCAGGCTCTGCACACTCCTGGATTGCATTCTACCTGGCAGGTCGCTCCTACCAGGTGATGTGGAGAGGATCTATCTGCACCACATGCTCTCACTATTGAGGTCCCCCAAGACTCGGTTCTCGGCCCTCTCCTCTTTTCTCTATACACCAAGTCACTCGGCTCAGTCCTATCCTCACATGGTCGCTCCTATCATTGCTATGCAGAATACTCTTAACTATTCAGACCCTTTACTAAGTACTTTGTTGAAGCACCTTTGGCAGCGACTACAGCCTTAGGTATGACGCTACTAGCTTGGCACACCTGTATTTGGGGAGTTTCTCCCATTCCTCTCTGCAGATCCTCAAGCCTTGTCGGTTGGATGGGGAGTGTCGCTGAACAGTTATTTTCAGGTCTCTCCAGAGATGTTCAATCCTGACTAGTCTCCCAGTCCCTGCCCCTGAAAAACATCCCCACAGCATGATGCTGCCACCACCATGCTTAACCATAGAGATTGTGCAGGTTTCCTCCAGACGTGACGCTTCGCATTCAGGCAAAATAGTTCAATCTTGGTTTCATCAGACCAGAGAATTTTGTTTCTCGTGGTTTGCGTCCTTTAGGTGCCTTTTTTTTGCGGGCTGTCATGTGCCTTTTACTGAGGAGTGGCTTCCGTCTGGCCACTCTACCATAAAGTCCTGATTGGTGGAGTGCTTCAGAGATGGTTGTCCTTCTGGAAGGTTCTCCCATCTCCACAGAAGAACTTTGAAGCGCTGTCAGATTGACCATTGGGTTCTTTGTTATCTCCCTGACCAAGGCCCTTCTCTACCGATTGCTCAGTTTGGTCGGGAGGCCAGCTCTAGGAAGAGTCTTGGTGGTTCCAAACTTCTTCCATTAAAGAATGGTGGAGGCTACTGTGTTCTTGGGGACCTTCAATGCTGCAGGAATATGTTGGTACCCTTGCCCAGATCTGTGCCTCAACACAATCCTGTCTCGGAGCTCTGCAGACGATTCCTTCGACCTCATGGCTTTGTTTTTGCTCTGACATGCACTTCTTCTTCGGTGGGGTTTATCGGCGGTTGGCATCCAACATTATGGTGCATTTCCGCCACCTACTGTACTGGAGTGTGAGCCAGAGACAGGGAGAAACTAAATTCTACCTGCCAGCCCCGTTGCTCTTAAAAAAGATAACATATTTGAGACTCTATCTAATGACGTTCTACTCAATATACTATTTAAACTAATTTCCCGTATTCCCTTCTCCCTCATACTAGATCTCAGCCTCTCTCTTTCCCTCTGATACTGTCCACACTGTATCAATACATGCTCCACGGTCTCGGTTTCCTGGCAATAATCACACTTTCCCGTTGGATGCTTTCCTATCACATTTAACGTCGTATTCAACCAGCTGTGTCGCACCCTTAATCTTGTAAAATAGCCTCCTCTCTTCTGTCCCTTCCTGCCATCCTCCCCTCCCTGACTTTCCTCTGTACTTGAAATAAATGCCTGCTCTGAGTATCTCTATTCCACTGCTCCTGCCATCTCTGCACCGTCACTGTCCATATCAGGCTTTTCCCTCTGCCTTGCTCATTGAAACTATGACATCAACATTCCCACTTCTAAGTGCTTGTTAAGCCAGTACGTCAACTGCCTCGTTCCCCTTCAACCCCACATGGGCTGGGACCCAAGTAAATCTTATCTGTATACCCATCTGCCTAATCCTACCATGGGTTTGTAGCACCTCCTAAAGCAGGTCTTGTCTGCTACGTGACCTAAAGGACTGGAGACTCATTAACACTGCACATGAATTAGAGCAAATAACTACTCTGTCTGTCTTGACTTCATCCACCCACTGCAAGGCCAACAGTATGGCCATCAGCTCCACCATATATACAGTGCCTTGCAAAAGTATTCGGCCCCCTTGAACTTTGCAACCTTTTGCCACATTTCAGGCTTCAAACATAAAGATATAAAACTGTATTTTTTTGTGAAGAATCAACAACAAGTGGGACACAATCATGAAGTGGAACGACATTTATTGGATATTTCAAACTTTTTTAACAAATCAAAAACTGAAAAATTGGGCGTGCAAAATTATTCAGCCCCCTATAGTTAATACTTTGTAGCGCCACCTTTTGCTGCGATTACAGCTGTAAGTCGCTTGGGGTATGTCTCTATCAGTTTTGCACATCGAGAGACTGAAATTTTTTCCCATTCCTCCTTGCAAAACAGCTCGAGCTCAGTGAGGTTGGAACAGCAGCTTTCACAGCAGCACACTCCCCTGTGGTGTACCGTTATCCACCAGGTAGTTGCCTGATATAGCGACTTTCCCAGCCTCACCTGGATCGACCTTCCAAACATGAAATCCTTTATCCAGTTGTACCTTCTTCCTCCTACCCCCATAATATCAAGCTTGAATAACAATCCCTCCTTCTCCACATCAAAAAAGACAGCTAACCTGAGCCTTCCTGTAGTTAGCCTCTCTGTAATCATACGTTTCATAATCTTACATACATGTGATGTTAAAGCTATTGGCCAATAGCTTGTTGGCCTTGTTGGGTCCTTCCCTGGCTTCCGGATTGATACCACTACTGCCTCCTTCCAACTGCCTGGTAGTTTCCCCTCCCCCCACACTGTGTTGTGCAACACCAAAACCTTATCCAGTGCCTCATCACTAAAATGCGACAACATAACATAGCCCACCTCCTCTTTCCCAGGTGAAATTAACCCAGCCTTACCTATTGCCCTTTTCACCTCTGCCATGGTAAATGGTGCATTCAATGCATCATTTACATCCTCCCTCCTACCCAGCACTTCAGGATGCTCCTCTCTCCCACTCTGCCCCTACTCTGACAAATTGGCCGAGCTATGCACTTCGACAAACACTTTGTCCATCATCTCTTCCTTCTCATCGGTTACTGCCACATCCTTCCCACTAGTCAACACTGGATAATCCCACTCCCTTCTGACCCCACTCATCCCCCACTGGTGTCACCCTTCCAATGGTGTCACAGAACCGACGCCAACATGACCTCTTTGCCTGACGAATAGTTCTCTTCACCAGGGCCTGCTTATACTGAATCTGATGTTGGAAGTTATGCATCCTTTTCAGTATACTAAATGCCCTGTTCCTACACCTCACCATTTCCCCAAACTCCTCCGTCCAACTTGGGACTGCTTTCATCCTCCTCCCTGAACTCTAAAGTATAGCCTCAGTAGCTGCCCCCACCCAGCTATTCATACTATCCACATCCCCCCCTCATATCCACCCGAGCCATCACCTGCTCACTCAGCTCCTGAAACTGATCCCACTTTGCCCTTCCAAACACCCACCTGCCTACTCCATCCACTGACACTTCCTCCTCCTTCCGGCCTACTGTGCATACTATGAGGTAATGATCACTCCCTACTGTCGACTCCTCCCATTTCTCCCACTCACAGATTCCTGCCATTGCACTAGATACCAGTGAGGTCCAAGGCACTCTTTCCCTGTGGTTACATCAATCCTGGTCCCTCAGCCATCATTCAGGCACACCAGATTTGTTTATTTCTATTAGATTTTCCATGACATGGCATTTCCATCCATCCGTTTCCCCCCCAGAGCGTGTTGGGGGCATTTTATAATGGCCCTCCACCCTCTCCAGCACTTCAAGTCCAATATCTGACACAGATTATTGTAGTTCAATACCACTATCTCCCCTCCTCTAACCACATATTCCTGTTCAATACCACAGCCTAGCATCCTGTAGGGAAGTTCTTGCTTTATAAAGGTAGTCTGACATACACTGTCAACTGTGAGACCTTATATAGACAGGTGTGTGCCTTTCCAAATCCTGTCCAATCAAGTTGCAGAAACATCTCAAGGATGATCAATGGAAACAGGATGCACCTGAGCTCAATTTTAAGTCTCATAGCAAAGGGTCTGAATTCTTATGTAAATAAAAAACATTTTTAAATATAAATTAGCAACATTTTCTAAGCCTGTTTTCACTTTGTCATTATGGGACATTGTGTATATTGATGGGGGGGGGGGGTGGTACTTTTATCAATTTTAGAATAAGGGTGTAACGTAACAAAAAGCTCTACACTTGTATTCGGCGCATGTGACAAAGTTTGATTTGAAAGAGTGAAGGGGTCTGAAAACTTGCTGAATGCACTGTAAGTACTTTACTGTGATTGTTTTGTTTGTTTTTAATCTGCAAAAAGAAACAGCTTCTACGAAAGAGCAATTTCTCAGCACTGTCTGGGAGTGTTCTGTGTTGAGAAATGAAAACAAGCTGTTATTGGCAGAGGGGTTTGGAACTCTTTCCTATTGGACTATTACCTAATTAACTGCCTGGTGATGTCACCAGGGAGGCCAAAACTCCATCCAACCAAAAACAGGCTGAAATTTCAGGTGGTGTTTTCAAACTGCTCTTATACTAAATTCCAACCTGTGTGGAAATGGAAAATTATGTTTGAATGCACTGGACCTTTAAGAATGTATTTCTGGTGTAATGTTAATGAGCTAGCTGGTAATAATGCATCACCGGAATGACTAATCTACATCGTCTTCAAGTAAATGTTACATGCCATTCATTTCTTTCTGTCAAGATGACCTACTGATTCATAAAATAATACATCTAACTGGCATAAACATGCAGTGGAAATCATGTTATTTCTACCAAAAGTGCCAATTTAACAGACTGCAAGACTTTTTGAAAAAATAAACAATGAATTCAGAACTAGGGCTTTTAAATATTTATTATGTGGCTGAAGAAGCCTGCTCAAAGCCAGTAGAAAAAAAGATCTAGGGTCTAACACTGGCACAATGACACACAGGAGAAAAGCTTCAAATAAAATGCAACTTTTTTTTTTTTTTTTTTAATAGAGCGAACATCAAGATCCAACTCCACTGCCTGAAGGGGAAAATGGCTTTTTCTGAGAATAACGTAGCACATCCAACACCAAGAGGCATTAACTGCTTGAACTCTTAAAATGAAACAAGGAACTCAGAAGAAACTTTATTTTCCAGAGATAAGTGGAAGAAATGTTATTGGATAAACAAATCAACATTTTTGACCGTGTAGCATAATGGACTGAATTTCAGTATTTTTCAAAACAACCAGTCACATAGGAATGTCTAAATTAATGCTACCATTTTTTTTTTATGAACATATCAATGAAATACTTACACCACAAAATGTTCCATCCCATTAATACCTCAATTTTACATTCCACATCTTTGCTGGAGTTCTATGAGCACGTTATACATACAGTGAAGTTACTGCGCATGTCCTGAGTGGGTTCTAGGTGAGCTTGGCTGTACCAGCAGAAGTCTAAGTGCACCGTTGAGGAGAAAGTGAAATAAATAGCACCTGAAATAAAATCAAAGCCTGACTTAAGCAAAAAATATTGGTGTTGCCGTTAAGTGATTGAAATACAAAAGCAACCATTTTTTAGGGTCGAGTTGCATAGGCGGCTATGAGAACTGAATTCAGTTTTTAAAAAGTACAAGGTCCAAGAGCTTTTTGTAGTCAGTGTTCTAACGAACTTATCAATGTCATAAAATACAACAGCAGCCCGACAGAAATGAAGGAACAAAGTCCTAGTTGAGGCGTTTATAAAATGTAAAGGGTAGATTGCGTATGCAAAACACAGCAACGATTTAGATCTTCAGAACATATAGAACACATGTAGGTACATTACACAACCTTTCAAATGTAATAACACGAAGACCTTTAGTCCAACTAAGTTACCGCTTTACACTTGAACTCACTCTTAACATTCCTTCTCACAAGCTCAGCCCTCAAAGCAAATTCACCTTGTTTTAATCATGAATCGTGTGTTCGGGAGAAGAAGAAAAAAAGCATTTGACCCCTGTAAGTAAATCTGGACACTTGAACTATAACACAGTGAAAATAACACTGTTCATAGTGAGATGATTTGCAGAACATGAAGCAGAGGTTCGAGCTAGAGGTTACACGCTTTCAGCTGAGAGAGGGAAAGGAGACAACGCGCATCTCCGCCTCTGTGGATTTGATAAGATCGCCTATCACGTGTTTAGGAGAATGGTTGTACGGTACAACAGGCTGAACTTGATGTGCAATCAAATCCAAATTGTAAAAAAAAAAAAAGGAAAAAAAATGTACTGGACACTGACATGAGTAAATACAAGTAGAAAAGTAAATAAGACATAATAAAACTGGTTTGCAGCAGCACAAATATCTGTCGTTGAGTCCCTCTCGAACGTCAACTACTTGCAAACAGGCACACTTTCGACACACCAGGTCAGGCGCCAAGGCACCTAAACACCATTCAAACCCCCCCTATCTAACCCTTTTACATTCTGCCTAAACTGGTCTCTCACCCCCTTCAGTTCACAAAATCTAAGCAGATCTGAAACACTGAAGTCAACGGGTCACAGAAAAGAGCATATCACTGGACGAAAAGGAAAAACTAAAATAGGGAAACTCAAGCTCCCTCCCTGACCGGGCAACACGGAGGCCCGTTCTCAGAAGGCGAGGGTTAAAAGTGATAATGGCCGTGAAGCCAGTTTTTTTGGAGGATATATTGGCACGAGTGTTAGGCCCGAGACAAAGTCAAGGGCTGGCAAACGGTGCCAATACATCCTCCGAACTCTGGCTTTGAGGGCATTATCACTTTTATACAACGGGTTAACATATTAAAAATGATGATTTACATATTTTCATTAACGTTACTTTTATGAATTTATTCATACCATTTCATCCTTCCACAAGATATAGTCCCGACGCAAATCTAGGGTTGCTACCCAAGCCGGCTGGTCATCCGTTCTATTGGTTTGGTTGGCAGTCATTACATTTTGTTCTGAATCTATGGACACGACCCAGTCGTTCGTTCTAAATGTTTTATTAACATTGCTAGCCAACTATGGCTAACTTACAGTCACGCCAAACAGTGCAGCCAGAATAACAAAGTAGCTGCATTGGCATTTGTTTAAGCAGCTTTCTAGTGACATTTATTTGGATACATCCATAACAATAAGCTAAGGATGTGCGATTTCACCTGGCGTTGAAAATGTGCTCTCTTGTCAGGACACTGTTGTTCAGCGGAGCTAGCCAACAACACAGCGAACACAATAACTTCAAACTGACTGCAAACTAGCTGCACAGCTGTTTCATTTGACCTGTTTTCTATTGATATCTCTTCGTATATATCGATAAAAATTATGCGGATTCATGATTTCGACCGACTGAGAAAAGCTGCCTGCCTGTCTCATCCCGATTCTTGACACGTTCATTACTATGCGACAGCTGGTGATCGAATTTGAATATTGAAACAATGTTGCAAATGTCGGAGACAGACAGCGAGGTTTATACAAATCTCCACTGTTGAAAACTAAACGTTAGTCTAAAAGAAAAGTTAGATAATATCTAGATGCTTTTTATAGTGGAGACCTTGTTTATAAATTGCTTGGCTGGGCTGAAGAGACAGTGGATTGCGTAATCAGATGGAACTGAGTAAATAGGCATTTTAACATCGTAGATTTAGCCAGTGGTAACTTGCGGAATAGACACTGGCAGGAATGCGGTTTTAACCAATCAACATTCAGGATTAGACCCGCTCGTTGTATAATGCTTTATAAGCGCTGTGTAAACACGTAATAAACTACGTAAGCGCTGCGAGACGTTCAGGAGGCAGTGACGCCCTCCCATTCTACCAGGTACTGGACCTTGCCATCCAGGGTGACCCGGCGGGCCAGGACGCGGTACTTCTCCCCGCACTCCAGGCGGCCTGCTGCCCCAAAGTAGCTGCTGATTGAGCTCTTGAGGTGGGACAACTGGCCGCCTGGGCCCAGGCCGTGCACTATATCCGTGGAGTGGAGCCCCGGCAAGGTGTTTTGGGGCTCTGGGGCATGGGGGCCTGGGTGTTGAGGGGGAATCGCATGGTTGGGGGGCTGCAGGGGGACCCGTCGTGGCCGGCCCCGTCTTCTCTTCAGGGGGGGCTTGGCAATGGGCCAGTGGCGGCCCGTGCGCGTCTTACTGGAGATGCACAGGCTGGGGTGGAATAGGGGAGGGAGAAACAGGGGAGAGAGATTAGAAAAACACTTAGGAGGTACTCCCAATTACCTACCATACAATGACTACAATACAACGGTACAATGACTTTCCATGTGAATTTGTGAGAGCCTGAGTGTGAATCTGATCATGTAGAATGTACCTGGACTGCCTGGAGAGGTTAGTTGAGGTAGTTTCAGTGGTGCTGACGGCACCGACGGAGTCCACATCCGAGGTACTGGAGGATGGCAGAGATCTGTCGGTCCTGCTGCTGGGAGTAAAGGGGACACTGTTAACAACACCATTCAACAGTTTTCACAAATTGAGCAACTGTTCTCACAAATTAATTTGGGGGGGATAACTGACCTAGAGGCTAAGAGATCCAACGAGTGGGAATCAAGCAATTGTGGTGGCGTCACATCCTTCAGGGGGAATAAAAAGACATGACATCTCAATTTATAAACAACATGCCTCAAATGTTTTAAGTTTGGGTAAAGATGTTACCTGCGCCAAAAGTTCACTGGAGCGCCTTAGCTTGGCCAGAGTCTCCAGCGAGTGACCTCCCTGCTTCTTCCTCTTCTTGGCTTTCTTCACCACACCATTGGTTAATTCACTGGAACAAGATTTAAAATCGTAAAACTGAGTCATCAGTTTCCCTTCTGCTACTTTAAAACCTGTGGCCACCCAAACTAAAACTAAAACTAAAAAAAAGCCTTACCAGGGTATATTGCATGCAAAAGTGTCCATGAGTTTCTCATAGAGAGTTGGGTCTCACCTGGTGTTGGTCAGCGGTTGGATAGCCTTCCTGCCTTTGATTTTGATCTCATTGGAGGCCCTCTCTGGCTCCCCTCTGTCGGCCAGCACCTCAGAGCTCTGGGGACCCGGAGGAAAACGGATCCTCAGCCCAAAGAGGTGCTTCTTCTTCTTAATCTCCTTCCCCGACATGAACCTGGGAGAGAGAGAGGGGGGTGAGAGAGATAGATAGAGAAAGAGAGGGAGAGAGAGAGAGAGAGAGAGAGAGAGAGAGAGAGAGCAGGATGGAGAAGTGGAGGACATGAATGAGAGAGGAAGGGAGAGGGGATGGACTGTACATGAGAATAGTTATGCTGACATGATTGGAACAATCATGAAATCATAGGGAGAGTGTGTAACTCACATGCTGTGGTTGCTATTCAGTGCTTCCAGAATACTTTCATATCGGTCCGACTGAGGAGTAGCTGAAAGCTGGAAAAAGGCAATAGTAAGATTCATTCGAGAGGTTGGAATTTCATATCTGTGTCAAATAAAATATACTGAACAAAAATATAAACGCAACACGCAACAATTTCAAAGATTTTACTGAGTTACAGTTCATATAAAGAAATCTGTCAATTGAAATAAATAAATTAGTCCCTAATCTATGGATTTCACATGACTTTACAGGGGCACATCCATGGGTGGGCATAGGCATAGCAAGGCCCAGACAAAGCCCAGCCAATCAGAATGAGTTTTTCCCACACAAAAAGGCTTTATTACAGACAGAAATACTCCTCAATTAAAAGAGAAATAAGCTTTTGTGCATATGGAACATTTCTGTGATCTTTTATTTCAGCTCCAACTGCGTCAAGGTTTGTCCTACCTCCCGGAGCTGTAGTTGATCCCAGTTGTCGTTGATGTAAGTCATCAGCTCCAGCTCGGAATCAAAGTACTTCTTCTTGTGAATCACACTCAGATTGTAGAGGCTCAGGTGTGCAACGTCCACCCTGTTGGAGAGAAACAAAGATGGAAGCTCAAAACGGTCAAAATTCAATATGATTTTTTAAACGATTCGTGTGCAATAAATTGAGCAATTCAATTCTTTCCTAGAGGGAACTTCTGTTTCCTCAAACAATCCATACACTGATCTTGCTTGTTCCAATACAGGAAATAATAGATCAATTGAAGAACATCAATCCATTGCGTACACAAATCTCTTCTACACGAGTTCCACTCACCATCTAAGAGGCAGTCGTTTGAGGTACTCCGGTCCACTATTGCAAACTGAACAAATAAATAGATAGAACCTGGTGAGAAAGAAGCACAAGCGCTTGTTTATTTTCTGGCACCGCATTGGTAGACAGCACATGCTTCCTGAAAGATAACGTATCGTGAGGCTTTAAAAGGGGGGGGGGGGGGGGGGCTGTTTCGTACCTGTCTCCATAGAGCATGGGTGTCTTAAAACACTGGATACATGCCTCGTGGAACCACTGCTTACACCTGTTGCACTGCAGCATTTTCAGGTACCAGCTAAAGCGAGAGAGGGGAGAAGGGTTAAAACAGAGGATGTGTGTGTGTGTGTGTGAGTGAGTGAGTGAGTGAGTGAGTGAGTGAGTGAGTCAGAGAGAGAGAAACTCACTCTCCAGGTCCTCCACAGTAGCAGTAGCATTGCTGGCTGTTGGTTTTGTGGCCCTGGTCCCACACCAGGTACTCCAGGGCATAAGGCAAAGAGTGGTTCATCTCCTGCTGGGCTCTGGGACCCTTCAGCGCGCCCTTCTGTCAGAGAACACACACACACACCCGACTGTGAGCTCAATTGGTTGGAGCGTCCCCCCTTTAACATTTATTACAACCTTTTCACACAGCGGTTCTGAGTCCGTGTGCTCACTTTCCGGTGTTGTCATATTGCATTATGTTGTATTGCATTATAGTGTGTTGGTTTGTGTACCTTGCATGCTGAACTCACAAAATTAATTTCCATGGAAATGTAAGTTATTGTATAGTTATCGTACATTTGCTGTTGTGGCCAACACACACTCCCCACAGAGCCACTTCTCGTCGGTGTCGATCAGACTGGAGTCGATGACGGGGGAGTGGCAGAGCTGGTGATATCCTGAAAAGGGAAAGATTGGATCACAGTTAAGAGAGAATTACTATTGTATTGATGTTTCTCCAGAGGTGGGACCTCTAATGACCAGATAAACAAGGACTCCTTAACTTGGATATGAACCAGCAAACATTTTGTCCCAGGTGAAATTTCTGAACCTGGTCAGGTTAAAGGAAGGAAGGGGTTAGGATGGTGATTGTGCCCTAACCTTGTCCACACTTGTCGCAGATGACAATCTCGTTTGGCTCCTCGGAGCACTCGTCCTGGCATATTGTGCAGACCATGTCCTCCCCTCCCTCGTCCCCTGAAAACAGACAGGACGGGTCACTCCTCTAGATAACCACACACCGCCCTTTAATTCATAAAAGGGAACAGCCGGGCAACCAGCATCACACAGCAAAGAAAAGAGAGAACATTTCAAGAAAGAGAGAGCTTCAGGGAGGAGATTGAAGAGATAGAACGAACGATAACGAGAGCTCAATCAACGCAGAACAGTTCACACTTGTGCTTTGTAACTGACAACAAAAAAAAGAGTGAGAGACCGAGGTGGGAAATCCCCATTTTACTAATGTGATGTGCACATAGGATATATGGGGTCATATCTCCACAAACACATCCCCATTTGCTTCCAATCCAACGTAAATTGAATAAGCTGTCGCTTTCACCCAAAGTTGATCAATTAAAATATGTCATTCATATCCAGCCCAAACAGAGAAGGGACATTTTTGGGGGGCAACAACTGCAACCTTGCAGAGTAAAATGACAAGATAAACACCAGTGAAAATAACTTTCTAGGGCCCTATAAAATCAGCTTTATTTTTTGTTATCAACATTTAATTTAGAAGGTTTTTGGGAAAGCCTTTCCATCTACCAGAAGACTTTTCATTAGCATCATCGCACACAAAAAGCAGTAGAAGCGTGCGCCATACAAAGACAGGGAATTCTCGTTGCCTCTACAGAAATTTGCAAGAAATATGAATCACGGATGCATTCTGTTCATGTCTTATGATACACTTGGGCAAATCACTACATTTGGTTGATTCCCTACATTTTTTGAATATAGTTGAATTCCGTTTTAATGTCTGGATTCTATAGGGCCCTAACCTTTACTACTTAGAGGGACTTCAGTTGAGGGGCCTGCCATCATAAGAATTCATACTCAAATACCACTGGGGGTGCCATTTGAGGTTCAACATAACAGTCACGAGATCCCATTTCCTGCCACTTAGACCAGAAAAAGATTGCTCAATTCCAATATGTCACACATTAGTCATGTGTCATCTAACTGAAATAGGCATGCCCGTCTAATGTCTAGGCCCCTCACTGAAGTGTAACCAATTAGCATGTGAACTGAACAATGAACACAGTAGTAATACAAGCTGAGGAGTACCTTCCCTATGCTTGTCTCGCGGCTCCGTGGGGAACTTAACGTTTGGCGTGAGCCCAGAATCTTTGTGGTCAGTTGACTGTCAGGGACAAGATTACAAAAGATAAACCCCGGCCTGAACGGAGGAGATAGAAGAAAACTCAACCAAGGATATCAACCCAACCCGAGATAGAATGAATGAGGGCAAGCCAAACGGCATTAATGAACACATGTTTAACTGAAAACTGTACAGCCCGGAGAATAATTACACGTTCTAAAAGCAAAATTCGAAGGATTCTGCCCATCGTGTATTGGTAATATCTGTGGAGAAAATAGAAAGGCATGTATTTTTCTTAGCAGATGGCTTTTTTTTATAATTATTTAGAGTGTAATACAAGCATATTACACAGATGGCAAATATGCAACAAGTTGCACGGTCAACATATCAAGCAAGCGTAAAACTGTTCATCCCGTTGACTATCGAAAAAAATGGCTGGAACTTGACATGGCACCATGTCTTGGGCAGGAGAACTACTTGCCTGTCTGAATGTCCTTCCACAGGACCCAGGACTTCGAACGATCTTCAAAGACAACAAAACAGCGCTGCTTCCCCTTATTTATCTGAGGGAGGGATCATTTTTTAGTACATGATCCTTTTCTGCAAAAATGACATAAGATACGGCTGAAATGGCATTTTATAGAACATGTGAACAACAACATAAAATGGAAACTTTCCACCTATTAGCAACAGCTGCTTACCTTAGTGATAATCCCCAGATAAAACAGGCCATCCGACCATCGGGCTAGGACCTCTTGCCCCTCTTTAAACTTGTCGCTGAGGTTGGTGTCCATGTTCCCTCCATGTCCATCCTCGGCAGGTTCGACGCTGGTCAGGGACACTGGCGTCTTGTGCTGCCGATGGGAATTTGCTTTCCGCTGGTGGACCGGCAAATGCTCTAATTCTGTTGAGTCTCTGTCATATTGGAAGAGAGAGGTGAATTAGCCTAATTCCTACATTGTACCCCCCCAAACAAATAGGTGTCACTGTCAAGCATTGTCATTGTATTAAAGCTACAGGCGAGTGGAGTCTCACCATGAGAGCATCTCTGACATTGCCAAAATATTCAAGGGAGACACAGAATAAAGGAGGATTATTTCAACAGAAACACTGGAAAGCCTAAATCACATATTTTTGAGAAACTGTTGCAGATTAGAAGTTGCATAAAATTTGACAGGCTGTCAATTCAGCTGCCAAGTAACTCATCATACAAACTGTTAGTTCCAATTAACAAGGCTGTAATACACAATTGATCACTATTTACAGCCCGAAACTTATACCTGCAAAATCATGAATGTTCCATACAGGCTAGATGGTTGAATAAATTACATTTAAAAGCTGCAGTATGTAACTTTTTGGGAAAACCCAACCAAATGCACATAGAAATATGAGTTCTGTCATTCTCATTGAATGCAAGTCTAGGAAGCGGTTGATATCGTAATGAAACAGGCAGGGAGCAGGTATCGAACCCTCGACCTTCCAACCCGAAGTTCAGCGCGCTATCGACTGTGCCGCAAAAGCATGCTCATGCGCAGAGTCGATATCCGCGCTAATAAACCCAGGGTCGTTACAATATGTTCTACTGCTATGCATTTCCTTCTTACGTTTAGTTTTAGTCTTTTACTTTAGTTCGTGTACATCAACTTCAAACAAGCTGAAAATACAATATTTTTTGTGTATTGAAAATATATATTTTTTTCGCACAGGGGTTTAGATGGTACAATGGTTTTCTATACATTGCTTTTTTGTGTGTCATATACTGAAATTAGGCGAACTATTAGAATTTTAGCGACCAGGAAATGGCGAAGCGATTCCTGCATATGGCACCTTTAAACTTACTCTACCGGTTGTCTGTGCAGTTTGTCCTTCAGCTGCTCTAAATTTGAGACAAATATTCACTGGAAAGTATTGTTCGCCCTACTTTTTAGCTAGCCAGTCGGTAGTATGTGGTTCAGTTTAGCACCCCGAGGTAAAATTCGTTTTATACTGGATATTCGGTTATTTCGTCAATTAGATATTGACCCAAGCATGACAAGATTTACATTTTAAATATATTTTTAAATCACACATAACAAGTGTCAATTGTTCTGCATCCTCCCCTGATTCAGAATATATAATTAATTGTTGAAGAGGAAACCGGTATAGTAACTTTAAAATGTAATTGTATTCAATATTCTGGCTTGTAAAGAACATTGACACGATTTTGCAGGTATTAGTTTCAGGCTGTATATACCAATTACTTGTTTATAACAGCCTGATTAATCAGACTAACAAGCAAGTTGTGAGAAAATTTAACCGAGTCTTGGTGCATGATGTCCTTCAATAAAAAGCATTAATTGGTTTTAAAATGGGGGTCTTCGATTCGAACCCTATCCCACTGTGCACCGTCACCGTTTCCTTTTGTTCGTGGGCTGTCAGGACATTGCATCCAGGATGAATTAATGAATGGATACATTTACCTGCACATACGTTCTCAGTTCAACGAGTAAGTTCGATGCAGTATGCATGCAATTAGTCTTAGCGGTTGTCTAGGCTAAAAACAAGTGACAGACAGGTCTCGAGCTATCACAGACGGAATGATTCTGGAGCGCACCCACACACCCCCAATATAAAAACATCGTAATGTTGATAAGGTACCTCATTCGGTCAGTTCGGAGGGTCAAAATGCCACATATATTGAAGTAATCGGTGCTTGGCCTCGTGTCCGAGTAGCGTTAAATCTCTTTGAAATGCACCTCTCTTAATATGACACACTACCAAGGTTTTTTAGAAAATAACAAACGGGTCATTTTCCCCTAATACATTCGCCATTTTGGTTTCCCGCTGATCTGGGAGTGCATTGTGGGAGTCGTTCGCTCGACCAGCCACTAACCACTTTTTTTTCATACATTTGAAAATGTAGGCAGGACTTTATCCTCCACGACCCACTTGAACCTTTTTTTAGTGATTTAGACTAGAGTCGAAGGACCGATCCAACGTTGATGATCTACATTCATTTTATAGTCTCACCTTGACTGTATATCTAGGTCGTGAGCCCACAACTTCATTCTAACCTACTTTTCTGGAATTTGGGGGGAAAGTTATAGGAAATGTAGAGCTGTAGTAGAATGGCCTATCATTAGTATTATTAATAATACGGTTGATACATCCATATCTTTGATGGGAATTTAAAAAATAATATTACTTCCCATCAAAGATACGGATGCATCAACCGTCCACTTGTCGGCGCTTGAGAACCATAAACTGGACCATTTTCACCGCGGCGTTACAATGTAACAAAGTAGTAACATGAATATATTGTAACAGTTCCTTATTTGTTAAAATTAATAGCTGCGACATTGTTGCTTTTTTAAACTGCGAGCTGCTGTAGGCTATCCCTTTTCAAACATTTACATTTTATGGCAAATTCCAGCATTCATGAAATTCTGAATTTAGTGACAGAGAAAAATAGTTATAATTTATTAATGTATGATTATTTCCTAATAATTATAATGATGTAATATGATAGATTTCATACAGGAAATGATGGCTATCCATTGCTATAAACAGAGGGGATCAAAGCTTTTGCGTCGGCAAAAAAATCGTCCCTCAGCCTTTATTTTCTGCAGTCCTTGTGAGATACAGTATGTGGCTGGCTGCTAGTGGTAAAATCCTTTCTCCTTGCACCAGGATATTATGCTGGCAGCACGATTGTGGATAAATGTTTTTCTCAAAATAAGAGTCCCCTTGCAAAGACATGCTAAACTTTGTGAATATCGATTTTTTTTGTTGCACTCTGGTGCAGTAAAACTGTTTTTCAAACCATTGCTACCAACTTTGAAAAAATAAATGGATAATCTAAAACATTTTTGTATATAATGTTTCCGTCATCTTTTCCTATGACCGAAAGGAGCTTCTGGGCATCAGGACAGCGATCACTAACCTCGATTAGGATGAACATTCATACTTCATTGAGTCGGAGGCGCAGGACATACTGCTCACCCTGGACCAGGGCCTAATCATCAAAACATGGAAAAGAAAAAGGCAGCATAAGAGAGA
Source organism: Oncorhynchus clarkii lewisi (assembly GCF_045791955.1). Taxonomy (NCBI): domain Eukaryota; kingdom Metazoa; phylum Chordata; class Actinopteri; order Salmoniformes; family Salmonidae; genus Oncorhynchus; species Oncorhynchus clarkii. Next base: position 10,868,387 of record NC_092174.1, on the reverse strand, counting down.
CCGACGTGCCAGTGCCCGTAGAAACTACGTCAGCGAGTACATGAAAAGCGCCTCTATCCTCTGTTCTATTGGTGAAAGTGCAATCACTGCAAAACAAATTGGACAAGCTCCATTCGAGACTATCCTATCAACTAGACCTGAAGAACTGTGATATCCAATCCAGTTTCACGGAGTCGTGGCTGAACAAGGACATGGACAATATACACTGAGGAACACCTATGTGTGAATGCCATTCACTGACTACCGCTCACCGTTCAGCATCATAGTGCCCTCCAAGCTCATCACTAAGCTAAGGACCCTGGGACTGAACACCTCCCTCAGAAACTGTTTCAAGTTTTAATGTTGTGCACAAGTACAGTGAAATGTCTTCCTGATGGGCCGCCCCCAGGTGGCCAGGGTAGGCAACAGCACGCTTAGTCCCCTCCTGTACTGCATGTTCACCCACAACTGCGTGGCCGTGCACAACTCCAAAACCATTATTAAGTTTGCCGACGACATGACAGTGGTGGGCCTGATTACAGATGACGATGGTGGACCACACACACACCGACACAGTTATGAAGAGAGCACAAACAACACATCTTCTCCCCCTCAGGAGGCTGAAAAGATTTGGCATGGGCCCTCAGATCCTCAAAAAGTTATACAGTTGCACCATTGAGAGCATCTTTGACTGGCTTCATCACCGCTTGTTATGGCAACTGCTTGGCATCTGATCACAAGGCGCTAGCTGCGCTACAGAGGATAGCGCGTACAGCCCAGTGCATCACTGGGGGCTGAGCTCCCTGCCATCCAGGACCTCAATACCAGGCGGTGTCAGAGGAAGGCCTGTGAATAATGACATTTTATTTTTGTTGTTTATTGTTTTATTCACACCATAATTTATTTTGAAAGTTTACACACACACACACATACTCATATGTTGAAAGCTGTTGTGTAGACTGTATTTAAAGAAATACACAAATGCATGTTATTGGAATTACTCGGTTGAGTCTGCAAAACTTAGAAAAGTTCTCTCTACAAGCCAATATGTATCCCATGTACAGGCTATTACAGGATATGTATGGCACAGTTCTCCCTCCAAAACTACACATATTTGAGACCCTACTGAGTATTTTCCACCCCTTAGCTGAGAACGGTAGAAAAGTTCTCTCTGCAGCCCAATATTCTCAACATACCAGTGTCAACGATAGTGTTTTTTCATTGTTGGTTAAAAATGTTTTTTTAAACCATATTTTGTATTTGTTTTCATAAATTACTAATTACCTTTCCTTGCTGGCCATTGATTAAAATGCAATATCTTTTGAATGAGTTATCCACATTGCAATATTTTGAAATGTGTGGTTTTATTTTGAAGGTTTTCTCATGATCATATGAGCGTGACGTCATCCGTTGTGCTGCTGGCAGAATACTGGTCAGCTGCACGAGCTAGACAGCAGCGCTGCCAGACCCGTGAACTGCGCAAAGGAGCCGGTCTTTGGTTCTACACAAATGGAGAACTAAGAATAATTGGGTACCGGGAGATGTTCGGTGTTAGAATATATTTTGTGAAATCTAGAATGCGCTTCGAACGCATTGGAAACTGAAAATTGTGTAGCCTACGAACACGGACAGTCTCTTCATGAGCTCCAGCTTCACTCCATTTATTTGGATTCTCTTTCGCAGTTCCACGTATTGAGATGGTCTATTTTTGTGATGGCGAGAGGTCTGTTTCCACGGGCCTGGATAAAGAAATCATTCTTTTTCCAGGTAAACAGTGCTATTCTAACGCGTTTTACACATTTTATATTGACAGAGCTTGCAGTCAATAAGATTGACATCGTGTGGTTCCTGTCATTTGATTGTTGTAACTAGTGTATGCATTTTGTCGTGCAGACTCTTACAATTCTGACGGGACAAAAATGTTAATTTAACAGTAGCCTACACCAGCAGTTCATGGAGGTAGACAACATTTGGCTGCGATGCATATTCTTGCATGCTGAAATTGTTGACGCTACCATGAGGTGCGTCAATTTGGTTTGGAGAAATAGTCTGCCTACCCCTAAGAACTGACAGAAATAAATTAGGCCTATTATTATGTTATGGGACTAGGCTACACTTTATTACATATAGCTTAATACACTCTTATTGAATGTACTCATTCATTTGGGCTACCACCTTTGTCCTTGCCTGAGGCCACCAGTGGAATATGTGATTCTGCAGCTGCAACAGTTTGTTTATCCAGTGCCGCGGCAGGAATGATCTGCTGTGCTGGATAATAAGGCTGAACCAAGAGTATTGGGGGGGGGGTCATCAACAAAACTGAACAAAAATACAAACGCAACATGCAACAGTTTAAAATATTTTGCTGAGTTACAGTTCATAGAAGGAAATCAGTCAATTGAAATACATTCATTAGGCCCTAATCTACCGATTTCACATGACTGGGAATAAAGTAATGCATCTGTTGGTCACGGATGCCTTAGAAAATAGGTAGGGGCGTGAATCAGAAAACTAGTCCGTATCTGGTGTGACCACCATTTGCCTCATGCAGCGCGACACATCTCCTTCGCATAGAGTTGATTAGGCTGTTGATTGTGGCCTGGGGAATGTTGTCCCACTCTTGAATGGCTGTGCGAAGTTGCTGGATATTGGCGTGAACTGGAACACGCTGTCGTACACGTCGATCCATAGCATCCCAAACATCCTCAATGGGTGTCATGTCTGGTGAGTATGTAGGCCATGGAAGAACTGGGACATTTTCAGCTTCCAGGAATTGTGTACAGATCCTTGCGACATTATCATGCTAAAATTTGAGGTGATGGTGTTGGATGAATGGCATGGTAATGGACCTCAGGATCTCTTCACGGTATCTCTGTGCATTGAAATTGCCATCAATACAATTAAATTGTGTTCGTTATCCGTAGCTTATGCCTGCCAATGCCATAACCCCACCGTCACCTTGGGGCAAACCGCTGACCCTCACAACGCCATATACGTCGTGGTCTGCGGTTGTGAGCCCAGTTTGACATACTGCCAAATTCTCTAAAACAACGTGGCAGAGAAATTAACATTAAATTCTCTGGTGGACATTCCTACAGTCAGCATGCCAATTGCACACACCCTTAAAACTTGAGACATCTGTGGTGTTGTGACAAAACTGCACATTTTAGAGTGACCTTTTATTGTCCCCAGCACAAGGTTAACCTGTGTAATGATCATGCTGTTAATCAGCTTCTTGATATGCCACACCTGTCAGGTGGATAGATTATCTTGGCAAAGGAGAAATTCTCACTAACAGGGATGTAAACAAATTTGTGGAACATTTTGAGAGAAATTAGCTTTTTGTGCGTATGGAACATTTATGGGATCTTTTATTTCATTTTACATTTTTGTTTGGTGTAGATTCAGCCTTTTTCTTACGCAGATGGTCGGGGAGCCGGAACGTAGAAGCCAAAATGGATATAATATCTGTCTAAAACGTAGTAATTTCAAACCTTGCTTACAATTGTATACTATCACGTCTCTCTATTATGCGTTGGAATACTTGTACAGATTTCCAAAATAAAAATCACTTGGAGCTGATTTCCTGGTGTTTAGTCTTTTATGTCCAACAATGAAATTTTTAAAATATATGTATGTATGTATGTATGGGGAACCTAGCCCTATACCATAAGAGGCTTAGTGGGAAGAGGGTGAGACGGACCATATGCACTAATGTGCAGAACACGCGCTGTGAGTGTGTCTGTCTGTTTTGGGTTGGATAGAATGTAAAAAATAATATTTAGCTTGGATGTGACAGAGTTGCTTGTTCACTCTGGCCAGTGATGCACAGCCTATTACTATGGTTCCCAATCCATCACTATGGTAATGTTGACATTGCTCTCAATGTCTGACATGCTTGCTTTGCTTATTATTCTAATTTGTTTTAATTTAACTAGGCAAGTCAGTTAAGAACAAATTCTTATTTACAATGACTACCCGCCAAACCCAGACGACGCTGGGCCAATTGTGCCTATGGGACTCCCAATCACAGCCGGTTGTGATACAGCCTGGAATTGAACCAGGGTGTCTGTAGTGACGCTTCTAGCACTGAGATGCAGTGCCTTAGACTGCTGCGCCACATGGGAGCCCAAAGTTTTTGTTAAATATGTAAGACTTATATAATATGTAACTTATTCAAACCACAGAATACATTTTAGAGGACTTTCTTTTGCAGTATGTTGAGGGCATTCAATAGCACAGTATTTAGGGCTTGGAATAGCCAGGGACATCATGATACGATATTATAACCATACTTAGGTGCTGATAGGATATGTATTGCAATTCTCACGATTCTATATGTGTTGCGATTCAGTACTGTGATTTTATTGCGATTCAATGTTCCAAACATATTGCTCACCATATGCCTACTACAAAGAGACGAGAGAGCCTGAGAAAACAAGTTTTGATTAGTCATGGAAATAAAAGTTCTGAAAACAAATTGGCTCCCTTTTTTAAAAAATAAAATGGAGAACTAGCTAAGAAGGGAAAATACTGGCATTTGGTGCAAACATACAGGCAACTAGTGCAAAAATAATATTCCAATATTGTCAAAACGATATATTGTCAAAATAATATCCCAGTATGTAACTGTTTCGATCCCCCCCCCCCATCTCTAACTGTATTCTGTTCCCATGTTTTGCTATATTCAGTGATGTGAAATACTCTGAACATTGCAGATAGAACTAGAACAAGTAGAGCAGACATGATTACATTTGCAGATAGAAATAGAACAAATAGAGCAGATATGATTAAATCGCTCCATATGATTTTGTTTGTTCTTTCTGACAGGCAATCCTATCTGTTTTACACAACATTTCAATCCGAACGTTCTCTAACATTACATTCTCCTGAAGAGATGTTGCTGTTAGAACAGTACTTTACTGCTCACTGTAGAATGAGGCCTGGCTTGTGACTCAACCAACAGTGACTTGGTCCTACCTCTGGAGGCCCCTCTCTCTCTAACCCCTTTAAGCCATAACTCCCTCATGGTTCAAGTTTATTCTTCTCATCCCAAAACAACACCGCTCTAAGCTCCAGGCTTGATCATAGAGTCCTGATTAGAAACACTTAGAGAAAATCAAAGGTGATTTGTCCCTTTCCCCTCACAAGTATCTTATTGGTCACAGTTTACCTCCCAGACACACATTCTATTCTAGGTAGTATGCTAGTGTGGACATTGGAACGTAAGCGTCTGACTGCACACGGGCCGTTCGTTATCTTGTCATGTGATATGAGGCCTGTGACACAGCCTATAGCCTAGGTCTGTAACTCAATTGATTTAGAACCATGTCTGGGGTCTTGTTACATTAAGACCAAACCAACACTTAACCCCAGAACTCTTGTTTAGTCTCAACGGGTCATTGTTGGACCACTGTGGTTGCGATCAATAGCTTGATTATGTGAACCCCACTGTCACCGTGGAAACTACAGTACCGCTGGTTGTCTGTTGATGGGTACATGACGGTGTTGATTAGGAAGCGCTAATTAGTATACCGCCATTGACCAGGCTGGCCTCATTTTTGACTCTCACGGCACAATAGGGGTTTGTTCTCTCTCTCTCTCCATTTGTTTGTAGATGCATGTGAATGTGTACCGTTAAAAGTCCAGAATCCTAACTGAATACCTCACCTCATGCCATTAATGAAAAAGCCGCCGTTTCAGATACAGTGAAAATCAAACGCTTACTGACAACTGCACTTTAGAATTAGATGGAGTGATGTTTTACTGTGTAGGGCGGGGGGGGACTCGGCACACTATTTTACAACACGGTGTGGTAGATTGAACATGGTGGTTAAACATTGTGCACTTAATGCTCTACTCATTGATGCATTGGTGCATGCTTATGCATTTTTAAAGGGAAGGCGAAGAATAAAGTAACCAACTAACCTGGTTTGCTCTGTTTGACCCCTGTAGGCTCGCATCTCCTTTGTGCGGGTGAAATACCTGTTCCTCACCTGGCTGACGGTGTTTGTCGGGGGCTGGGTGATCTATGTCCAGTATTCCAACTACACCGAGCTGTGCAGAGGACATGAGTGCAAGAACGCCATAGTGAGTACGGACACATCGGTCATATCCATGATCCACTTCGTTTTTGTTGTTGTCTTTTACATATTTTGCTGTATTTATTGATAGACAGGAGGAGTGTTTTGAACAGGCAGTGGAGCCAGATTGGTATGACAACACTGTGGGGGGGGGGCAGCAATCTCATAGCATCTCACCCATCGTCACAAGTGGTCCACCCTCTATAGATCTCACTTTGTAAAATCTGGTGTACTGTTGTAGAGAAATGGCAATGGAGAGAGAGACTAACTAACACTGACCCATGTCCACTGCCCCCCAGTGTGACAAATACAGGAGAGGCATCATTGACGGCTCGGCCTGCAGCAGCCTTTGTGACAAAGACACCCTCTACCTGGGCAGGTGCCTCTCCACCAGCCCCAACAACCAGGTGTGGTAACAGAGCGTGCACCCTACCTCTGAGCTGTTGTCTTGGTCGGTACCAAGTACAGGTCCAGGATCAGTAAAAACCAACCTTAGATCAGTGCATCCTCCTAGGACCCGGACCTACAGCCCTAATGTTGACTCAAGAAGGTGCTTCAGCAAGTTCCTGTATGTGGCCAATGGTTTTATTGAAGGGCGTGGTGTCTTCAGTAGAAGTTCACTACAGTATTTCCATGCACCGTCAGTTCAGGATAATAATCCAGTACCATCAGTTCTTCTTATCGACTGTAGGTGTATAAATAATGTAATGCCACTCTCTGGTTGTCCCTCTTGCCTGGGGCTCTCAGGTGTACACAGGTGGCTGGGGTGACGTGGACGGGGTGATCCGCTGCCAGGTGGGGGAGGTGCTGCACTATGAGCTGGGAGAGGAGCCGGAGCCCCGGAGAGAGGCTGCAGTCTTCGACAAACCCACCCGCGGAACGTCTGTGGAGAAGTTCCGCGAGATGGTCTTGAATCACCTCAAGGTCTTGGAACTATTGCCGCTTTTGACTTCAGCAGATGCTGTCGCAAATAATCAGCATACTGTTTTGACATGAGTTTTTGTCTCCATCGAAGTCCTTTGATGCTTTGGTTATTTATTGCACCAACATTTTTTTACCAGAAATCTGCTTAGTTTATAGAGGATACCAGCTAAACCTCTATGTCCTTCCTCCCACTTTCTCTCCCATCTCCAGTCAAAACTGGGCGAGCAAGCTAATCTGGCCAGCCTGGTGACCCAAATACTCAGCGTCGCCGACGGCAACAAGGACGGCCACGTTTCGCTCCCAGAGGCCCGTTCGGCCTGGGCTCTTCTCCAGTTGGACGAGGTGCTGCTGGGCCTTCTCCTCCAGGAACGGGGCCACACCCCTCGTCTGATGGGCTTCTGTGGAGACCTGTACGTGACCGAGAGGGTACCCTATGGCCCCCTTTACGGTGTCAGCCTCCCCTGGCCCCTGGAGGCCTGGGTCCCCAGTGGGGCCCGACGCAGCATGGACCAGTGGTTCACCCCCTCGTGGCCCCGCAAAGCCAAGATCTCCATGGGTCTCCTGGAGCTGGTGGAGGACATCTTCCACGGCAACTACGGCAGCTTCCTCATGTGCGACCTGAGCGCCGGCCACTTCGGCTACACGGACCGCCACGACCTCCGCCTCACCGACCCGCGGGCCATCGTCTCTGAGGATGCGTTCAGGCGAACCATGCGCGCGCTGCACTGCGAGAAGGATGACGACTGCTTGATGGGGGCGGACTGCCGGACGTCGTGCGACGTGGCTCAGAAACGATGCAGGGAAGAGGTGACCCAGCCCAACCTGGCCAAGGCGTGCAGGGCTCTGAGGGACTACCTCCTGAGGGGAACACCGTCGGAGCTGAGGGAGGAGCTAGAGAGGCAGCTGTATGCCTGCATGGCCCTCAGGGGCTCAGCGGGCCAGATGGACATGGAACACTCGCTCATCCTGAACAACCTCAAAGCTCTGCTGTGGAGACAGATCTCTCATACTAAAGACTCATGATGCTCAAAGAATTAAGAAGTAATTGACAAGTCTGCTACTGGCACAGTGGCTTGGTTAGAGGAGCCTTTGGGGAAATGATTTCTAAAAACTCAACCACTTTGGTGGATTGTTCATTCAAGACGTACTATATTGTTTTATCTACCACCCGTTTTTATGCTGCATAGCAGTTGTTTTGGCGGTGTAATTGCATTAGAGCTGTCAAATCCACAAGCGGCTCCTGGCATATACCTATTTGAAAGGAAATTGTGGTGGAACTACCTTTTTAGAAAGCTTTTTTCACAACTTTGTTTTGTAGTAAAACAGAGGAAGAAAAGTGTTTCCAGTGACATTGTGCAATTTTAACCAATTATAAGTAGCATTGGAAATCTTCCTTTTTTAAATTACTAAGTAACGTGCCATTTGCACATTTTGATGTTGGCGTGGTACTGGAGATAAATATTTTTTCCTTTTAGATAAATTAAAACGTTGTACAACTTCAAACACTAATTTCAGATGTAGTCTACACCTCGATTAGACGGATGAATGATTTTCAATTTGAGCATCATTTCTATATACCCTACACTTTCTCGTTCTGAACTTCTAACGCGAGTGGCTTCATGACAATCGAAAGCAGCCGCTCACCGATTTGACAGCTCCACCGCAGACACCGTCAAAACATTAGCTATGCGGGTGTCAGGCTATCACCGGTTAAAGCTTGATCCGATTTAATCTAGGCATGAGTCGTTGGATTACCACAATTCATATTCAGGATGCTGGGAAACTGTAGATATTTGCTGTTTATGAAGGAGCTCATGGAACATTTTGAAGCGATAGTATGAACTACACTTGCACATTACATGAAGACAATGTGACCAATATAGCTGAGGAATGCGTATATAAGTCTATGGCTTTGTCTTTCCTGCCATGATTTGAAATGACCAGTATTACCAGTTAGTCCATACCTTGACTGATCCATTGCTTTTAGATTCATGGGAAGTAGTGGAACGAGTGTATACTTCAGGAGGTAAGATACTGGGACGCATCCCATGGAGTCATCCACTTTGCTGGACGTTTCACCACCCTTCCTCACTTGATGATTTCTATTGGCATATAGCAGTGCTGCATCAAAACTGGACTAATAATTAGTCTCTTCTACACCCTCTGATAAATGCCAGTTTGCATACCATGTACATTTCTCAAACATTTGTCGTTTTCCACTATGTAGCATACTAGTGCCATATTCTGTACAAGCTAGAGATCATGCTGAAAACACCAGACTTGTTATCTTCCACTTAAGGAGGTAGTGTACATGAACTGCATTTGACTTGCTGTTTCTACGTTCTTTCAAACTTAAAACAAGGTCACACTGTACATCTTTTAAAATGCAGCTGTGACCTTCAGTTGAGGGATGAATTGCAATGTAGATGTATGTTTACCTTGAAGTTTGAACCAGCATGATTTTGCACAATAAAAACCACATACCACTCACCATTGTGGTCTCAGTCGAGTTGAAAGTGGATTATCCTGACCGTCTGTGCGTGCAGTGAGTATGAAAAAAATATGCACAGACTAAAAAAGGTTCGTAAAGGATGTTAAAAACGGAATGTGTGGGAGAACCTGCTAAATCAACTCATTCAATCACACCAGAATTTCCCTCAAATATAAAAACTGCAGTATACAGGAAGCCATTCTTGCAAACTGCCAGGACGGTGCTTCCGCAGGGAGCAAAGTGACGGTGAAACAAAGTCATTTGCAATACATTTATTAAGCCAGTGGTCCGTCTAACCATCCGCCGCCTCTGCTTCCTGTGCTCGTAGAAAGCTGGCCTTTTTCTGGGCAACGCGGTCCTTTCTCTGTGCCAACGAGAGTTTGGCGCGGTTCCACCTGCGACAAAAAAACAATACCCCCATTAACCATCAGCACAGCGAATGAGATTAAAGGCCGATAGCTCAATGTTGACGCTACCAGTGGAACTACAATATACAGTCGCTTCTCTCAGCCCCGTCTTGAAAGGACAATGGACATCAGCTGTTGCAAATGAAGGACCAACTACATTTTGCTCAGCATACTTCGTATCATCATAAAGAAGCACTACCCCAATGCACAATATGCAAATGTTCCCAAGTGTAAAGCCAGCAACTGTACCAAACCCACCTCTTCTTCTTGACGTCTTTTTTGGGTTTCTTTTCGTGGACTGGGTTCTCTCTAATGGCGGCGTGTGCTTTCTTGTACATCTGCTCTACCTGAAAGAACACATTGTTCAGGCGGAGGTAAGGTAAACAGTTCAGGACCAGGGTCCACAGAAAACCAACAAACAGCCCTTCAGCATTATCTGGTCATTCATCTCGCTTCTCTCAGCCCCGTCTTGAAAGAACAAAAAAAAAACATCAGCCGTCGCAAACGAAGGACCAACTACAATTTGCTCAGAGATCTTGGAATCATCATCAAGAAGCAGCGAATTTAAATAAGAGTTGACAAACCAACTGATACTCTCCCATTACAGGATCTGGAGTACAGGCTTTTCCATCACTAATGTCTGATTCAGTGGGCTGTGTAAAACGGCCTTACTGTGTCTGGCGTGACGCCGTTCTTTATGAAGCGGGAGAACTGTTTCTTGTAGGTGTCTTCGTCCTCCTCCATCAGGTAGCTCATGTAGTCCGACACGTTCATGCCCATGATGTGTTTGCGATGCATCTCTGCGTTGAACTCTTTGCTCTCCATGTCATAGCCTGGGAAACGTTTTGTGCTGAGGGGCGAGAGGTACCACACCGATTACTTTGGCCGATTTAGTGTACAGCGACTTTGAATAGCCATAAAAAAAACATTTTCCATAATCACATTTTAAAATGACAAAGTCTTATTGCAGAATTGATAGTCTAGTTTTGGGCAAACATTTTCCAGATGAAGTGCAAGAGAAGAGACGTGGACACATTTTGTATCTCCCGACAGGATCCGCAGTGAGGTGTTCAGCCTTCACTACAGGTTTATGAGAGAACTATAATAAATACTTTACCCCTCTGTGTTGGTCATATAGAACATTTCAAGTCCCAGATGGGCAAAAAAGGGGGATCCATATTCAGCTTCAACCTGCACTCAACTAACCTGTGAGGAATTGAGAGGCCACCGTCGACGGCGCCCTTTAGTGCTCCGAACACTTTGTTGCCCGTCGACGTCCTGGCGAGCCCGGCGTCTAGAAAACACGTGAAGGCCCCCGGCTGGCCGTCTATACTCTCCACGTTGAACTCATCTCCCGTCACCTCCACCTGGCCCTCGTACACCTGGTCCAGACCAAACTTGTTCAGCAGCTGAGGAGCGAGAGAGAACGATGTTTCATTAGAGAAATGCACATGTATATCCTCAAATAGTAGCTTGCTATACTGAAATGAATTCAATGATAGACGGGAGGCCACACAACTGTAAAAGCAGGTAAAGAATATCCCCATACCAGCGTCACAGGTTTCAACGGAAAAAAAGTATTTGAGAAAATGATAAGCTTCAGAAAACTGTACAAATTAAAACTGCATCCTGTACCAGTATCATTATCCGTCTTCCCTTTTCAGCATAATGATACTGGTACAGGATGCAGTTTTAATTTTAAATAATTTGCCAGTGCAGATGAATGGCTACGTATGTGTATCTCTATGGGATTGCCAAGGGTGTGTGCATGCAGCTATGCCTTCCTCTATGTGTATGAGCGTGAGGCGTGTGTATGCATACTGTATGTGTGTCCCTTACCCTGCGAGCCAGCAGTAGGCCTGTGCAGTAGGCTGCAGCATAGTTTGTCAGTCCCACTGTGATGCCGTACTTTGGCAGTTCATGGGAGTAGGCGGCACTGACAATCTGGTCACCCTCAATCTTGGCATAAGCAATCTGAAACAGAGATAGAAGTGGTGAGGGTCTGGATGTGGTAAAAAATTCTTAGAGCTGGGCAGGGACAAAAGCCTGCACACTGCACTCACCTGACAGCAGATATCTCTGTTGGAGAACCTCACAATCATCCTGTACTTGGGAGTGTTGTACTTGTTCTTGTCTTGTATGACCAGGCGCTTACGGGCAAAGTAGTCAGTCTTCCCCTCTGTCAAAGACAATCACACCAAACACACAACTGGCTAGTATGCCAGAATTAGCCAATCACTTGACTGTTTATCTTCAGCACTTCTAGTAGTTCATTCATCTCGCTTCTCTCAGCCCCGTCTTGAAAGAACAAAAAAACATCAGCCGTCGCAAATGAAGGACCAACTACAATTTGCCCAGAGATCTTGGCATCATCATCAAGAAGCAGCAAATGTATCACATTCAGACAACTGGTTAGTACGCCAGCATTTGTCATAATTTTTTTAAAAAAAAGGTATATTCTCCATTCTATTCAGTCAGTGGCTGCATTCCAAACACTTAACAGACACACACCCTCTCCCCTCGGGGCAAGTGAATTTTAAATGGACCACCCTTGCCCGGAAATTAGTCGCCAGCCGATTGTGTTGAGCTACTGTTAGCTTATGGGTGCTTTATATGCGCAACAGTCAATTTAATTAACTGTATAATTATTAATATACACCTACTGTATGACAGCTAACTAGCGTTAGCATGCCTAGCTGAAACTTTGAAGGAAAATGTTTCATTTCTACAATTTCCAAAAGCTAACCCAACAAAAACATTTACGAAACATGTTTGTGCATGAGTAGCCCAATTTCTAACGTATTTACTTTCGATTTTACTTACACTTGTATGTTGACTCCATGTTGAGGTTTTACGTTTTGCCGGACTTTTATTAGCGGATGTACAATCATCGCAAATTGAATTATGGGGTGTTTCAGGCCCGAAGTGTACATAATTGTACACTTGCAAACTCCATTAAAAACTAGGACTGAGGGGCTTACATTGCAAACTTCCCTTGCTTGGCTAATCAGTTACACCAAAGACAAATAGGGTGTGTCTTTTATGAGTTTGAATCACAGCCAGAAGTTGCCGAGAATATGATATATAAAAGGGTGCGTGAATGTGCATTACATATCAAGAAAAATGTACCTCGCCTTCTCCTGAATTTCACCTGGTATCTCTTGAAGTAGGCCTTACTTTTAACGACTTTCACAAAGCCCTGTAGAGAGAAAGAGGTGAGAGCTGCCATTGCAGACTTCTGGCGAATGGTTCAGGCGTGTCAGCTAACATGCAATACACATTTCTGCCGTCTGGGCCCCAAATAAAGTGCATAAGCACAATGAATATAATGTAGGCCAAACGCCACCAAGGATAATATGCCTGAGCTTCTCACAGAAACCACTTAAATGTCACCCCCCCCCCCCCCCCAACACTTTCCTGGTTGCCACTACTCTTGCTCAACAAAAAATGTAATCCGTCTCATCACAATTTGTCACTCCAAAATGACTGAGGTAGGGTGGCGTTTTACCCCAAGTTGGTCTACAATTGACCCGTTATATATTTAGCGCCACTCTCCGGTATGAAGTCACCGCAAATTGCAACGCATAATGTACTTAACATGCTGCCGCTAAGACTTCCGGGTTTAAAAATGGTACAGCTCGCGTGGATATTAGAAACGGAAAACGGGGATCCCCACCTTAACACATGTCATTAAACCTGCGATAGCAACGAATAGTTGTGCATTGACTGCTTGTACGAATACACGTTTCCATCCCTATGGCACTCATAACTTGAATGCGTCTCTAGAGTAATATTTCTCTGAGAACACAACATGCCCACTAGGTAAAAATATAGACTATTCTACTATGGGGTAGTCTGGCTTTCTATTCATTATTACAAGTTTTCCTTGCAGAGGAAAACTACACGTGGACTGTTGTAGCATATTCAAAGTGCACCTCGGCAGAAACTTTTTTCTTGTTCCATTTCTTTTTTGGTTGAGGGCAAAAGTAAACTAGCACGACTGTATGCATTACTATAGTGATTTCAGTACACAGTACAAATCAGGCAGAAAACAACGCGAAGGCAAAAGTTTAAATATTTTAGTTTTACCGTGGAGGCTGACGGAATTCACCGCCAGGCTTAATGGCATTTACCATCGTGTTCTCGTTGAAAACAATGACATCTGGTTTGCCGTCTACCTCGTACCATCTAAACACAGCATTTAGGCTGACATCGACAACAAACAGGTTTTTGTGCAATTGGAAATGTTGAGGTAGGCCTTCGAGCGCCATATCGCCACGCTGGAACCTAGCCTGCAGCTAACATACAGCAGACCGGCAAAAGTATGCTGCACAAATCCACCCTCATCCATTTCCAAAGAAACGACTATCCGACATGACAATGCATATTACATGTATACGCGGAACATGTTTAGGATTGTCAACATATGATGACAAAATACTGACCATTTTTGAAAATTTTCCAACTTCACAGTTGAAAGTCTTCCCAAGTAGCTGCAGAGTTGGTCAAAAATGCTGACGTCGCAGACAGGATACCGCTTTCTATGAATAGAAATGGTAAAGCACGCCACCTACTGGATGGGAGGAAAATTGTATGAATATTATTTTATTCGTCGTAGTCTCGGGAAATCCCAGACTTTAGTGCATTCCAAACACTTTAAAAGAAACACCGCATTCCCTCAATCCTCAAATTAACTGGACACATCGGATGAGGTTTACATGGCAGGGCGAGGGAGGAAGGAATGGGTTTTAAATGGACCGCCCTTGCCCGAAAATTCGTCACTCGATCATCCCGCCCTGATGTGATAATAGTAAAAATGATGGAGTTTGTTTTTGCATTTCCCGGTGCACCAGGTGAGTAAAACCTTCACTTAAGGGCCAAGGGAACGGTCTAAAATTAGCAAACTCAGCTCAACCGGGGTACCGGGTCATGCAAAACGAATCCCACCAATATCATAATTAACCCGATTCAGCCTGTCTCAATCGGAGGGGATTTACTTCGCCCAAAATCTGTCCGCGGGAGATAAACCCATTTTGTATGGCGGTCTATGAGAGTGTCGAATTATTTGATCGAATACACGTTTCGTAATGCTTAGGCGGTTACAAATGTACTTATACAGGTGGATGATGCTCGGGGCATTCCTGCAATTTTTAGAAAAACAACTTAATTGTGCCTGTTGTTCACACGTTTATCTGCCCTCTCATTGGCTAGAGTGGTCCCACCTGCTCTCTCCTGCCTTCAATCATTGAGGACATGTATTTCCATTAGAGCAGTCACTTGGCTATCTTGTCAGTATAATATATATTCTTTGTCTAAACGCAGCTTGTATAGGGCAACAGAACATTGTTCATGTGGGAGGCAACCTGTCTGCCTGGGGACTAGGGAGACTACTAGCCTCGGCCCCCAGATAAAAGCCTGGGCAGAGGGAAGAATATTACAGTCTCTGATGTCTCTCCTACCTGTGCAAGCAAGGTTGCAAAAAGTGAGTATTTTGCAAGACCTAATAACCTATTTTGGTCTCTCAATTATTAACTTCACCATAATGAAGGCAAAGCCACAATACACACAACACAGGAAATAAAACGACCACACTTTTAAACTACAGTCAAAGCAAATTCACAGTAAGCAAAGCATCCTTGTACTTCTACATGAACATTTCAAACAGTGTCTGGTGAAACCAGCTCTTTATTTGTGTACCCTCACACCAGATGGCACTGCAGTGGATAGCAGCCATTTTACAGGCTCCTGACCAGTTCTGCCATTTTGTGCTTTTTTTTATGCTCATAGTAACGTTTTTTTTGTTTTTGTTTTTTACATAATGTCTCCATTGTGTCATTGTAAATAAGATTGTGTTCTTAACTGGTTTGGCTAGTCAAATAAAAAAAATAAAAAGCTGAAGAATATACAGGGGTTGGAGTTGTAAAAACTATTGGTCGCTAAACCAGGAGAAAGGACAGACCATGTGAAAAACTGTTGGTCTCTAAACCCTGAGAAAGGACAGACCATGTGAAAAACTGTTGGTCTCTAAACCCTGAGAAAGGACGGACCATGTGAAAAACTGTTGGTCTCTAAACCCTGAGAAAGGACGGACCATGTGAAAAACTGTTGGTCTCTAAACCCTGAGAAAGGACAGACCATGTGAAAAACTGTTGGTCTCTAAACCCTGAGAAAGGACAGACCATGTGAAAAACTGTTGGTCTCTAAACCCTGAGAAAGGACAGACCATGTGAAAAACTGTTGGTCTCTAAACCCTGAGAAAGGACGGACCATGTGAAAAACTGTTGGTCTCTAAACCCTGAGAAAGGACAGACCATGTGAAAAACGGTTGGTCTCTAAACCCTGAGAAAGGACAGACCATGTGAAAAACGGTTGGTCTCTAAACCCTGAGAAAGGACGGACCATGTGAAAAACTGTTGGTCTCTAAACCCTGAGAAAGGACAGACCATGTGAAAAACTGTTGGTCTCTAAACCCTGAGAAAGGACAGACCATGTGAAAAACTGTTGGTCTCTAAACCCTGAGAAAGGACAGACCATGTGAAAAACTGTTGGTCTCTAAACCCTGAGAAAGGACGGACCATGTGAAAAACTGTTGGTCTCTAAACCCTGAGAAAGGACAGACCATGTGAAAAACGGTTGGTCTCTAAACCCTGAGAAAGGACAGACCATGTGAAAAACGGTTGGTCTCTAAACCCTGAGAAAGGACGGACCATGTGAAAAACTGTTGGTCTCTAAACCCTGAGAAAGGACAGACCATGTGAAAAACTGTTGGTCTCTAAACCCGGAGAAAGGACGGACCATGTGAAAAACTGTTGGTCTCTAAACCCTGAGAAAGGACAGACCATGTGAAAAACTGTTGGTCTCTAAACCCGGAGAAAGGACGGACCATGTGAAAGACTGTCTTCTCTAAATCCGGCTAGAAGGACCACGTAAAAACGGTTGTCTGGTACGCCCTCACCCGCTCTATACTTATAACTGATTGGTTTGGTTCTGTCCTCTATAGTGTTGTCCTGTTAGTACATGATGTTGAGGCCCATCACTGTACTCTTGGTAGTCACCACCGCACACTCGCAGACACAGCTGTTTCCCATTTGAAGATGTTTATATGATTTTGTCTGCAGTTTCCATTTGAAGATGTTTATATGATTTTGGTCATCCGAATGACTTGGAATCTTTTTGTTGTGGCTCTATAAGACAACGATATGAACACATGTAAACAGTATTAGTTAAGGGTTGTAACTACGCAATATACACATATGTACATGAATAAATGACAAATGGCATTACACTTATAACATGTCTATAAAGGGCTATAAACATAGCACCAATATAAACTGAAACAGTCACCTCTTAGAGAGAAAGAGAAGACAGACAATTACTTAGGGTGCCATAAATCCTGACCCTTTGTCAACCTTTCTCTCCAGCTTTGTGTGAGAATCTGTGGGCTGAGACCATATCAAATCTGCCTTGGCGCCACCAGGTTGTAAATTACCCTGCGCATGAGCAAGCTCCAAGAACTGTCTGGGATGACTCTGAAGCTCCCCATGACAGCGCAATAAAACACCTTAATAAAGGCCAGTAAAGGCCACTGTGTTAGCGTGTGCATGCAAAATACTATGTTTACCAATACAATAATTAAACCCTTTCGGCAAAACTCCTTGTGCAACCAATGCAATAACACTTATGGCAGTACGGAATAATACTACATGCAATAAACAATAGGCAAATCAGTATTGGCAACTCTAACATTGAAGAATAGTAACAGCCATACAGTAGAACATATGTCTGAAAGCTATCAAAGTAACAGGAAGTCATTGGTGGTAACTGCCTATTATTACACAGCATGTAAAAAAAACAATGTTGCACGCGCAACATTCAGACATTCGTGTTACTGCCGACAATAAAATGTCCTCAGAAACTTGTGTCTTCTCCCTTCGGATGATGACGATAACACACGGACCTGAGTGGGAGGGTGCAGTGTCCAGATGCACATTTCCAAGCGCTCTGATTGGTTGGGAATGGCAGGTCTATGATGGGTTAGGGATAACTTAGGTAGGCTGAGTAGCCAAACTAACAGGACTTAAGAGAAACTGAAAAATAAAAAGGAAAACTCTGCACACTTGTTATAATAAAATCACCTGGGATCATGAGAAGCAGTGTGCAGCGTTTTCCTTTGTATTTTACATAATCTCTGCCATCCTTTCCTATGACTGAAAACAGCTTCTGGTCATCAGAAAAGTGATCACTAACCTTGATTTGGATGACCATTTCTACTTCAACGAGTTGGCAGCAATAGACGTTCTGCTTACTCGGACCAGGCACTAATCCCCGGGACTCGAAAGAGGAAGCGATGGCGCAAGAGAGGCAGATGAGCCGGCATCCTAATGAGACTACGTTAGCGAGTAAATAAACTACCTCTACCCTCCATTCTGTTGCCGAACATACAGTCACAAGAGAACAAACTGGATGAGCTCCGTTCGAGACTATACTATCAACGAGACTATGCTATCGACGAGAATATTCTATGTTTCTTGAAGTCGTAGACAAACAAGGACATGGATTAGAATATGTTCCGGGATTATTCCAATGGTATTGAAGATTTTATCATATCAGTCACCGGCGTCATTAATAAGTGCATCGACAAAGTCTTCCCCACAGTAACCATACGTATATATCCCAACCAGAAGCCAGGCAATATCCGCACTGAGCTAAAGGCTAGAGCTGCCGCCTTCAAGGAGCGGGACACTAATCCGGATGCTTATAAGAAATCTTGCATCGACCTACAACGAGTCATCAAACAGGCAAAGCGTCAATAGAGGAATAAGATTGAATCCTACTATGTCGGCTCTGACGCTCGTCGTATGTGGCAGGGCTTGCAAACTATCACGGGTTACAAAGGGAAACAAACTGCCCAGTGACGCAAGCCTACCAGACAAACTGAATGCTTTCTATGCTGCAATTTAGGCAAGCAACACTGAACCATGCATGAGAGCACCAGCTGTTGCAGACAACTGTGTGATCTCGCTCTCCATAGCTGGTGTGAGTAAGACCTTTAAAAAGGTTAACACTCACAAGGCCACGGGACCAGACTGATTACCAGGTGTGTATTCAGAACATGTGTTGACCAGCTGGCAAGTGTCTTCATTGACATGTCAGAGGAAGGCCCTAAAAATTGTCAAAGACTCCAGCCACCCAAGTCATGGACTGTTCTCTCTGCTACCACATGGCAAGATGTACCGAAGATTGGAACCAACAGGACCATGAACCCTCAAGCCATAAGACTGATAAATAGTTAACCAAATAGCTACCCAGACTATCTGCATTGGCCATTTTTGCACAAACTCTCTTGACTTATCACATACACTGCTGCTACTGTTTATTATCTATCCTGTTGCCTAGTCACTTTCTGAATTGTTGTGAAGGGCCCGGGCGGTGCTCAGCGGTCAACGTCACCGGTCTTCAAGCCATCATTGATCCATTTTTTCATTTTCCATTGGTTTTGTCTTGTCTTCCTACACACCTGGTTCCAATCCCATTCATTATCCTGTTGTGTATTTAACCCTCTGTTTCCCCTCATGTCCTTGTCAGAGATTGTTTGTTTGTATTGGTACGCGTCGGGTCCTCATACCCACTTTGTTTTGCTTTGCTTTGATTATGTATTAAGGTTTTGGAGCTGTGTTTTTAAGTTATTAAACTACTCCATTATACCAAGTTCGATTCTCCTGCGCCTGATTTCCCTGCCACCTATACACACGTTGATGACAATTTGAGTGTTGGTGAGTAACTGGTTACATGTAATCAGTTTAAAAACATTTTTTAATGTAATCGTTTACATTACCAGCAAAACTATTGTAATCAGATTACAGCTACTTTTGAAAAACTAGATGATTACTTCTTGGATTAGGCCTACTTTTAAATTCAGAAAGGATGTTTGTGAAAAAATACACCTTTCTGTTTTCTCAATGACATTCAATTTAGCATTGAAAAAAAGGAGTACGTTTAAGTTTTTCCACTTGAACAAGTCTGAACACAAGTCAGAGAGAACTGATGGCACACTAAATGCATTTGATGGATCCTTTTTTGTCTTCTAATGCTCCTTAACGTGAACATAATATAAAAGTAACTGAAAGTAATCAGATTACGCTACAGAGTTGTTTTTTAATCCAAATTACTGATTACAATTTTGGACAGGTAACTACTAACTGTAACGGATTACCTTTACCCAACCCTGACTAACACCACTGGCTGTACTTAGTATGGGTGATAATCATGGAGGGTAAGTCACTGGCCTGCTTGTGCTCTTCCATCCTTCCTGTCCTCGGGCTTGTCCGGTGGGGAGATCTTCGTGGGATATACTCAGCCTTGTCTCAGTATTAAGTTAGTGGCCTGTTGATATCCCTTTAGTGATGCGGGGGCTGTGCTTTGCCAAAGTGAGTGGGGTTATATCCTGCCTGGTTGTCCCTGTCCGGGGGTAACTTTGCTGCAATAGTCTATGGGATGGGGGCTAGGGTTAGTCTGTTATATCTGGTGTAATTCTCCTGTCTTATCTGGTGTCCTCTGATCTTAGACATGCTCCCTTAAATTCTCTCTCTCTCTCGCCCCCCCCTTCTCGGAGGACCAGAGCCCTAGGACCATGCCTCAAGACTATCTGGCCTGACAACAACTGGCTGTCCCTAGTCCAGCTGGTTGTGCTGCTGACCCAGTTTCTGCTGTTCTGCCTGTGCCATGGAACCCTGACCTGTTCACCGGACCCTCCCACCCCGCACATGCTGTCTCGACCTCTAAACGCTATGTAAAGCCAACTGACATTAACTCCCGAGGTGCTGACCTCTTGCACCCTTTACAACCACTGTGATTATTATTTGACTCTGCTGGTCATCTATAAACGTTTGAACATCTTGAAGAACGATCTGGCCTTTATGGCCATGTACTGTTATAATCTCCACCTGGCTTTTTCTACCCAATGTGCCTCTACATCTGGGGTTTTAGGCTCAGTTTCTGTATAAGCACTTTGTGACAACTGCTGTTGTAAAAAGGGCTTTATGAATATATTTGATTTATTGATAATTTATAAAGTGGGCCGGGTCCTGGTACCTATGATCCAAATAAGAGCCAGGCAGAGCTGAGACCCAGTATCTTTGGTTATGCAATTTTTTTATTATCTGATGAAACATTGTTGCCCACATTTAATTTTCTTCAGTCAACATCACGAGAAAGCAACAGCAAAATCCGACAATCCCATAGTATAATTGTTTATCTATTCAATAGGTCAGCTCGTCACTGTAATGGTTTTCTGTGGACGAAGGATCGGACCAAAGCGCAGCGTGGTTAGAGTTCAACATGTTTAATAAAGACCATAAACGGGAACACTACAAAATACCAAAACAACAAATGTGAAAAACCGAAACAGTCCTATCTGGTGCATAGACACAAAGACAGAAGACAACCACCCACAAAACCCAACACAAAACAGGCTACCTAAATATGGTTCCCAATCAGAGACAATGACTAACACCTGCCTCTGATTGAGAACCATATCAGGCCAAACATAGAAATGGGAAAACTAGACACACAACAGAATGCCCACTCAGCTCACGTCCTGACCAACACTAAAACAAAGAAAACACAAAATAACTATGGTCAGAATGTGACAGTACCCCCCCCCCAAGGTGCGGACTCTGGCCGCAAAACCCAAACCTATAGGGGAGGGTCTGGGTGGGCATCTGTCCGCGGTGGCGGCTCTGGTGCAGGACGTGGACCCCACTCCACCATAGTCTTTGTCCGCTTTAGTCTCCTCCTAGGAACGGTGACCCTCGCCGCCGACCTAGGATTGGCAACCCTACTAAAGGGCTCCACTGAACTAAACAAACTCCTCCGGACTGAGGGGCAGCTCAGGACCGAGGAGCAGCTCAGGACCGAGGGGCAGCTCAGGACCGAGGGGCAGCTCAGGACCGAGGGGCAGCTCAGGACCGAGGGGCAGCTCAGGACCGAGGGGCAGCTCAGGACCGAGGGGCAGCTCAGGACAGAGAGGTAGCTCAGGCTGGTTGACGGCTCTGGCAGCTTCTGGCTGACTGACGGCTCTGGCTGACTACCGCCAGTCAGCCAGGAGCTGCCAGAAGCGCCAGTCAGCCAAGAGCCGCCAGTCAGCCAGGATGGAGACTCTAGCCAGGCGGGAGTCTCTAGCAGCTCTGGACAGGCGGGAGACTCTAGCAGCTCTGGACAGGCGGGAGACTCTAGCAGCTCTGGACAGGCGGGAGACTCTAGCAGCTCTGGACAGGCGGGAGACTCTAGCAGCTCTGGACAGGCGGGAGACTCTAGCAGCTCTGGACAGTCAGCGGATCCTGGCTGAATGGCGGCTCTGGCGGATCCTGGCTGACTGGCGGCTCTGGCGGATCCTGGCTGACTGGCGGCTCTGGCGGATCCTGGCTGACTGGCGGCTCTGGCTGACTACCGCCAGTCAGCCAGGAGCTGCCAGAAGCGCCAGTCAGCCAAGAGCCGCCAGTCAGCCAGGATGGAGACTCTAGCCAGGCGGGAGTCTCTAGCAGCTCTGGACAGGCGGGAGACTGTAGCAGCTCTGGACAGGCGGGAGACTCTTGCAGCTCTGGACAGGCGGGAGACTCTAGCAGCTCTGGACAGGCGGGAGACTCTAGCAGCTCTGGACAGGCGGGAGACTCTAGCAGCTCTGGACAGGCGGGAGACTCTAGCAGCTCTGGACAGACGAGGCGCACTGTAGGCCTGGTGCGTGGTGCCGGCACTGGTGGTACTGGGCCGAGGACACGCACCTCAGGGTGAGTGCGGCGGGGAGGAGGAACAGGGAGTACTGGGCTCTGGACACGCACAGGAAGCCTGGTGCGGGGGGCTGCCACCGGAGGGCTGGTGCGTGTAGGTGGCACGGGATAGACCGGACCGTGCAGGCACACTGGAGCTCTTGAGCACCGAGCCTGCCCAACCCTACCTGGTTGAATGCTCCCGGTCGCCCTGTGCGGTACATACCAGCTCCTCGTATCGGCCGGGCTAGAGTGGGCATCGAGCCAGGTGCCATGAAGCCGGCTCTACGCATCTGGTCTCCAGTGCGTCTCCTTGGGCCGGCATACATGGCACCAGCCTAGCCCTCGCCGCACTGGAGACCAGATGCGTAGAACCGGCTTCATGGCACCTGGCTCAATGCCCACTCTAGCCCGGCCAATACGAGGAGCTGGTATGTACCGCACCGGGCTATGCACCCGCACTGGGAACACCTTGCGCTCCACAGCATAACACGGTGCCTGCCCGGTCCCTCTCGCTCTCCAGTAAGCACAGGAAGTTGGCGCAGGTCTCCTACCTGGCTTCGCCATACTCCCTGTGTGCCTCCTCCAATAAATTTTTGGGGCTGACTCTCGGGCTTCCATCCGCGCCGCCGTGCTGCCTCCTCATACCAGCGCCTCTCTACCTTCGCTGCCTCCAGCTCTGCATTGAGGCGGCGATATTCCCCTGGCTGTGCCCAGGGTCCTCTCCCGTCTAGGATTTCCTCCCAAGTCCATTTCTCTAAATAGTGCTGCCTCTCCTGCTGCTGCTGCCTCTCCTGCTGCTGCCTGTTACCACACCGCTTGGTCCTACTGTGGTGGGTGGTTCTGTAATGGTTTTCTTCTGTAAACGAAGGATCGGACCAAAGCGCAGCAAGGTTAGAGTTCAACATGTTTAATAAAGACCATAAACGGGAACACTACAAAATACCAAAACAACAAATGTGAAAAACCGAAACAGTCCTATCTGGTGCATAGACACAAAGACAGAAGACAACCACCCACAAAACCCAACACAAAACATGCTACCTAAATATGATTACCAATCAGAGACAATGACTAACACCTGCCTCTGATTGAGAACCATATGAGGCCAAACATAGAAATGGGAAAACTAGACACACAACATAGAATGCCCACTCAGCTCATGTCCTGACCAACACTAAAACAAAGAAAACACAAAAGAACTATGGTTGGAACGTGACAGTCGCATTCTATGAGCGAAAATAATATCCTCTCAAAGCGCACTCAAATTGCGAGTGCCGCACAGAACAGAATTCATGCCCAGTCATTGTACAACATTCTTAATGCAGTTGCGGGAAAACACACCTCTGAAAAGAGGAAGATTACAGAGCTATTTAGTGTTACTACACTTATTTCTCAAATCCCCAAAATATGCAAACTGCACCATTTTAGAATCAGTGTTTTCTCTGGTATAATGGCGTTCACAAACATTGAATGTGCATTCCGCCACCTACTGTATGGGTAGTAAACTGTATAGAACCAGAGTTTATAGCAGCAGCAGCTGCAGCATTGGCACAATGGCGTTGAATGCGTAGTGGAGACCGGGGCTGAATGTACCAGGTAGGCCTACATAATATTCACGCTACATGATTCTTGGCTGAGTGCTGACTGGGAATACAGATATGCATCTGTTGGTCACAGATACCTTTAAAAAACTAAAGGTAGGGGTGTGGATCAGAAAAATAGTCTTGTGTGACCACCATTTGTCAGGCAGCGCGACACTTCTTTACATAGAGTTGATCAGGCTGTGCGAAGTTGCTGGATATTGGCCGGCACTGGAACACACTGTCGTACACGTCAATCCAGAGCATCCCAAACATGCTTAATGGCTGACATGTCTGGTGAGTATGAAAGCCATGGAAGAACTGGGACATTTTCAGCTACCAGGAATTGTGTTCAAATCCTTGCTACATGGGGCCGTGCATTATCATGCTGAAACATGAGGTGATGGCGGCGGCTGAATGGCATGACAATGGGCCTCAAGATCTCATCACAGTATCTCTGTGCATTCAAATTTCCATCTATAAAATGCAATTGTGTTCGTTGTCCATAGCTTAAACCTGCCCATACCATAACCCCACTGCCACCATGGGGCACTCTGTTCACAACGTTGACATCAGCCAACCGCTCGCCCACACGACACCATACACACTGTCTGCCATCTGCCAGGTACAATTGAAACCGGGATTCATCCGGGAAGAGCACACTTCTCCAGGTGCCAGTGGCGATCCAAGGTGAACATTTTTCCATTGAGGTCAGTTACTACGCTGAACTGCAGTCAGGTCCCTGGTGAGGACGACGAGCTGGCAGATGAGCTTCCCTAAGTGTTTCTGACAGTTTGTGCAGAAATTCTTCAGTTGTGCAAACCCACAGTTTCATCAGCTGCCCTGGTGGCTGGTCTCAAATGATCCCATAGGTGAAGAAGCCGGATGTGGAGGTCCTGGGCTGGTGTGGTTACACGTGGCCTGCGGTTGTGAGGCTGGTTTGACGTACTGCCAAATTCTCTAAAATTACATTGGAGGCAGCTTATAGTAGAGAAATAAACATTAAATTCTCTGGCGACAGCTCTGGTGCACATTCCTACAGTCAGCATGCTAATTGCACACTCCCTCAACTTGAAACATGTGATGCATTGTGTTGTGTGACAAAATTGCACATTTTAGAGTGGCCTTGTATTGTCCCCGGCCCAAGGTGTACCATAGTAATGATCAAACTGTTTAATCAGCTTGTTTATATGCCACACCTGTCAGGTGGATGGATTATCTTGGAAAAGGAGAAACGCTCACTGACAGGGATGTAAACAAATGTGTGCACAACATTTGAGAGAAATACTATTTTTGAGTTTATGGAACATTTCTGGGATTTTTTAAATTCAGCTGATGAAACACGAGACCAACATTTTACATGTTGCGTTTATATTGTGTTCAGTGTATGTAAGTATAGCCACTATGCTGCATCAGTTGAGCTGCAACAAGTGATAATGCTTATTGTTAAATATTACACCTGCCTGATAATATGGACCAATATGTTATTGGGCTCATTCCTTCATTTTGTCCTTTTTAAAAAAGTCACAGGAATTCACCTTCTCACAGTTATAATCTCCACAGACCGCCTGCCTGTATGCTGTGATATGTGCTTTTAGTATATTATATCAGTAACACTTTACTTAACCATGTCATTCCAGCTAACATAATTTGTCATAACCTGTCAGAATATGGTCACACCACCGTCATGACCCATATATTTACACCTGTTGAGACATATATTGTGTTATTTTATGGCAGAATATGACACCCGCAAAAAAAAGTGTCAAAACCCACATTTATTCAAATGTATTTTTTCACTACCAAGAAGTTTCCTTTCTTTCGAAAGTTTGTTTCTTAAATCCTTCGTTGTTGTAATGAATTCTCTAAAGTCATGTTTTTACACTTTATGACACTGTCAAGAAGCATTATGACCATCAGAATCGTATAAGCCAGATAGGCCTATCACGTACATGCCCTTATGTCAGTCATCCGTCAAAAAGAGGGTGTCTTGTCCTGCTCCTGAAATCTGCTCCTGTATTCATCCCAGTCATCAGCAACAGAGAATTGGTGTAGGTGCATGTCTGACATAACGTGTGCGCAATTACAATGACTATTTAATATGGTACATTTCAGAAAATGTTATATAACTTAAAAATACTGTTGACAAGTAGACTACGGTGTAATGGAATGTTGGTTTCTTTGGGAGGGGGGATAGTTTTTGGGGGGAGCAACTAAAGCTCATTCCCTGCGTTTCTAGCCATCTCTATTTAGAACAAAAAGTAAGCAAAAATGGCCACTGTCATCAAGCTAGGTAAGAGACCATTATTCAGTATGTTTAAGTGATTGATAAGACTGAACTAGATCAATGATAATTCAATAATCAACATTGGTGTTGGACCTTTAACAAATAGCCTTACAAATGAACAACTCTTACAAATAAGGTACAAAGACCTATGTGTTGATTATCTTTATTAAGACATCCTTTATATCAAATTTTAGCCACACCGCCCAGCCAGCCAGACCCGCATGCACGCCCGAACCCCACCAGTCTAGTCAAAAACTCAACTCTGTCCCCAAAAATGTCCTTCCCATTGTTTTTTTATGTCTCAAGAGAAAGGTTTGAAAAACAGAAGTTTAATAAAAACACACAAAAACAGTACATTCTCCATATAATTAATATCATATAGTGCTGTAAAGCTCTTTTTACTTACAAACAATGTAGCTGGGTCACCCCGTCCTGCCCCTAGGGGTCTACGGCCCTGCAGCGCCCCAACCCAACACACCCCACTCAACTTTAGGATATTGGTGTGTTAGGCCAAGGCCAGAGTGACAACCAACAGTACGGCAGACCCCCAGGGCCAGGACTGAGCAGCCCAGCAGGTAGGGATTGCCTAAATAGGTAATCAAATCTAGCGATACATAACTTGGCGGGTATGAGCATTGTGCCAGTAACCGAAAGGTTGCTGGATCGAATTCCCGAGCTGACAATGTAAAAATCTGTCATTCTGCCCCTGAGCAAGGCAGTTAACCCACTGTTCCCCGGGCGCCGAAGACGTGGATGCCGATAAAGGCAGCCCTCTGCACTTCTCTGATTCAGAGGAGTTGGATTGAATGCAGAAGACACATTTCAGTTGATTGAATTCAGTTGTACAACTGACTAGTTATCCCCCATTCCCCTTTCCCCCTTGACATTTATGCAGTCCATTGTGGGAGGATAACCAACCTTCCAGTTAATGGCAAAGCATTTCTTAGCTGTTATAAATACTACGTTACACAGTTTCTTCTGATAACAGTCTCCAGTATCAACATTTCCAAGCAAACAAAAACAGGGAGAAGGGTGAATCTGTAGACATGCTGAGATAAAACATACTCTTTGCCAGAATTCAGCCAGCCTTCACAAGATCATAACATACAAATATGTCCTCTTTTGTGTTTTACACTTCCAGCAGAATAACACAATGTCTGAGTGCAGGATTTCACTGGTTTCACTGGCATATGGTACATTCTATGGTCTTAAACTGCAGTAATTTATGTCTTATATCTTATATGAACATGATTGGGCATTCTATCATAGAGTATCTTTTCTTTCACTCAAGTATGACAATGATGTACTTTTCCCACCACTGCTGTATCATGTGTCAAGTAAAGTGGTACCATTATATGTCTTGGTAAATGTAATTGTACCGGCTTACATTTACCAAGACACCAGCAGAGAGCAGCAGCAACCCATTTCAATGTACAGTAAGTAGCCCTACAGTTTGTGATCTCAGAATAAGGCATTTGAGCCACTCCCTAGGCTACATGCTAAACATGTAGCTATACATAGTGAACTAGGCAGTTGTGACAGTACCCCCCCTTGACGCGTGGCTCCAGCCGGGGGGGCGACCCGGAGGACCTCGGGACGACCCGGAGGGAGAGGCGCAGGGCGATCCGGACGAAGACGGTGGAACTCCTGCAGCATTAAAGGGTCCAACACGTCCTCGACCGGAACCCAGCACCTCTCCTCCGGACCGTACCCCTCCCACTCCACGAGATACTGAAGGCGACGCCTCGAATCCAGTATGGAGCGGAGTACACCGAACAGAGTACACCGGGGCCCTCTCATCTCCAGAGGAGGTGGAGGAACCTCTCGCACCTCACTCCTGGAGTGGACCAGCCACCACCGGCCTGAGGAGAGACACATGGATCAAGGGGTTGATACGCTAATCGGGGGGAGGCTGTAACCTATAACAAACCTCAGTCACTCCTCAGGACTTTAAATGGCCCCACAAACCGTGGACCCAGCTTCCGGCAGGGCAGGCAAAGGGGCAGGTTTCAGGTCGAGAGCCAGACCCGGGCCTCACTGCGGTGGCGGTCCGCGTTCTCTTTTTGGCACAGCACGACCCGCTGAAGATGAACACGGACAGCTTCCCGTGTCTCCTCTGCATACCTGAACCAGTCGAGCAGGGGCCTCGGTCTGACTCTGATGCCACGGTGCCAGAACCGGCTGGTAGCCCAGTACGCACTGGAAGGGAGAGACATTAGTGGAGGAGTGGCAAAGCGAGTTCTGTGCCATCTCGGCCCAGGGCACGAACACCGCCCACTCCCCCTGCCGGTCCCCACTCCCACATCCTGGTTTACTCTCTCCACCTGCCCATTACTCTCGGGTGAAACCCTGAAGTAAGGCTGATCGAGACCCCCAGATGTTCCATGAATGCCTTCCAGACCCTAGACATGAATTGGGGACCTCTATCAAACACTATATCCTCAGGCACCCCGTAGTGCAGGAAGACGTGCGTAAACAAGGCCTCCGCAGTCTGTAGGGCCGTAGGGAGACCGGGCAGAGGGAGGAGAAGACAGGACTTCGAGAACCTATCCACAATGACCAGGATCACGGTGTTACCATGTGAGGGAGGGAGATCGGTTAGAAAATCCACCGACAGGTGCGACCAAGGCCGTTGTGAAACGGGTAAGGGGTGTAGCTTCCCTCTGGGCAGGTGCCTAGGAGCCTTACACTGGGCGCACACTGGGCAGGCGGAAACATAAACCCTCACGTCCTTAGCCAAGGTAGGCCACCAGTACCTCCCGCTCAAACAGCGCACTGTCCGACCGATCCCAGGATGACCAGACAAGGGTGAAGTGTGGGACCAATAGATCAACCGGTCACGAACAGCAGACTACAGATGCCCTGTGCATTGACTCAATCTCTGTGGCTATGAGTGGTAGCGGGTAACTATAACTCACATTGATCTGGTTCAGACCCAGATAGTCAATACACGGGCGCAGATCTCCCTCCTTCTCCTTCACAAAAAAATAATTTGAGGAGGCGTGTGAAGTGGATGACCGAATGTACCCCTGACGCAGTGATTCGGAGACATATGTTTCCATAGCCTCTGTCTCCGCCTGTGAGAGGGGATACATGTGACTCCTGGGAAGTGCAGCGTCTACCAGGAGATTTATCGCGCAATCGCCTCGTCGATGAGGTGATAATTGAGTCGCCTTCTTTTTGGAGAAGGCAAGAGCCAAATCGGCATATTCAGGGGGAATGCGCACAGTGGAGACCAGGTCTGGACTCTCCACTGTAGTGGCACCAACGGAAACCCCTAAATACCTCCCTGTGCACTCTCGCGACCACCCCGTGAGAGCCCTCTGTGGCCAAGAAACAGTGGGGTCATGACAAACTAACCAGGGTAGGCCTACCACTGGATACACAGGAGAGTCAATAAAGAAGAGACCAATTCTCTCCTTGTGACCCCCCTGCGTCACCATGCCCAGAGGAGTGGTGGCCTCCCTGATCAACCCTGACCCTAATGGTTGACTATCTAAGGCGTGAACGGGGAAAGGCACAGCCACGGGAACAATGGGGATCCCTAAACTATGGGCGAATTATCTATCTATAAAATTCCCAGCCACGCCTGAATCTACGAGCGCCTTATGCTGGGAATGCGGGGGAAAAAAGTTACATACACAAACATATGTGCGACAGAGGGCTCTGGGTGAGAATGGTGCCGGCTCACCTGGGGTGACGCCAGAGCGCCTTGCCCGATGCCCAGAGGAACCAACCCTGCACCGACCGGCAGTGTGACCTCTGCGGCCACAGATGGTGCACGAGTTGAAACCCCCTCCGGTCTCCCTGCGCACCGCCCCTCCCAGCTCCATGGGTATCGGAGAGGGGGTGCGGGGGGATGGAACCAACAGACCCCGATCTGAACGTCTGTAGGCAGCCAGCAGGTTATCCAGCCGGATGGACAGGTCCACCACCTGGTCAAACGTGAGTGTGGTGTCTCTGCAGGCCAACTCCCGTTGGATGTCCTCTCGCAGACTACAGCGATAATGGTCGATTAGGGCCCAGTCGTTCCATCCAGCGCCCGGCAGCCAGGGTCCAAAACTCCAGGGCGAACTCCTGGGCGCTCCTCGTCCCCTGCCTCAGATGGAATAGGCGTTCACCCGCTGCTCTACCCTCGGGCAGGTGGTCCTCAAACTGGTCCAACGCCGCAACTCCCTCTCTCCACACAGCGTTGGCCCACTCCAGGGCTTTCCCGGTGAGGCATGAGACGAGGTCCAGCTGCAAGAGGAACCCCTGGCAGTTTGCAGCTGTCCCATTGTATTCCTGGGGTAGGGAGAGACGAATCCCACTGGGACCAGGAGAAGGAGGGGCGCGTAGTGGAGACCCCGGCTGTGCTGGTGGAGGTGCTGGGAGAACTCCCTGTCTCTCCCAGCGGTCCATTGTCTGGACAACGCGGTCCATGGCGGTGCCAAGATGGTGGAGCATTGCTGCGTGCTCCCGGGTGCGCTCCTCCAACCCTATACCCGGGGTACCTGCTCATGCTACCTCTATAAATTTGGTCCAGTATTCTGTAAGGGGTGCGTACTGGCGGCAGAGAAGTCAGATGCATTCGAGCAAAAACGGTGTTTCCAACGGCTCAGTTTAATCATTTAAAATACACTGGAAAACAAAACAATCAAGAAATGGGAACATAACCTGACCCACACCAGCCATAACGTGCACAAGCACTTACAATAAACAATACCGAACAAGGACATGGGGGGAACAGAGGGTTAAATACACAACATGTAATTGATGGGATTGAAACCAGGTGTGTGGGAAGACAAGACAAAACAAATGGAAAATGAAAGGTGGATCAGCGATGGCTATAAGACCGGTGACGTTGACTGCTGTACGTCGCCCGAACAAGGAGGGGGACCGACTTCGGAGGAAGTCATGACAGCTAAGCTGTATATTACCTTAATTATTACATGTTTTGTCTTTACACGGTCAAATAACTCAAGCATAGATTGGTAACTTTTTCTAATTTCGACATACAGAAACTGGCCATGAGTAACTTGGTCAAAAAGAATGGCACTAATTGGCCAGTAGGGGGTTCTGTTATAAGCAGTCTCACTTAAACCCTCATATCCGTCACCCCGTTTTAATCTAGAGACCTGAAACTTTGTATGTAGGTGGTTTTCCTCATGGTGAAAAAATGTCCCTCAAGGACCCATAAGGTCCATCAGCATAGATTTTCCTCCACCTTGGAAATTTTGGAAAACGTTTCCGCTCATGAGCAATGAGTCCAAATGACACCAACTTCGGTATTAATTAAGTTTTAGAAAAACTAAGGGATTGGTTAAGAGATGGCTGAATTATTGATAAATCAGGAAATAATTTAAATCCTTTGTAAATCCACTCCACAATGGCCTATCAACTTGAAAAGTTTAGGATAATCACAGACATTACCACAATGAACCTTGTTAAGTTTGGCATTGATATCTTAAATTCACAATTCACTTTTTTGACGATGTAATGTTACTATGTAACGCTAATGCTTAAAATAATCCATAAAATATCTTCTTCTCATAGACTAAAAGTCAGATTCACTCCAAACATACAGGAACTCAAATCCTTCTGTTCACCTGATTTAGAATTCCTCACAATCAAATGTAGACCGCATTATCTACCAAGAGAATTCTCTTCGATTATAATCACAGCCGTATATATCCCCCCCCAAGCAGACACATCGTTGGCTCTGAATGAACTTTATTTGACTCTTTGCAAACTGGAAACCATTTATCCGGAGGCTGCATTCATTGTAGCTGGGGATTTTAACAAGGCTAATCTGAAAACAAGACTCCCCAAATTTTATCAGCATATCGATTGCGCAACCAGGGGTGGAAAGACCTTGGATCATTGTTACTCTAACTTCCGCGACGCATATAAGGCCCTGCCCCGCCCCCCTTTCGGAAAAGCTGACCACGACTCCATTTTGTTGATCCCTGCCTACAGACAGAAACTAAAACAAGAGGCTCCCACGCTGAGGTCTGTCCAACGCTGGTCCGACCAAGCTGACTCCACACTCCAAGACTGCTTCCATCACGTGGACTGGGACATGTTTCGTATTGCGTCAGACAACAACATTGACGAATACGCTGATTCGGTGTGCGAGTTCATTAGAACGTGCGTTGAAGATGTCGTTCCCATAGCAACGATTAAAACATTCCCTAACCAGAAACCGTGGATTGATGGCAGCATTCGTGTGAAACTGAAAGCGCGAACCACTGCTTTTAATCAGGGCAAGGTGTCTGGTAACATGACCGAATACAAACAGTGCAGCTATTCCCTCCGCAAGGCTATCAAACAAGCTAAGCGTCAGTACAGAGACAAAGTAGAATCTCAATTCAACGGCTCAGACACAAGAGGCATGTGGCAGGGTCTACAGTCAATCACGGACTACAGGAAGAAATCCAGCCCAGTCACGGACCAGGATGTCCTGCTCCCAGGCAGACTAAATAACTTTTTTGCCCGCTTTGAGGACAATACAGTGCCACTGACACGGCCTGCAACGAAAACTTGCGGTCTCTCCTTCACTGCAGCCGAGGTGAGTAAGACATTTAAACGTGTTAACCCTCGCAAGGCTGCAGGCCCAGACGGCATCCCCAGCCGCGCCCTCAGAGCATGCGCAGACCAGCTGGCCGGTGTGTTTACGGACATATTCAATCAATCCCTATACCAGTCTGCTGTTCCCACATGCTTCAAGAGGGCCACCATTGTTCCTGTTCCCAAGAAAGCTAAGGTAACTGAGCTAAACGACTACCGCCCCGTAGCACTCACTTCCGTCATCATGAAGTGCTTTGAGAGACTAGTCAAGGACCATATCACCTCCACCCTACCTGACACCCTAGACCCACTCCAATTTGCTTACCGCCCAAATAGGTCCACAGACGATGCAATCTCAACCACACTGCACACTGCCCTAACCCATCTGGACAAGAGGAATACCTATGTGAGAATGCTGTTCATTGACTACAGCTCGGCATTCAACACCATAGTACCCTCCAAGCTCGTCATCAAGCTCGAGACCCTGGGTCTCGACCCCGCCCTGTGCAACTGGGTACTGGACTTCCTGACGGGCCGCCCCCAGGTGGTGAGGGTAGGCAACAACATCTCCTCCCCGCTGATCCTCAACACTGGGGCCCCACAAGGGTGCGTTCTGAGCCCTCTCCTGTACTCCCTGTTCACCCACGACTGCGTGGCCACGCACGCCTCCAACTCAATCATCAAGTTTGCGGACGACACAACAGTGGTAGGCTTGATTACCAACAACGACGAGACGGCCTACAGGGAGGAGGTGAGGGCCCCTCGGAGTGTGGTGTCAGGAAAATAACCTCACACTCAACGTCAACAAAACTAAGGAGATGATTGTGGACTTCAGGAAACAGCAGAGGGAACACCCCCCTATCCACATCGATGGAACAGTAGTGGAGAGGGTAGCAAGTTTTAAGTTCCTCGGCATACACATCACAGACAAACTGAATTGGTCCACTCACACAGACAGCATTGTGAAGAAGGCGCAGCAGCGCCTCTTCAACCTCAGGAGGCTGAAGAAATTCGGCTTGTCACCAAAAGCACTCACAAACTTCTACAGATGCACAATCGAGAGCATCCTGGCGGGCTGTATCACCGCCTGGTACGGCAACTGCTCCGCCCTCAACCGTAAGGCTCTCCAGAGGGTAGTGAGGTCTGCACAACGCATCACCGGGGGCAAACTACCTGCCCTCCAGGACACCTACACCACCCGATGTCACAGGAAGGCCATAAAGATCATCAAGGACATCAACCACCCGAGCCACTGCCTGTTCACCCCGCTATCATCCAGAAGGCGAGGTCAGTACAGGTGCATCAAAGCTGGGACCGAGAGACTGAAAAACAGCTTCTATCTCAAGGCTATCAGACTGTTAAACAGCCACCACTAACATTGAGTGGCTGCTGCCAACACACTGACACTGACTCAACTCCAGCCACTTTAATAATGGGAATTGATGGGAAATGATGTAAATATATCACTAGCCACTTTAAACAATGCTACCTTATATAATGTTACTTACCCTACATTATTCATCTCATAGGCATACGTATATACTGTACTCTATATCATCGACTGTATCCTTATGTAATACATGTATCACTAGCCACTTTAACTATGCCACTTTGTTTACATACTCATCTCATATGTATATACTGTACTCGATACAATCTACTGTATCTGCCTATGCTGCTCTGTACCATCACTCATTCATATATCCTTATGTACATATTCTTTATCCCCTCACACTGTGTACAAGACAGTAGTTTTGGAATTGTTAGTTAGATTACTTGTTGGTTATTACTGCATTGTCGGAACTAGAA
Organism: Oncorhynchus clarkii lewisi; assembly: GCF_045791955.1. Taxonomy (NCBI): domain Eukaryota; kingdom Metazoa; phylum Chordata; class Actinopteri; order Salmoniformes; family Salmonidae; genus Oncorhynchus; species Oncorhynchus clarkii. The sequence continues at coordinate 10,833,511 of NC_092174.1, read as the reverse complement.
GCACAAGCATTTCGCTACACTCGCATTAACATCTGCTAACCATGTGTATGTGACAAATAAAAATTTGATTTGAAATTTGATTTGATTTGATTTGAAATTTGGTCTTTAGACTCATCACAATAGTCCTTAAAGAGTTTGAGAAAATAACGTTGATGCATTGAAAGATGGCCACACGATACCAGTAGATGCATATTAGCACACATGCTAATGTAACACTGGTGCTCAAAATCATCTGCAATCATCTTCACCTCATTAACCCTACATGAGATTCACTCCAGATATTGTGTTTAGACATTACATCAGTCTTTAATGGTTTTGAGAAAAAAGTAGCTGCATTCAAAAATGTCCACACTGTACCTATAAGTGCACATTAGCACATATGCTAATGTACAATTATTAAAAATGTTAACCATAATCCAGATTGACTCCAGATTTGGTATATACCCTACCGGTCAAACGTTTTAGAACATCTACTCATTCAAGGCTTTTTCTTTATTTTTTTACCATTTTCAACATTCTAGAGTAATTGTGAAGACATCAAAACTATGAAATAACACATATGGAATCATGCACTAACCAAAAAAGTGTTAAACAAATCAAAATATATTTGAGATTTGAGATTTTTCAAATAGCCACCCTTTGCCTTGATGACAGCATTGCACACGCTTGGCATTCTCTCAACCAGCTCATGAGGTGCACAGGCGTGCCTTCTTAAATGTTTATTTGTGGAATTTCTTTCCTTAATGCGTTTGAGACAATCAGTTGTGTTGTGACAAGGTGTGGGGGGGGGGGGGGGGGTATACAGAAGATAGCCTTATTTGGTAAAAGACCAAGTCCATATTATGTGAAGAACACCTCAAATAAGCAAAGAGAAATGACAGACCATCATTACTTTAAGACATGAATGTCAGTCAATCCGGAAAATTTCAAGAACTTCGAACGTTTCTTCAAGTGCAGTCGCAAAAACCATCAAAAGCTATGACGAAACTGGCTCTCATGAGGAACGCCACAGGAATGGAAGACCCAGAGTTACCTCTGCTGCAGATGATACATTTATTAGAGTTTCCAGCCTCAGAAATTGCAGCCCAAATAAATGCTTCACAGAGTTCAAATAACGGACACATCTCAACATCAACTGTTCAGAGGAGACTGTGTGAATCAGGCCTTCATAGTCCAATTGCTGCAAAGTTACCACTACTAAAGGACACCAATAAGAAAAAGAGACTTGATTGGGCCAAGAAACACGAGCAATGGACATTAGACTGGTGGAAATCTGTCCTTTGGTCTGATGAGTCAAAATTTGCGATTTTAGGCTCCAACCACTGTGTCTTTCTGAGACACAAAGTAGGTGAACGGATGATCTCAGCATGTGTGGTTCCCACCGTGAAGCATGGAGGAGGAGGTGTGATGGTGTGGGTTTGCTGGTGACACTGTCTGTGATTTATTTAGAATTCAAAACACACTTAACCAGCATGGCTACCACTGCATTCTGCAGCGATACACCATCCCATCTGGTTTGCACTTAGTGGGACTATCATTTGTTTTTCAACAGGACAATGACCCAACACACCTCCAGACTGTGTAAGGGCTATTTGACCAAGAACCAGAGTGATGGAGTGCTACATCAGATGACCTGGCCTCCACAATCCCCGGACCTCAACCCAATTGAGATGGTTTGGAATGAGTTGGACTGCAGAGTGAAGGAGAAGCAGCCAACAAGTTCTCAGCATCAAGACTGTTTGAAAAGCATTCCTCGTGAAGCTGGTTGAGAGAATGCCAAGAGTGTGCAAAGTTGTCATCAAGGAAATGGTGGCTACTTTGAAGAATCTAAAATCCAAAATATATTTTGATTTGTTTAACACTTTTTTGGTTGCTACATGATTCCATATGTGCCATTTTATTGTTTTGATGTCTTCACTATTATTCTACAATGTAGAAAATAGTAAAAATAAAGAAATACCCTTGAATTATTAGGTGTGTCCAAACTTTTGACTGGTACTTTATATATATGTTTTTTTTTTAAAGAAATCACCATCTCACAAACTGCATTGTGAAATATCTTCAGACTCATGAGAATGTTGAGTTGAATTTAAGAACGCTTAATGTCCAAATAATCAGTCAGTTCCTCATTGGTGGATGGAGACAGAATTTCCAACAAATCTGTGAACTCTATTTGACCTTTTTTTTTTTTTTACAGCAGCAGCCACCTATTATGAGTGAATTTAAAAGTAACTTCTGCCCACAGGTCTGAGTCAACATATGAGTCTATTTCCACTGATCAGAGTGTGAGCCATTGTGAATATATTAAGCTGCGTCATCATAAGAGGTTGTGTCAATATAACATGTCTTGGATGTACACACCCTGCTGGACGTACACACCCTGGCTACTGAACCATTGTTCCACTTGGTTGCCCATGTATATCTGCTACTCTGTGGCTTCAAAGTCCTGCAGTGATGGCAGGGACAGCCACACCCAGTTCAGCTAGAGTGACTATATTTTTTAGAACCTAACATAAGAAATTTGTTTTGCCAAAACGAGTTCACTATTGGAATCGGGTTCTTAAAAAAAAAAAAACATCCACGTTCCAATACCCTTACTAAGTATAACATTTAGAACACATTCATGCTAGTGTGAATTTCTTGGGTCAGAGTCAATGACTCCCTTGTCGTTGAAGCAGCTATGCCCAGTGAAGTGTCCACTCTGCTGATCCTGCTCCTCCCTGGCAGTGCCAGTTGGTGATGTGTAGAGATCATTGACCTATATGTGAAGACTCACCCAATGAGCACTCTACTGTGATTAATCAGTGCAGTGTCATGCTGCAGTCAAGCCTCCAGGAGGCCTTACTCCACGGGTCACAGGGGTCAACTATAGGACAGGGTGCTTGAAACGTTGATTTAAAAGAAGTCATTACTGTGTGTGTACCTCAGGGCCAGCCTTACCCTCCAAATGAAATATTAAAATATTGATCATTTATTTGATCGAGACGCACGCCCAAAGAAAGTTGCATCAATCTCAGATAAAGCTTCCGAGCGAGCGAAACAGCGCCCCTCTGTTTCTGTATGTGTAGACCATGTATCTAATGCTGTCTGGACCAAAAGAGCATGGCATGTCATAGTATTTCTGACCAGACAGCATCAGATACATGGGCTAACTATAGAGGCACTGTTTTGCTCACTCGGATGCTTTCTCATGGTGACATACAGTAGTTTCAGCAGAGAGCAAGAGGCGAAGTGAGAGGGTTCACTCTCAGCTAAATCTGATCTCTAGTGTCAGCCTCTTGCGAATTGGAAAGGAAGTTGGAGGATGCTTGCTTGCCCTGAAGTAAATGGATGTTTTTGCCAAAATTATATTTACTCTTGTCTAAATAAAAACAATCAAAGTACTTCACCAGAGAGCATGACTTAGCCACAGAGGATCATTGGTTTATTTATTTTTTAATTGCTGTGGTTTCTTTCAAATTACATGCGTATGCATATGCCTATTTGTGAATCCCGCAATTTGGGCAGCGCGCGTGGCAATTTGTCTAGCTGATTGAGTTGCGGCTGTGAGTGAAAAGCATCTAAAATATGAGTGAAGATAATGTGTCTTGAGCGTAATTAAAAATGTAGCAATAAGAAGGGGAGGGCTGTGTGGCGAAGAAATTGTGTCTCTCTCAAGAATGCACGCACCCAGCTCTCCAAAATGCGCTCAGCTGTCTCCCGCCAATTCTTGCCCATTCATTGTTTCATTGTGTGAATTGTTTGCCCTTTGATGGTTTCGTTTGTATCAATTCCCTATTATATATGTCACCAGTAGGCCTAGTAAATGTACCATTTAATAATGTTTTTATTTGGTTACATACATGTGTGTTAATGAATGTATTATTTACAGTCATATACCGTTCTCAATCTCATAGTGGAAACGTTGATTGCAGAGTTCACAACCTGCTACACGCGTGAGAAACAGGTTTTAGTTCATTTCATAACCATTAAGAGTTTTGTCAATCTTTTCGATGTCTTTTGTTTGGAGTGCTCCATGATCAATGAGCATGCTTCTGGTTTCTCTGTCCTGGTAACATTGAGGGAGCAAGCGGTCTGAGCATGCATAGAAGTAGACCTACCTGGCCTCCTGCATGCAAATGTGAGAAAGTGACCATTTGGAAATGTCTGATTGTCGTAACTCACCACGTCCACCACTAATAAAGTGAGCTTCCCAGTCATTTTTTCTTCACCTCACACATTGCTAACGAAGTCTGTTTTTTTAACATCCATTGCAAATGATATTTCCTCAGTATTTAAAAAAAAAACGTTCAAACACTCGGGGCCTCAATAATCACCAAGCCTCAGTATGAAAGAGCAAACTATTATAATCTAATGATCCCATATATCCAGTGGAAACATAAAAAAACAGCTGTCTGTCCCAAGCTTACTGGCAAAAGAAAATGAGGGCCCGGAACAGGCTAGTTGATACAATGTTGGAAGTTCGCTAGAGACAGTTTGGAGCTGGATCCAGCTGATGATTTGATACAATGTTGCACTTCACTAGCAATAACTCAAGTCAAGAAAGATAGAAAGAGACAGGCAGAGTGGAGAGATTGGCAGGCAGAGTGGAGAGAGTGGAGAGATTAATTAGATTGAAAGAACTGGAATTTTCATCAGGATATTCTCAACTGTTTTAATTGTCGGCTTTATGTATTTTACTTAGTTGACGATGGAAGTTATATGCCTACTGTTGCATTGGCCTATAGGCTATATTTGAGTTATGTGCGTTCATAGGCGGTCCAAGTGAAAAAACGTCCCTGCCTATGGATATCAAAGGCCCATCCAACTGATTTGTTCTGGCGCAGGCCCTTGTTCTGGCGCAGGCCCTGGTCTACCTAATATTGATATCTATTTGATAATAAAAACAAAAAAATTACCAGACATATTGAAGTTTTCTTTATATTCAAATCCCATTACCCGGCCATCCACAATAAGTAAACATTTTCCACCTCCTTGTCATGTATGTGAAAAGGCTTTTGAGATAAGATGCAAAAGGTCAACAGTTCAGTTGAAGAACATTCAAAACATTTTGGAACATTAAGGATTTCGTAAAAATTTCTCAAAAATTTTAGAAAAAGCTGTTGCGCAGCAACTCACTGCCTTCCTGAAGACAAACAATGTATACGAAACGCTTCAGTCTGGTTTTTCAACCCCATCATAGCACTGCACTTGTGAAGGTGGTAAATTACCTTTTAATTGCGTCAGACCGAGGCTCTGCATCTGTCCTCGTGCTCCTAGACCTTAGTGCTGCTTTTGATATCACCAATCACCACATTCTTTTGGAGGGATTGGAAACCCTGGTTTAGATCTTATCTGTCGGAAAGATATCAGTTTGTCTCTGTGGATGGTTTGGCCTCTGACAAATCAACTGTACATTTCGGTGTTCCTCAAGGCTCTGTTTTAGGACCACTATTGTTTTCACTATATATTTTACCTCTTGGTGATGTCATTCGGAAACATAATGTTAACTTTCACTGCTATGCGGACGACACCCAGCTGCACATTTAGATGAAAAATGGTGAAGCCCCAAAATTGCCCTCCCTGGAAGCCTGTGTTTCAGACATGAGGAAATGGATGGCGGCAAAATGTCTACTTTTAAACTCGGTCAAAACAGAGATGCTTGTTCTAGATCCCAAGAAACAAAGAGATCTTCTGTTGAATCTGACAATTAATCTTGTCAGGCCTGACCATAGAAAGCTGTTTATTCTCTATGTTGGTTGGGGCGTGATAGTGACTAGGGAGGGTCATCTAGGTGAATTGTATTTCTATGGTGGTCTGATATGGTTCCCAATCAGAGGCAGCTGTTTATCGTTGTCTCTGATTGGGGATCATATTTAGGTAGCCATTTCCGCTTCCGGCGACAGTTTCCAGTCCAGAGCTTCCGGTGACAGTTTCCAGTCCAGAGCTTCCGGCAACGTTTCACAGTCAGGAACCTCCAACGACGGTCTACAGTCCGGAACCTCCTGAGACGGTCTACGGTCCAGAACCTCCTGAGATGGTCTACGGTCTGGAGCCTTCAGCGACGGCCTGGGATCCTGACGTTCTGCGGTCCGAAGCATCCAGCGACGGTCTGTGGTCCGGAGCCTCCGGACTCCTTCAGCAGGGGTTCTCAGTCCAGATTCTCCTGCGACAATCCAGATTCTTCGGCGACGACCCACGGTCCGGACCTTCAGCCGACGACCCACAGTCCGGAGCTTCCTGCAACAATCCCCGCACCAGAGCCGCCATGGATAAAGACGTATCTGCGAGCGGAGTGGGTACTTCGCCCCGCACCGGAACTTTCTGTCCAAAAATGATGCAGAAAAATGTATCCATGTTTTTGTCACTTCTAGGTTAGACTACTGCAATGCTCTACTTTCCGGATACACGGATAAAACACTAAATGTACTACAGTTAGTGCTAAACACGGCTGCAGAATCTTGACTAGAACCAAAAATGTTATCATATTACTCCAGTGCTAGCCTCTCTATACTGGCTTCCTGTTAAGGCAAGGGCTGATTTCAAGGCTTTACTGCTAACCTACAAAGCATTACATGGGCTTGCTCCTACCTATCTTTCCGATTTGGTCCTGCAGTACATACCTACACATATGCTACGGTCACAAGACACAGGACTTCTTACTGTCCCTAGAATTTCTAAGCATACAGCTGGAGGCAGGGCTTTCTCCTATAGAGGTCCATTTTTATGGTATGGTCTGCCTATCCATGTGAGAGACGCAGACTCTGTCTCAACCTTTAAGTCTTTATTGAAGACTCATCTCTTCAGTAGGTCCTATGATTGAGTGTAGTCTGGCCCAGGAGTGTGAAGGTGAATGGAAAGGCACTGGAGCAACAAACCGCCCTTGCTGTCTCTGCCTGGCTTGTTCCCCTCTCTCCACTAGGATTCTCTGCCTCTAACCCTATTACAGGGGCTGAGTCACTGGCTTACTGGTGCTTTTCCATACCGTCCCTAGGAGGGGTGCGTCACTTGAGTGGGCTGAGTCACTGACGTGATCTTTCTGTCCGAGTTGGCGCCACCCCTTAGGTTGTGCCGTGAGGGAGATCTTCGTGGGCTATACTCTGCCTTGTCTCAGGATGGTAAATTGGTGGTTGAAGATATCCCTTTAGTGGTGTGGGGGCTGTGCTTTGGTAAAGTGGAGGGGGTTATATCCTGCCTGTTTGACCTTGTCTGGGGTATTGTCGGAGGGGGCCACAGTGTCACCGTGCTTCTACACCTGCATTGCTTGCTGTTTGGGGTTTTAGGCTGGGTTTCTGTACAGCACTTTGAGATATCAGCTGATGTACGAAGGGCTATATAAATAACATTTATTTGATTTGTCTCCCGACCCCTCCTGTCTCAGCCTTCAGTATTTATGCTGCAGTAGTTTTTGTGTCGGGGGGCTAAGGTTAGTCTGTTATATCTGGAGTATTTCTCCTGTCTTATCCGGTGTCCTGTGTGAATTGAATTATGCTCTCTCTAATTCTCTCTCTCTTTTTCTCTCTTTCTTTTTCTCTTTCTTTCTTTCTCTCAGAGGACCTGAGCCCTAGGACCATGCCTCAGGACTACCTGGCCTGACGACTCCTTGCTGTCCCCAGTCCACCTGGTCGTGCTGCTGCTCCAGTTTCAACTGTTCTGCCTGAAACCTTGATTAGCCAAATGATGTTCTCTTGGCACAATAAAGGCAAGCATTACAGTGTTTCTCATTTGTAATGGTATACACTGAGTACACCAAACATTAGAAACACCTTCCTAATATTGAGTTGCACCCAAAGAGCCAAAACAACAAAACATGTGCCACTGTATACTTTTTGAGCTCACTGTAGATGATAAAACACTAGCACATCAATGAAGGATCAACTATTAAGTAACATTTTCCAGAGTTTGATAAGTCTATTCAAGGTACATAACCAACAACCGCCTGGCCGGGTTTACTCAAACCCTTGTCTCACAATAGAAAGATAAAAACATTCCCGATTTCTTCATCGCGCTATGAGTTTGTTCAAATAATCCCTATTTATAGATCACGTAACCCCAAAAAGGAACCAGGGTCTTCTCCTTTTCTGGCTAAAATGACAGACAAGATTGTTCTCTCTCACTCTCAGTGAGAACATCACTGCTGTTGTTCAGTTACATTGGGTAACTGAACATCAGCCTCTGTTCCGAAGCTCTGTTCTGCAGAACTGATTTCGCAAGAGAGTGCAGCCATGGGAGTGGTACAGTCCAGTCATCTAATAATGGCTGTAATAGGCCTATTGGTAGTTGAGTTACAAGCAGTCCATGGTCAGCTGGTGCTGCAACAGAATGGTTTTATGTGGGCCTAAGTACAATAAATGGCTGTACAAATATAAGTACATTTGAAAGAAAAAATAGGACTTGCCAAATACATCGGAAATAGCTGAGACGGTGTCGCGATCAAGCAAAACCTAGATCTTTGTGACACATTGACCAGACTTTTTACACCTACTTGCAGAATGACGAGCGGAGAGACATAATTTATTCTCAGAGCAAACCTCCTTGCCAAAACAAAGATTTGAGTGCATCAGTGAATGTATTCCTATTAGTGTATTCGTGCATGTCCTTGTATGTCCATGTTTTTGTATGGTAAAGAAAAAAGTTTTTTATTGCTATCCAAACAAGTAAAAGATCTCATCAATGTCAACAACAAGCAAAAGGTCCTGATGTCCTGTTGAGAATGCTTTTAATGATGGAGACCACCTCTAACATTGTCAATACCAAGAGGACAGCCAAGTGCACCAGAAAACCAAGCTGAGAGTGTGGTTGAACCCTGACCTCTAAGCAACAAAATCCAGCATGCTCCTAAACAGGGGCACAATAACTAGGAAATTCTGAGTAGATTTCCACACGTCTGCTTCCATGATTCCTAGTACTTGCCCATTTTGGATCATTTACACCCAGAAGCTGTCCTGGCGTCTTGCTAAAGAGGGGTCTTGTTGATCAGTAAGATCGATGAGGGTCTCCTTTTCTGAGGTGGAGATTTGTAAAATTGTTTATGGCATTCAACAAGTCCAGGAGAGAGCATTTTTGTGTTGTCAAGGACTCAAACACTAAAAATGTTGCCGTAAAATTGACAAATAGGACTACTGTAGCTTTATACCTGTACAGCCTAAGGAAAATATACACAAGTTATTTTATTTTGAAAGCCACATTTGACCACTTTCTTGACTTAATCGGTCTTGCTTCGTAGTCTTTTAACAGTGAATATGGGGAAACCTCAACAAAAGAAGAAGGGTGAGTTGTTGATAGAGAAACTGTAAAGATACACACTGATTCAAAGAAATGACAGTCGGAGAATAAACTAGACACGGTGTGGACAGAAGGGGCCTGTAAGGGTATTTTGTTTATCCTCATAGCCACTCAGTTAATAGTTTTGATGACAAAATGTGAAAGAAAAACAAGATGTTAACCCTGAAAGAAGAACTGTCTTGCTGTTTTGTTTTGACTGGAACACAGTAAGTCATGCATTGTGCTGGCATTTTGGGGGTTCGGTCAGATTTGGCTTGCCGTTTCCATTGGGCTGTGGTTGAACGAGGGGAGCCTGTGGGTGAAGTTAAAGTAAGATCAGATTTTGTGTGTGTGTGTGTTTGTGTGTGTGTGTGTGTGTGTGTGTGTGTGTGTGTGTGTGTGTGTGTGTGTGTGTGTGTGTGTGTGTGTGTGTGTGTGTGTGTGTGTGTGTGTGTGTGTGTGTGTGTGTGTGTGTCTTTAGCCATTCACATTTGTGTGTGTGTGTGTGTGTGTGTGTTTCTTTAGCCATTCACATTTGTGTGGTTTGTGTGAGTGGGCCAGAGGAGGAACTTGTGATAGTGCCATGTTGTTTTTATAGAGATGTCTCAACACTGTGGAGGCTTCACAACAGGCTCCGCTCACTGGAGGATTCCAACCCCCCTGATCTACCTTTGTCTGCTTGATTTAGGGAGACTATTTTGATATACTGAATATAGCTAAATATTCTATGGTAAATTGGACAAGAATCCAAACTTGCTTAAGTTAAGTTAAGTTGCATGAGATTCAAAATGGACTGTGGGGGCTCACAGTCAAGAAGATTCTCTTGAAAACTTTCAATGCCGGATTCCCAGCCAAGATTAAGCCTAGTCCTGGATTTAACAGCACTTTCAATGGAGAATCTCCATTTAGCTTGCTTTTTAGTCTAGGAGTAGCAGGCTTAATCTGCGTCTGAGAAACCAAACCATCAAATAACTAACATATTGAACAGTAAAGTTTTTTTGAATAGGCTCTTTTGAACTGAAACACTGTCTTCTTGAAGATTCACATGTAGGGCATATGTGGTGTTGAAGCGACAGCCTTGCGCACGAAAAATACTATATTAATACATAGGAACAGCAGTCACATACTTTCTCACTATGCACATATGGGTTGAAGAACTTTAGCTTGAGCAGCAGAAATAGACTGGTGTTTCAGAGACGCAAGCCAAAGCCTACGTTTATTTCTATAGCATGTTTGAGAAAGTTGAAAGGAAAAAAAAAACACAAGCTGTTATCACAGCGATTCTTTGCAGCTATTTCAATCACGTGTTTTGCTAAGAGACTGTAGCGTATACCGTCAAGATCTCTGTATGGTGAAAAAAATGAAATACAAAAGAGCTTGGCTGACCTGCCACAGCAGCACTGATGGCGCTTGCTCGGCACTGTTGCTGGTTTCCTGTTCTGTCTCAAGAGAGTTTACACTCTCCAATTCCAAGGATAGATACACTACATCATCAAAAGTATGTGGACACCTGCTCGTCGAACATCTAATTCCAAAATCATGGCCATTAATGTGGAGTTGGTCCCCCCATTGCTGCTATAACAGCCTACACTCTTCTGGGAAGGCTTTCCACTAGATATTGGAACATTGCTGCGGGACCTGCTTCCATTCAGCCACAAAATCATTCATGAGGTTGGTAACCGATGTTGAGCGATTAGGCCTGGCTCGCAGTCGCCGTTCCAATTCATCCCAAAGATGTTCGATGGGGTTGAGGTTAGGGCCCTGTGCTGGCCAGTCCAGTTCTTCTCGACAAACCATTTCTGTATGGACCTTGCTTTGTTCACCGGCCCATTGTCAAGCTGAAACAGGAAAGTGCCTTCCCCAAACTGTTGCCACAAAGTTGGAAGCACAGAATCGTCTACAATGTCATTGTATGCTGTAGCGTTAAGATGATCCTTCACTGGAACTAAGGGGTCTAGCCCGAACCATGAAAATCAGCCCCAGACCATTATTCCTCCTCCACCAAACTTTACAGTTGGCACTATGCATTCGGGCAGGAAGCGTTCTGCTGGCATCCGCCAAACCCAGATTAGTCCGTCAAACTGCCAGATGGTGAAGCGTGATTCATCACTCCAAAGAACACATTTTCACTGTTCCAGAGTCCAATGGCAGCGAGTTTTACCCCACTCCAGCCAACGCTTGGCGTTGCGCATATGGTGATCTTAGTCTTGTGAAATGGAAACCCATTTCATGAAGCTCCCGACGAACAGTTATTTTGCTGAATTCGGTAGTGAGTGTTGGAACCGAGGACAGACCATTTTTACACGCTTCAGCACTAGTAGGTCCTGTGTGGCCTACCACTTCGTGGCTGAGCCGTTGTTACTCCTAGACGTTTCCACTTCACAATAACAGCCCTTACAGTTGACCATGACAGCTCTAGCAGGGCAGAAATTTGACGAACTGAGTTGTTGGAAAGCTGGAATGACGGTGCCATGTTGAAAGTCACTGAGCTCTTCAGTATGGGCCACTTTACTGCCAATATTTGTCTATGGAGATTGCATGGCTGTGTGTTCGATTTCCTACACCTGTCAGCAACGAGTGTGGCTGAAATAGCCGAATCCACTAATTTGATGGGCTTTCCACATACCTTAGGTAGTGTATCACTCTGCAACACTTTCTGTCAGTCTACTCTGTGTTTTCGTCAATGTAGTGTGATTCATATTGACTGTTAATAAGGACAGAAAGAGATTTGCGAAATTGTGCCCATTTCATTTTTTATATGGCTGACATGGTTGTTATTATAGACTAGACAGAGTGTGGGGCTTAGTGTATTTGATGCTCTGATCTTGTGTATTTTTTGTGCAATGCAGACACACCATGTTAAGTCTGCGCAAAAACAAAAAAAACTCTTTAGATTAAACAGATTTCACAGACCCGGGTTCAAATAGTAGTTGATATGTTTTCTTTCAAGTCTTTTGAGTGTTTGATTAAGTCTGTCTGGAGCGCCAGATGGGCGAGGTTTGCACCCGGGTCTATTCCGTTGGTTCCATTTCACCAGGCAAGCTCAATCAAGCCAACTAAATGATTTGAACCTAGGTCTGATATCAAATCCATAAAGGGAAACAATGAAGGCCACAATTGCCCTGCTCTGTGTGTAAGAGTAGGCATGGGTGGAACAAGTGACAGTCCTTCTGGCTCTAACAGTGGAAGCCCTCATGCACGTGAACTGGCACCTGTAGGAAGAGTGAAAAACAGGAGAGAAGACAACAATGGGCTATTCATTTCAGTCAAGATGCCTGGTCAATTAAGTACACAAATAGTACAGATAATGAATGGATATGAGATCCATTTAAAGGAATGTGTAGGACCTGTCTGAAATGACACAGCTTCTGTGTGGGCAGTGGCACTGTCACGGCTAAGGACGAGTCTAGCCAGGCTAGGTCTAATATTGGAAACATAATTACAAACGCACAGCCCCACCTTGAGCTGTAAATAGACAAACAGAGTCAAATTGGGATATGACTTGGAGCATGGTTTCTCTGTGGGAATTTTTAAATTATGATTCATTGGGAGTTGTTGGTAATGAAAGAGGATTTATAACCTTGCTATAGCACTAAATCAAATTGGTTAAAGCCATTTTATATGACTTGATTTTCAAACAAGGTAGGCCAATTGAAATAGGTGTACAAATGATTACAATAGACTTTGTGTCATGGCTATTAGCGATAAGGCCAAATAATCCATGTCTATCTGCTGAAAGTTGTGAAAAAAAATTGGACTTTCAGGAAGTTCTCAGTTAATTAAGGGTCATGACAGCCGCTATGTTCAGATGAGAGAGGAGGGGCGCTGTGAGCTGAGTCTATGTGAATAGTGTGTACAGTAAGGTCTCCATGCATTAGACATGAAATAACACATATTATATATGTTGGAAATGTGACTGAAGTCGTTTTGTTTCTTGACAAGTTTAATAATATAATAACTGTTAATGCCTCTATGTGTACGTGGTTGAGTGTCAAATGTTTTAGGGTAAAGAATGAAATTACTTTTTGTGGAGGAAATATGGTACGCAGAAGAGATGATCAATCAATTAAAGTTGCAATGTAGGCTGTGTGTCACGTTCTGACCATAGTTCTTTTGTGTTTTCCTTGCTTTAGTGTTGGTCAGGACGTGAGCTGGGTGGGCATTCTATGTTGTGTGTCTAGTTTGTCTATTTATATGTTTGGCCTGATATGGTTCTCAATCAGGGCAGGTGTTAGTCATTGTCTCTGATTGGGAACCATATTTAGGTAGCCTGTTTTGTGTTGGGTTTTGTGGGTGGTTGTTCCCTGTCTTTGTGTTTTATGCACCAGATAGGGCTGTTTCGGTTTTGCCACGTTTTGCAGTTTGTTCATGTTAAGTGTCTCTTATTAAAGAACCATGAACTTCAACCACGCTGCGTTTTGGTCCTCCTCTCCTTCCCAGGAAGAAAGCTGTTACAGAACCACCCACCAACACAGGACCAAGCGGTGTGGTGAAAAGCAGCAACAGCAGGAGAGGCAGCAGCAGCAACAGCAAGAGAGGCAGCACTATTTGGAAAAATGGACTTGGGAGGAGATCCTAGACGAGAAAGGACCCTGGGCACAGCCAAGAGAATATCGCCACCCTAAAGAAGAGCTGGAGGCAGCGAAGGCGGAGAGGCACTGGTATGAGGAGGCAGCACGGCGGCGTGGATGGAAGCCCGAGAGTCATCCCCAAAAATGTCTTGGGGGGGGCACACAGGAAGTGTGGCGAAGCCAGGTAGGAGGCCTGCGCCAACTTCCTGTGCTTACCGGAGGGCGAGAGAGACCGGGCAGGCACGGTGTTATGCTGTGGAGCGCACGGTGTCCCCAGTGCGGGTGCATAGCCCGGTGCGGTACATACCAGCTCCTCGGATCAGCCAGGCTAGAGTGGGCATCGAGCCAGGTGCCATGAAGCCGGCTCTACGCATCTGGTCTCCAGTGCGTCTCCTTGGGCCGGCGTACATGGCACCAGCCTTGCGCATGGTGTCCCCGGTTCGCCTGCACAGCCCAGACAAACAGAGTCAAATCAATATTCCACCTCGCCGCACTGGCAGGGCGACCGGGAGCATTCAACCAGGTAAGGTTGGGCAGGCTCGGTGCTCAAGCGCTCCAGTGCGCCTGCACGGTCCAGTCTATCCAGTACCACCTCCACATATCAGCCCTGCGGTGGCAGCTCCCCGCACTCGCCCTGAGGTGCATGTCCTCGTCCCAGTACCACCAGTGCCGGCACCACGCACCAGGCCTACAGTGCGCCTCGCCTGTCCAGAGCTGCTAGAGTCTCCCGCCTGTCCAGAGCTGCTAGAGTCTCCCGCCTGTCCAGAGCTGCTAGAGTCTCTGCCTGTCCAGAGCTGCTAGAGTCTCCCTCCTGTCCAGAGCTGCTAGAGTCTCCCGCCAGTCTGCAGGGAGCCGCCAGAGCCGCCAGTCTGCAGGGAGCCGCCAGAGCCGCCAGTCTGCAGGGAGCCGCCAGAGCCGCCAGTCTGCAGGGAGCCGCCAGAGCCGCCAGTCTGCAGGGAGCCGCCAGAGCTGCCAGTCAGCCAGGATCTTCCAGAGCTGCCAGTCAGCCAGGATCTTCCAGAGCCGCCAGTCAGCCAGGATCTTCCAGAGCCACCAGGATCTTCCAGAGCCGCCAGGATCCGCCAGAACCGCCAGTCAGCCAGGATCCGCCAGAGCCGCCAGCCAGCCAGGATCCGCCAGAGCCGCCAGCCAGCCAGGATCCGCCAGAGCCGCCAGTCAGCCAGGATCCGCCAGAGCCGCCAGTCAGCCAGGATCCGCCAGAGCCGCCAGTCAGCCACGATCCGCCAGAGCCGCCAGTCAGCCACGATCCGCCAGAGCCGCCATTCAGCAAGGATCCGCCAGAGTCGTCAGCCAGTCCGGAGCTGCCCTTCAGTCCAGAGCTGCCCTTCAGTCCAGAGCTGCCCCTCAGACCAGAGCTGCCCCTCAGTCCGGAGCTGCCCCTCAGTCCGGAGCTGCCCCTCAGTCCGGAGCTGCCCCTCAGTCCAGTGGGGCCATTTAGCAGGGTCGCCGTGTTTAGGAGGCGGACAATGAGGTGGACAAAGACTATGATGGAGTGGGGTCCACGTCCAGCACCAGAGCCACCACCGCGGACAGATGCCCACCCAGACCCTCCCCTATAGGTTTAGGTTGTGCGGTTGGAGTCCGCACCTTGGGGGGGGGGGGGGGGGGGGTACTGTCACGTTCTGACCATAGTTCTTTTGTGTTTTGCTTGTTTTAGTGTTGGTCAGGCCGTGAGCTGGGTGGGCATTCTATGTTGTGTGTCTAGTTTGTCTATTTCTATGTTTGGCCTGATATGGTTCTCAATCAGAGGCAGGTGTTAGTCATTGTCTCTGATTGTGAACCATATTTAGGTAGCCTGTTTTGTGTTGGGTTTTGTGGGTGGTTGTTCCCTGTCTTTGTGTTTTATGCACCAGATAGGGCTGTTTCGGTTTTGCCATGTTCATTGTTTTGTAGTTTGTTCATGTTGTGTCTCTTATTAAAGAACCATGAACTTCAACCACGCTGCGTTTTGGTCCTCCTCTCCTTCCCAGGAAGAAACCCGTTACACTGTGGGAAATCTTAGTTGTAACTCAAATTGCCCTGTCAAAATAAATATAATAATCTAAGAGCGGTTAAGCAATTTACCTTTCTCAAGTTGTTCTACAGGTACAACCAACAACGTTATTTCATGGCCGAGAAATCGATATCACTTTGCTTTCAGGCAATCTTGAACACAAAATTCCTCGTAATGGTTTCATTTGAAGCGTTCTGATGTCTGAAATAGGCAAAATTACAACATCTCAGTTCACTCCGACATTTGTTTCATCAGGGAGATCCTACTGAAATCATATTTGGGCCTCACCATACATTGGCATTTGAATATTAAGAGCTTGAGAGGAAATTTAGTTATTGACGTAGCCTTTTTCTGTTCAATGTTCTCTACCTATATAATACTCTAAATACGCCAATTTAATGTTAAATAATACAAGATAAAAAAAATAGCTCACACTATTCAAACCAATGAGGTTTCGGGAACTTTAAAGTCAATCTCAGAGTCATCTTTTTGCAGACAGAACCTTATATTTCCAAACTTTCGATATGATACATTTGGACGAAGTTATTGGATCAATCTGGATGAATGAGCCAGCACCTTAACTGACGAAGGCTCTTGTAAGGGATACCTCATGTCCGCTGCTACATGGAGTGCGTCATTAACGGGATATCATCGCCGGTGAGCTCTGATTGGAGGAGGTACCACAGGATCCGTTTACATCGACATGAGCCTTGTTGCATGGGCCATGCGGAAGGGAGGGTTGGGGGCTTAAAAGTCACAAATAGTCTAAATATTCCACATTATAGCCTAGTCAAGGGAAAGTTCCAGTAAGTTTATACCCATTTTAACCCGTCAACCACGGTAAAATATAAACCAAATACGATCATGTCATCTGATTCTGAACTAACGCAAATGTCACCTGCCATTAAAGGAAATAACTATGTGTTCTCTAAATGATATTTTAGAAAATATAATAAATTGTGGTTTACAATCACAAACGGAGACCGTGGGGGGCAGTGGTCCCTTTGGCCACCTGCCTCACATGCTCACAAAACCTTGTAAACGCGCATGTGCCTTTTCAACCAATGGTGTTCAAATCTTTCTGGAGATAAAATAGGCGGTGTGGACGGAGAGGATGTCATCACAAGTGACCAGGGACCTTGAGAGTCACGCAGCGAATAGTAACCATGCCGAGGTCATTTTTGGTGAAGAGTAAACGGGCACATAGCTACCACCAACCCCGATACCTGGATGATGAGTACATACAACTGGATACTAATGTATCCCTTATATGCGCAGGTGCGTCCATTTATGATGTTGCAGTGCTTTGAATAAATGTCATGCGTAATTGTTATCCATGAGCCTTTACGCACACAAGGAATAATTAGCCTACGTTTGTTTAAAAAAAAACGTACCTGTAATGATACGTTTCTCATTTCGCTAAATTCGCGTGGAATCTATTATGTTTCACTTTAGAATTCACAACTACAATATAAATCTGAGACGGATATTATGAGCTTGAATTAAGTTCTAATCTTTGCTTTCTCTGAGACTGTAGAGCGCAAACCGCAGGTTGAGGGGAGCTGTGACGCGCAGGATGCTCATAACCATGGCAAGCGCTCCCCCGAGTCCTATCTAGTGCGCACGGCTGACCGGTTATCCACCTCCCCGCTGAGCCACGAGGGCAACGTGTGCGACCGCTTCCCGGACTATGACTACTACTGGCGCCCTCCATCTCCATCTGCATCACAAAGTCTGTATTTACAATTTGTTCTGATGTCTATCTTTGCTCTGTCCTTGGTCACCATTACGCATGTGCGCAATGCATCTCCAAACATGGTTATCTGAGAATGTCCCTCAGCTTTTAATATTTATCACTTTTCATTCTGCCCCAATGGGTTTTACCTGCATATTAAAAGGGTGTATTATTGAGTCATTATTGGCTATTTTTTGTAAACAGTATATGGAAACGTGACGACTCATATAGTCCAAATATTTTCCAGATTCGGAACCATGTTTCACTCCGTCAGTAGACAACGCTCAACCTTTCGCCATTCCATTCCGTCCTTATGCATGGACTACCTACTCTGGTTCCAAGCTCAGGCACCTTGTGCAGCGAACATACCAACAGAATCTCTCCACAACTCTGGAGCCTGACACACAGATGGGTATCGATGGATCCGAGGATGGTGCCTCCAACTCCCCCATTTACGCACAGCGGGGCCCGCACACAGGATTTTACCGGGACTTTGGGTCTACGGTGTTCCCTACCTATAAAATGTGGGACTCCGACCAATTATACTCGGACCTCAAGGTCTCTAAGATCAAGTCTGAATCCGATCTCATCTGTTCCCGTATAGAGCCAAGCAGATCGTACAAATGCATTAAGTGTTGCAAGGTAAGCCTATCCATACTCCTCCACCATAATGCATACTAAGGTAAATTGTTCGATTTGAATGAGATGGTTTCCACTAATAAACACATTCGGCATCAATATGGTAGGCTATTAACTATGATCGCTTTCATCTTCTCCAAAAGGTCTTCTCGACACCGCACGGGTTGGAAGTTCACGTCCGTCGGTCGCACAGCGGAGCACGACCCTTCACCTGTGGAATGTGTTGGAAAACATTTGGGCACGCAGTGAGCTTGGAACAACATAAAGCCGTTCACTCACAGGTAATTAGGGCTCAAATGCCTCCGTATTTGCTAAAAAAAAAACAACGTGAACGAAACCTAAATTGTAGATGGCAACAAGTCGCACTCACATATACTTGACTTTCTCACATTTTACCCGATTCTCAGGAGAGGAGCTTCGACTGCAAAATCTGTTGCAAAAGCTTCAAGCGATCGTCCACGCTGTCCACGCACCTGCTCATCCACTCGGACACGCGCCCCTACCCCTGTCAGTACTGTGGTAAGAGATTCCATCAGAAGTCGGACATGAAGAAACACACCTTCATCCATACAGGTGAGAGATTACGCTCCCACCACACGTTCATTATTTAAAAAAATGATATACACGGTTTTGTATTAGCCAATTATTCAAAAGTAGTCAACCAAACAAAAAGTAAGTTAAGATATTAAGTTTCTAAGTCAGACAATTACGAGAAGAATAACAGCACATCAATATGGAGTGCTCAAATGGACACTTTCATAATGAAACTTGTTTGTTTACATTATCAGGTGAGAAACCGCACAAGTGCCAGGTATGCGGGAAGGCCTTCAGTCAGAGCTCCAACCTCATCACGCACAGCCGCAAGCACACGGGCTATAAACCGTTCTGCTGCGACCTCTGCGTCAAGGGATTCCAACGGAAAGTGGATCTGAGGAGGCACAAAGACACACAACATGGATTTAAATGAAAAACCGCGAACAGCAAAAATTGTGCTGGAGGATTGAGAAGAAACTAGGCTAATATGGAAGTAAATATGTCAAATTTCAGAGGAAGGATTAACGAATTAATTTTAATAGTATATGCAATTATGTCAATTTCAAAATACATTTATGCAATACTAGTTTTGTTATAGGCCAAATTGTCTTTAACATTTTACACAACACAAAATACATGATTTAGAAGTGTTGGTTGTGATGCCCAACTAGGCATATTTATATTTGTGCTTAATCTTTTGTTTTTTTCCCTGGCAGAAGAAAACGATTAAATGCAATACTACTCAGCAATTTCATGCTTAGTAGGCTATTTTTGAAAATGTCACGTTCTGACCATATTTCTTTTGTGTTTTCCTTGTTTTAGTGTTGGTGAGCTGGGTGGGCATTCTATGTTGTTTGTCTATTTCTATGTTTGGCCTGATATGGTTCTCAATCAGGGGCAGGTGTTAGTTATTGTCTCTGATTGGGAACCATATTTAGGTAGCCTGTTTTGTGGGTGGTTGTTCCCTGTCTTTTATGCACCAGATAGGGCTGTTTCGGTTTTGCCATGTTTATTGTTTTGTAGTTTGTTCATGTTGTGTCTCTTATTAAAGAACCATGAACTTCAACCACGCTGCGTTTTGGTCCTCCTCTCCTTCCCAGGAAGAAACCCGTTACACTGTGGGAAATCTTAGTTGTAACTCAAATTGCCCTGTCAAAAGAAATATAATAATCTAAGAGCGGTTAAGCAATTTCGGCTGTTGGGTATCGAGCATATGTTCCAACTTTACCTTTCTCAAGTTGTTCTACAGGTACAACCAACAACGTTATTTCATGGCCGAGAAATCGATATCACTTTGGTTTCAGGCAATC
The DNA here is from genome assembly GCF_045791955.1 of Oncorhynchus clarkii lewisi. NCBI lineage: Eukaryota > Metazoa > Chordata > Actinopteri > Salmoniformes > Salmonidae > Oncorhynchus > Oncorhynchus clarkii. Next base: position 10,813,465 of record NC_092174.1, on the reverse strand, counting down.
TTGAACACGAAATTCCTCGCAATGGTTTCATTTGAAGCGTTCTGATGTCTGAAATAGGCAAAATGACAACATCTCAGTTCACTCCGACATTTGTTTCATCAGGGAGATCCTACTGAAATCATATTTGGGCCTTGCCATACATTGGCATTTGAATATTAAGAGCTTGAGAGGACATTTAGTTATTGACTTAGCCTTTTTCTGTTCAATGTTCTCTACCTATATAATACTCTAAATACGCCAATTTAATGTTAAGTTAAAAAATAATACAAGATTAAAAAAAATAGCACACACTATTCAAACCAATGAGGTTTCGGGAACTTTAAAGTCAATCTGAGTCATCTTTTTGCAGATAGAACCTTATATTTCCAAGCTTTCGATATGATACATTTGGACGAAGTTATTGGATCAATCTGGATGAATGAGCCAGCACGTTAACTGACGAAGGCTCTTGTAAGGGATACCTCATGTCCGAATCTACAGGCTGCTACATGGAGTGCGTCATTAACGGGATATCATCGCCGGTGAGCTCTGATTGGAGGAGGTACCACAGGATCCGTTTACATCGACATGAGCCTTGTTGCGTGGGCCATGATGAAGGGAGGGTTGGGGCTTAAAAGTCACAAATAGTCTAAATATTCCACATGATAGCCTAGTCAAGGGAAAGTTCCAGTAAGTTTATACCCATTTTAACCCGTCAACCACGGTAAAATATAAACCAAATACGATCATGTCATCTGATTCTGAACTAACGCAAATGTCACCTGCCATTAAAGGAAATAACTATGTGTTCTCTCAATGATATTTTAGAAAATATAATAAATTGTGGTTTACAATCACAAACGGAGACCGTGGGGGGCAGTGGTCCCTTTGGCCACCTGCCTCACATGCTCACAAAACCTTGTAAACGCGCATGTGCCTTTTCAACCAATGGTGTTCAAATCTTTCTGGAGATAAAATAGGCGGTGTGGACGGAGAGGATGTCATCACAAGTGACCAGGGACCTTGAGAGTCACGCAGCGAATAGTAACCATGCCGAGGTCATTTTTGGTGAAGAGTAAACGGGCACATAGCTACCACCAACCCCGATACCTGGATGATGATTACATAAAACTGGATACTAATGTATCCCTTATATGCGCAGGTGCGTCCATTTATGATGTTGCAGTGCTTTGAATAAATGTCATGCGTAATTGTTATCCATGAGCCTTTACGCACACAAGGAATAATTAGCCTACGTTTGTTTAAAAAAAAAACGTACCTGTAATGATACGTTTCTCATTTCGCTAAATTCGCGTGGAATCTATTATGTTTCACTTTAGAATTCACAACTACAATAAATCTGAGACGGATATTATGAGCTTGAATTAAGTGCTAATCTTTGCTTTCTCTGAGACTGTAGAGCGCAAACCGCAGGTTGAGGGGAGCTGTGACGCGCAGGATGCTCATAACCATGGCAAGCGCTCCCCCGAGTCCTATCTAGTGCGCACGGCTGACCGGTTATCCACCTCCCCGCTGAGCCACGAGGGCAACGTGTGCGACCGCTTCCCGGACTATGACTACTACTGGCGCCCTCCATCTCCATCTGCATCACAAGGTCTGTATTTACAGTTTGTTGCGCAATGCATCTCCAAACATGGTTATCTGAGAATGTCCCTCAGCTTTTAATATTTATCACTTTTCATCCTGCCCCATGGGGTTTTACCTGCATATTAAAAGGGTGTATTATTGAGTCATTATTGGCTATTTTTTGTAAACAGTATATGGAAACGTGACGACTCATATAGTCCAAATATTTTCCAGATTCGGAACCATGTTTCACTCCGTCAGTAGACAACGCTCAACCTTTCGCCATTCCATTCCGTCCTTATGCATGGACTACCTACTCTGGTTCCAAGCTCAGGCACCTTGTGCAGCGAACATACCAACAGAATCTCTCCACAACTCTGGAGCCTGACACACAGATGGGTATCGATGGATCCGAGGATGGTGCCTCCAACTCCCCCATTTACGCACAGCGGGGCCCGCACACAGGATTTTACCGGGACTTTGGGTCTACGGTGTTCCCTACCTATAAAATGTGGGACTCCGACCAATTATACTCGGACCTCAAGGTCTCTAAGATCAAGTCTGAATCCGATCTCATCTGTTCCCGTATAGAGCCAAGCAGATCGTACAAATGCATTAAGTGTTGCAAGGTAAGCCTATCCATACTCCTCCACCATAATGCATACTAAGGTAAATTGTTCGATTTGAATGAGATGGTTTCCACTAATAAACACATTCGGCATCAATATGGTAGGCTATTAACTATGATCGCTTTCATCTTCTCCAAAAGGTCTTCTCGACACCGCACGGGTTGGAAGTTCACGTCCGTCGGTCGCACAGCGGAGCACGACCCTTCACCTGTGGAATGTGTTGGAAAACATTTGGGCACGCAGTGAGCTTGGAACAACATAAAGCCGTTCACTCACACGTAATTAGGGCTCAAATGCCTCCGTATTTGCTAAAAAAAAAAACAACGTGAACGAAACCTAAATTGTAGATGGCAACAAGTCGCACTCACATATACTTGACTTTCTCACATTTTACCCGATTCTCAGGAGAGGAGCTTCGACTGCAAAATCTGTTGCAAAAGCTTCAAGCGATCGTCCACGCTGTCCACGCACCTGCTCATCCACTCGGACACGCGCCCCTACCCCTGTCAGTACTGCGGTAAGAGATTCCATCAGAAGTCGGACATGAAGAAACACACCTTCATCCATACAGGTGAGAGATTACGCTCCCACCACACGTTCATTATTAAAAAAAAATGATATACACGGTTTTGTATTAGCCAATTATTCAAAAGTGGTCAACCAAACAAAAAGTAAGTTAAGATATTAAGTTTCTAAGTCAGACAATTACGAGAAGAATAACAGCACATCAATATGGAGAGCTCAAATGGACACTTGCATAATGAAACTTGTTTGTTTACATTATCAGGTGAGAAACCGCACAAGTGCCAGGTATGCGGGAAGGCCTTCAGTCAGAGCTCCAACCTCATCACGCACAGCCGCAAGCACACGGGCTATAAACCGTTCTGCTGCGACCTCTGCGTCAAGGGATTCCAACGGAAAGTGGATCTGAGGAGGCACAAAGACACACAACATGGATTTAAATGAAAAACCGCGAACAGCAAAAATTGTGCTGGAGGATTGAGAAGAAACCAGGCTAATATGGAAGTAAATGTCAAATTTCAGAGGAATGATTAACGAATACATTTTAATAGTATGTGCAATTATGTCAATTTCAAAATACATTTATGCAATACTAGTATTGTTATAGGCCAAATTGTCTTTAACATTTTACACAACACAAAATACATGATTTAGAAGTGTTGGTTGTGATGCCCAACTAGGCATATTTATATTTGTGCTTAATCTTTTGTTTTTTTCCCTGGCAGAAGAAAACGATTAAATGCAATACTACTCAGCAATTTCATGCTTAGTAGGCTATTTGTGAAAATGTCATATTAATCAATGCCCATTCTATTCCAGCTTAAATTATAACACTGTCACACTATTTTTAATGGCCCCTTATCTTTTGTAAAACATAAAGGCTTAAGTTCTAAAGTGCAGGATTCTAAACCAAACATGCTAAAATATATTCTTAATGAATAGTAGGCCTGTCAGTGAGTTGAATGAAGGTGGTGCAGTGGAATTGTCAATTGTTTAAACACATTCTTGAAATGAGCAAGGGGAAAAAAAATGAATATACTCACACCAACAAAATGAAAATTTTTACTCAAGGCCTACAAGCAAAATGCTTCAGAACTACTAGGCTTTATCTGTATGATCCTAAAATGTTTGAATCAAATACAATTATTCACGTTCATTTCCCATTCGTGTGCGCTACCTGGTCCAAACCAAATATTATCAGACACATGCTTTAACACACTTGGAACAAATGACATTTACACTGCCGTTAAGGAAGTTGGGAGAAACAGCATCACTTTTATTGCACCATCCTCTTACAGTTAGGCAACATAGTCGACAACACATGACGTTTTTAGACAGTAAAACCTGAGTGATTTTATTTGGTTGTATAGAGGCACAGGGTTAAACATTGGAGGCTTGTAAACTTTAAAGATTTGATTTAGACATTTACAGCATCAGATTCACTGTATCAAAAGATTCACTCAACTATGCACTAGTGTACGAATTTATGTTTGAAAACAAGCCTTGTCAGTGATACGGTATGCCTACACGGTCTTCATTTTAGGGAACTACAACATCAAGCACTGTACATTGCCCGAGAGAAGACAAGTCATTATTTGACTCTTAATTTTCAATAACAGAACACAATCAACCAACAAATAGAAAACCGAAAAAGCAACCAAAATAAATAAAAAGGATAACCGGACTGACTCCTCTTCCCCCACAGTTCTTATAATAGGGGACAATGTTGTCCAGAAGAAGAAGACTTTCATTGATTTGTCTGTCGTTTCTCTGTGTGCTCGTGTGGACAGAGCTCTGCGGTTCTGAGTAGCTGGACCAGGCTCTGCAGGTCCCGGTCCAGCAGTGGGAGCTCCTGCATCAGAGTAGAGAGGTAATCGACTGAGGCCGGCCTCTCCAGGGCCTCCCGCACCACTGGGGATACCTCTGATAACCTGCAAAACAAACAACACGGTCAGGGAAAAAAAACGAAGGCCTCTGTAGTAAAGAAGTAATAAGTACAAGAATTCTAGATGGCAGTAACGGCTAACTTGACCATTTTCAGAAATCTCATCAACAGCGAAATGCACGTTTTTCAAAGTTTAAGGGCACATTGACCAGAATTTGGGAGCGACTGGAAATCCACCGCATTGCCTTGTGAACAGGTATAATGCTTTACGGTGAGCTTATAGCGCAACGCAAGATGTGTTCATAAGAGTCTCTCTCGTAGGCGTCTTATTACGACCGCGTCTGAATGCTCAGGGCTAAGTAACAGAGATTGTGAGTCAGTCGAAACCAAACTGCGCCTGAGAGCAGCGCCACTTTCAAATCGTTGTGAGAGCCGTCAGTTTCGTCAGCATCTTACTCGATAGAGTGTGTTGCTTTACTAGTCAGCGACTACAGGACTGGATCAAGACCACTTTAGTAGATCAGGTAATATTAGATCGAGACGGCATATAAATCGAGACCTCTATAAAATCAAGGCTATAAAATCTCTCATCTCTGGGGGGGTGCACACAGTGGGTCTGCTAGGGATGGGGTGGAATGTTTCCCAGGGCTGGGGGGGGGGGGGGGGGGGGGGAATCAGGTGGATGAGGTAAGGCAGAGAGGTGTCTGTGTGTACACAAACGGGAGCAGCATGGAACTGTCCCAAACAGCGCCTGCTAACGCCCTGCCCGGGGAAGTGGCGCACACACACACACACACGCCATCTGGCACAGGGCACACAACGCAAGGGAACGCAAACACTGTAGATTGGAGATGCCACACACACAAACCATATACTGTATACCGTACTGTGTGTGTGTAAATATCAAAGACCACCATAAACATGCAGGCGCACACACGTAAACCTTTGCATTGCTGCATCTATGAGGGCCTGTGTATGCGTTTTTCAGAATAATGTACACATTCTCTGCATATGTTGATAAATGAAATCATACTTTTTAACAGGTTGACTTCCAGTTTGTTTGCGATCTATCAAAGAGGACATCCAAAATAACACACACACACACTTCTCTGCAGTGCACCCTGGGCACACACACACAGAGATAAATCCCTCTAGGTAGAGTTTGTTGAGAGGGTGTTCCTCCAGGGATTTCTCTCTCCCTCCCTGGTTTCCTCTGTACTGATCCTAGGCTCTCCAGCTGTTCCTGCAACAGGACAAACACGGAAGAAGCACTTACAAATGGAGGAGCACCACTGCAATCAGGGTCCACTCTGGGCCTTTGTGGATGATGTTGGTGTTTGTAAACCTGCCATGGAAATAAAAGAGACAATATAGTAAAATAAATAATCTATAAAACAGCACAGGTTTTGAGAAGCTGAAAGAAATGAGTACTGCCATTAGGCCTGACAACACTATGATTCTCCATTAAATAAAATAAAAACAAAGTCGAGAAATATCTGGCCTTTCCTTCAACTTGGCAGTCCAAATCACCAGTCCAACCATATGTCAGAGACAAAATCATACAGACAAAACAATTATAGTTGTTCGATATGACAGTTTGTTGTTGGAGCTCAGGGGGCCTGCAGGACTCAGGAGCTAGTGGTGAATTCCTGGAAACAGGCATCTCACTAAAGGTGTGACAAGTGGTATGCTATTCAAAAAGACAAAAACCTCTGAGCTAGAGGAAGTCAATAGCACTCGGCCAATCACTGCTTCCTGTTGACTGCAACTAAAAATCAGCCAATCCGACCCTAGTTAGTGCCCACGACAGGAACGGAGTTCATTTCTGGCCCGTTTGGAGCTCCCCAGAAAGTCCACGCAGTTCGTGGAAGCCTTGATACCACATAACTTCTCCATAAATACCATACTTACAGTGTCTCATAGTAGGAGTGCTGATCTAGGAACAGCCCCCCCCCCCCCTCCACCTGTCACATCATCTTATTCATTATGATCTAAAAGAGCAAAACTGATCCTAGATCAGCACTTCTACTTTGTTACGGTTTATGAATACATGCCCAGGTAAAATACTGACTGTACAACGTTCCAGTCTCCCAGACGCAGTCTGGGGACGTTGTAGAAGGTGTGTTAAAAAGGTCACACTGGCGCTGACCTGAAGGTTCTGACCAGCCTGTTGAGGTCACTGGAGACGTCAGTCATGGTGAGACGCAGAGGACCCACGATGTCTCTCAGGCTTCGGACCGCAAAGAGAAACAGACAGAACAACTTTGTTTACTTTCTTCATATGAGAAGACGCTAAGTTAAATTCGGCAAGTTTAAAGACTGAGCCAGTCCTCTTCAATGCTTCTGTAATATTGCTGTTTGTCAATTGTCAGCACATCGGGTGACCATATATTCATCGCAGAAACCCAGTTCTTTGCACTTTGAAAACCGTTGCAGTGTTTTTACACACACAAACACACACACACACACCCTTTAGTGAGCTTCTCCACTGTAATCCGTTTCTGGATGAGGTGCTGGGCATGGGAGTCAACCAACGGGAGTGCCCCACCCTGGTTCTGGAGAGGACAGGAATACAATGAGTGAGTGAGACAGACAGACACACAGAGACAGGGAGAGAGACAGGGCAACAGACAGGAGATAGTTTCATGTCACATCTCTCCAATGCTTATACAGAGTGCCCCCATCTGGACACTGGCAGTTGCTACAATACACTCCTGCCCCACTCACCTCTGAGTCTCCGCCTCTGGCATGTTGTTTCCCTGACACCCGCTGGACTTCCTTCGTCCCTTCGTAGAACTCCCTCACCCTCAGCCCCATCTCCTCTGTCTCCCTGCGTAGGGTGTCGTAGTCTGGGGCCGGGGCCAAGGGCCTTCCTGGACCCCCTTGGGAGTCAGTCTCACGTCCCTCCCCACCATCCTTCACAATGTCCTCCAAGTCATCTTCATCTAGCTCCTCTTCCTCCTCCTTCTTTGTTTCTATCAGTGTTTTACTAAAGTGGTCTGGGCCATATAGGAACTTCATAGTCTCCTCAGTCATCCATTCAGTGAAGGTCCTCCTTAGGCCTTCTAGAAGGTTCAGCCGGACCGAGACAGGTTTAGTCCCGGCTTCGTGGCCCTTGAGGAGCCCCCGGAGCCCCTGGGCTCCCCTTCTGCTCATGCCCACCTGGGTGATGTTGATGCCAGGCTGGGTGGGCTGTGCTGGGTCCCCCTGTGGACTGGGGTTTGGAGCTGGTGCTTGATTCTGTACACTGTAGGCTGTTAGTGCAGAAGACGTAGCTGTGGCTGGGTCTCGATCCTGTATTGTAACTTGGCTCAATAGCTCTGTAGCTTCCTCCATAGACTGGCCCTCTGGCGACCCTCTCTCTCCCAGGAAAGATTGCTGCTCACTCTGGTGGTTCGTATCTGTGGTGTGCTGTTGGCGTCCATCTGTCCCATTGCTTGGCTTCCTTTGTGCTTTCTGTGATTCTTCTGTATTCTCCTCCTTGTCTTCCGCCTCATTTGTTTGCATTTGCTTGGGCACCGTTGTGTCCTTCCCTCCCGACCTTCTCTCCCCGTCTTTCCCCTCTCCAGGTTCCCTACCCTCCCCTTCGGCGGTGCGCTTGGGCAGATCGCCCCAGTGCACCCTGGGTCCCCGTCGCTGGGAGACCACGCTTGAGACAAAGTCGTGTTCTGCGTCGCTGTCGTCGCTGTGGCCGGCTGTAGGGGAGCGCCTGGGGTCCTCTGGGGCCTCGGGGGACACGGAGTCCAAGGGAAGGGGGTTCTCCACATCATCCTCTCTGAGACGCCTCTCAGCCAGCCTCACCTCCTCTCCGGTGCTACCGCTAAACAGAGGGGGAGGGAATCCGGGGGAAGTCAGTCAGTCAAGCAAATCACTCAATCGATATATCAATGGTTCCGTAGTTAAAAAAAAAATTATGTTCACAGTCTGCGAATTACTGCATTTTTATGCACTAAATGATTGAGGAATGGATTTGATAAATAGATCGATACCTATCCATCCATCCAAACCTTCTAAATCAGTTGAATGACAGCTCCACATCGTATCAATTCATCCAGACTGAATGACATTGTGGGAAAAAGTTGTGTACTTACCCATCTCCTTTCTTCATTAATTTCACATCTGGGGGGCTGAAAATGACGAGAGGAGTTAACATTTAGGTCAAATTTGGACCTAAAGAAAAATGGCTGCCTACCTCAGCATATATACAGTGCCTTGCGAAAGTATTCGGCCCCCTTGAACTTTGCGACCTTTTGCCACATTTCAGGCTTCAAACATAAAGATATAAAACTGTATTTTTTTGTGAAGAATCAACAACAAGTGGGACACAATCATGAAGTGGAACGACATTTATTGGATATTTCAAACTTTTTTAACAAATCAAAAACTGAAAAATTGGGTGTGCAAAATTATTCAGCCCCCTTAAGTTAATACTTTGTAGCGCCACCTTTTGCTGCGATTACAGCTGTAAGTCGCTTGGGGTATGTCTATCAGTTTTGCACATCGAGAGACTGAAAATTTTTCCCATTCCTCCTTGCAAAACAGCTCGAGCTCAGTGAGGTTGGATGGAGAGCATTTGTGAACAGCAGTTTTCAGTTCTTTCCACAGATTCTCGATTGGATTCAGGTCTGGACTTTGACTTGGCCATTCTAACACCTGGATATGTTTATTTTTGAACCATTCCATTGTAGATTTTGCTTTATGTTTTGGATCATTGTCTTGTTGGAAGAGAAATCTCCGTCCCAGTCTCAGGTCTTTTGCAGACTCCATCAGGTTTTCTTCCAGAATGGTCCTGTATTTGGCTCCATCCATCTTCCCATCAATTTTAACCATCTTCCCTGTCCCTGCTGAAGAAAAGCAGGCCCAAACCATGATGCTGCCACCACCATGTTTGACAGTGGGGATGGTGTGTTCAGCTGTGTTGCTTTTACGCCAAACATACGTTTTGCATTGTTGCCAAAAAGTTCAATTTTGGTTTCATCTGACCAGAGCACCTTCTTCCACATGTTTGGTGTGTCTCCCAGGTGGCTTGTGGCAAACTTTAAACAACACTTTTTATGGATATCTTTAAGAAATGGCTTTCTTCTTGCCACTCTTCCATAAAGGCCAGATTTGTGCAATATACGACTGATTGTTGTCCTATGGACAGAGTCTCCCACCTCAGCTGTAGATCTCTGCAGTTCATCCAGAGTGATCATGGGCCTCTTGGCTGCATCTCTGATCAGTCTTCTCCTTGTATGAGCTGAAAGTTTAGAGGGACGGCCAGGTCTTGGAAGATTTGCAGTGGTCTGATTCTCCTTCCATTTCAATATTATCGCTTGCACAGTGCTCCTTGGGATGTTTAAAGCTTGGGAAATCCTTTTGTATCCAAATCTGGCTTTAAACTTCTTCACAACAGTATCTCAGACCTGCCTGGTGTGTTCCTTGTTCTTCATGATGCTCTCTGCGCTTTTAACAGACCTCTGAGACTATCACAGTGCATGTGCATTTATACGGAGACTTGATTACACACAGGTGGATTGTATTTATCATCATTAGTCATTTAGGTCAACATTGGATCATTCAGGGATCCTCACTGAACTTCTGGAGGGAGTTTGCTGCACTGAAAGTAAAGGGGCTGAATAATTTTGCACGCCCAATTTTTCAGTTTTTGATTTGTTAAAAAAGTTTGAAATATCCAATAAATGTCGTTCCACTTCATGATTGTGTCCCACTTGTTGTTGATTCTTCACAAAAAATACAGTTTTATATCTTTATGTTTGAAGCCTGAAATGTGGCAAAAGGTCGCAAAGTTCAAGGGGGCCGAATACTTTTGCAAGGCACTGTATATATATATATATATATATCAGTGCTGAAGTAAAACAGTGCAGGCTTACCTCTCGTGCTGCCTCAGCCACAGAGGGCTCTTTGATATCTGCAGCTCAAAGGACTTGGAGGCTTTGTAGCAGAAGTTACTGCAGAAGCTCTGGGTCAGAGGGGGAAAGGGCCGCGTTTCGGTCTTACGTCAGTCACGTTCTTTCGCAGTGCTGGGCACAACACAGCAAAGTATCTGACTCTGTGTCTGACTGAGCACTTACCTTGCGTTCCGTGATGTCATAGACTTTATTGGTTTTGGTGGAAATTTTGAACTGTTGAGTGGAGACCTAGTAAAAAAAACAAAACAATTATACCTTTTGACCAATCATGAACTGGAAGGCAAGTAAAAAGGTAAAGCCCTTTAGAAATACACAAATCCTTACCTTGCCCAGTTTGTTTGAACAGACAGGATAACCGCACAGCTTCACAATGGACCTCTCCTCAACTGTGTCTTTGTAATTGGCAGCAGTGATCAACCTTGCCTGCAAATCAGACATTGAAAGGAACATCATGAACACATGGCAGATGCCCCACACCACCTCAAAATAACAATGCCGTGCTCCTCCACCAACTGATATCTATGGACAGTGACTGAATCTTTTCACGAGGTCACAGATCCTCTTCTAATTTACAAGACTGGAACCGCTCCAACTCTGCGTGCTTCATTCATTCGCGGTCACCGTCTTACCCACGGCTCGCCCTGCAGCATTGACCATAGGAGGTAGACAGCGTATTGACCTCCATGGTACTCACACAGTCAACCAGGAAGTCGTCTGCTACGCTGTCCTCCAAGAGACGCTCCACCACCTGCAGAGCCCTCTTCTCCAGATCCAGCTTCTCTCTCAGGGTCTCCCTCACTGCCTCTCTCCTGGGGTTAGGGAGACAGGGGTTCTACGCGGTCAGCGCCACAGTCAGAGAGACGCATTGGGGGGGGGGGGGGGGTATGACCATATCAGAGACAAACACTGCTCACAAATGGGAGTCTAGCAACACTGGTAATGGTATTCAACCCCCAAAAATATGAAGACAACAGCAACCTTCATATGTTTGGGAACCACTGTCACATTGGCCTGAAATCCAGACCTGTTTTGCGCTAACATTCCACTCCTTGTACTCGTGTCATATTGACAAATTGCTTGGCATGACAAGGCGTGGTTTGTTCAGTGTCTTCATAAAGTACTCACACGCCCCCCCCCCCATGTTTTGTTGTGTTACAGCCTAAACGTAAAATAAGTACAATTGTGATTGTGTCCTGTCAAAGTGAAAATATGTTTTTAGAAATGTTTACAAATTAAAAGATGAAAATGTCTTGAGTCAATAAGTATTCCACCCCTTTGTTATCACAAGCCTAAATAAGTTCAGGAGTAAACATTTGCATAATAAATTAGATGGACTAACTGTGCAATAATAGTGTTTAACATGCTTTTTGAATGACTACCTCATCTCAGTACCCCAAACATACAATAATCTGTAAGGTCCCTCATTAGAGCAGTTCATTTCAAACACAGATTCAACCACAAAGACCAGGGAGGTTTTCCAATGCATCCACAAAAAAGGCACCTACTGGTTAATGGTTAAAAATTTAAAAAAGCAGACATTAAATATCTCTTTGAACACGGTGAAGTTATTAATTACACTTTGGATGGTGTATCAATACACCCAGTCACTACAAAGATACAGGCGTCCTTCCTAACTCAGTTGCCTGAGAGGAAGGAAACCGCTCAGGGATTTCACCATGAGGCCAATGGTGACTTTAAAACAGTTACAGAGTTTAATGGCTGTGAGAGGAGAGAACGGATGAACAACATTGTAGTTACTTCACAATACTAACCTAATTGACAGAGTGAAAAGGAAGCCTGTACAGAATAAAAATATTCCAAAACATGCAACCTGTTTGCAACAAGGCACTAAAGTAATACTGCAAAAAATGTGACAAAGCAATTAAGTTCTTGTCCTGAATACAAAGTGTTATGTTTGGGGCAAATCCAATACAACACATTACAGAGTACCACTTCATATTTTCAAGCATAGTGGTGGATGTATCATGTTATCGGTATGCTTGTCATCGGCAAGGACTAGGGACATTGCTGGATCTAGGGAATGATACCAAAACATGTCTGCATCATTGAAGGTCCCCAAGAACACAGTGGCCTCCATCATTCTTACATGGAAGAAGTTTGGAAGCACCAAGACTCTTCCTAGAGCTGTCAGCCCAGCCAAACTGAGCAATCGGGGAGAAGGGCCTTGGTCAGGGAGGTGACCAAGAACCCGATGGCCACTCTGACAGAGCTCCAGAGATCCTCTGTGGAGATGGGAGAACCTTCCAGAAGGACAACCATCTCTGCAGCACCCCACCAATCAGACATGTATGGTAAAGTGGCCAGACAGAAGCCACTCCTCAGTAAAAGGCACATGACAGCTCACTTGGAGTTTGCCAAAAGGCACCTAAAGGACTCTCAGACCATGTGAAACAAGACTCACTGGTCTGATGAAACCAAGATTGAACTCTTTGGCCTGAAAGCCAAGCCTCACGTCTGGAGGAAACCTGGCACCATCCCTACGGTGAAGCATGTTGGTGGAAGCATTATGCCGTGGGGATGTTTTTCAGGGACTGTGAGACTAGTCAGTATCGAGAGAAAGATTAACGCAGCAATGTACAGAGAGATCCTTGATGAAAACCTGATCCAGAGCGTACAGGACTTCAGACTGGGACGAAGGTTCAACTTCCAACAGGACAACGACCCTAAGCACACAGCAAAGACAACGCAGGAGTGACTTCGGGACAAGTCTCTGAAAGTCCTTGAGTGGCCCAGCCAGAGCCCGGACTTGAACCCGATCGAACATCTCTGGAGACCTGAAAATAGCTGTGCAGTGACAGACCTTGAGAGGATCTGCAGAGAAGAATATGAGAAACTCTCCAAATACAGGTGTGCCAAGCTTGTAGCATCATACCCAATAAGACTTGAGGCTGTAATCACTGCCAAAAGTGCCTCAACAAAGTACTGAGTAAAGGGTCTGAAAATGTATGTATGTGAATGTGATATTTCAGATGTGCAAACATTTCTAAAAAACTGTTTAACCATTATGGGGTATTGTGTGTAGATTGACGAGGGAAAAAAACAATTTAATACATTTTAGATTAAGGCTGTAACGTAACAAAATGTGGAAAAAGTCAAGGGGTCTGAATACTTTCTGAATGCACTGTAAATAACGAAAAGCAAAACATACAACAATCTCATGCTCACCCCTGATTGGAGGACCTCAACATTTTTTACACGTGTATATCAATTCCACCCGTCAGACAGCCACAGATCAACCCATCTTTCCCAGTAAATCATCATTCTACCATTTCCTTCTGCAATACATCCCTCCATTATATCACGGTGTCTCATTAGGGACTAGAACCTCCCCATCTGCAACATGTCTGCCCGAAATTGCCCCAAAAATCTATATTTTTTTTACCCAAGAGCACAATATCTCTTGTTGACTGACTGTGGTCGTTCAACTCCCCCAGCAATACAGTTTGCAGGTCCAACCACACCCTGATATTATGGCATAACAACCATTCCTGGACCTGACTCCAAAAACAAGCCAGCGATGGACAGTACCAAAAGAGATGCTCTATTGATTCTGGTTCCACAAGGCAGACTCTGCACCGGTCTGACTGTTGAACACCCCATATACTGAGCATTATTTTTGTAGTGAAAATGTCATATAATAGCTTAAAATGAAAAGAGTGAATTGATTCATCGGTTGTTGCTTTGTATATCAGTTCATAAACCTGATGCCATGGTATTGGGGCAACTATCTTGAATTTTATGTGGCAAAGTTGTTAACCCTCTAGACCGTAAGTGAAACTGATACATTTTACGATTTATATTAGTCATTTTAAGCCATTTATTTAAAAAAATATTGGTTGCAGACAAACTAATTAATTCCTTTTTCTAAGTAATTGCTTTTTCCATTTTTGTGGCAGCGATCAGTTGGTTATAATTTTGAATTGAGCATACATTTCCATACACCTGAATGAATTGGTTGCATGACATAATTCTACCCTAGTTGTTTACAATGTCATTCATAAACATGATACCTTTTTTATACATTCTCTCCAAGACAATTGGTTTATCCTTTATCCGTACATCGGAGTTTAGCCATATTATTTGCTGTAATACAGATTAGAGGTCGACCGATTAATCGGAATGGCCGATTAATTAGGTCCGATTTCAAGTTTTCATAACAATCGGAAATCAGGCAATAATAACCAGAGGTCGACCGATTATGATTTTTCAACGCCGATACCGATACCGATTATTGGAGGACCAAAAAAAGCTGATACCGATTAATCGGCCGATTTAAAAAATGTATATGTAATAATGACAATTACAACAATACTGAATGAACACTTATTTTAACTTAATATAATACATCAATAAAATCAATTTAGCCTCAAGTAAATAATGAAACATGTTCAATTTGGTTTAAATAATGCAAAAACAAAGTGTTGGAGAAGAAAGTAAAAGTGCAAAATGTTCTATGCAAGAAAGCTAACGTTTCAGTTCCTTGCTCAGAACATGAGAACTTATGAAAGCTGGTGGTTCCTTTTAACATGAGTCTTCAATATTCCCAGGTAAGAAGTTTTAGGTTGTAGTTATTATAGTGATTATAGGACTATTTCCCTCTATACCATTTGTATTTCATATACCTTTGACTATTAGATGTTCTTATAGGCACTTTAATATTGCCAGTGTAACAGTATAGCTTCCGTCCCTCTCCTCGCTCCTCCCTGGGCTCGAACGAGCAACACAACGACAACAGCCATCATCGAAGCAGTGTTACCCATGCAGAGCAAGGGGAACAACTACTAGAAGGCTCAGAGCGAGTGACGTTTAAAACGCTATTAGCACGCACTAACTAGCTAGCCATTTCACTTCGGTTACACCAGCCTCATCTCGGGAGTTGATAGGCTTGAAGTCATAAACAGAGCAATGCTTGACGCACAACGAAGAGCTGCTGGCAAAATGCATGAAAGTGCTGTTTGAATGAATGTTTACGCGCCTGCTTCTGCCTACCACAGCTCAGTCAGATACTTAGATACTTGTATGCTTGAATGCTCAGTCAGATTATATGCAACGCAGGACACGCTAGATAATATCTAGTAATATCAACAACCATGTGTAGTTAACTATTGATTATGATTGATTGTTTTTTATAAGATAAGTTTAATGCTAGCTAGCAACTTACCTTGGCTTACTGCATTTGCGTAACAGGCAGTCTCCTTGTGGAGTGCAATGAGAGAGAGGCAGTTCGTTATTGCGTTGGAGTAGTTAACTGTAAGGTTACAAGATTGGATCCCCCGAGCCGACAAGGTGAAAATCTGTCGTTCTGTCCCTGAACGAGGCAGTTAACCCACCGTTCCTAGGCCGTCATTGAAAATAATAATGTGTTCTTAACTGACTTGCCTAGTTAAATAAAGGTATAATTTTTTTATTTTTAAATAAATAAAATCGGCGCCCAAAAATACAGATTTCGGATTGTTATGAAAACTTGAAATCGGCCCTAATTAATCGGCCATTCCGATTAATCGGTCGACCTCTAATATTAACCAGGTGAAATTGTGTCACTTTTCTTGCGTTCATTGCACGCAGAGTCAGGGTATGTGCAACAGTTTGGGCCGCTTAGCTCATTGCGAACTAATTTGCCAGAATTTTACGTAATTATGACATAACATTGAAGGTTGTGCAATGTAATAGCAATATTTAGACTTAGGGATGCCATCCGTTAGATAAAATACGTAACGGTTCCGTATTTCACTGAAAGAATAAACGTTTTGTTTTCGAAATTATAGTTTCCGGATTCGACCATATTAATGACCCAAGGCTCGTATTTCTGTGTGTTATTATGTTATAATTAAGTCTATTTGATAGAGCAGTCTGACTGAGCGATGGTAGGCACCAGCATGCTCGTAAGCATTCATTCAAACAGCACTTTTGTGCGTTTTGCCAGCAGCTCTTCGCAATTTTTCACGCATTGAGCTGTTTATGACTTCAAGCCTATCAACTCCCAAGATTAGGCTGGTGTAACCAATGTGAAATGGCGGGGTGCGTGCTAATAGCGTTTCAAACGTCACTCACTCTGAGACTTGGAGCAGTTGTTCCCCTTGCTCTGCATGGGAAACGCTGCTTCGAGGGTGGCTGTTGTCGATGTGTTTCTGGTTCGAGCCCAGGCGAGGAGAGGGATGGAAGCTATACTGTTACACTGGCAATACTAAAGTGCCTATAAGAACATCCAATAGTCAAAGATATATGAAATACAAATCGTAGAGAGAGAAATAGTCCTATAATTCCTATAATAACTACAACCTAAAACTTCTTACCTGGGAATATTGAAGACTCAAGGAACTTAAACGTTAGCTTTCTTACATGGCACATATTGCACTTTTACTTTCTTCTCCAACACTTTGTTTTTGCATTATTTAAACCAAATTGAAAATGTTTCATTATTTATTGGAGGCTAAATTGATTTTATTGATGTATTATATTAAGGTAAAATAAGTGTTCATTCAGTATTGTTGTAATTGTATTGTTGTAAATTAATCGGTAGCGGCTTTTTTTTGGTCCTCCAATAAATCGCTATCGCCGTTGAAAAATCATAATTGGTCGACCTCTAATACAGATGCTGCCTCTTCTGGGAGTATAAAATTGGAATTCTAACCAACTCTGTATAGCTTCAATTCAAAATAAGGACAAACTGCCTCCTGAGTGGCGCAGCGGTCTAAGACCGGCCGGGCACCTGCAAGCTGACTTCGGTCACCAGCTGGACGGTGTTTCCTCCAACACATTGGTGCACATTGGTCTTCTGGGTTAAGTGATTAGTGTGTCAAGAAGCAGTGCGGCTTGGCAGGGTCGTGTTGCGGAGGACGCATGGCTCTCGACCTTCGCATCTCCCGAGTCCATAGAGGAGTTGCAGCGATGGGACAAGACTGTATCTACCAATTGGATATCACGAAAATTGGGGAGAAAAAGGGGTAAAAAGTACAAAAATAAAATCAAGAAGGGGAATTGCAATAGTGCTAAGCACAGGCAAAATCCTAAAGGAAAACCTGGTTCAGTCTACTTTCTAGCAGACACTGGGAACAAATTCACCTTCCAGATGGACTTTAACCTAAAACACAAGGTCAAATACACGCTGGAACACTTACCAAGATGACATTGAATGTCCTTCAGTGGCCTAGTTACAGTTTACATAAATCTGCTTGAAAATTGTTGTTTAGCAATTATCAACAACCAACTTGACAGAGCTTGAACAATTTTTTAAAGAATAATGTGCAAATATCATACAATCCAGGTGTGCAAAGCTCTTAGAGACTTACCCAGAAAGACTCACAGCTGTAATCGTTGCCAAAGGTGATTCTAATGTGTATTGACTCGGGGGTGGGAATACTTATATACAGATATTTCTGTATTTAACAATTGATAAAAATGTCAAAAAACAAACATGTTTTGACTTTGTCATTATGCAGTAGTGTGTAGATGATTTATAAGAAAAACATATTTAAATCAATTTTAAATTTAGGCTGTAACACAACAAAATGTGGAATAAGTCAAGGGGTATGAATACTTTCTGAAGGCACTGTAACTAGCATAAGAGACTGGTACTCAGGCTCACGTTAAATACCTTCTTGCTTCCTCTGCAGCGGCCTGTGCTTCTTTGACACTCTTCCCATCTGTCAAATAAGTAAAATTAGGTGTCAGTGCTCATATGAGGAAGTTGGCTGTATACTGTAATTTACCCATAAAAGTAACGTTAGCCAGTTAACGTTATGCTATGGTTGCATTTGCAGCTTGCTAGCTAAATTAGCTATAGCTACGTAAACACAACCGAAACGTTAGTTGAAAGAACGATAGCTTCGTTTCCATCACTTTTTGAGGACCCACAGAGACCCAACAATATCTAAACAGTGTTAATACCGGTCTGATGATATCTTATAAAAACAAACCCCTTTTGCCTGGTTTTGAAGAGCGAGCGACTCTTTTTCGTGGCTCGTTCTCCATGCTGGTAAAATGTTTTGTCACAGATAGAACAATGAGACAGATATTTCTCTGGATGTATAAATGTGAAGCATCCGGTTGGCGTTTCTACTAACTACCAAATATGGTAGTGAGTGGAAGTCCACTGGTGGGCAGTGGGAGACGATGGAACGAGATGGATTTTGGCCGGCATTCTGCAAATCTTCTCATCAACTAAACATTTGGTGTCAATACAGTTTTCGGTTCCCAAAACTAAAATCTGTTATGAACAGAACGGACTAAGTTTTGTAGACTTCACCCTTTGCAAAAGTGTTTTTTATTAAATCGCGCTGTTTAGGAGTGCAAAGGCGAATTGAGTTATTGCACACGCGCACTTCGGAGTAGGCGTTCCCTAACGGAAATATGCAGCTGTCACTAAAACATGCCGATTGGATATCGCTAGAGCGTGCTTGGCTCTGCCCTCCTCCTTGCTTGTTCTAGTATGCCCACTATGACTCATTTGTTCCCGTTGGAATCGACAAGCTGTGGTCTATCTTGGTTTAGTTATACAAATATTTGGTTTTGTGCTAATATTTACAATAAACCGACAGCAAGCATCAGAGTCAACGCAGCAAAAACACATGCGATTTATTCAGTCTCCGATTATTGAAATGCAAGTAACAATTCCCCAAATTAATTAAATCGAGTAATACTTTACCATGGAAATAAGCCTGTAGATCCTTTGTAGCTTTATGAAGCATTACAATAATTGAGGGATTTTACCATTCCTTCCTTGTTAATTTAGGATCTAAGACACTGTATCTCAGTCTCTTTCCCCATCACATGAGTGTTTAGCGATGTTGTCCAGAGATGTGTAAATCATGACTCTTGAGTCCCCGCTCAGGCAAATTAGTTCCAGTCGAGCGTTGTGTAAAATGACTTGTCTCACGCACCAGACTTCCTCCCCAGGCACGGATTCTCGGTATTGCCTATGTGCTCTGTGCAATAGCTTGAGGAAGAGATTAGTAAAGGACAAACCAACCTAACCCCCTTGCCATCGCTTTTTTTCTATTTTTCCTCTCTCTCTCTCTTTCCCTATCCATCTGCAAGCCATCCAGGATGACAACTATACGATTGAGGATTATGACGTTTTCCAGGTGGCTGGACGTACCTGTATAGAAAGGGGAGATAATGTTCAGGTTCTGAGTAGTAAAGCTGAAGAACACATCCAGGTACTTTCCGCAGGAGTTGGAGGCAAACTCATGGAAAACAGAACGGAAAACGCCGCACACTGCTGCATCATGCTCCCAGGTGATATTTATTTATAACACCGTTTCGACCCGTCGGTCTTGTTGAATTCCATGCTTATGTAAACTCTATAAATGAACCCCTTGGTGCTGTCTATCTTGGCCAGGACGCTCTTGAAAACGAGATTTTAAATCTCAATGAGCCCTTCCTGGTTAAATAAAATAATAATATTGTGAAACTGTTATACATTCTTTACCTCCTGTTTCAGGAAGTGATGTCACAGAGTATTGCCCCTATATATAGGACCTTCCACACCCACCTGGGAAACCTGGTGAAACAGGATGCCTGATGAAGACCTATGGGTCAAAACGTTGTTATAAATAAATATCACCTGGGAGCATGAGAAGCAGTGTGCAGCGTTTTCCTTTCTGTGTTCCAGGTTTTGCGTATTGTCATAGATGAGGAAAATAAGGTGAGCTGAAGATTGAACCAGACATCCATACCAGGTGTACACAAGATCAATACCAGGTGTATTTATTTGGATGTATTGTGCCGCTTCTCTGGTTGTGGAAAATCTTATAGTTTGGGCCCTGAGGTTTTCCTGACCACATGATTTGACCAGGGAAAACTCTGGGCCACAATTATGGTATGGGCTGGAACCTGCTGGGTCCTCTGTTTTAAGATTTTGTTGAAGAAAGAGGACAAGAATCTTAATCACGTCTCGCCATCCTCACACACCTACTGGAAGCCTGTCTACATGTTATAACCATTATAAGTTATTACTCCAAACACTGGTCTAATATTGTTTTTTAGGAAATAACATGTAAATGTTTGCTAGCCTGGCCCCAGATCTACTGTATTTGTGATGTATTCCCACCATAGGAGTTGGCAAGACAGTACAAACAGATCTGGGATACATGGCTTAAGATTTGAATAACTGCTTCATTATTGTCTGTGATTGGTCAGGTTTGCAGTCCCAATGAGCTGCTGGTTGGCTTGCTTGAGCAGGTGGAGAAGACCCTGACTCCGTCGCCGAGACAAGTCTTCCTCCTGCTGCAGCCTACTACAGAAAGGTGAGGAACGGGATGGATTGTCTGAATGGAACATCCTCCATGTTGTTTGATATTCTTGATGATCCTCTCCCATACCTTATTTCCTACCACTCTTTTAATCCACACATCCCTTACCCTACCCACTTTCTTACCTCTTTCCTACTGCAGCTATAATACCTTCCTCCTCACGTCCTCTCCTCTCTGACCAACCATCCTACCCTTTGCCCCTCTTCACACTTCCCTGTCTACTCCATCACTCTCTCCCACCCATTCCCCACCCTGACCCCTCTCTCTTACTGTCCCCACCTCTTCACCCTCCCCCTCTTCATTGTTTCGGCTGGGCAGCCCGGAAGGCCTCCTCGGTGGGCGTGGCTCTCGCCACCCTGCTGGGCCAGGTGGCCAGGCTGCCTGGGCCCCAGACCAAGGAACAGGAGGAAGACGACATGTTCGGCCCGTGCAGCTGCTGGTCGGCCCTCCTGGTCTTCTTCAGACCCTTTACGGGAGGCCGGGCCGAGCCGGCAGGCCGGTATTACCAACAGGACGCCCACGGTCAAAGAGGATGAGCTGAGGACAGAGACGCGTTCTATCTCCTAGAGATTAATGTACTTTGGTGTGAAAACTACAACTCAATCGCAGAACAACAGCGAAGGACCTTGTGAAGATGCTGGAGGAAACGGGTACAAAAGTATCTATATCCCCAGTAAAACGAGTCCTATATCGACATAACCTGAAAGGCTGCTCAGCAAGGAAGAAGCCACTGCTCCAAAACCGCCATAAAAAAGCCAGACCACGGTTTGCAACTGCACATGGGGACAAAGATCATACTTTTTGGAGAAATGTCCTCTGGTCTGATGAAACAAAAATAGAACTGTTTGGCCATAATAACCATT
The DNA here is from genome assembly GCF_045791955.1 of Oncorhynchus clarkii lewisi. Lineage (NCBI taxonomy): Eukaryota > Metazoa > Chordata > Actinopteri > Salmoniformes > Salmonidae > Oncorhynchus > Oncorhynchus clarkii. The sequence goes on along the minus strand of NC_092174.1, from coordinate 10,791,814 downwards.
GTTATGTTTGGAGTAAAAAGGGTGAGGCTTGCAAGCCGAAGAACACCATCCCAACCGTGAAGCACGGGGGTGGCAGCATCATGTTGTGGGGGTGCTTTGCTGCAGGAGATCCTGGTGCACTTCACAAAATAGATGGCATCATGAGGCAGGAAATTTATGTGGATATATTGAAGCAACATCTCAAGACATCAGTTAAAGCTTGGTTGCAAATGAGTCTTCAAAATGGACAATGACCCCAAGCATACTTCCAAAGTTGTGACAAAATGGCTTAAGGACAACAAAGTCAAGGTATTGGAGTGGCCATCACAAAGCCCTGACCTCAATCCTATAGAAAATTTGTGGGCAGAACTGAAAAGGCATGTGCAAGCAAGGAGGCCTACAAACCTGACTCAGTTACACCAGCTCTGTCAGAAGGAATGGGCCAAAATTCACCCAACTTATTGTGGGAAGCTTGTGGAAGGCTACCTGAAACGTTTGACCCAAGTGAAACAATTGAAAGGCAATGCTACCAAATACTAATTGAGTGTATGTAAACTTCTGACCCACTGGGAATGTGATGAAATAAATAAATGCTGAAATAAATAATTCTCTCTTATATTATTCTGACATTTCACATTCTTAAAATAAAGTGGTGATCCTAACTGATCTAATACAGGGAATTTTTACTAGCATTAAATGTCAGGAATTGTGAAAAACTGAGTTTAAATGTATTTGGCTGAGGTGTATACTTCCGACTTCAACTGTATTTATGGCCTTGTGTTTTAGGTTATTGTCCTACTGAAAGGTGAATTTGTCTCGCAGTGTCGGTTGGAAAGCAGACTGAACCAGGTTTTCCTCTGTGCTTAGCTCCCTTTCCTTGTTATCCTAAAAAACTCCCTAGTCCTTGCCGATGACTCATAACATGATGAAGCAATCACCATGCTTGAAAATAGGAAGTGGTACTCAGTGATATGTTGTTGGATTTGTCCCAAACATAACGCTTTGTATTCAGGACCAAATTCAGTTCTTTGCCACATTTTTGGCCGTATTTTTAGTGCCTTATTGCAAACAGGATGCATATTCTGGAATATTGTTATTCTGTACAGGCTTCCTTCTTTTCACTCTGTCAGCTAGGTTAGCAATGTTGCTTCATCTTCAGCTTTCAATCACCACCATTAAACTCTAACTGTTTTAAAGTCACCATTGGCCTCATGGTGAGATCCCTGAGCGGTTTCCTTCCTCTCCGGCAACTGAGCTAGAAGGGACGCCTTTATCTTTGTAGTGACAGGGTGTGTTGATACGCCATCAAAAGTGTAATTAGTAAGTTCACCATGTTCAAAGGCATATTCCATGTCTGCTTTTTAAATGTTTTACCCATCTACCAATAAGTGCCCTTTCTTGTCGAGGCATTGAAATCTCCCTAGTCTTTGTGGTTGAATCTGTTTTAAAATGAACTGCTCAACTAAGGGACTTTACAGCTAATTCTGTGTGTGGGGTACAGAGATGTGAGAGTCATTCAAAAATCATGTTAAACACTTATTGCACACAGAGTGAGTCCATGTAACTTGTTAAGCATATTTTTTACTCCTGAACTTATGCTTTCCATAACAAAGGGGTTGAATAATTAGACTCGAGACATTTCAGCTTTTCATTACTAATTAACTTGTACAAATTTGAATATAAATATTCTCTGAAGACACTGTATGTATAAATCACAAGTCTGTCTTTCACTGTTTCTTAGATTCACATGGATGACATAGCTAAATAATTATTGTGGACAATAATATGCATTGACTTTACTAAATAACTATGGTGGATAATATTGTGAACAGTATACTTTGGGAAACAAGATGCATTATGACTATAAAAACAACTTTTTGTCAAAATGGAACTAAAAATAAGCTGGACTCAAACCTTCCACTATTAAATCATGTTATGTAATTATGAACTCAAACGTATTGATGTGAAAGTTGAATTGTATTTATGTTAACTATTTATGATTGTAAAATGTGAAAAATGTCAGATTTATTTGAAATAAATACAATTTAAGCAGGACGATGACAACTGGAATAAACCCATCAAACCAACTCTTGAAGTTTGTTGTCTATAAAAAAAAAAAGTTTCTCAAAATATTTTGCTCTATTTTTACTCTTAAGTGTAGAAACTATAAACGCAACATGGAACAATTTCAAATATTTTACTGAACAACAGTTCATAGAAGGAAATCAGTCTATTTAAATAAATTCATTAGGCCCTAATCTATGGATTTCACATGACCGGGTGGTCCACCCACTTGGGAGCCAGACGATCCCGCAGGTGAAGAAGCCGGATGTGGAGGTCCTGGGCTGGCGTGGTTACACATGGTCTGCGGTTGTGACGTCGGTTGGACATACTGACAAAATCTCTAAAATGATGTTGGAGGTGGCTTATAATAAAGAAATTAACATTTAATTCTCTGGCAACAGTTCTGTTGGATATTCCTGCAGTCAGCATGCCAATTGCATGCTCCCTCAAGTTGAGACATTTGTGGCGTTGCGTGACAAAACGGCACATTTTAGAGTGGCCTTTTTATTGTCCCCAGCACAAGGTGCACCTGTGTAATGATTATGCTGTTTAATCAGCTTCTGGATATGCCACACCTGTCAGGTGGATGGATTATCTTGGCAATGGAGAAACGCTTGGGATCGTAAGAGACCAGCCACCCGGACAGCTGATCAAACTGAGGAGTATATCTGTCTGTAACAAAGCTTGTTGTGGGGAAATACTCAATTTGATCGGGTGGGGCCTTGCTCCCATGTGGCTGGGCCTATGCCCTCTCAGGCCCACCATGGCCGCACCACTGCCCATTCATGTGAAATCCATAGATTAGGGCCTAATGAATTTATTTCAATTGACTGATTTCCTTATATGAACTGTAAAATAGTTGAAATTGTTGCATGATGAGCTTATACTTTTGTTCAGTATAGATTGGTAAGTTAGCGGCCAGCTACCTAAACTTGTAATTATGGACAGGGGACCCCCATTGATTTTCACTCAGATGTTTTGAGCCCCACCTGTTTAGCTAAAAAAAAAATATATATATATTTGCATGTTATTTTGACATTAATACGTGTCACATATAAGTTTGCAAACGATGTTTTAAAAAAAATGTTTTAATTTGTTAATAAAGTCATATACACACATGGTTTCTTTGTTGCTTTCTTTAGTGATAGAGCTCCAAAATGCAGGTGTTTCAGCATAGCTCAGTGCGTTTTGTGGTGGTGGGGCAGCCAACAGACAATACGGAGCGTAGGGGTTGGTAATGTTCTCTAGTTGCACCGCGATTGGCTCAGTGTTCTGTCACTCATGGGGATACTACGTCACTGCAAAATCTACGGGTAGAGCTCGAAAATTCATGCCCCTTGGGTGCTGCCATAGATTTACATTACAAGTGCCCATCCAAGAAGGCTCAAGGTCATTGGCCACAGATAAAATGTCAACATCATACTTTCAAAATCTTAGCTAGAGAGCTAGACAAGCAGTCATCATCATGAACCACGTCGACAATCTACTGGCAAATCCTTTTCATATCAAGAGAAATCATAGATTTGTTTTTTATTTTGTACCTTTATTGTACTAGGGAAGTCAGTTAAGAACAAAATCCTATTTACAATGACAGCCTAGGAACAGTGGGTGAACCGCCTTGTTCAGGGGCAGAACGACATATTTTTACTTTGTCAGCTTGAGGATTTGATCTAGCAACCTTTCAGTTACTGGCCCAACACTCTAACCACTCGGCTACCTGCGCCCCGTATCGGTTCTCATTGGCCATTGGAAATCAGAAATTCAACAATGAGTGGTTTGGAAGGAATCAGTGGATAACTGTAAGCGTTGCAAAGCAATCACTAGCCTGCTATTCAGTGAAGTCTGGGTTTAAGAGTCTATTTTCCAAGCTTAAAAGGATAAACATTCACATGCAACACCATGGGCCAGAAAATGTTAAATACATTTGCCATGCTGTCAATCCTGCATGACTTCTGCCATGTTCAAAACAACTGAAAAAATAGGAACAGGAAAATCTCAGACTTCAGTGAGTTCAAGACAACTGGGAACCCGGAAAAAACAAGCTCTGACTGGGAAAATAAGTTTTGAACAGTCATCCAACTCGGAATTCCAAGGGATATTGGGCTTCTTTTTAGAGCAACCTTTTCCCGGTTCCCAGTTGTCTTGAAAGCACCATAAATCCAGAGAATGCCGGACTTTTATTACAAAATTTGACCACAAGAATAACTGCCGCACCACTGCCCTGTTCAAGTGGGCACTGCACAACAAGGTGAGTCCAAAAATGTCTTATATGCTGCTGCAGAAATGATGTAATATGTGAAGGGGATATGTATACTGTGGTTAAGAAAGTAATACTAAGTATATGTTGTGTAGTAAGCTGTTAGTAGCCCATGTGCCTCACCCTAATAATTTGGTCCCTTTCCCCCTCATAACTTAGCCTACTGTTCTGACTTGGTGGTGCACATGTATCATATAGCCTGTTTTAGAGAAATGTCATCATCGAATATTGTAAGAGCTTTCACTGTCTTCTTATATGCCCCCTTTACTTATCCTACGGTTCTGACTTGGTGTACAGTGATAATTCTGTAAGAACGCCCCATGTTCTGAATTTTGCCACTGTATATTTCAAAGGTGCTGAAAGAATAGTTCTATTGACAACATCTGTCTTAGCTTGCTCATTAAAGTCTTCATTTAAATTACGTATAGCCTCTTATCGTTCCCTTATGCCATAGTTTGTACATCTCAATTGTCCGTAGAAACCACACTTGTTGCAAGTCAGCCATATCAGCTATGTTTTAAAAAAAGGCAGTAAATGAGAATGAATTAACTGTTTCGCTGCCAGACAAGGCTCCGCTGATGACCAGGTGTAGCAGTGGTAAGGATTCACTCCATTGTGCTGGAAAGAAAGCTCTGCTGTTGGGACAGGTTTATGTAGGCCTTAACAGTTTGTGGGCACCGTGTGTCACCGTCATAGTGCAATTAATGTATTGTTTAGTGTTGTGTAGTGGCTTTGCTGGCATGCATCAACAACAACAAAAAATAACATTTGAGTTTTCCCCACCAAGACTTATATGCTAAAATCACCACTGTGTACGAACAATCATGATCTGCCCAATTCTATACAACCATGAAAATAAAATTCAAAACCAAATAATTCCTTACTAACTTCTACCCCCCCAAAAAACAAAATACCACTCGCCAGCCCCCCTACCACATTAAACTTTACCCATATCATGTGGAAACACTCCACCCATAGGATTGTCCACGCACACGCGTTTTTAAGGTTTGATACTTTCCTAGATGTCAATATAAAAATGATAATATTTAGATATAATCCCCTCAGACTTCCTCTGAATAAATATTGTGTTTATTCAATTAAGTACATAGATATATAATACTTTTTTGACCACCTGCTAATGATGATTGAATGTTCTTACTCCTGAATGATAGAAACATTTTCAAATAGGATCAACAGTAAATCTAACAGTTCATCTCAAACAGCAAACAGTATAAATAAAGTATAACATACACAGTAACATGAAACATTGTCATGGAACCCGTCCATACAACTATAAACACTTCTAAAATAGTCCATCAAATATACCCATGAATGCATCCACTTCCTTGCTGTTGTCCTCTCCCTGGAGCCTGCAATGATGAGGAATCATGCTATCTATCAATGATATAAAGTTAATGCATAATCTGCTTACAAGTTGTATTGATAAAAAGTAAAGGAAATGAACTATTCTTTCGCTATAGTTCCTCCTTACCTTTTGCCAGTCGCATTGCCATTGTTTGGGGTAGTCGTCTTTGAGAAGAAATCAAACTGTCCTCCCAGCGGAGCCATGCTTTTATCAGTCTGTTTTGGGAAGGAGGGTGCTTTCACAGAGGGTTCACTGAATGTCCTCTGCAGATGGAAAATATTACTTTTCAAATGTGTTTGGAAACAAATGGGCTAAAACATTTAAAATCATGTGATTTGTGTAAAAAAAAAAAAAAAAATCATTCAATATCATAACAGAAGCCTTGGCTTTGTCGTCAGTTTAATTTTGATGTCAGATTCAGCATTGAGATGAAGTCAACTGAGTTGCTAGGGGTAGTTAGTAACTCACTGTGGCCTTGTTGTCAGAGTGGCTCCAGGGAGCAGAAGCCTGGAGGTTATGTGGTCTGACTGAGAGACTAGTAACTGCTATCTGAGGAATAACTGGGGAGGTTGACCTGGGACACACAAATAAAACATGACATTTTACATTGATAATAATTTGGTTTAGGACACATTTATCAAGTATTTACAGATATAGGATCTTAATTTGATCGCTGTGTTGCAGGAGAACTTTCCTGCAATGCAGGAAATGTAAAACTAGTAGTGTATTTGAGGATTAAAAAAGGCTTCCAAAGTTAGTCATTTCACTTTGAAATTTCAGATTTGATTTCCCCTTATGAAAAATGTATCAACTCTCCAAAAAAAATGCATTCATTATAAATCACATAATTCACATTTCCTGTTGCTGCAGGATTATTTTCCTGCTGTAGCAAACTGGCTCAAATTAAAATCCTACATCTGTACAACAGTACCAAGTTTCTACTTGCTGACATCTCTATAACCAGAAACTAGTTGGCATACAACCGGGAAATAACATCACTATCACATCCCATGCCAAATATAGCCTGCTGGCAAAGATCATATTTAATTCAGTGTAATGACAGTGGTTTGACATCTTGTGACACAGTGAAGTTTGGTACAAGTAGAACTCACCTGAGTGGGGCACTGGACACAGTGAAGCGGGGTTTGGGTTGTACATAAGTGGATGGTAGTGGTGTTGAGTGACCTGAAAACACGTGTCCATCATTTCATGATTAATTGAAGATCAGATCAAAATTACCAATCAAACTGTAATTGATGAACAGAGGGTTGGGGTCAATTCTATTTCAATTCGGTTAGTTCAGGAAGTAAAGTGAAATTCTGATTTCAATTCCAATTTTTCTTAATTCTTTTCAATGAGGAAGAATTGGAATGAATGTTTACTTCCTGAATTGACAGAATTTTAATTAAATTGACTCCAACCCTGGATGTTCTGTAGTAGAATACCTTTCAGCTTGTCACGGTCAATCCCCTGAGTGTTAGCTACAGTGGTGCATGATGTCTCACTGGCGTGAACTAAGTTGTCGTCGTCAAAATCATCCCATTCGTCTCCCAGGTCAAAGGTCACGCTGGGGGCGTGTGACGACGAGAGGAAGCCACTGTCATCGGTCAAGTCTACGATGGGACTCGGAGAGTAACTCCTGCTCTGGCTTTGGGGAGTGCTGTAACCGCTAGTCTGGCTTTGGGGGTTATTGTGACTCTGGGTTTCCTCCCTACTCTGGTTTTGAAGGGGAAAATGACTTTGGGGGTAACCCATGCTATGAGTTTGGTGGGTGCTGTGGCTCTGTGGGTAACCCGTGCTCTGGCTTTGAGTAGTGCTGTGGCTTTGGGAGTAACCCATGCCCTGGCTTTGGGGGGTGCTGTGGCTGAGTGACCCTCCGTTGTAGGCACTGGGTTTCCTCCACATTGAAGTGCCTGAAAACATAGATGTTGATTAATGTTGAGAGATGAGATGTTGATGTAAAATGTATGTCTGTTTGCAGTGTTTGAAGTAAGTAGTCTACTGGAAAATAATATGTGCATACAGTATTGAATCTACAAGGGAGTACGACTTGGAATCATAGGATATGATTGTAAAAATGTTTAAATATAGTATGACATAGTTTTAGTAACTGAGAAGTCCTACTTTGTGACTTTGTAGGGGTTTGAATAGGTGGTGGTTCCTCTTCTCCCATTGTCTGATATATGTCTTCCAGGTAGTCATTATACTCTGTAGAGAGATATCTTTTGAGTTACTCCTCTCAAGGGTCCATTAACTACCATTACTTTTCCACACTGCTGTATACTGGCAGCCCGCATGGCCCCTTTTTTGTCGATCAAGCCCCCCCCCCCCCCCCCAAAATGAATAATTAATAGAAATATGTTGAGAGTTAGAATACTAGAATACTAGTGGTGGAAAAGTACCCAATTGTCATACTTGAGTAAAAGTAAAGATCTCTTAAAATAAAATGACTCAATTAAAAGTGAAAGTCACCCAGTAAAATACTACTTGAGTAAAAGTCTAAAAGTATTTGGTTTTACATATACATGTACTTAAGTATCAAAAGTAAATGTAATTGCAAAAATATACTTAAGTATCAAAAGTAAAAGTATAAATCATTTCAAATTGCTTATATTAAGCAAGCCAGCTGGCACCATTATCACATGTTTTAATTGTACAGATAGCCAGGGGCACAATACAACACGCAGACATAAATTACAAACAAAGTTTAGTGAGTCGACCAGATCAGAGGCAGTGGTGATGACCAGGGATGTTCTCTTGATAACTGCGTGAATTGGACCATTTTCCTGTCCAGCTAAGCATTCATAATGTAATGACTGAGTACTTTTGGGTGTCAGGGAAATTGTATGTAGTAAAAAGTACATTCTTTTCATTAGGTATGTAGTGAAGTAAAAGTAGTCAAATATAAATAGTAAAGAGTTACAATAGTAGAATACACAAGGTGCAATTTTCGAAATTTGGTTGTGCATCAGCATCTTTTCTCTTGTTATGTCAGTCACTGAAAGCAAAGAAAATGTATACTGAACAAAAATATAAACACAACATGTAAATTGTTAGTTGCATTTTTCGTGAGCTGAAATAAAAGATCCCAGAAATGTTTCTCACATTTTGTGTGCACATTTTTTTAAACATCCCTGTTAGTGAGCATTTCTCCTTTGCCAAGATAATCCATCCACCTGACACTTGTGGCATATCAACAAGCTGATTAAACAGCATGATCATTACACAGGTGCAACTTGTGCTGGGGACAATAAAAGGCCACTAAAATGTGCAGTTTTGTCACAACACAATGCCACAGATGTCTCAAGTTTTGAGGGAGTGTGCAATTGGCATGCTGACTGCAGGAATGTCCACCAGAGCTGTTGGTAGAGAATTGAATGTTAATTTCTCTACCATAAGCCACCTTAAATGTTGTTTTACAGAATTTGGCAGTACGTCCAACTGGCCTCACAACCGCAGACCACCTGTAACCACGCCAGCCCAGGACCTCCATGGCAAAATGTGTAGGATTGCAGGAAATGAACTGTAAAACATATATTTTTTTATCTCACTGTCGAGTTGGGGGGCCACTAAAAAGCTAGGGCCAGCTCTGACTGCATGTGTGGGTATGGATGAGGGTACGCAGACACACGAGCCACTGCGGCCCCTTATGATGAGTTCAGATTTTTTGTGGCCCCCACTCCATCAAAGTTGCCCATCTCTTCTCTAGAGGGATTCTGATACTAAACCTACCATGGTCATAGTTCTCAAGATATGCCATCTCTTGGGGCGTTGCAAAGTCCTCAGCTGATTCCACACTCTGTTGTATTGTTGAAGCGCCATAATGATTACCTACAAACCTTCAAAACATTTTAAGAAAAGATGAGGAAAGTGTCAGATACAGTTTGCATTGGTAATCAATTAACTCTGGGCGGCAGGGTAGCCTAGTGGTTAGAGCGTTGGTTGCAAGTTCAAATCCCCAAGCTGACAAGGTACAAATCTGTTGTTCTGCCCCTGAACAAGGCAGTTAACCCACTGTTCCTAGGCCGTCATTGAAAATAAGAATTTGTTCTTAACTGACTTGCCTAGTTAAATAAGGTAAACACTTAAAAAATAAAAAAAACTCCAACCTGATGAACTGTATGTTTTGGATGTGGAAAAAGAGTGTATGTACCTGCAAGCAGCAGGTGTATAAGAAAATTGCTGAATGTTCGTAGCCCCAGTCCTACCACTCATTCTCATCTAAAGGAACAAGCAACAGGCAGACAAAACACAAATTCAGTTGACACATAAAACATTTAAAAAAGCTAAAACATGTCACGCCTTTGATTTCAATGCATGATTTATGCCAAAGTATGAATGAGTCTTGTGTGAGTCTCTTAAGTTAGAATTCAGCCCAAAGAGGTTATATTTTAAAGGACTGCTGCAGTTCTTGTCAGGTGTTCTCTCACTTTGAGGCGTTTGACTGGAGTCTCCGTCAGTGTATCACTCCTGGTCTTCAGGTCTTGGAGGTAGGAGGAGAAACTCGAATGCTGATTCATAGGTCTCTTCAGAACCACCGGCACTCCATTTTGACCTGGGAAACATAATTAGGATATGAAAATACAGCGTCTTCAGGAAGTTGACCCCTTGACCTTTTCTACATTGTGTGTTACAGCATGAATAAAAAAATTATTCATTTTACATTCTTTGTCACTGGCCTACACATAATAGCCCGTTATATCAAAGTGGAATAACTGTGTGTTTTTAGAAAAGTTTACTCAATACGTCAATAAGTATTAAACCCCTTTGTTACGGTAAGCCTAAACAAGTTCAGGTGTAAAAATGTGCTTAACAAGTCACATAATAAGTTGCATGGACTCACTCTGTGTGCAGTACGTGTTTAACATGACTGCTAAATGACTACCTCATCTCTGTACCCCACACATACAATTATGTGTAAGGTCCCTCAGTAGAGCAGTGAATTTAAAAAACAGATTCAACCACAAAGACCAGGAATGTTTTCCAATGCCTCACAAAGAAGGGCACCTATTGGTAGATGGGTAAAAATTGAAAAAAAGCAGACATTGAATATCCCTTTGAACATGGTGAAGTTATTATTTACACTTTGGATGGTGTATCAATACACCCAGTCACTACAAAGATACAGGCATCCTTCCTAACTCAGTTGCCGGAGAGGAAGGAAACCGCTCAGGGATTTCACCATGAGGCCAATGGTGACTTTTAAACAGTTACAGAGTTTAATGGCAGTGATAAGAGAGAACTGAGGATGGATCAACAATGTTGTAGTTTCTCTACAAAACTAACCTAATTGACAGAGTGAAAATAAGTAATCCTGTACAGAATACAAATATTCCAAAACATGCATTCTGTTTATGGCAAAGCAATTAAGTTCTTGTCCAGAATACAAAGTGTTATGTTTGGGGCAAAACCAATACAACACATTAGGGAGTACCTCTCTCCACATTTTCAAGCACAGTGGTGGCTGCATCATGTTATGGGTATGCTTGTAATCGTTAAGGACTAAGCACAGGCAAAATCCTAGAGGAAAACCTGGTTCAGTCTGCATTCCACTAGACACTGGGAGATTAATTTACCTTTCAGCAGGACAATAACCTACAACACAAGGCCAAATCTACACTGGAGCTGCTTACCAAGAAGACAGTGAATGTTCCTGAGTGGGCGAGTTGAAAATCTATGGCAATTTGACAGAGCTTGAAGAATTTTGAAAATAATACATGGGTAAATGTTGCACAATCCAGGTGTGAAAAGCTCTTAGAACTCACCCAGAAAGACCCACAGCTGTAATTTCCACCAAATGTGCTTCTACAAAGTATTAACTCAGCGGTGTGAACACTTCTGTATTTAACTTTAAATAAATTTGCAAAGATGTCTAAAAACATATTTTCACTGTCATTATGGGGTAGTGTGTGTAAATCGATGAGAAAAGTGTTTAAAAAAAATGAATGTAATCAATTTTGAATTCAGGCTGTAAAACAACAAAATGTGGAAAAAGTCATGGGGTATGAATACTTTCTGAAGGCACTGTACACTATAATACATTAATCAAACATTTTAACTATTCTAAGTGTCAATTGAGGAATGGAATGGACAGTTTTTGAGGACTAAAAACTTGACTCACAGCAGTCGTGGCCACACTGATCCTTGTTTTTGCAGAAGTGGTTACATTGTCTTTTGCCTGGAACTGGTTGTGAGGAACCGGAATTTCAGCGGGAAAAAAAAGATATTGCACATTTTATTTCAAAACAAAAACAAAAACAGTCCTGTGAGTCTGCAAGTACAACTTAGTAATAGCTCAAAGCATTCTAATGTTTGGTGTAAAATCAGCCTACCCTTTTCTGCGGATGTGGAGTTTCTCTTCTGTGCCGTAGCCTGTGTTTGCTGACCTGTTGGCTGTGTTCTCTGTGTTGCACCCTGTGATCTCTGAGCGTTAGCCTGTGCTATGTGCATCGTGTCATGTTGCTCAGGTGTGAATGATTCACCTCCGTACCTCTTTGGTCCAGAGTAGAAGGCACTAAACTTCTGCTGAATGTCCAACCCCACTGCAGAGAGGAAGATCTCAGAGTAGTTAATAGAAGGAGGTGTACAGTGCCTTGCGAAAGTATTCGGCCCCCTTGAACTTTGCGACCTTTTGCCACATTTCAGGCTTCAAACATAAAGATATAAAACTGTATTTTTTTGTGAAGAATCAACAACAAGTGGGACACAATCATGAAGTGGAACAACATTTATTGGATATTTCAAACTTTTTTAACAAATCAAAAATTATTCAGCCCCCTTAAGTTAATACTTTGTAGTGCCACCTTTTGCTGCGATTACAGCTGTAAGTCGCTTGGGGTATGTCTCTATCAGTTTTGCACATCGAGAGACTGAATTTTTTTTCCCATTCCTCCTTGCAAAACAGCTCGAGCTCAGTGAGGTTGGATGGAGAGCATTTGTGAACAGCAGTTTTCAGTTCTTTCCACAGATTCTCGATTGGATTCAGGTCTGGACTTTGACTTGGCCATTCTAACACCTGGATATGTTTATTTTTGAACCATTCCATTGTAGATTTTGCTTTATGTTTTGGATCATTGTCTTGTTGGAAGACAAATCTCCGTCCCAGTCTCAGGTCTTTTGCAGACTCCATCAGGTTTTCTTCCAGAATGGTCCTGTATTTGGCTCCATCCATCTTCCCATCAATTTTAACCATCTTCCCTGTCCCTGCTGAAGAAAAGCAGGCCCAAACCATGATGCTGCCACCACCATGTTTTTTTTTTTTTTTTTTTTTTTTGAATTTCACCCCTTTTTCTCCCCAATTTCGTAGTATCCAATTGTTGTAGTAGCTACTATCTTGTCTCATCGCTACAACTCCCGTACGGGCTCGGGAGAGACGAAGGTTGAAAGTCATGCGTCCTCCGATACACAACCAACCAAGCCGCTGCTTCTTTAACACAGCGCACATCCAACCCGGAAGCCAGCCGCACCAATGCGCCGGAGGAAACACCGTGCACCTGGCCACCTTGGCTAGCGTACACTGCGCCCAGCCCGCCACAGGAGTCGCTGGTGCGCAATGAGACAAGGACACCCCTACCGACCAAGCCCTCCCTAACCCGGGCGACGCTAGGCCAATTGTGCGTCGCCCCACGGACCTCCCGGTCGCGGCCGGTTACGACAGAGCCTGGGCGCGAACCCAGGACTCTGATGGCACAGCTGGCGCTGCAGTACAGCGCCCTTAACCACTGCGCCACCCGGGAGGCCGCCACCACCATGTTTGACAGTGGGGATGGTGTGTTCAGTGTGATGAGCTGTGTTGCTTTTACGCCAAACATAACGTTTTGCATTGTTGCCAAAAAGTTCAATTTTGGTTTCATCTGACCAGAGCACCTTCTTCCACATGTTTGGTGTGTCTCCCAGGTGGCTTGTGGCAAACTTTAAATGACACTTTTTATGGATTTCTTTAAGAAATGGCTTTCTTCTTGCCACTCTTCCATAAAGGCCAGATTTGTGCAATATACGACTGATTGTTGTCCTATGGACAGAGTCTCCCACCTCAGCTGTAGATCTCTGCAGTTCATCCAGAGTGATCATGGGCCTCTTGGCTGCATCTCTGATCAGTCTTCTCCTTGTATGAGCTGAAAGTTTAGAGGGACGGCCAGGTCTTGGTAGATTTGCAGTGGTCTGATACTCCTTCCATTTCAATATTATCGCTTGCACAGTGCTCCTTGGGATGTTTAAAGCTTGGGAAATCTTTTTGTATCCAAATCCGGCTTTAAACTTCTTCACAACAGTATCTCGGACCTGCCTGGTGTGCGCTTTTAACGGACCTCTGAGACTATCACAGTGCAGGTGCATTTATACGGAGACTTGATTACACACAGGTGGATTGTATTTATCATCATTAGTCATTTAGGTCAACATTGGATCATTCAGAGATCCTCACTGAACTTCTGGAGAGAGTTTGCTGCACTGAAAGTAAAGGGGCTGAATAATTTTGCACGCCCAATTTTTCATTTTTTGATTTGTTAAAAAAGTTTGAAATATCCAATAAATGTTGTTCCACTTCATGATTGTGTCCCACTTGTTGTTGATTCTTCACAAAAAAATACCGTTTTATATCTTTATGTTTGAAGCCTGAAACGTGGCAAAAGGACGCAAAGTTCAAGGGGGCCGAATACTTTCGCAAGGCACTGTATATTCTTACTTTTTACAATTATCACTGAAACAATTTAATTAGACTTAAACTGCCTTTTAGAAGTTTTATGTAGTTTGTACAAGTGTATTTTGAACAATAACAAACGTAAAATCCTGACAGTTAACTGCCTGACCGTATTCTGAGCTGATTAGATTCACGCTGATCTCCTCTCCTTTGAAGGCTTTCGCCACTTCGATCTTCTTTGACCAGTTTCCCGACTTCAACAGCATCAAGTCTCTGGATGAACACACAATACAGTCGCTCTCCCTTACATATTTCTTTCCCTTTCATGTTCTCCCTCTCTTCTGCTCTCTTTCCTTCACTGTTTTCCTTCTATAAGTGTATGACAGTAACATTTTACTTAAAGCCTGCAGGTACAATGCTTTATAACTTGTTATAAGCATGTATGACCCTTTAAAATGTTTTATAATACACGTTTAATATGTTCTGTCTCCACCTACAAGCTTTAGGTAAAGTGTGCCTCTATGCATGTGTGTATCAGGTCGTGTCTGTGTGTGACGACATTTCTGGAAATGCCAGTCCTAATCTTTACGTGAGTTTTTGCAGGAAGACCACGTTGTTGTCACAGTCCCCGATGATCATTGTGACATAGTGGTGGTCATGAGTGGTTCTCTTTGACAGTAGCTGTTCGTGGTTTTTCACATTCACGGTCACGACAATCTCTGCGGTGGCGATGTTGTATCTTGGAAGCTAAAACGTGAAAAATAAAAACGAAATTAAAGCTTGTGGGGAGATGTATTCATTGATGTTAAATGATACAAGTATGGAAAATATTCTGCTACGTCCTGCTACCAAATATTTCTACAACGATTCACCTTGATGACCATTTCCGTTCAAACTACAATTCCACCAAAGCAAAACATTTTTACCTGCTCCAAACTAACTTCATACTTGGGTAGATTGATGACAGCGTCTCTGATTTGGTTTCCAAACGGAGGATGTCTGTTGACAATCTAGAAAACATAAACGGACAACAAATATTTGCTTTTATTGTACGTGAAAGCACATTGTGACAACTGTCGATGTAAAAAGGTCTTTTAACTGACTGATTTGATCGAAAGCCGTGACACTGCATGTTGGTCTCAATGTCAATAAACCATTTGGAGATATCGAGACAACAGTGTTGTTTAATGACTTTTCTAGTTACAGTCATTCTCAGTTGATGCTATTCTCACCAGCTCCAGTTCCCTGGCGTTGGTCTGCTCTATCTTGTTGAAGGTGGTGAGCCCAGCGTTCACCATGGCCGTCGACAGAGACAACCCTGGATCAGATATCTGTGTTACCTGTGTTGTTACAGCCATATATATATAAAATGATATTATAAATAAAATCTCTGTTTTTAGCATCTCAATCTCAGTGTCATATGTCTATGGTTACAGCAATTTTCATGACTTTGATTTGTCTGGGAACAAAATCAGTTGGTCAATGGGTTTTTAAAAGGCTGCAGATGCGGCATCTGCATACCGACCATTTGATCTCAATCAGTTTGATGGCGATACGCATTTAGATCTTCTTGAGATACACCGTGTTGCTTCGAAGTAGCCTACAGTGTCGTTGCGAAGGATGTACAGTGAGCGAATTCCGGAGCAGATGGCGTTAACAAACTGTAGCTTAGCCGACCTGTGTATTTTCCTAGTATTGGCGCGCTTTTGAGTATTGGCCACATGAGAGAAAATGCTTACAGTGAAATGCTTCCAGTCTTCCAGTAATGTTACACTATGCTATTATGTTGGGTTCTGTTATGTAGAATACTATCTTTATGTGACCTTGCAGACATTGATTCGGCTTTGATCTAGCTTGACTAAACAAGCCCCATTCGCCTGAGTAGCCTGTTCTCTGTGCGTGAAGTAGAGAATATATAAATGTGCAGGAGGAGAAAAAAAAATGTCGGAACTGCAGCCACTCCATTTGTAAAAGGGGTGTCTGACAGTGGAGGCTGGTGAGGGGAGGAAAACTCAATGTCTGGAGCAGAGCGAAAGGACTGGCATCACACACGTGGAAACCGTGCGTTTGCTGTATTTGATACCATTCCATTATTCCGCGTCCAGCCATTACCACGAGCCCGTCCTCCCCAATTAAGGTGTCACCAACCTCCTGTGGTCTCGTAGCAACAGTAGGATAACCTACTACTGTTCTACAAGCATTGACAGTATTTTGCACACAGGTTCTGTATTCATTGACAGTATTCTATGTCTCCTTACCTATTTTCTCCAGCTGCTTTGAGACGTAAGGAGAGTCCTCCCACAGCTTGGCCCTGAAGCACTTGGCCAGTATCAGGGAGTTGAGTAGAGCAGAGAAGCCTGTCTTGGAGCGCTGGTTCAGGAACTCTGCCAAGCCTAATGTAGTTCAAAACACAGACATTATCTTACTGAAGAGTGTTTTTCAAGCGTTGTCTATCAAGGTTGTCTATCAAATGAGGCTCAATGCTAATCATCTATTGTTAATGTGAAGTGATTGATTACTTACATCTGCTGATTCGGACTCCATTTCTGAAGATTCTCCCTGTGTCCTGTGCAAGTCCAAACTCTTGGATTGGAATGGAGCCAAACTGGGCTTGAATCAAACTGAGGGGGAAGACCGGTAGAGAGACAGAAGGGATGAATCTCAAAGGTCTTTCCTTGATTCCTCATGTGCCTAATTCCTCGTCTCCGCCTCAAGACGCAAGGGAGGAAAAGACCCAAGGTTCAAGGAAAGACTTTTGAGATTCACCCAAAGAGAATACATGGCCTTCTCCAATGTCACCCTCCATTTTCTCATGCTGGTACACTGTAGGGGTCTCTGCTTGACCTACCAGTTCACCTTCATCTCTTTGTTTTTGATCTTTCCCTCCATGGGATACCTGGATAAACAAAAGCCCAGATATCAGCATTTACACCATCTTCAGGGCATTTGATTGGAATATCATGTATTGAATTCCACTAAAACCTGATAGTGATCCTGTTCTTGTCCTTGTTCAACGTGTTCAGGGTTCTCTTCTCGTTCACTCTCAGCTGCACGTCAGTGAACTCTCTGCCCTTCACCATCAATTCTATCTGTGTGAAGAAGACCCAGCTTCCATTTGAGTGGAATACAGAATCTACTCAACTCATCTATTCAAATTTCCTGTGTAACAAACAACACAAACGGCACAAACAACACAATACAGACACTCAATATAAACAGTGTATGTGCATAATTAGAGACTACTCAACTCATCTATTCATCTAGTGGTACTGTATACCTACCAGCTCAGGTAAGGTCTCAGTGCCTGTCACCTTGCTGAACTGCTTCATGGTGTCAAACGCAACACAGTACCTTGCCATCAGCCTGCCTGCCTCTGTACGGGATGAACACAATTACATGTCAAGGATATAACAGATTTCAGTTAATGGCTTTGGGATGCTGGAAAGCACATGCAAGTCTATGGGTCAAATGTCCCCTTCCCCTGACAAAATTCGAAATATGCCAAGATTAAGGAGACATCTATCTGTATCATTGAATAACACCAAACATGTACAGGGTTTGCACGTTGTTTTACACTTCTGACGATAAACAATGTAACAAACAGTAAATGGCCATAGTAGCCTCTTGAACCAAAATGGTCAGCCGCTCTCAACCTGTAGCTTTGATGTTAACATCCTCATCCATGGAGATCAGACCAATGGAGGCCAGGGAATTCAAGTTCTTCAGACAGAGCTCTGAAGCAGGATGGGGAGAGAGATTCTTCAGTCACACAAATGCTATCGTGATGGAGATATTCTGTCTTCTCAGATAAGAAGTCCATACAACAAAGACAAAAACAGCAATGCCACACCTTGCAATTTGGCTTCGATTCCACATCGGTCCAAGTCAGTGGAAAAGCCTGCATAAAAACGCACGGACAGTAAGTTGTTTTCTCCTCATGTACAGTACCAGTCAAGAGTGTGAAAAGCTGTCATCAAAGCAAAGGGTGGCTACTTAGGAATCACAAATATACAAAATATTTTCATTTGTTTAACACATTTTTTGGTTACTACATGATTCCATTTGTGTTATTTCATAGTGTTGATGTCTTCACTATTATTCTACAATGTAGAAAATAGTAAAAATAAAGAAAAACCCTTGAATGAGTAGGTGTGTCCAAACTTTTGACTGGTACTGTATATGTCCTCAGGTCTTTTGAGCAACTGTTTGACACTATGTTGTGAGATGTAAGCACAGGCTAATAACTGTAATGTAATAGACTAGCACCCATGCTAATGCTGTATCCATGCTGTACATTTGCTGGCTAATACTAATAGAGACCGGGGTCTGTCCAGTGTCTCTCCTTTTCCCTGACCATAGTGTCTGGGGTTCTTCAGAGCTCGGATGTAGAGGAAGCTGGAGCGGATCCAGTCCAGGGCCATGTTGACGTCTGAAATGGTGTGGAGGACAATCTCAGCGTTCAGGTGCTCCACCAGGTGGGTATGCAGGCTGAGTGGTCAAACAATAGGACATCACCATCACCATCCTCTACACAAGTATCATATACAGTTGAAGTCGGAAGTTTAGATACACCTTAGCCAAATACATCAGTTTTTCACAATTCCTGACATTTAATCTTAGTAAGAATTCCCTGTCTTAGGTCAGTTACGGTCACCACTTTATTTTAAGAATGTGAAATGTCAGAATAATAGTAGAGAGAATTATTTCTTTCAGCTTTTCTTTCTTTCATCACATTCTCAGTGGGTTAGAAGTTTACATACACTCAATTAGTGTTTGGTAGCATTGCCTTTAAATTGTTTAACTTGGGTCAAACATTTTGGGTAGCCCTCCACAAGCTTCCCACAATAAGTTTAGTGAATTTTGGCCCATTCCTCCTGACAGAGCTGATATAACTGAGTCAGGTTTGTAGGCCTCCTTGCTCGCACACGCTTTTTCAGTTCTGCCCACAAATTTTCTATGGGATTGAGGTCAGTGCTTTGTGATGGCCACTCCAATACCCTGACTTTGTTGTCCTTAAGCCATTTTTCCACAACTTTGGAAGTATGCTTGGGGTCATTGTCCATTTGGAAGAGCCATTTGCAACCAAGCTTGAACTTCCTGTCTGATGTCTTGAGATGTTGCTTCAAAATATCCACATAATTTTCCATCCTCATGATGCCATCGCTTTTTGTGAAGTGCACCAGTCCCTCCTGCAGCAAAGCACCCTCACAACATTATGCTATCACCCCCGTGCTTCATGGATGGGATGGTGTTCTTCGGCTTGCAAGCCTCCCCTTTTAATTCCAAACATAACGATGGTCATTATGGTCAAACAGTTCTATTTTTGTTTCATCAGACCAGAGGACATTTCTCCAAAAAGTATGATCTTTCTCCCCATGTGCAGTTGCAAACCCTAGTCTGGCTCTTTTATGGCGGTTTTGGAGCAGTGGCTTCTTCCTTGCTGAGTAGCCTTTCAAGTTATGTCGACATAGGACTCGTTTTACTGTGGATATAGATATTTTTTTACCCGTTTCCTCCAACATCTTCACAAGGTCCTTTGCTGTTGTTCTGGGATTGATTTGCACTTTTCGCACCAAAGTACATTCATCTCTAGGAGAACGCGTTTCCTTCCTGAGCAGTATGACGGCTGCGTGGTCCATGGTGTTTATACTTGCATACCATTGTTTGTACAGATGAACGTGGTACCTTCAGGCGTTTGGAAATAGCTCCCAAGGATGAACCAGACTTGTGGAGGTCTACAAATTTTTTTCTGAGGTCTTGTGTCACGACCGTCATATGAATAATTGGACCAAGGCGCAGCGTGAGTAGAGATCCACATTTTAATGATAGTGAAATTTCCAAAACAACAAAGATATAACGATCATACAAAACAATATCCCACATAGCAGGTGGGAAAAAGGACACACTAAGTATGATCCCCAATTAGAGGTAACGATATTCAGCTGCCTCTAATTGGGAACCATACACACACACACACCAACATAGAAATAGAATACCTAGTCACGCCCTGACCTAAAACACCATAGAGAACCCAGAGGGCTCTCCCAAAGGTGCGGACTCCGACCACAAAACCTGAAACTAGATGGGGAGGGTTAGGGTGGACAACTAGCGTCGGTGGCGGCTCGGGTGCGGGACGTAGCACCCGCTCAGACCGAGGATCCGGCCATAGAGCGGGACTGGACACCGTGCCCGGACTGGGCACCGGCGCAGAGGAAGACTCCGGCCATGGAGCGGGACTGGACGGGCACCGGCGCAGAGGAAGGCTCCGGCCATGGAGCGGGACTGGATGCCGTGCCTGGACTAAGCACCAGTGCAGAGGAAAGCTCCGGCCATGGAGCGGGACTGAACGCCATGCATGGACTGGGCATTGGCGCAGTGGAAGGCTCCGGCCATGGACCGTCACTGGAAGCTACGGGCCGTGAACTGTCGCTGGAAGCTCTGGACTGTGAACCGTCGCTGGAAGCTCTGGACTGTGAATCGTCGTTGGAAGCTCTGGACTGTGAACCGTCGTTGGAAGCTCTGGACTGTGAACCGTCGTTGGAAGCTCTGGACTGTGAACCGTCGTTGGAAGCTCTGGACTGTGAACCGTCGTTGGAAGCTCTGGACTGTGAACCGTTGCTGGAAGCTCTGGACTGTGAACCGTCGTTGGAAGCTCTGGACTGTGAACCGTCGTTGGAAGCTCTGGACTGTGAACCGTCGTTGGAAGTTCTGGACTGTGAACTGTCGCTGGAAGCTCTGGACTGTGAACCGTCGCTGGAAGCTCTGGACTGTGAACCATCGTTGGAAGCTCTGGACTGTGAACCGTCGTTGGAAGCTCTGGAGACTCCGGACTGTACACACGCACTGGTGGACGAGTGCGGGGAGCCGGCACAGGACATACCGGGCTGGGGAGGCGCACTGGAGGCCTGGTGCGTGGAGCTGGCACAGGTTGCACCGGACTGATGACACGCTCCTCAAAACACCTGCGCTGCAGCATAGTCCTAACCAACATCTCTCTCCGATATCCCTCCTCAAACTGCTCCATCGACTCCCAGACGGTCTCTGGCTCTCTCCTCGGCTCGGCCGACCGCACCTTGTGCCCCCCCAAAACAAATCTTGGGGTTGCCCTTGGGTTGTTTATGGCTGCGGACCCCGGCGTCGTCGCTGTCCTCCTTTACTCCTCGGCGACTCCCGCCAAGGAAGAGTCTCGCATCCACCTAATATCTCTTCCCATGACCAACTCTCCTTCACCTTCTGGGCAAGCTGCTTGGTCCTGTTTAGGTTGGATATTCTGTCACAACCGTCGTATGAATAATTGGACCAAGGCGAAGCATGAGTAGAGTTCCACATTTTAACGATAGTGAAACTTCCAAAACATCAAAGATATAACGATCGTGAAATACGTAGCGCACATAGGCACTCATACAAAACAATATCCCACATAGCAGGTGGGAAAAAGGACAGCTGCCTCTAATTGGGAACCATACACACACCAACATAGAAATATAATACCTAGAAACCCCCCTGACCTAAAACACCATAGAGAACCCTGAGGGCTCTCTATGGTCAGGGCATGACATCTTGGCTGATTTCTTTTGATTTTCCCATGACGTTAAGCAAAGAGGCACCGAGTTTGAAGGCAGGCCTTGAAATACATCCACAGGTAAACCTCCAATTGACTCAAATAATGTCAATTAGCCTATCAGAAGCTTCTAAAGCCATGATATTATTTTCCGGAATTTTCCAAGCTGTTTAAAGGCACCGTCAACTTAGTATATGTAAACCTCTGTTCCACTGGAATTGTGATACAGTGAATCATAAGTGAAATAATCTGTCTGTAAACAATTGTTGGAAAAATTACTTTTGTCATGCACAAAGTAGATGTCTTAACCGACTTGCCAAAACTATAGTTTGTTAACAAGAAATTTGTGGAGTGGTTGAAAAACGAGGTTTAATGACTCCAACCTAAGTGTATGCAAACTTTCGACTTCACCTGTAAATTCATTTAAAACAAAATTAAGTCAAATTAGGTTTTGGTGGTCTGTAAAAAGTAATGTCCCCATACCTGCTTTCGATGATTTCCGCTCCATTCATGAACTGCATGTACTTGTCTTTGGTTTGAGTCTTGGTCATGATCACTGCGGTCGCTGATGTATCAAACTAGAGAGGAGACATCGAAGGCAAAGCTGGAGATAGAGGTTATGCTTTTTGCGAGCGGTAGACAAACAGTTCACAAAGCAAATGAAAAGATGCTAAAAGGGCTGTTTTAAAACTGGGCACTTGTACAGTACACTGACGAGCTAAGCATGCTGGGAGTCTGGGGCTACTTGAGGGTTTGTCTGTGCTCCGTACCTGTGGCCGGCCTGCTCGGCCAATCATCTGCAGCATGTCGGCCTCGCTGTACTCCTCACAGGCGCCCCCGATGTAGTGCGTGGTGGACTTGATTACCACCAGGTGGGCTGGCAGGTTCACCCCCATCGCCAGAGTACTAGTTGTAACTGAGACATTTCCCCAATAACTTCACACAATATTTATTTGGTATTTCATATTACATAAACATGTGCCATGACAATGTTAAGGTCAATAATGTTTCTGATCCTGAAGTATGGAGGAAGATTGTCGGTGAAGGATGCACTAAATATAGGCTGAGATAACGAAAAGCTTTTCTATATTTAGCCACATCCACAGTATATTTTGACACTAATCTTTATTAAACCCACTCTACTGGCATGACTGTGACTGGTAACACATACGGTTGGCCTGTAATGGAGGATAGAAGGGTCGTTCCACAAATAGAGTACATTTTAAGTAGTGTAACTTCATATAAAAATAAAAAAAACTATTAATTTAATCTCATTTTAACATTCTCTCATAAAGAGCAGATGTTCAACTTCATAAAAAACATGCTTTCCCGTCTCAAGGGGTTAAATAAAAGGACTTCAGTAAGTGCCATGAAACTAACTGGGTTGACCGTAAACAGGGTTACAGTTTTCATCTTAAACCAGCCATAATCCCCTTGTGAAGCTTGTTGCGTGTAACAGTTAAACAAACAAAACAATCATTTTTAAAACTTTCTAGCCTATGGGAAGTGTTATTCTCTTATTCTCAGTTTTCCACCACAAAACACCAGAAAATTGCCAAAAAGAGTAGAACCAGCTTTGACTTATTCCACATTTTCCTGTGTTAAAGCCTGAATTCAAAATGGATTAAATATATGTTTTTTCCTCACCCATCTACACACAATACCCCATAATGAGAAAGTAAAACGTTTTTGAAATGTATGCAAATGTATTGAAAATTACATACATAAATATCTCATTTACATCATTATTTACAGCGCTGAGTGACTCACCTGTGACTCATTCTGGACAAGTCTCTAATAAGAGCTTTGCACACATGAATCTCCCAATGTCTGGCTAACAGCAATTCAACTCTGTAACTGTTTTAGCGTGGACTCTACTCATGGAACGACGCAGATACTCACACAGCACAGGCAGGTCTCCCATGTTGAAGGCCTCCTCGATTCGCTTCCTGTCTGACACGTCAACTCCGGCGTGGTGGAAACCAACTCCAAACAACACCAAGTCTGGAAAAGAGAAAACACTGGGCTAGTAATTTCACATTTCTAATGCAAAAATAGCTATATTCAAATCAATGAGCAATGTTTGCCTACATGGTACAGAAGAGAAGGAATATAAATGATTATAAATTCTCCACCGACCTCTGAGTTTTGAGTCCAGGAGAGAGTTTGCATAATTCACCAACCTGCAAACAGAGGATTCCATCAGATCAAACTAAACAGCAGGAAATGTGTATTGAATACCTGTACATCTCTAAATAATGAAAAGGGAAGTAGCTCAACCTTTGTTTGTGCTCAATACTCATGATGAACCTGGCATCCTTGGCCAGAACAGTGGCCGACTGCTGGACTCCTTTCCTTGTTGAACAAAACTGTTTAAAAAAATATTTTTTAAAATCCTATGTGTGAAATATTAACAATGACAATACTTACTGAAACGTATAAATATGGTACTGGTCAAGTCTACATTTCAGAGACCCAAAGAGAGTTCCTCACAACAAGTGTTGGTTTCTGGTCCGAGTAGGTCTGGATGATGTTGGCCATCTTGTAGTTGAGTGACAGGTCAAACTTGAACTCAGTCTGGTTGCTGTTGCAGGGGAAACCCAGCACTACTTTCCTCAGTTTCACCGGTCTGTGACTCTCATCCATCTCCAGACAAGTAGCAGGGTCTCTGTCGTCACACAGCCAGTCTGCTATCTGCCATGCCAAACCATTGAACCAGTAAGGAGAAGTAATTTCTTCAAATAAATGCTCCGTTTAATGATAATCAGTAACTAGCAATACTATTGAGCTCCCGCCTTTCCTATTTCCTTACTCTTTCTGAAGGAGACAGGACTGCGGACATAATAACAACATAACAAGACACGGAGATGCATGTGTCAGAATGGCAAATGATGAACAGAAAGGGAAAGAATGACTATAGTGAAGGAAGTCTCTTTAGAGTATTTGCATATGGCCAAAGTGTGACATCACCCCTCTTTGACCCTCAGCCACTTACATCTTTGGTATTGGGGATGGTGGCGGAGACGGCCACAAATCTCATGGATACATCCTCCTGAGGGTTCTCTGCTGCACGGTAGGCATGGACCGCCTTCATCCTGCTCACCACCACCTCTAGTGTGGCTCCGCGCATAGGGTCCTTCACCACGTGCACCTGGAAACACAGAGCCAAGATGGATTATATTTAGTTGTCAATCTAACACATGTATGACACAATAATAGACAGATATTAGAGGGCTTGCAGTTGACATACGATGCCTCCTGGCGGCCATTATTGGAAGACCACCGAATTAATTCCGTCAACAGACGAGTTGCTACCTCAATCTGCACGACAACAGTGCCTAAAACTAGTTGATTCATCACCACGGTCATTTTCTGTGGATTCGTTGGCTGCTCTAACAAGGCAGGAAAGACAACGGGGGAAAAATATGTTCCCCGCAATCATGAAACACAATTGGTTACGCCAATGAGATAAGACTCGAGAGCTGTCAGAAATGCGAAGAAACCTTTTTGCCCGTCAATACCTGAATCCAGACAGCTCTCAGTACAGGGTCTGCTACGATCATTTCATCACTGGTAAATCAAGTCTGACCAATTTCGAATTTAGTTTAGCTGTTATGCTATCCAGGTGTTAACAACACTAAGTTACCCAAAAGTAGCTAACTAGATAGCTTGTAGTCTAGCTATTAGCATGTGTAGAGTGAGTTTCACATTTTGGGGAAGCAATTTTTTCACCATAGAAAGGCAGCTTTATAACAAGGGATTGCATGCCTCTATCATTGCATTTGCAGACTATTGTAAGTATTCTATTCCTAATGTGATGAGTAGATTGGATAGTGATAATTTAGGCTATAAATAAACGCTTAGCACCGGGAAAAAATGTGGCCTTTGATATACATTTGATGCAATTCTTCTACACTTTATAGGACTGGAGACATTAGCAGAATAGTATTTGATACGATGGCCTACTCTACTGACAACAGATCAAGAAAAACGACCTTGTCTCGAATGCAACCATGTAATCTAGAATATGACACTAATTTGACAAAAGCTTGATCCCTTCTAGCCATGACCATGAAAAGGGGAGATGCAAATTGTAACACATATAGCTTGGAGGACAATTATTGACCAAAATAACTCCAAAATATTAATATGATAAACCAATGATATTTTGTTGAGAACTTTATTCATAAGAGGGAAAATGTGTGGACATTACATCATAGGACAGAGGCAGGCCTCAATGGGATAGGACAACCTGCCTTGTTGACTATTCGTTGTTCCATCCCAACAATAGATTTAATCTTTATGTGACACTAAAACACCTGAATGAATTAAACACAATCGAACAATTAAGAGCCTTGGTGGTATAGTTGACCTAAATAAGTGCTATTCTAACATCAGGGGTGCTTTTAATTGGTTTATGTACTACTGTAGGTTCACCAGCTGACCTCTTATCAAGACACCCACGTCGACTGGATTCCCACTGTGAAGATGAGCGGTGCTGCAGCAGCATCAGCGTCTACTACTTTAGGAAACATCGCTCAGTTATACGAGATGGTTGCCATATGCTGTGCTTTGGACAATTTCAATTAATCCTGTTGTGTCATTTGAGTAGAGCGCCTTCTCCTTGTCTTCATGACAAAAGTGCCTCCTTAGACCATGTGGATATATAAAATGTCCTTTGGAGCGTGTAAAATACTATTGTTTATGATATTGTAAACATACTGTACTTTAATAATAGGCTGTATTGTTGTATGGGTGAAATGAAAAGTGTTGTCATCTATGCTTTGACTAGCCCCATTGAATAAAAAATATTTCTTATAGCCCAACTATTTTCTTTCTTTTACAATTTAAACACATTTAGCAGCGACAATGCAATTGCTGTGTAGCCACTCAGACCTTCTGGGAGAAAAGTATCTGGTATTGAACTTGGTGGTAGTAGTTGTGTGTGTTTGAAGTGAAGGATCCCATTATCTGCTTCCACCGAGATTACAAGGGTTGGATTTGCACAATGGTTGGATTTGCACAGCACAAGGCATGTACAAAATTTAGTATAACTGATTAGCTTCATTCTTTGTCTACTGGTATTGTTTTTAAATTGAGAACAAAGAGCTGAACAATATGTAAACAATGTGTGAGTTAAGCTATTCTCTGCTTCAGATGCACAATGTCAAGGGGTGCATTACAAATGCCCATAAGGCTAATGCCATCATACTGTAGGCCAGTGGTTCCCAATTCCGGTCCTCGAGTACCCCCAACAGTAGTTTTTTGTTGCCCCGGACAAACACACCTATTTCAACTAATCATCAGGCCCTATGAATTTAATCAGGTAATTTTGTCCAGGATTAAAGCAAACATATGTGCCATTGGGGGTACTCAAGGACTGGAGTTGGGAAACCACTACTGTAGGCATATGGCTGCATTGGCACTGCATGCCATTATCAGCTAAAAAATGGGTTCACATATCCTGAAAAAATTATGACAATCAAATACAACTAATTGGAGAGCTTATGACTGAACAAAAAGGTACTGTTAATTTGAGAATACAACACAAACAACACAAATTAGAGACATAGTCCCCTCTTTATTGCAGGATTGGGATCTGTGATTAATCAACATCGACACTAGTTATTCTTGAATAATAGTTAACTTAACAATTAAAACTTTAAACACTTCAAAGAATCAATACTATTTAATATAATTTCAAAGTGTACAAGTAAGCTAACTCATATGTAAAGGTTTGACATTTTAGTAACACGCAGGCTATTGCTATTAAAGCATAATTTCAAGGGAACAAAAAAAAGTCAATACCAGAAGTGGCTAACCTCACTCAACTGACCCCTGATTTACTGGGTGAGCAGACTTGTTCCAGGCCAGCAATAGCACACTTGATTATTAACTAATTATGTTCGATACATTGATGCTGTGTTTATCGCTCTCTATCCTAGGCTGTTGTCCCCATATGCGTCAAGATGGCTACCATTGTCCCTGTACCAAAGGCAAAGATAACTGAACTAAATGACTACTCCCCCGTAGCACTCACTTCTATCATCATGAAGTGTTTTGAGAGACTAGTCAAGGATCATATCACCTCCACCTTACCTGTCACACTAGACCCACTTCAGTTTGCATACCGCCCCAACAGGTCCACAGACGACGCAATCGCCATCACACTGCCCTATCCCATCTGGACAAAAGGAATGGCTATGTAAGAATGCTGTTCATCGACAACAGCTCAACATTCAACACCATAGTACCCTCCAAGCTCATTATCAAGCTGGAGGCCCTGGGTCTCAACACCGCCCTGTGAATTGGATCCTGGACGTTCTGAGGGGCCGCCCCCAAGTGGGGAAAGTAGGAAACAACATCTCCACTTTGCTGACCCTCAACACTGGGGCCTCACAAGGGTGCGTGCTCAGCCCCCTCCTGTACTCCTTGTTCACCCACAACTGCGTGGACATGCACGCCTCCAACTCAATCATCAAGTTTGCAGACGACACAACAGTAGTGGGCTTGATCACCAACAACGAGACAGGCTACAGGGAGGAAGGAGGTGAAGGCACTCGGAGTGTGGTGTCAGGAAAACAACCTCTCACTCAACGTCAACAAAACAAAGGAGATGATCGTGGACTTCAGGAAACAGCAGAGGGAGGACCCCCCGATCCACATCGAAGGGACAGCAGTGAAGGTGGAAAGTTAAGTTCCTCGGCATATACATCACAGACAATCTGAAATGGTCCACCCACACAGACAATGTGGTGAAGAAGGCGCAAAAACGCTTCTTCAACCTCAGGAGGCTGAATAAATTTGGCTCGTCACCCAAAACCCTGACAAACTTTGACAGATGCACAATTGAGAGCATCCTGTCGGGCTGTATCACAACTGCACTGCCCTCAACCGCAAGGCTGTCCAGAGGGTGGTGCGGTCTGCATAACGCATCACCGGGGGCAAACTACCCGCCCTCCATGACACCTATAGGAAGGCCGAAAAGATCACCAAGGAAAACAACCACCCGAGCCACTGCCTGTTCACACCGCTACCCTCCGGAAGGCGAGGTCAGTACAGGTGCATCAAAGCTGGGACCGAGAGACTGAAAAACAGGTTCTATCTCAAGGCCATCAGACTGGTAAACAGCAATCACTACCTCAGAGAGGCTGCTGTCTACATCACTGACCACTTTAATAAATGGATCACTAGTCACTTCATACAATGCCACTTTAATAATGTTTACATATCTTACATTACTCATATCACATGTACACTACCGTTCAAAAGTTTGGGGTCACTTAGAAATGTCCTTGTTTTTGAAAGAAAAGCAAATTTTTTGTCCTTTAACATAACATCAAATTGATCAGAAATACAGTGTAGACATTGTTCATGTCAAAACAGAAGAAAGTTATTTGTTTCTAGCCATTTTGAGCCTGTAATCGAACCCACAAATGCTGATGCTCCAGATACTCAAGTAGTATTAGAGAAGGCCAGTTTTATTTATTCTTTA
Organism: Oncorhynchus clarkii lewisi; assembly: GCF_045791955.1. Taxonomy (NCBI): domain Eukaryota; kingdom Metazoa; phylum Chordata; class Actinopteri; order Salmoniformes; family Salmonidae; genus Oncorhynchus; species Oncorhynchus clarkii. The sequence continues at coordinate 10,762,454 of NC_092174.1, read as the reverse complement.
ATCAAAAATTAGCCGTTTCCAGCTACAATAGTCATTTACAACATTAACAATGTCTACACTATTTCTGATCAATTTTAACAGACAAATGTGCTTTTCTTTAAAAACAAGGATATTTCTACGTGACCCCAAACTTTTGAACGGTAGTGTATATACTGTATTTTATACCGTCTATTGCACCTTGCCTATGCCGCTAGGCCACCGCTCATCCATATACTTACATGTACATATTCTCGTTCACCCTTTTAGATTTGTGTGTATTAGGTACTTGTTGGAGAATTGTTAACATCTGCTAACCATGTGTATGTGACAAATAAAATTGAATTTGAATCAGGTGTGTCAGTGTTGGGCTGAAACAGAAGCCTGCACACCCAGCAGGGTTGGCCTGCTCCAGTTGTAATAGGTTTATACATTGTGTGACAAATACTGTATTTTTGTTCACTAAATTTGCGAACATAGGTACACATATAATCCATGGTATACAAGAATGGCCCCTTATTCTCTTGGGACCATCTGCAGACAGGGTTTCACAGCTCTTTGTACCTGAGGACAGAAAACATTACAAAGTAACAGGGCGCATTATCCTCAAATTAGACAGCACTGAATATTATGTAGATATATCTATCTGTACTTAGTTTTTTTTAAGCTGGGGACTGGAACTGGAGAATACGTTCAAAAATGTCCTCCCACAAAGGTACCTGCCCTATCCAGAGTAGCCTACTCTCCATTCTCTGACAGCAGCGACAGATAGCTAATCCTATTCCATGGCTGTTGGCTAGTTACCTCGCTACAAATACATTTAGAGTTACAACAATAAATACATCACAATAGCTAGCTAACTAGATAATATGAAGTTAGCAAGCTGGTGACATTTAATTTTACTTAGCTAGCTATACAGTATGTCAACTTTTCTAACTAGCAAACATTACGTTAGCAGCTCAATTGAGTGACCCTGCACACTAAGTTTCTGGTGCAAGCTAGCTAATGATACATCGTTTTCGATCATTTTCAAAATAGATTTACTTACTTGAATAGGTTCTCCCACTGCCTCCGTTTTCTGGGTCCTTAGACAAACTAAATAATGGGCAATATTCCCAAAGTTTCCGGTGGTAGCAAAACGCAGCCAGCCATGTGGACGATTGGAGGACTTCCATCAGACTGACTTTGGTCTTCCAACATGACGCATCTGCAAGCCCTCTATAGATCACAATCTGTTAATAAAGAATGTTTCACTCTATCCAAGCTGTTTCAGAGTGTTATTTGGCCAAGTACTGAAAATAGTTGCAGTCCTACCGGAGGGAATTTTGAACCGAACATCAAATACTAAAAACGTATCTACTTGACCTCATCAATAAGGAAAAGCCGGACCAACTGCAGCAGGCAGTTATCCCTCCACTTCCTCGTCATGCTGTCCCATTTTTCCTGCGAGAAACAGAGAAATGTGTCTGTGCTTTATCATGAACTGGTTAATAAAGTGTTAACCTTTTCCTGCAGTGGGTTAAATCTAGGTCACACAGAGTCTTTCTTGGTAGCCTTAAACAAATCTACTTTGAAACAAAAGTATACACATCACACACATGGTTGTGGGCTTAAACAAACAAACACCTGTACCATGTCAGATATTGAGTTGAAATGTATTCCATTTTGAGCTCCCATCCCAATATTACACTTTAAATATACATCACAGAAGGACTGAAATATAACAAAACCATTTGACATAGAAACATCAGATTTGTATCTGTTTTTTTTTTTTTTTGACTAATTATGAAATTATGAAAAATATTAATAAGAATCCACCCATGAGGCCACTAGGTAATTTGACTGCAGGTCGTGAATTGTCTCGATACAACTGAATTTATCCATCCTCACATCACTAACAAACCCCTATTGCAACATGGAAATCACATCTGCTATGGTCATAGGATCAGCCACTTCATTGCGCTACATATTACACACAAATAAAAATGTCCGCAGTGACAGGCTATACTACATACAGTATACTGTACACTGGGATACGGTGTCACTCACAGGTGTGGTCATGATGATATTGGCGTCTTGAATCTCAAAGAAGTCATCGATCTCTGTGTCTCCAGTCAGCTCCTTGCAGCTCAGGCCCAGAGGCCCAAATTTGTTCTTCCAGTCCTCAAAGCGCTGGCTGCATAGAGCTTTGATGGGGGCCACTGAAGACGACAGAAGCATTCTCAATCAATGCAGCTCATCATACAGTTTTCATTTTATAAAATGTTATCAATTTACATTTTTAACACGTAGAATGTATTGGTGTAGTCAGGTCATAAATTACTTACATGTAAGCAACAAACCAGATATCAAGACTGCATTCAGGCTGTAGCATGAATCAGCTCTTAATGTGCTTTTTACCTAGTGCTTTTGAGAAGGATACTAAGTACTGTAATTGGAGGGCCTTACTGTACACAGCTTTGACGTTTCTCCAGGGCTCTGTGGTCTCCATCAGTAGGCGGATGATGGCCAACTCGAAAAGCACAGTCTTACCAGAGCCCGTAGGAGCACAAGCCACAAAGTTCTTACCCGTGTATAGAACCTGCAAAACATACATGGCTCATAAAAATGTCTCAAGGATACTGTTTTGCTGTTCTTAATTGGATGACAATTCGGAATGCTTACGTCATCTAGGGCTTTTGATTGAACGTAGTTGAAGTAAGGGAACTCTTTGAAGACCGATCTAAATTTAGCAGCTGTGTTCATTTGATTAAGGACACCCAACAAACAGCCCACAATTGTTCCTTAGATTTCATGTAGTCATCATCAAGCATGCATCAATCAAGTATTCATTAACTTTTCATTCCTTGTGTTATTACTGATGATAAAACAGATGCAAAAGGATACGGATTTCAGAGATTGGTCGGAGTATCCCAGGCCCAGAAGTACCTAATATGAAAACAAATCCATAGACATCTCATTTTACATTCGCACTGACAGTGGTAACCCAACCCCAGTCAAAATGGCAGATATTGTCCACCCCCTAGTGGTATTTTTCTGTCATTACAGCAAAGAGGGCATTGGGTAGCGCTCACCTCGTTTCACCTCATCAAGCTCTAACGAACAGTGACAGGCTGCAGCCATGACCATTACATCTGAGTACATTCTTCAGCTACAACACCTCATCATAGCAATATGTATATGATTTATATATATATAAACACAGACATGGTGTTGGGTTCAGTCTGTGCAGTACTACTTTGTATGTGAAGGGGTTGGGGTGTCATGGGGAGAACATGAGCCCTCTTGGTGCCCTTGTCCTGTGTCTTCTGTGGTGGTCCCAGGGCTGTAGGCGGGCCCAGATCGGTGAGGGGGCCGGAGCCTGCTGCCAACTGCTTTGCCAGCCGAGGCTCTGTCGCCATAGAAACCTGGTCGAAGGTTTGCTGCACTCTGGGTCGTGCCTGGTTGAGGCCTCTGATTGAGTTTGCACTGCTGTTCAACACCTGACCACTGGGAGGTTTGAACAAACTGTAACAACAAAGAGATTATTTAATTTATAGGTAGAGAGATCATAAGTGCTTACAGTGATATCCCACATATCATGATGTAACTAGTACAGCCATGTATTTGATAAAGAAGGTGCCATTTCAGAAGGGCTCTGACAGACGCCATTACATTTCAAAACAATAGTATCTGATGAAGACACATGATGGGGGACACTGACATTTACTATGTATTCTGAATGCACAGTATGCACCCTCATTAGTTTCACTTGAACGGCTTACCTTCTCCGTAGAGGTGGGCTTTGGCTGAACTCCAAAGGGAAATGTTTCTGCTCCAGTGCATGACCAGACTCATGTGGGGTTTTAGTTCGACCTCTAACCTTTGTGGTATCCTGGGATTTATTCATGAAGTCTTCCCGAGACCAAAGGGCACACCCGCCCTGTGCCTCAGGTTCTTTTCTTCCATCACTGGTATTCTGATTTAATTTGTTGTTCTTGGGAGTGAAACCATCACCGTCAGCTGCTCTTTTCAAAGGGGGAAGGAATTTGTTGGACTTCTGAGAGAAACCTGCATTGGAGATGGTCAGAAAGGGATTTGATAGACGACATGATAATGCAATGATTGACAGGAAGGGACATGACTTAAAACAAGACCCAGTTTAAGCCTAGTCTTGAACTAAAATTCATTTTCAAAATATAATTTTCATTGAAAGTGCATTTTAGTCCAGGACTCGGCTTAGTCCGGGTCCGGGAAACTGGCGCTTACAGTATTGACTGAATTTACTCAAATGATTTAATCACTTCAAATGCCACTTACTGAATGATGAAAGATCCTCTGCCTTTTTCTGGATGTCCTGAGTGTCTGGGATCTGGGAGAGGGACAGAGGGGGTTCCAACTGCCAAGAACTCTGCTCTTGACAAAGTGGCTTTCTGGAGACGGGAGGAGGGCAGGAAAAGGGTTCAGCTTAACATGGCTAGGAACTTTGCTCTTGCTAAATACAAATCTAGTGGGGCATGACTGTGGGATGCAGGTTGTTTCTTACGACTCACACTTTGTGGACAACTGGCCTCTCAAAGAAGAGGTTATCCAGGGACAAAGTGCAGTCTTCTGAGTCCAACATCTCATTAGGTCATGTAGGCCTATGCAACAGTCATCTGTAGAATTACAAAGTTAGACATAATCATGGTATACAGTGCAATCGGAAAGTATTCAGAGCAAAGGGTCTGAATATTTATGGGAATAAGGTATTTCTGCTTTTTCTAAAAATCTGTTTTCGCTTTGGCATTATGGGGTATTTAATCTGTTTTAGAATAAGGCTGTGATGGAACAAAATGTGGGAAAAGTCAAGGGGTCTGAACACTTTCTGAACACGCTGTATGCAGCAGACACCGACAGGCATTTCAGGGCACCAAGGAGACAGACAATGTTGCCACAACAGGAAAGTCTTTATAGGTACTGCCTAGGTTTGAAGCAACTGGGAGAGATTGTAAGAAAGGTAAAAAAAAAAAAATGCCAGTAGCCTGACTAGACCTCATAAAATATCTTAATTGTAAACATACTGTAAAGCCTAAATGTTTTTTGTGCAAAGGCCTACCCCAGATCAACGCAAGATGGCAGTCTATTGGTCAGGACTAGCAAATATCGTTACTAGTTACCACAGCCACAAAGTCATAAACCCCGCCTATTTCTACAATTTATCTTCTTAAAATTAGACTTTAAACCTAACCACACTGCGTTTGCTAATCCCTTATAAGGATATAAGACCAAAAAGCACATTTTTGTTTTCATTAATTTTTACTTTATTTGTACTTTGTGGCTGTGGTAACTAATGGAAAACCCCTAGCAAGCTAACGTTAGCTAACTAGGCAGGCAAGTTGGCTCACTTTCATGTCGTTAAGCGACTTATTTGACAAAATATAAATGTGTATTATATGACCATAAGAATGACAGCCTGTTAATTCGTATTATATTTCAAACTGACGGGTGGCGTGTAAATAGATAATTCAAGTAAGTAAAATCATTTTTAGCCTACCTGTTTCGGTGGGGGTACTACTACTAAGAACTAGTCTCGAGCCTAGACGCTGATGATACCCGCTCGAGGGAGAGCAATTATTTATATAACTAAACCAAGATAGACCACAGCCTGTCGTTTCCAACGGGAACTAATGAGTGATTGTGGGCAGAACAAGAAACGAGGTGGGCAGAGCAAAGCACGAGCTAGCGAGATCCTATTGGCGCGTTCTAGCTCATCTGCATATTTCCGTTAGGGACTCTTCCTCTGTGAAGTGCGCGTGTGCAATAATTCACCTCGCCTTTGCACCCCTTATAAACAGCGCGATTTTTAAAAACGTAATCCACCTTGTTCATAACATATTCTTGTTTTGGGAACAGAAAACTGTATTGAGATAAAATGTTTCATCGATGAGAAAATGTGCAGAATGTCGGCCAAAATGGGCTTCCTCTCACTACCATATTTGGTAAAGAGTGGAAACGCCAAGCGGACGCTTCACATTTATACATCCGGTGAAATATCTGTCTTATTGTTATATCTGTGGAGATAGGTTTGCCAGCTCAGATTGATCGGCAACTTAAAACATTATTACCATTTTTTCGTTTTAACACAAAAATAATGTATTGTAAAAATGTATTTCGAATCAAGCTGCTCGATAGACCGTTCGTTTATGTATTTGACAACCAGCTAAATATCTAAGCCATAGGCCTGCTGATCAATTGGTGTGCCGCGCGTTGCGGCTGCCTCTTGACACCAAAACGACTGGCAGGTTTCAAAACAACATGCATTGAGTGTTGGCTATACAAAGGTACATGAAGATTTTATGCGTTATTTGAATATCCTATATGACGATGAGTGAGGGAGGGGGGTAGAATTAGTGGAAATATTACAACGTTTAACAGGTAAGAGCTCACAACCGTAGCCTAGCTGACACGTTACTACACAGCGAGGATAAAGAGGCTGTGTAATTTGTCTTGATTGCCAGTCATCTTGTGCTACTATGACTGTTGGCTATAACTGTATCCTATCCGCAAGGTGTTCACAAACCCAAATGTGATCCAGACAGAGAAAAAAATATACACATTGAATGGAAATTACCATCTAACATGTCAATGTATTCGATTTTAATAAAATAACCATTTCAAACCGGCTATCAGTAGCGTCCACCCAATCTTCTACCTATAATAAACTAGGTAGATGATCATCAACTCGGGATTTTTCATGCCGCCTATCTGGGACAAACCACTTTCACTTGCGGGGGAAGCTTATCACGGTGACAAAAGGTTTATGAAAGATCACGGAAGTATAATGAAATGATTACTTACATTGTGAATGTTATATTATATCCCTAGTTCTACACTGGAAAAATGTTGTGCAATTAAAAGGTGCACTCATTAATGCATTTGTGTCGTTCTTGTATTCCCTCTCAAAAAAATGGTTTAACCTACGTAGACCAAGGAAAATGGCGACTGTGAAATGGATGGAAGACGAAAGTGAGCAATAATTCAATGCAACGATTAAAGTGCATATCGTTTGCATTTACACCGTTCAAAGGTAACGTTTCAAGTCTTCTCTAACAATATTGTCACCTCTCGGTATTGCTCAAAAATGTCCGGCGTTTTTTGTGTGGTTTTGGTGGAGGTTTTTGTTTTGGTATGGACTGGGTAAGGTTAGGGTATAACAAGCGTCCAACAACAGGAAGATTTAAAGAGAAGTAAAGCACATTTGGATCTTTATGGGGCTCGAGGAAGACCACGATTAGTTCGCTATGTTGGTGCTCGAGTGTAAAGGTTACGCTTTGCTTTGGCATAGCTGGGCTACAGTTCTGCAACGCATAGCTAGAAAGTTTACTATAGAATGCATAACTGTCAACTGCTCATCAACAACGTTACCCATCGGTCTTGAGTAAGGGGTGATCGATTAGCATTTTATTATAAGATATGTATTTTGACATTCATGCATTTATGGCTTACTTGACAGGTGTCCTTAAATAGGCATATTTAGCCCACTCATCGCTCACCTTGCTGTCGTTATGTACATGAAAAATTATATTTTTTTCTATTGAAAATGTATCTGTATAGATTGTTGTGGGGATTCAAACCCTCATGGGATGCTTACCAGGGGTGTATAGAGCCCCACAGTGTATAGAGCCCCATAAAACCTAGCGGGCAAAGAGGGAAATTGTTTTTCCACCTTTCATGGGGGATTTTAGAAACACTTAAAATAAGGTCTGTGTTTCGTGTAGGCTTACACTGGCGTGATGTTTTGATAACCATCTAAATCTCTCATGGACAAGGTGACTTATCAATATATTTGGGTCTATTTACTCTCAGATTCAAAATGCTCATTAGCATCAAAGAAGACATCATGCAAGACTACAGATCCCCTGCAAGCTCCTAGCTGAATCATTTCTCGCTGAAACCTTTGCTAAACAGGTATTGTGTCAAACTTGCACAAGACAATTCACAGCATTGTCAGTTTAAAGAAATCTTGCAAATGTATGAATTACTACTGTTACCAACCGGCTCGTAACCCTTAACATGGAGGGAGACAATGCGGAGGTAAAACTATATACAAGTAACAATGGTGTGTGTGTGTGTAGTCGGTAGTGTAAGTGAGTAGATGCGTACAACGATGGTGATAATGAGGGGTGCCAAAACAAACTAACACGAAGAAGCCCTAAAATGCTGCAACCAAAAATAAGCGTGTCTCCTCGGTGTATGGGGGGGAAAGGTGTATTTATCCCCGGGACACACCCGAGCCCAGAGGTGTTCCATTTCGCTGATGACCCTCCCAGCTCCGCACACCGACATCCTATTAAGAAAAATGACCAGAGAGAAAGAATTCGTCACTCCTCATAAAACCGGGGACCACCAATGACACTGGAACACCACACCAATCAAAAAACTAGAAATGTAAATATTCAACAACAAATATATATATATATATATATATATATATATATATATATATATATATATATATATATATATATATATATATATATATATATACCAACAAAATACTGCTCTAGTTAACCCTAACCCATCTGCCACAGCCAACCTTGTCCTCCCCAGACCTCAGCAACCTTTGTGCACAGGAAGCAACCTTAAAGAGGGGGAGGGGAAACGAGGACAACACAAAATAAGCAGTAGCTGGTCACGTAAATTACACGCATACGTCACAACTCTGGGACCACACGCAAAAGAAAATGCATGTCCACTGATCAATAGGACCAGACGCGTTCAGGAACAGTTTTGCACGAGAGAGAGCGTCAGCAACGGCATTATCAGACCCCCTGCTGTGCCACACATCGAGATGGAATTCCTGTAAATACAAACACCATCTCATTACCTCTGGTTAGGACACATCATAGACCTCAAGGTGAGAAGGTTATGGTCGGCGTAGACCACATTAGGTACAACACCCGACCTGATGTACACCTCAAAGTGTTGTAGCGCCCAAATGAGTGCTAGCACTTCTTTTTCCGCCACGGAGTAGTTCAACTGATAACAGTTAAACTTCTTAGTTTATTTTCAAACGGGCCTCTTAACACCGGACAAATCTGCTTGCAGCAGGACATGTGATTTGCAGAGGAATGAGAAATCCATGCGAGGAGTAACTAGCACTGGAGTTGGGGTAAGCAACCTCTGCGTCATCAAAAGCCTGCGACAGAGAGGAGACTATACTTAAACCCACTTAGCTTTCAGCAAATCTGTCAGGGGAGTGACTATGGTAGAAAAGTTCCTACTGAAACTATGATAATAACCAATCATTCCCAAGAAACGCATCAGTTGTAGAGGTTGGCGGTGGAAAGGCATCAATAGCTACCACTTTAGCCCGAACAGGACGCACCTCACCCTGTCCAATCACCTTACCAAGGAACGTAACTGTCACCTGAGCAAACTCCCACTTTGCCAAGTTGATAGTGAGGCGACCCACAGCCAGGCGGTCGAACAAGGCTTGAATACGGGACAGATGCTCCTAAAGTATCTGCATAAACCAATACATTGTCCAGATAAACAGTGCCCCCAACCAGACCGGAGACAACCCTATTCATAAGGCGCTGTAAAGTGGCAGGTGCGTTCCGCAGGCCGAAACTCATAACCAAATACGAGTACAGACCGAAGGGTGTAATAAAGGTAGAGATTTTGTGTGCCTTACGCGTCAGTGGCACCTGCTCACAAACTTTGCTACTCCGACCTGATCAACGCAGTCCTCCATCCGAGGAAGAGGAAATTAATTTTGCTTAGTGACACTATTTACCTTACGGTAGTCCGTACAAAATCTGTTTGTCCCATCCGGTTTACTGACCAAGATACAGGGAGAAGCTCAGCTGGAGAAGGAAGGCTCTGCAATATCACTCTCCAGCATGTACCTGATCTCAGCATCCAGACAACACTGTTTCTCTGAAGAAACTCTATAGAACCGCTGACGGATGAGGTCAGCATCCCCAATGCCAATATCGTGTTCTATCAAGTTTGTACGTGTCAGCGTTTTCAGAAAACAAAACTGGAAAACTCAGAATCAGACCGACCAACTCGTCTCGCCTATCAGCAGGTAGATGAGCGAGAAGGCTATCTAAAACATCCAGTTACTGAATTTTTCAATCTACCCTGCAGTATGCAATCGTAGAGACCAGGGACGACATCCTCACCATGCAAGGACATAGCATGACAAAAAGAAGAACCTAGCGATGTAAACGTACCGAACAAAAGCTTGCCACCGTTGGACTCTGGATCAGTGGAAAAACTTTCTCTGGAATGCTGTATCATGCTTCACGATGTGGCAGTCCAGTGGAAGAATCTGGGTTTGGCAGATGCCAGGAGAATGCTACCTGCCCCAATGCATAGTGCCAACTGTAAAGTTTGGCGGAGGAGGAATAATGGTCTGGGTCTGTTTTTCATGGTTCGTGCTGGGCCCCTTAGCTCCAGTAAAGGGAAATTTTAACGCCACAGCATACAATGACATTCTAGACGGTTCTGTGCTTCCAGCTTTGTGGCAACAGTTTGGGGAAGGCCATTTCCTGTTTCAGCATAACAATGCCCCTGTGCAGAAAGCGAGGTCCATACAGAAATGGTTTGTCTATAGGTGTGGAAGAACTTGACTGGCCAGCACAGAGCCCTGACCTCATCCCCATTGAATACCTTTGGGATGAATTGGAACTCTGATTGCTAGCCAGGCTTAATCGTCCAACATCAGTGCCCGACCTCACTAATGCTCTTGTGGCTGAACGGATCAAGCAAAGTTCCAACATCTGGTTGAAAACCTTCCCAGAAGAGTGGAGGCTGTTATAGCAGCAGAGGGGACCAACTCCATATTAATGCCCCTGATTTTGTTATGAGATGTGTGATGAGCAGGTGTCCACATACATTTGGTCATGTAGTGTATTATGAGAGTTGTTAAGCATATGTTTACTCCTGAATTTATTTAGGCTTGCCATAACAAAGGGGTTGAATACTTGGTCACTAAAGACATTTCAGATTTTAATTTTTAATTAAATTAATTTGTAAAAGTTTAGAAAAACATAATTCCACTTTAACATCATGGGGTATTTTGTGTAGGCCAGTGACGACGAAGTGCATTTTAATACATTTTTTTAAATTCACGCTGTAACACAACAAAATGTTGGAAAAGTCGAGGTTGAAAATACTTTCAGAAGGCACTATATATGAAATGTAATCCAACAAAATATCAAAAATTTCTGTAAACCAGTTATTTTATTTACAGCTAGGCTAAATAACAGTATATTTCTTCTCCATTGTGAAAGTGTTTACAAATGCAAAAGTGAGCCTTACCTACAAAAATATAAACTCAACATGCATCATATAAGGAAGTCAGCCAATTGAAATAAATTCATTAGGCCCTAATCTATGGATTTCACATGACTGGGAATACAGATATGGATCTGTTGGTCAAAGATACCTTTTTTTTAAAGGTAGTTGCGTGGATCAGAAAACCAGTCAGTATCTAGGTTGACCACCATTTACCTCATGCAACACGACCCATCTCCTTCACAGAGTTGATCAGGCTGTTGGTTGTGGCCTGTGGAATGTTGTCCCACTCCTCTTCAATGGCTGTTCGAAGTTGCTGGATATTGGCAGGAACTGGAACACGCTGTTGTACACGTTGATCCAGAGCATCCCAAATTTGCTCAATGGGTGACATGTCTGGTGAGTATACAGGCCATGGAAGAACTGGGACATTTTCAGCTTCTAGGAATTGTGTACAGATCCTTGCGACATGGGGCCATGCTGAAATATGAGGCGGATGAATGGCACGACAATGGGCCTCGTGATCTTGTCACGGCATCTGTGCATTTAAATTGCCATAGATAAAATGCAATTGTGTTTGTTGTCATTAGCTTATGCCTGCGCATACCGTAACCCCACTGCCACCATGGGGCACTCTGACATCAGCAAACGGCTCGCCTACCTGACGCCATACACTTGGTCTGCGGTTGTGAGGCCGGTTGGACGTACTGCCAAATTTTCTAACACGACATTGGAGGTGGCTTATGGTAGAGAAATTAACATTAAATTCTCTGGCAACAGCTCTGGTGGACATTCCTGCAATCTACATGCCAATTCCACACTCCTTTAAAGCTTGAGACATACGTGGCATTGTGTTTTGTGGCCTTTTATTGTCCCAAGCACAAGGTGCACCTATGTAATGATCATGCTGTTTAATAATTTTCTTGATATGCCACACTTGTCAGGTGGATGGATAATTTTGGCAAAGGAAAATTGCTCACTAACAGGGATGTAAACATTTTAGAGAAATAAGCTGTTTGTGTATATGGAACATTTCTGGGATATTTTATTTCAGCTCATTAAACACGGGACCAATAGTTTACATGTTACATTTTATACTTCTGTCAAAAGTCAAACGTTTGGGGACACCTACTAATTCAAGGGTTTTTCGTTATTACAATTTTCAAAAAATTTCTACGAATAATGAAATAACACATGAAATCATGTAGTAACCAAAAAAGTGTTAAACAAATCAAAATATATTTTAGATTCTTCAAAGTTGCCACCCTTTGTCTTGATGATAGCTTTGCACACTCTCTCAATGAAGCTGGTCTCTCAACCAGCTTCATGAGGAATGCTTTTCCAACAGTCTTGAAGGAGTTCCCACATATGCTGAGCACTTGTTGGCTGCTTTCCCTTCACTCTGCGGTCCAATTCATCCCAAACCATCTCAATTGGGTTGAGGCTGGGTGATTGTGGAGGCCAGGTCATTTGATACAGCACTCCATAACTCTCCTTCTTGGTCAAATAGCCCTTACACTGCCTGGAGGTATGTATTGGGTCATTTTCCTGTTGAAAAATAAATGATTGTGCAAACCAGTTGGGATGGCTTATTGCTGTAGAATGATGTGGTAGCCATGCTGGTTAAGTGTGCCATGAATTCTAAATAAATCACAGACAGTGTCACCAGCAAAGCACCATCACACCACCACCTCATGCCCCACGGTGTCCTTTAGTAGTGGCTTCTTTGCAGCAATTCGACCATGCCAAGTCTAGGTCTAAGAGGCTTTTAAACAGCTTCTACCCCCAAGCCATAAGACTCTTGAACATCTAATCAAATGGCTACCCAGACTATTTGCGTTGCCCCCCACCCCCTATTTTACGCTGCTGCCTCTCTGTTTATTATCTATTTATAGTCACTTTAACCCTACCTACATGTACATATTACCTCAATTACCTCGACTAACCGCTGCCCCCGCTAATTGACTTTGTACCGGTATCCCCTGTATATAGCCTCACTTGTTATTTTACTGCTGCTCTTTAATTATTTGTTTCATTTCTTATCTTTTTGGGGTATTTTTCTTACAAGCCGTTAACCAACAATGCAGTTGACCTGTCTAGAACCCTGTTCCACTAGCGGAACCCCTCGCAAACAGCCAATGAAATTGCAGGGCGCCAAATACAAATCAACAGAAATCTCATCAATCAAATTTCTCAAACATGCAAGTATTAGACACCATTTTAAAGATACAATTCTCGTTAATCCAGCCACAGTGTCTGATTTAAAAAATGCTTTACAGCGAAAGCTCCACAAACGATTGTTAGGTGACCACCAACTCACAGAAAAACCCAGCCATATTTCCAGCCAAAGAGAGGAGTCACAAAAAGCACAAATAGAGAGAAAATTCATCACTAACCTTTGATGATCTTCATCAGATGACACTCATAGGACTTCATGTTACACAATACATGTATGTTTTGTTCGGTAAAGTTCATATTTCTATCCAAAAATCTTATTTTACATTGGCGTGTTACGTTCAGTAATTCCAAAACATGCAGTGATATTGCAGAGAGCCACATGAATTCACAGAAATACTCATTATAAATGTTGATAAATTCAAGTGTTATGCATGGAACTTTAGATAAACTTCTCCTTAATGCAACCGCTGTGTCAGATTTCAAAAAAACTTTACGAAAAAAGCACAATCTGAGAACGGCGCTCAGAGCCTAAACCAGCCAGAGAAATATCCGCCATGTTGGGTAGTCAACATTATTCATAAATAGCATTATAAATATTTAATCAGAATGCACTCCCAGGAATCGCAGTTCCACAATAAATGCTTGTTTTGTTCGATAATGTCCATAATTTATGTCAATTTATGTCCAATAGCTTCTTTTGTTAGGGCGTTTGGTAAACAAATCCAAAATCGCGTTCAGGTCCAGTTGGACGAAAAGTTAAAAAAGTTATACTACAGGTCGAAGAAACTTGACAAACTAAGTATAGAATCAATCTTTAGGATGTTTTATCATAAATGTCCAATAATGTTCCAACCGGAGAAATCCGTTGTCTGTAGAAAAGCAATGTAACGAGAGATGCCTCTCATGTGAAAGCGCGTGACTGAGAACGCGGCTGCAGGCAGGCCCCTTAGTCAAACAGCTCCCATCCGGCCCCCCTTCACAGGAGCAGCCTGAACCATAGTTCTAAAGAAGGTTGACATCTAGTGGAAGCCAAAATAACCCATATCCCACTGTGTATTTGATAGGGGTGAGTTCAAAAACTACAAACCTCAGATTTCCCACTTCCTGTTTGGATTTTTTCTCAGGTGTTTGCCTGCCATATGAGTTATGTTATACTCACAGACATCATTCAAACAGTTTTAGAACTTCAGAGAGTTTTCTATCCAATACTAATAATAATATGCATATATTAGCATCTGGGACTGGGTAGGAGGCAGTTTACTCTGGGAACGCTATTCATCCAAAAGTGAAAATGCTGCCCCCTATCCCAAAGAAGTTTTAAGTAAGCAGTTCACTGTAATGTTTTCACCTGTTGTTTTCAGTGCATGTGACAATTTGATTTGATGAAAGACTGATTCACACAGTCTCCTCTGAACAGTTGATGTTGATGTGTCTGTTATTTGAACTCTGAAGCATTTATTGGGGCTGCAATCTGACACGGAACCCAAACCAGCTGCGCGCGTGCGCCATCGTGCATAAATTAATTTTGTCCCCCCCACACCAAACGCGATCACGACACACAGGTTAAAATATAAAAACTCTGAACCAATTATATTAATTTGGGGACAGGTTGAAATGCATTAAACATTTATGGCAATTTAGCTAGTTAGCTTGCACTTGCTAGCTAATTTGTCCTATTTAGCTAGCTTGCAGTTGCTAGCTAATTTGTCCTGGGATATAAACATTGAGTTATTGTACCTGAAATGCACAAGGTCCTCTACTCCGCCAATGAATCCACACATAAAACGGTCAACCGAATCGTCTCTAGTCATCTCTCTTCCTTCCAAGCTTTTTCTTCTCTTGACTTTATTGCGATTGGCAACTTTCATAAATTAGGTGCGTTACCGCCACCGACCTCGTTCATCTTTCAGTCACCCACGTGGGTATAACCAATGAGGAGATGGCACGTGGGTACCTGCTTCTATAAACCAATGAGGAGATTGGAGAGGCAGGACTTGCAGCGTGATCAAGGTCAGAAATAGAACTGATTTCTATTTTAGCCCTTGGCAACGCAGACTCTCGCGAGCAGTGTGGGTGCAATAATTGAATAACATAGATTTCTAAATGTATTTTGCAACGCTCGCCCACGCGACGCAGGCGGTTTGGTCAGCCTATGAGGTGCAGTTAACTCTAATGAACTTATCCTATGCAGCAGAGTGATCTCTGGGTCTCCCTTTCCTGTGGTGTTCCTCATGAGAGCCAGTTTCATCATAGCACTTGTTTGTTTTTGCAAAATTTGCTGGATTGACTGACAATGTCTTAAAGTAATGACGGACTGTAATTTCTCTTTGCTTATTTGAGCTGTTCTTGCCATAATATGGACTTGGTCTTTTACAAAATAGGGCTATCTTCTGTATACCACCCCTACCTTGTCACAACACAACTGATTGGTTCAAACGCATTAAGAAGGAAAGAAATTCCACAAATTAACTTTTAACATGGCACACCTGTTAATTGAAATGCATTCCAGGTGACTTCCTCATCAAATCAAATTGTATTGGTCACAAACACGTTTAGTAGATGTTATTGTAGGTGAACCAAAATGCTTGTGTTTCTATCTCCAAATGTGCAGTAATATCTAACAATTCACAACAATACACACAAATCTAAAAGTAAAACAATGGAATTAAGGAATATATAAATATTAGGATGAGCAATGTCGAGTGGCATTGACTAACATACAGTAGAATAGAATATAGTATATACATAGATGAGTAAAGCACATATGTAAACACTATTAAAGTGAATAGTGTTCCATTATTAAAGTAGCCAGTGATGTATATAGGGAAGAAGCTGGTTGAGAGAATGCAAAGTGTGCAACGCTGTCATCAATGCAAAGGGTGGCTACTTTGAAGAATCTTAAATATATTTTGATTGTTTAATACTGTTTTTGGTTACTACATGATTCCATATGTGTTATTTCATAGTTTTGATGTCTTCACTATCATTCTACAATGTAGAAAATAGTACAAATAAAGAACATCCCTTGAATGAGTTGGTGTGTCCAAAATGTTGACTGGTACTGTACATAAATACAATTGATCATATTTTGCAGCAGCTCTCAGAAGTAATGTTTTTTTTTGTTGCTGTGCACCAATAGCAGGCACCACTGGTGGTGGTAGAGAGTTCTTAAAGGAGAGGTACCATATTTGGCAAGTGTAGCCAGCTAGATGATTGATGGGCAAAGTAAACAACTTTCTGCTCTTTTTTCTTTTTTTTCTTTCCTAGAGTTCAGCTGCAGAAATGTCTGATCTGACTGGTATTGATGAAGAAGAGAAAGATGTGATTGACCCTTTAGATCTCTTTCAAGATCTAATGACAAATCAGACGCCCTTGTTTATAGAAACGTTGGACAGACCTCCGACTTCTCCTCTGAGAGAAAATAGTGTCCTTGATGATCTCTCAAACACAAATGTGTTGTCTGTGAATGGACCTTCTTCACACCAGGCCTTCGAATCAGATGAATTTAACAGCTTGGAGGAGGAAAAGAGTATTACTCAGTTGAAGACTGTGCAGGACATTGACACTACAGGGATATGGGGTTTCGATGTAGAATCTTCAGAGAACTCAATGGATAATTATGAGGATCCCCTGTGCTGGGACCCTCAGAGAGAATTCATGCAGTTTCTGTGGGACGACCACGATGATTCTCCTGTGGAGGAGCCACCAACGGCAGATCCTCCCCCAAACAGCCAAAGGAGGAGGAAACGCAAAATGGACATGGTGGTCATGGTAGATCCCTCAGAGGAACTGTTCTCTGATTTGAGCCTCAAGTCAACAAAGGACGTATTTGATGAGGATCTAGAAGACCCTGTTCCCATCAACAAAGTCCAATCCTTGAGAGAACGCTGCAAACCTCAATCACTGACAAGGAAGAAAGCACCGTATCCCAATGGAACTGTAGAGGCCATCAAGCAACTTATCTTCAACGCGCCTGCAAGAAATCCACATGAGACAAGAGTGGCTCACAGGCTTAAAACGCTGAAAGGGAAACCGCTCACTGACTCTTGTTCAGAGGAGGAGCCATTGTTTTTTCCTTGCACAAAGTGCAACATCAATTTCAAGGAGAAGAATCATTTGCACCGGCACATGAGGACTCACACAGATCCGCCCAGTCTGATCAACATTCCAAAGCCTTTTATATGCAGAGAGTGTGGACAGTCGTTCCGCTTTCGTAATTCTCTCCTTCGTCACATGACCATTCACCAGGAGAGAAGAGAGAGACTCATGGAGGAGATCAAGGGCATGAATGAATTGAAGGATGAGGGCACAGATGCAAGGCTACAGTGCCCCCAGTGCACTTTTGGAACAAATTGTCCAAATACATTTGTTCAACATGCCAAGACTCATGAGAAGGACAAGAGGTACTACGACTGTAAGAATTGTAACTATATGGCTGTGACTGTGTTGGAACTTGAGAGACACATGAACAAAGAACACAGTCTCTGTAAAAACCTCGACGAGCCAGATAAACCCAGAGTGTTTAGGTCAAAGGAAGATGATAAAACACCTCATTCCTACTCCTGTAACCATTGTTCTTATGGCACATCAAGCAAAAACATCTTCAAAAATCATCTTGAGATTCGTCATAATCAGACATACGAGGAGCATGACGTTTTCCAGAGTAGAGAAAGAAATGAGGATGCACAATCACCTTCTGAGAAGCACTTCCCCATTAGGAAACCCACAGTAGTAAATTCATTTGCTTCAGAGCTGACATCAAAATTATCTGTGAAAAAACTGGCTTTCAGAAAAAGAACAGATTTGCCTTGTGATTCAAATGACATTTCGGATCTTTTCAAAAAGGATAAGGTAGTTCACAGAGCGCAAAGAGGCTTCAAGTCTCAAACCACAGAGTCAAAACTTGACAAGTCAATAAATCATCTATTGTCTCGACAAAGACGTGCGAAGCAGAGGAATGAAAAAAATGATGTCACCACAGGTTTTTTTTTTGTCGAGGGCACAAATGGTGATCATGATTTAGGACGAACATTGTCAGGAATTTCAGAAAATCCAAATTCTTCTTCAAATGGCCACAAACATTTATTGGCATCTAAGTTGGAGAATAATATCTTAAATTCTGGCTGTGATTCCAGTTTAAGGGAAGGTAATAGTGCAGACCTCAACCGCAAGCATGTCTCTAAACTTGTCGTAGAAATGCCAGTTAGGAAAAAATCACCTTCCAAAAGAAAAATGTCCACCCCTTATCGCAATACCGTTGACCAGGATTCTTACTTCATTTTACCAAAACATTTGCAAAGCCAGAAAATGCAAAATATGGTGGAGGTGATGGAAGACGGTGATAATAATGATGTCTTCCAGTATAGTGATGGCACAGATGTCAACAATAAAATTCTCGCTAAAAGTGAAATCAAGCAAGAGAAACCGTACATTGGTAATTCCTTTAGCAGAGGAATGTCTATGAAAGGAGTCCTTGGAACCTCTGAAGACCTGTCTGATAAAGGTCAAGACAGGAATTATCGGCAGAAGCCTGTTGTC
The DNA here is from genome assembly GCF_045791955.1 of Oncorhynchus clarkii lewisi. Lineage (NCBI taxonomy): Eukaryota > Metazoa > Chordata > Actinopteri > Salmoniformes > Salmonidae > Oncorhynchus > Oncorhynchus clarkii. Next base: position 10,743,494 of record NC_092174.1, on the reverse strand, counting down.
AAGGAAGAGTGCATAGAAACACAGGTTTTTGGAGAGAACCTTGCGCCCAACTCAGGGCCAGTAAGTGAACCCTTTTTAGATGCTGATTTGGAAGGGGGTGGGGAGCGGAAGACCTGTCCTTACTGTCCTGCAGAGTTCGAGTCGGGTGTGGGATTATCCAATCACGTGAGAGGGCATCTGCATAGAGTTGGACTGAATTACAATGCACGCCATGTGGTATCACGAGAGCAGGTGGCTTCTCAAGACAGGAAACCTCGCATCCGTCGAAAGATGGGTGCAATACGACTGAAAAAAGGTACTATTTTCCATTATCTTTTTCCTTTATTTTCCTAGATCTAAATAAATGTAGCATTGGGGAAAAAAATCCATAAATCCAGCCATAGAGAATAACATATCACCATCAAAAAAAAGTGGTTTATAACATGCACAATTAGAAGCATCAATCTATATAGATCAAGCGTGACTAAATTCGAGCCCAGTAACTTTGCTCACCGCATCCTCCTTCGATTGTCTCGTCTCGGGTGCCACGAAAAGCCCCCACCTGCTGATCTGCACGAAGTGTGTACGTGCCACTGGCAATGTACTTTGCTGGACATGCTAGCTGTTCTTGGTGGCGCATCATCACTTCAAACGCATTCCGTCGTGGTGTTATCGGTTGGCCTACTACTACTGGTAGTACCGGTAAAATGTAAGGTAAAATGTAAGTTATGAATCGCAAATAAACGTACAGCTGACACACTTTGATTTCATCAATAACATTTTACTATCAGCTTGCACTGCGTCTTTGCTGATGAATGCCCTGATCTCTGGCCAGTCAATTCATAAAATTACATTGTTCTATTAATCACTTCTAATAGATCTGAAAATGATGCAATAACCATGAATTTAACCGACTGTTTATAATGAGGGACGTCCCACGTTTAACCTGGACACATAAATAAACTCAGCAAAAAAAGAAACGTCCTCTCACTGTCAACTGTGTTTATTTTAAGCAAACTTAACCTGTGTAAATATTTGTATGAACACAACAAGATTCAACAACTGAGACATAAACTGAACAAGTTCCACAGACATGTGACTTACAGAAATAGAATGTGTCCCTGAACAAAGGTGAGTCAAAATCAAAAGTAACAGTCAGTATCTGGTGCAGCCAGCTGCATTAAGTACTGCAGTGCATCTCATCCTCATGGACTGCACCAGATTTGCCCATAGGCAACGTTGTTGCCAGTGATGTCTGGTGAGGACCTGCCTTAAATCAGGCCAACAAGCCCTCAGTCCAGCCTCTCTCAGCCTATTGCGGACAGTCTGAGCACTGATGGAGGGATTGTGCATTCCTGGTGTAACTCGGGCAGTTGTTGCCATCCTGTACCTGTCCCGCAGGTGTGATGTTCGGATGTACCGATCCTGTGCAGGTGTTACACGTGGTCTGCCACTGCGAGGACGATCAGCTGTCCGTCCTGTCTCCCTGTAGCTCTGTCTTAGGCGTCTCACAGTAGGGACATTGCAATTTATTGCCCTGGCCACATCTGCAGTCCTCATGCCTCCTTGCAGCATGCCTAAGGCACGTTCATGCAGATGAGCAGGGACCCTGGGCATCTTTCTTTTGGTGTTTTTCAGAGTCAGTAGAAAGGCCTCTAGTGTCCTAGGTTTTCATAAGTGTGACCTTAATTGCCTACCGTCTGTCAGCTGTTAGTGTCTTAACGACTGTTCCCTAGGTGCATGTTGATTAATTATTAATGGTTCATTGAACAAGCATGGGAAACAGTGTGTAAACCCTTTACAATGAAGATCTGAAGTTATTTGGATTTTTACGAATTATCTTTGAAAGACAGGGTCCTGAAAAAGGGAAGTTTCTTTTTTCTTTTTTTTTGCTGAGTTTATTTTCAGAGTAGCTTCCCCAACACCGCTAAATGTATTATTTTGCCCAAGTTTATCATAGGACATGAACAGAATGCATGAGTGATTCGTATTTCCTGCAACTTTCTGAAGAGGCAACGAGAATGCTCCTGTGTGTGTGTGTGTGTGTGTGTGCGCGCGCGCAGTACGCATGTCTAACACTTTGTATAGCCATTAGCGATGATGCTAATGAAGACAGTCTTCTGGTAGATTGATAGGCTTTCCCAAAAACCTTCTCAATTAAATGTTAACTACAAAGTAGCCTATGTTTACCTGGCAGATTTATATCAGGATTATTTTCATCAATCTAGTGGCTATTTGTTTTTCAAACTATCATCACATGTGCACTATAAAAACACAGCTTAAAAACAGTCTCTTGTTCATTGCACGCTTGAATTAAAGGGTAACTACACCCAAAAATACATTTCTACGATTTTTTGCAGCCCTCGAAAGTGGACTCCAATTTTGTTGTTTTTCTAGTAAAGTGTGATTTTGAGAGCGAAAACCTGAAAAAATGGGAAAACAGAAACCTGTAAAAACAAGAAATGGAATCGGACAAAAAATAAATAAGATTTTATAGGGCCCTACCTAATAATAATTTTAAATACAGTTAGGCTATGTTAAATCAGAAAGATATAATACTTAAGACTGATATAACCCTTTTTATTTGTTCATTTGAACCTTTAATACATTTTTCAAGATAATGTGGGCTATTTTCTTATTTTTTCATTTTTAATAAAATACATAATTTGAAGAACAAACATTGTGGCAATGCATATATTGCAGTAAAACTGTAAATAAGTGAATTTAAAGAGATTTTTTGAGGATTTTACATTTTGTGGTTGTGTCTTCCAAGTTGTTTCCGTGGGTCGCAAATAGCAAATTTAGCATGACACAAGCTGAATTAAATGTAAAAGGCATTGAAAATAAAAAGCGTGGGGTACACACGTTAACATTTCACAGAGATACACTTGTTTTTGTGAGATGTCTTTGAAAAATAACAGGAACATTGCATTAATATGAAAATACCACATCTTGTTTCAAAATCATCATCTAGCTTACCTTTTTATATATTGTTTTATGTCCTCCGGATTTGAGAAGAAAGATGATGAGTTCAACGGTGAACCTGTCTGTAGCCTTAATTCTCACACAGCATCCAGCCTAGCTGATGCCATGCTATTTTCCTGATATATGACCTCTTTTTTTCTCTGTTTTCCATTGATTTAAGCACCCTAATTTTGACCCTTCTATAAGGGTAAAAACTCCAATAAGTTTTTAATGGATTATGATAAGAGACATGAGGTTTGGACCATTTGTTTTCTTAGAGGATTATCTACACAATTAACATGTTATTTGAACCATTGTTCAAAAGATGCGTTTTTGATTGGACACCCTACACTACACTGAACAAAGAAATACATTTTGCTGTGTATTTTGGATGGAATCAAGACATTAGAATGTACCAGAGGCCACCAAAATAGAGCTCCTCCGGCAAAAACTCCTCGCCTCCCGGCACAGGGAACCTGGCTGGTTACTTATCACATTTGGCTAGCTACTCTATGTACTTGTGGAAAACATTACTCAATAATTTGTTTTTTTAATTTTGAATTGGGATGGGAACTAATTTCCTTGGCATACAAAGAATGTTTTGACCAATTATTTCTGTTGTTGCTATGTTTTCAGCACCCAAGTTTGGGTCTGAGGGCGCTCCTGTCCGATGGCACTCCTGTCCACTATGTGGGGACTCTTTTGATAATAAGACTGGGCTATCTAACCATGTTCGGGGCCATCTGAAACGGCTCGGAAAATCCATTGCCACGAAGTCCAAGTCCCCAATGTTGTTGCTCCGGGAGCTGATGCGTGACAAGAGAGAGTTCCAGAGAGCTCTGCAGATTCTGGGCAAGAAACGGATCCCCTCCCATTCCAGAATCCCCTCAAAGCAGGTCACCTCTAATCACCTGACACCCTCTAAACGGAATCCCATTCAGAACCTCTACAACAATGCCAAACCACTGGTGCCCATGTATATTCTATCAGGGGAAACATTGGATAAACAGGCAGAGACTAAGTTGGAGGTAAAGGGTTCACTCTCGAGTGCCTTGATAGGAATTCTGAAGAAGAGGAAGTGTCAGGAGGACTCAAAGTTGAGGACTTCATCTCAAACGGCAAGAAGCGCCCTGGCAGTTTCCTCCACCAGCGAGTACGGTAGAGGAGCACAAGTCAACTCAACACTCTCAAACTCTACATCGGGTGAGACCAAGGCTAAATGTAAAGTTTGGGATAAAGGGCTGTTAACCAAAGACAAAATGTTAGCATGAAAGATGTGAATGCCAAATGGATTACGTTTGCGTGCAAAACCATTCCTGATGTGGTCAAAAATGTGACCGATTTTCATTCAATATTGTTTCACAGAGAAAGGTGAATTCAACAGGAAGGTGTGTGTCCATTGCAAGGCAACCTTCCATAGCGGTGTTAGTCTGTCCAATCACTTGCGGGCATACGCAAAACGAAAGAGCACTGCCTTGCTGGAGGGAACAAGTAAGTGCCTTCGCATCATCAGCGGCACATGTTCACAAAGTAACATCACTACTGCACATTTCTTACAGCCTTACTACTGTACAGTGAACACAATGATTTCCTTAATGTCACTGCCTCACACAGACTCCCTGGTAAGTGCACACATGGTCACCAGTCAAGACTGAACTTACCTGAGCCTATTGCTCTTGCCCTGTTCTTAATGTTTCAGCGTATGACTGTAAACAAAGGAGGCAGAGATCAAGGCCTGGTTCCAAGAAGAAGATGTCCCCCACTATGCCACACGCACCTGAGGAGATGTATAGGCTAACCTGCAGGTACTCTGTACCTCATCTTATATGCCACAAAGTTTGACCACATACTGTATGCCATTGGTGGAAATGATTGTATTATTCATTTACATTTTTACTACTCAGATTTTAAATTGGGGCGAAGCTCTATTCAATGCATTATTTGTTGTGATGCTTTAAAAGGAATGTTAAGCTGACCAAAGATATTTGATTTCAAAGAGTTGGTTGAAGCTTCTACTGTCTTTGATGCCCACTTCTGAATGAGGGGGTCTTACTATGTTTGGATCCTCTGCAGATTCTGTGACCTGGTCTTCCAGGGCCCCTTGTCGGTCCAGGAGGACTGGATAAAGCATCTACAAAGGCACATTATGAACGCCAGTGTCCCCCACACAGGAGCAGGCATGAGGGAGGTCACCTCACTGCCCAGGAACCCGTCCTACCCCACCTCTGACAGACAGACCCCGTCACTGGCAACTCACACTGCCTCCTAAGCCAAGGTTTTTAAAAAGTATATATTTTGGTTCAGCTGAGTGTATGTGTTTGAACATTGGATGTTCCTTCAGTTTTATACAATTGAAGAAAAAAATGGCCACTATTACAACACACAATTTCAGGAGTTTGACTACCTAATCTCTTAAAACACATTTTTATTTTTTGGTATATTGTTACATTTTATCAGCATTTTAAATGTCCCATGTTAGGAATATGATTCCATGTGGGCTGACTGTTTTCTTTGTTTATGCAGTAATGTAGTGTGGAAGCCATTTCCAATAGAGACAACTCTTACCTCAGATTACTGAATTCTCTGTCCATTTGGTCCAGTTTGGGAGCACCCTTTCTCTGTATAATAATATATTGACATTTATGCTACACACGAAAATGGGACAAATACAATCCTCTTCTGTATTCAAATCATATTGCTACCATTTGTTTATGCGTGGAGGGGGTTCTGGGTAAAGAAAAATGGATAGTCATCAACTAATCCTCAGGCAGATTTCCTATCAATATCGGTAAGTATGGCGTGTGAGTTAATCACAGAACATAAGGTTCAAAACATGGATGGATTTTTTTTTTGGGGGGGGGGGGGGGGGTGAGAGTCACAAACAGCAGTTATCTGCATATTAACTCAAACTCCTAAATTAATAGGGTTTATCAGTCACAGTTTGTGTTCTCGATAATGCAGTCACAGTGTGGATTGTTGCTGCCTTCCATGAGTAACTCACCTGTATTTAATGTTTTGAAATAATTTGTTTAAATGTATATCATACCGATATTATGCTGAATTTTTTTTTGATGTTCTAAATAAAACTATGGTTTTGTCATCTGGATTGACCTGTTGGTGTTTTCTTTAGCAGTTGCCAACTGTTGTACTGAACAAAAATATAAATGCGTGTTGGTCCCATGTTTCATGAGCTGAATAAAAGATCCCACAAGTGTTCCATACACCAGCGGTGTGAAGTGCTTAAGTATAAACTACTTTAAAAAGTACTACTTAAGCAGACTCACTAAACACAAATGCTTCGTTTGTAAATTGGGAGTGTGCCTCTGGCTATATACGTCTGGTTTGCTTAATATAAAGAATGAAATGATTTATACTTTTACTTTTGGTACTTAAGTATATTTTAGCAATTACATTTACTTTTGATACTTACTGTAAGTATATTTAAAACCCAATACTTTGACTTTTACTCGAGTTGTATTTTACTGGTTGACTTTCACTTGCATCATTTACTATTATGATTAAACATCATTACACAGGTGCACCTAAAAGGCCACTGCAGTTTAACACACCACAATGCCATGGATGCCTCAAGTTTTGAGGGAGAATGAAATTGGCATGTTGACTGCAGGAATGTCCACCAGAGCTGTTGCCAGATATTTGAATGTTCATTTCTCTACCATAAGCTGTTTTAGAAAATTTGCCAGTACATTCAACCTGCCTCACAACCTCAGACCATGTGTAACCACGCCAGCCCAGGACCTCCACATCTGGCTTCTTCCCCTGCTGGATTGTCTGAGGGGACGGGGTGCTGAGGACTATTTCTGTCTGTAATAAAGCCCTTTTTGTTGGGAAAACTCATTCTGATTGGCTGGGCCTGTCCCTCCAGTGGGTGGGACTATGCCCTCCCAAGCTCACCCATGGCTGCGCCCCTGCCCAGTCATAGATTAGGGCCTAATTTATTTATTTAAACTGACTGATTATCCTATATGAACTGTAATTCAGCAAAATCTTTGAAATTGTTGCATGCTGAGTTTACATTTTTTCAGTGTAGTTTGTCTATGGCTGCGTTACAGGTAGACTTGGCTATGTGACATAGATGCAGAAAGTGAACAGCATAGTGGGTCGATTTCTGCAACAGCTAAGAGCGTTGAGGCTCAACTTCTCAGCTGCTTTTGTCCCATGCACAGAAGTCTTGCATTTCACTCATCTCAATAGCTGCGATGCTAGTCGTGGCAATTTCGCTGTCTACATTCAACACAGGCAGCCCTATTCTTTTGCCCAATTATTGGATAAGTATCTGATTGGTCAAAATACCAATTAGTGCAGCGTTTTGGTTTTAGCCCTAACACTACACAGCTGATTGAAATGATCCAATTTTGATGATTAGTTGATTATTTGAATCAGCTGTGTAGTGCTAGGGCAAAAACCAAGGACCAAGTTACTCAGATGTTTTTTTTTTGTCAAGTTTAAGGAGCTCCTTTAGCACCTCGGACTCAATGACCGCCTGCAGGGAGAAACTTTGTAGTGGGGGAAAAAGAGAGAGGAGCATCGGGGCTAGTCGCATTAGAAGGGGTGGGAGGTGAAAACGTTGGATGGGCAAGGAGGCATGGTTGAGTCAAATAGGAATCCTGACTTTATGAAGTGGTGATTATAAAGCTCAGTCATGTGCTTCTTGTCAGTAACAACCACATCATCAACTTTAAGGGACATGGGCAGCTGTGAGGAGGAGGGTTTATTCTCCAGGTCTTTAACCGTTTTCCAGAACTTCTTGGGGTTAGACCCAGAGAGAGAGAACTGCTCCTTAAAGTAACTAACTTTGGCCTTCCGGATAGCCCAAGTGCACTTATTTGTCATTTGTCTGAACAAGAGCCAGTCAGCCTGAGTATGTGTGTGCTGAGCCTTTCGCCAAATGCAATTCTTGAGGTGGAGTAACTCTGCAAGACCACGGTCGAACCTGGGACTGAACCTGTTTTTAATTCTCATTTTCTTTATGGGGGTGTGTTTGTTAACAATATCACTGAAAATATAAAAAAAGAAGGTCCAAGCCTCCTCGACAGAGGAGATCAAGCTGATTCTATACCAATTTACAGAAGCCAGGTCATGAAGAAAGGCTTGCTCATGAAAGTCTTTTAGCAAGCGTCTATGACAAATCAGGACAAGTCGTTTCACTGAGTAGTCATTACGTACACAGGCTATAAAACAGTAATCATTAAGGTCATTACAGAAAACACCAGACTGATACCTATCAGGATTATTTGTGAGGATAACATTGAGGAGAGTAGACTTTTCTGGGGTTTTGGAATCATACCTTGTGGGATTGGTAATAATCTGAGAAAGATTGATAGAGTCCCATTGCTTTAGGACTTGTTAAGGTGGTTTAAGCATGTCCCAGCTTAGGTCACCTAGCAGGACAAATTCAGATTTAGTTTAAGGGGCCAGGAGAGAGTTTAGCGCAGGTACAGGTCGGTGCTGATTATAGTTTACGTTAGCTAACTGGCCATTCATAATAATACAGTGCCTTGCGAAAGTATTCGGCCCCCTTGAACTTTGCGACCTTTTGCCACATTTCAGGCTTCAAACATAAAGATATAAAACTGTATTTTTTTGTGAAGAATCAACAACAAGTGGGACACAATCATGAAGTGGAACGACATTTATTGGATATTTCAAACTTTTTTAACAAATCAAAAACTGAAAAATTGGGCGTGCAAAATTATTCAGCCCCCTTAAGTTAATACTTTGTAGCGCCACCTTTTTCTGCGATTACAGCTGTAAGTCGCTTGGAGTATGTCTCTATCAGTTTTGCACATCGAGAGACTTACATTTTGTCCCATTTCTCCTTGCAAAACAGCTCGAGCTCAGTGAGGTTGGATGGAGAGCATTTGTGAACAGCAGTTTTCAGTTCTTTCCACAGATTCTCGATTGGATTCAGGTCTGGACTTTGACTTGGCCATTCTAACACCTGGATATGTTTATTTTTGAACCATTCCATTGTAGATTTTGCTTTATGTTTTGGATCATTGTCTTGTTGGAAGACAAATCTCCGTCCCAGTCTCAGGTCTTTTGCAGACTCCATCAGGTTTTCTTCCAGAATGGTCCTGTATTTGGCTCCATCCATCTTCCCATCAATTTTAACCATCTTCCCTGTCCCTGCAGAAGAAAAGCAGGCCCAAACCATGATGCTGCCACCAACATGTTTGATAGTGGGGATGGTGTGTTCAGCTGTGTTGCTTTTACGCCAAACATAACGTTTTGCATTGTTGCCAAAAAGTTCAATTTTGGTTTCATCTGACCAGAGCACCTTCTTCCACATGTTTGGTGTGTCTCCCAGGTGGCTTGTGGCAAACTTTAAACAACACTTTTTATGGATATCTTTAAGAAATGGCTTTCTTCTTGCCACTCTTCCATAAAGGCCAGGTTTGTGCAATATACTTATTGCACACTTATGTTACAATATCAAACTCAGGGTTTATTTGATAAACACACGGTAATGGGGGGAGCAAGAAAAGGGGCTGAGCTGGACCCAAGGAAAGAAACAAATATGCAAAAACACCCCTAAGCTAGACTAACTAACCAACCAAAAAATATTGTGTTTTTAAAAAAGTTTACCTACGGGTAGTGTATGCCCATGGGCGACACACTTACTGAAATCTATGAAGAACAGCGATCTACCAACATGGCATTACAAAGTTACATTACAAAGAGATTGAGCTCTAGAATGGGGAAGGAACTGTGATAGGGTAGGAAACCTGATTGGGGAGTGATGATTTTCTGTGAGGGGAGAAGGAGAGAAAAGAAACACACACACACAGGATTTGGCCCGACAGTCTGTGTTCCCCGCTTGTGCTGTCACTCGTGCTCAGGCACTACAAGAGGGTGACGTGATAGATTTGTCGAACACTGTTCTGTTCAAAGAGGTTGATCAAGAGGATGGATTGTGTGATACCTCTGAGAAGGATCACCTCTGGGGATGGTAATGAGACCCGTAACATAACTCATGTAAATTATAATTGTGACGAAGTAAAAGTGTGAACGTAATAACCAGGACAACTGAAATCTACCGTCAAACTCAAGGTTTATTTGATAAACACACGGTAATGGGGGGAGTGTTAGGATACAGGTATCCTGGGGCTGTGCTGGACCCAAGGTCCCTACCCTATCACAGTTCCTTCCCCATGGTTTAAAAACCCCATCATTTGTTTGCTCTAGAGCTCAATCTCTTTGTAATGCCATGGTGGTAGATCTCTGTTTTTTATAGATTTCAGGAGCTCAATCTCTTTGTAATGCCATGTTGGTAGATCGTTGTTCTTCATAGATTTCAGTAGCTCAATCTCTCTGTAAATGCCATGTATGTAATCTAACCTCTTGTTGTGTCTTAACCTCTTTTGTTTGAGCACCTCCATATCACTTTGTCATCTCCTGTGAGTATTGTTTTTGCTTATGGTGTTTGCTGGTGGGAAAAGGGGAAACCAAGACAAGTCGCCCATGGGCATACACTACCCGTAGGTAAACTTTGTTAAAGACACTAGTTAGAACTGAGCGGACCACCCACTGTATTTTTTGGTTGGTTAGTTAGCTGTTGTTAAAGTAGGCTAGTCTAGCTTAGGGGTGTTTTTGCATATTTATTGTTTCTTTCCTTGGGTCCAGCTCAGCCCCTTTTCCTGCTCCCCCCATTACCGTGTGTTTATAAATAAACCCTGAGTTTGACGGTATTATTTCAGTTGTCGTGGTTATTTCGTTCACTTTTACTTTGTCACTATTATAATTTACATGAGTTATGTTACGGGTCTCATTACCATCCCCCCTAGACTGTCGGGCCAAAAGGGATTCGTAACATAAGTGTGTTGCTTGTTGTCCTATGGACAGAGTCTCCCACCTCAGCTGTAGATCTCTGCAGTTCATCCAGAGTGATCATGGGCCTCTTGGCTGCATCTCTGATCAGTCTTCTCCTTGTATGAGCTGAAAGTTTAGAGGGACGGCCAGGTCTTGGTAGATTTGCAGTGGTCTGATACTCCTTCCATTTCAATATTATCGCTTGCACAGTGCTCCTTGGGATGTTTAAAGCTTGGGAAATATTTTTGTATCCAAATCCGGCTTTAAACTTCTTCACAACAGTATCTCGGACCTGATGGTGTGTTCCTTGTTCTTCATGATGCTCTCTGCGCTTTTAACGGACCACTGAGACTATGACAGTGCAGGTGCATTTATACGGAGACTTGATTACACACAGGTGGATTGTATTTATCATCATTAGTCATTTAGGTCAACATTGGATCATTCAGAGATCCTCACTGAACTTCTGGAGAGTTTGCTGCACTGAAAGTAAAGGGGCTGAATCATTTTGCACGCCCAATTTTTCAGTTTTTGATTTGTTAAAAAAGTTTGAAATATCCAATAAATGTCGTTCCACTTCATGATTGTGTCCCACTTGTTGTTGATTCTTCACAAAAAAATACAGTTTTATATCTTTATGTTTGAAGCCTGCAATGTGGCAAGGTCGCAAAGTTCAAGGGGGGCGAATACTTTCGCAAGGCACTGTACAAGATTTGGTTACATATACTGTACCTGCTATGAACTATTGAAAATGACAAATACATATGTAATAATAAACAACTACCTTAGCTCATCTGGCTCCTCAGCAGGTGCATCCTTTCCATGACGGGCAGCCTCACTGTAACACAGAAAAATACATTACAGTTGATTATTGACTCTCCCTGACAAGTTGTTTAATAAACTAGTAGTTAGCTAGTTTAGGGGTAAGCTACGCTAGATAGGCCTACCTTGCAGCTTTTCTGATGATGGTCTTCCTGCCAGGTTTTGGGGTGGACATCCAGGTGAACACAGAGTCGGCACAACCTGCACCTTTAGCATCCGTTTCCCACTTATGGTCTTTAAAAAGGAGTCCACAACAGTGTTTTGAACACACTTTGGTTGTTGTCAATTAACTCTGTAGGGAAATATTGATCCAGTTTAGTTATCAAGCATTATAACTTGCTATATTGGTTAGTGATGCAAAAATAGGTACTAAGTTAACCAATGTTAGTTTCTCAATTCTAACTGGTGGCTGTGTTGTTAGCCTGGCTGGACAGTAGATATCTAGCTAACTAGCTAAGCTAACTAGCAACATTAAATTCAAAAATCTTAACTTACCTTATAATGTGGCCTGACAACTCGCTTTATTTTCACCACTCATTGGTGTCGGGTTTTGCAGTCTTTGGGGAAACTGTGAAAAGTTAATTCTCTGCATGACTTGCTCCTTTTGTAGGAGTTACATCCAGGGACACAGCAGTATGACTTTTGACTATGTTGCCTAGGTTTCCGGCCTCTGTTTCCCACCCTGGTCCTCATTTTCATTTAGCCGGAAGTGACATGTCGTGTGAATTGAGGCAATCTCCATTTTAAAGTAGTCCATTTTCTTTTTCACGATTGGCTGATCCCTCCCGATGACCCACTTGGACATGACTCCAACAGGGTCACCAGGAGGGATCAGCCAGTGAAATTGGAAGTCCCACCCAGCTGACTACATTAAAATGGTGGAAGCCCTCAATAGTGCTGTACATGTTACAATGGCCTTATGGCCACTAGAGGCCTCTATCATTCTCTATGGGTGGATGGGAGCAGCATATCTGTGGCTTGCTTTTAATGCCATTATTAGCTACAATAAAGTGTAACCGGGTGCAGCAGCAAGCAAATGTCCAACAAAGTGCTGGAGTTTTTTGCCATCATCCTTGAAAGGAGATGAAGAAAGTCACACAAAAAACTCAACTTGACTATGATATTTAATTACCAAAGTACTGGCAAGATAGTGTTCTCAGCAAAGCCTGAATTGATCTCATCTGCCCTGTTGTCAGAGTTACAGGCAATAACTTTGAGATTGTATTTCAAAAGATGCTTTTTTAATTCAAATTTCCTTATTGTTTTGGCATGACATCATCCTTAAAGATGTGTACATTGTACCTTTGCTTGATCAAGGAAATTCAGTTAATGTAATATGTAATATATATATATATATATATATATATTAGAAGTGGTGTACAATATCACAGTCTCACAAAGTAAGGCATAGGGCTGTTGTAGAATCTGTCAGTCCGAGATGAATCGGGTAGATCTGCCACTGACATGGCCTCTCATCTGAGGCAGACATTTGTTGTCATCCTGGGATTTTGCAAGCTTCTGTGCAAAGGACTCCAGGGACTGCAAGGCCAGGTTGCACATCGTTGGCTCTTCTCAAGTTGGTTGTGTTGGTGGGCTGTGAGACCTGGGTGCCATAAATAATGTCCAATTACCATTGAGAAATGCGTTGAAACAGAGAGTGACAAGAACTGGAAAATTGTATCTAAAATCTAGTTTTATTGTGCCATAAATTAACGGACTTTGAGCGTATGATCAGTAATTTGGTATGGTGGCAAATGTGAACAGTTCATGTACAGTACAGAAATACATAGACAAAAAGCAATAACAATCTTTGTCCCATTGTTCTCTCCCTTTTGTCAAACCTCATCCCTTTTCAATCACACATCTTAAAACAAAACAAAAATTAGGTTTTGTATGGTCTGTGATAGGCGAGTGTAATCCATAGAAAACATTCAACAATCTATGAGAAAAGCAAATATTGTTTATGCAAAGTACTCCCAATTTCAAGCGTAATCCCCAAGAGGAGGTAAAAGTTCAGACTCTATCTTTTATTCCCCCGGTGAACTTAGTATGATCACATAGGCAAGACTGTGCCGAAGCAGTTCTAAACAGTTCCCAGTAGACTGAGGATCCCCCCCCCACTTATCAACACACGACAACTGTCACTCCGCTGACAGACCAATGTCTCGGCTGCAGGACACAAATGAATGAAACGTTATTTAAACAAAAGTGAATTACTACTGAAAGGAGAGCATTTGTTCTCTCATTGAATGGTGATGTGAATAATGACAGTGAATGTTTAGGCAAACATGCTGTTTGGGCCTTTCTTATTAAAGCCCTCACTGAGAAATAGCAGCAGTTAAGGTTGAAAAGCTATTGCCCATGGTTAACATTATACCTGAGTAGCTAATACAATATATATTAATAAGTCAGAAATTCAATTCCCATCAACAATATTATGCGATAATACCCTAGGAAGCAACTGAAAGCGTTTTTAAAATCCTGAACATTCTTAAATATTTGAACAAAAATACTACTTTGAAACGATAAATGCAAAACGTCATTACGTGATTATAGTAGTCTGCATTCTTACTTTAAGTTAAAAGGGTCAAGGAACAAGCCATATTGTGAAATGTATAATCAATAAAACGTGGTTCAATACCCTGTGAAAGTAACAACCACTTCCGCTTTACTTCCGGGTCATGTCCCCATATCTTTTCAATGGGCTTGAAGTTATATAATCAAATTCGTGAAAACAGGGTCCTTTAAGAAATACATCAAATCATATTCATGTTATGGATGAATTCACTTCTGCCAGATGCCTTTTATGAAATATTTGGCTTGAAGACCATTGTGCCAGGTTTTTGCCCAAAAGTTCAAAAACTGCTACTTCCTGGTGAACAATATCTTAATTTCATGGCGTATTGCTTCAGTGAGTTATAATATACATTTCAGTTAGTCACTGTACTGTAAGGGTTTAAAATATCAGAGATTATAAGCTATAAACCACTCGCAAAGGACACATTGGTCTCCCGACTGATGCTCTCCTTTACTTCTATGGGTAAAGTGTCAAAAAGATGGTCCTCGACAATGAGGCAGTTTTTACGTAGAAGGCGACAGTTCCCCAGTAGCGAGGGAAGGCGGTCCAGACTGTTTCCCCTCAGCTCCAGCTGAGCGAGCTGCACCAACTGACCCACTGTCTCAGGCAGGGTGATGAGGCCATTGTTGCTCAGACACAGGACCTTCAGCTTGGTGCACCTGAACAGCTGCTTGGGCAGCACCTCCACCTTATTTGCATTAATGGCGAAGTGCTGGAGGTTCTGCAGGAGACCCACGTCCGGCGGGATCACTGTGATGGAGTTCTGACTGACGTCCAGGTACCTCAGCTTGGGGAGGTGGAACAGCGCCGGGGGGAGCATCTCCAGTTTGTTGTGCGAAAGGTGAAGTGACTCCAAACACTTGACTTGGCCTATGGAGGCTGGAATGGTGATGATTTTGTTGTGCCACAGTTTGAGGCAGGTCAACCTCTTGAGGTGCTGAAAGCTGATGATCTCCTCAATGGTGCGAATGTTGTTGGATTTGAGATCCAGCTCTTGAAGGTTGGTTAAGCTGAAAATAGCATGGGGGATCCTCTCCAGCTCACAGTTGTGCAACTCCAGATCGGCAAGGTTAGTCATCTTCTTGAGGCTGTTCAGTACCAGTAGTTTAGTACCATCATTGTGCACCACCAGTTTGATCAGGTGTGGGGACAGCTCAGTTAGACTTGAAGGCATCTTGGTGAGGTTGCTCTTCAGATACAATGTCTTTAGATGTTTTAAATCTCGCATGGACTCTAGTCCTATCATTTTGTTGTGTTCTGAGCTTAAATTCCCTACCAAGTTAAGCTCCCTCAAACTTCTCAACAAATAAACCCATGTGGGGATCTCAGCGACATCTGTGAACTTGACATGAAGGCAGCGGAGGTGGTCACGGAGAAAGACAAAGGCTGTCTGCTCAACTTTGGCAGGGCAGTGGCAGAGGTGCAGCTCATGCATACTGGTCATTTGGGAAATCTTTGCCGAAAACCTGACCTCAGGAATTAGTTCTAGTTTAAGTATTTCCAGGTCGGTGAGATCAAACACTGCATTGGGGAGACCAGAGAGCATGAAGAGGTGGAGCTCCTGCTGGTCTTGGGCATTTCGGGTCACAAGCTGTCTGAGCTTCTCAAATGTCCACTCGTGGTTCAGACTGATCTCCCTCAGCTTGTTCTCGCTGACCTCTGAGAGGAAGACACCAAATCGTTTGGAATACAGCTGGTCGTACTGATCGACCATGTGTAGGAGGAACGCAAAATCGTTCTTCACGTCAGGAATGTCACTGAAGCTACTCTCCTCTCTGACTTTCTCAAATGAGTACTCTTTAAGGGGGCGCCTGAAAAGCCAGTGGAGGGAATACAAGCAGACCATCCCATAGATCAATATGAGGGCCATGTAGCTGAGGAGGAGCTTTCTCAGCATGAACGCCATGTTGTGGGTACAAAAGAACTTCTTATATCCGGTTAAGTGTTTGATATCGGGCTCACATTTGTGGCGAAACTCGATGGCAGCCATAAAGGTTGACGTATATGACAGAATCAAAATGAACTTGACCGTTTTGACCACGGTCTGAGCTACGTAGAGCTTGTAGATGAAATCGCTGTCCTCCACATGGGCACGGAATTTTCTCACCTTCTCAAAAAGAGCCTTGGCCTGCTCTCCATCCTTCTTGTCCAGGATAGTCATACTTGGTGCCTCAGCAACATGCGTATCTGCTGAGAACTTGACTCCTGTATTCCCAAGCATAGGAGTAGATGTGTTGGGAGCATTTTCGTCTTTATTTTCCTGTGATAACTCTCTCGGTGCTGAAGTGGTGCCAGTCAGTCTCTGCTTGTTCTCCTCAGAATCCTCACAGGCTGTCTCGGACAAAGCCTTTGTAGTCCATGGAGACTCAAAGCACCGTCCGAGAATGGACACAAAGTGTTCAATCTTTGAGCTTGTCTTGGGGTATTTGAACCAGAAGTTACTACTAACCATAAGCACAAGGGTGTGGATGAGGGTGAGGTACGGGAAGTACTTTGAGTACCAGGGCAAGGCAACATGGTAACACATTTGGTTGACAAAGATGTACTGCTGATAATCTAAGTTGGTTCGGATCCCTGTGGGCTCAGGTTGCTGCATTTTGCTCTCTCGCTTCACAACGATGGGCTGGGCGTTGTGGATCTTGTGTACTGCACTGTCTGGTAGATCTTTAGTGGGCATTGGTGTAGCAAGCACTGTCGTCATACTAACTGCTGATGAGGTGGTTTCTTGCTGACATTGGGTTGTGCAAGAGTTTGGCCCTGCCGCCGCCTCCTCCGCTTCTTCCAGGCAGGGAAGGCACGCCACCTGGTCCTTTGTGATCTGCATCGTCATGGCGAAGATGGACAACATGAGCATGACCACCCCCAGGTAGTCCATGAAGACGTCCCACCATGGTTTTAGGATGCGGTAGGTCGGCTGGGTGTCATTCAGCGATGCTAACTCAGTGATGGTAAACATTCCTGCAATGGAAGAAGACCGGGCATTTAGCTAGTATGGAAAGCACTTCTTTCTCAAGCAATCTAATTAGAAATAAATAAAACAAGCACTTCAAATGTGTGTTTTTGTTTGGAATCAAATCGATTTTTTGTTGGTAAATGTTTGTACTTGGTATGGTTATAAAGGTTAAAAAGGTAATAAAGGTTGACAGCATTATGTTTTAGAACTAAATTGAATGGCTCTCCATGACAAAATGGCATATAAAACACAAAACGGCATGAGTAATGACATTGGCATATTACTCTCTTTCATGCATCTCTATAGAGAATTTGAAAACATCTGATGACAAAGCTTAGAGTCTACATCTGGGCCAGACTAGTTATGACATGTGGAAACTGGAATGGCAAAGGTTCCTCTAATGTTAGTCTACAGACTATTGCAAGTCATTGAGCAGATTATAATACTGGTGTGCCCTTTTAAGAAGCAATGGTAATTGTGCCCAGATTCAACATGTGGGAGCACTTCCTTCTCTGAGCCTTTTCCCCCATGGTAAAAAAAAATACATGTTTAAAATTGTTTTATGACAGTGAATATACATTGCCCAAACTAGGTAGCCTAGATAATGATCACTACTCTTAATATTTATAACTGTTACAACACTATTAAGAGTTATTTTATGGCAAACACTTTTCCTGACCAGTACTCTAAAACAAATATGGTACGCTTTACCAACCAATTAAACGTGATGAAATTTGGTTTCATTCATAATTTCCTTTCATAGTTGAACTAAAGAATGACAGTAATATCAATACATATTTTGATATTATAAGGCTAGTAGCCTATAGGCTATATTTATAACTATAGAATAATATGAATCAAAAATACTTTAAGGTGACATCCCAGTAAGACGAAGCCATCATTAAAGACGTTTTGCATATCATAAAAGCAGAAGATCTGTAGGTGAGAGCGTGTGGTTGACCGTAGAGACAGCCCTGGTCTAAAAAAAGAGAAGAGCAGAGAGACCAGTTGTGGAATACACCTAGGCTACTGATCGAACATATCATTTAATTTAGGAAATATAAACCATTAGACACATGTTAAACTCTTGAGATTCTTCTAGAGATCTTGCGCATTCATTTTCCTGTTGCTGTCTGACTCTGAGGTCAGGTGACTTGCTGTAACGTGGGGTAAACTTAAACTGTAACTCAACTGCAGCATGTGCCCAGAGTTAAACATTTACAGTGCGTTCCTTAACAATTTATATTATCTTGCCACTTGCGATAGCCTAAATAAACTACCCTGGGATAACTGCACAGTATGACAATCAACATCAAACAAATATAAATTAGGATTTTACAGTTTTTACAGCGTGATAAATGCGAGAAAGAAATATCATACTTACTATCTTGTTTGACGTTATCTCTTATCAATTTGATTTCCGGCACTACATTCCACTTTTATGGTCAAGACAGTTCCTTCCGACGGTTCAGATCAAATAATTAAACCATCATCTATGGAATAACGCTTGTGACCAAGAATATTATGTTCGTGACAGTGCGAATGTCAGCACCATTCTCAATACCCGCGGTTCTGCATTGGCTACCTGATAAACACTAGCTACGTGAATAATATGCGCAGAACGTCTGCCTCCGTACACATGTAATTCAAAGTAAAGGATAGTCCAACTTTAACATTAAAGTACTATTACCGGCGTTTATGAGATGGTGGATGCCACAGATCAACGTCCTAAAGACACAACGTGCTTCTCTCAGATGCCACCAAATTCGAGATAGGCCTAATAATGAAAACTAGGGCACCACCTACTCTACTACGACTTGATCGAATGTTTCTCCCGCGTGAACATTCTGTTACAATATAACTCATTCGGAAACTTTGAACTGTAACCATCTGTTCAGTAACTATGTAGCAATTACTACTTTTCAGTCTGTAAATGAATACATTGTATCCGGCACATCATATCTGCTGCCCCAGTAACAATCCTTGCGAGCTCTCGTCCTGTCTGTCTGTAGTTAGGCTAGATAGCCAGCCTAATTGTGAAATATGAATACGTTAGGAATCTAGAACCCTTTTGGTGTAACTCGCTATCGACTGAAGTCATGCTGGATTTCCAGCTATGTCTGGATTTGGTTGCTTGCTTGCACCGGTGCACTGCACACTGTTGAGGAAGTGTCTCTTGAGTATGGTACAGGTTCCAACCGGTCCAGGCTAGATCATGTAAAAAGAGTGGGCTACCCTCCTCTCAACCCTTGTACTCTCAGAGGAAGTGAATAAAAACAAGTCCATGGAGTGCCAGGCAGGGGCGGACTGGGACAAAAATTCATACCTGGCATTTTAGCCACACCACCAGTCACCGGTGAAACATAGTCCTACTCCTTTTTTGACCAGCTCATGTTTAAAAGACATACAACATGTAAAAACATCACTGGAGATACAACTCCAAAGTGTTATTTGATATTACATATAGAGCCAACATATTAAGGAACTGTATCTTTCTGTTTAGTGAATAAATGCCTAATAGATTACATTTGGCTCAATATACCTTTTAAAAGCCTAACTACTTATATTGAAAAGATAAATTCCTGGATTTCATATATGTCCCCCCTATCCTTATGGGGCTTCCGAGTTGCACGGTAGTCTAAGGCACTGCCTCTTAGTGCAAGAGGCATCACTGTAGTCCCTGGTTCACATCCAGCTGTGATTGGGAGTCCCATAGGGCAGTGCGCACACAATTGGCCCAGCATCACCAGTCATTGTAAATTAGATTTTGTTCTTAACTGACCTGCCTAGTTAAATAAAGGTTAAATTGACATTTTAAATAATATACAGCCAAAATATTACAACTGGAAGTTGTAATATTAGCTCACTCATTAATATCTTAATCGAAATTACGGATTGCCTCTTATCTGCTCGTCGTTTCCTTATGCCATAGTTTGTATATCTCAATTGACAGTAGAAACCACATTTGTTTAAGCAAGTCAGCCATATCAGCTATGTTTTTTAAGGCTGAATGAACTGTTTCACTGCCAGACAAGGCTCTGCTGATAGCCAGGTGTAGCTGTGGTAAGGATTCACTCCATGGTGCTGAAAAGAAAGCTCTGCTTTTGGGGCAGCTTTATGTAGGTCATAACAGTTTGTGGGCACCGTTTGTCACCATTATAATGCAATTTATGTATTGTTAACTGTTTTTATGTGTAGTGGCTTTGCTGGCATGCATCTAAAAACAGTTTTTTGAGTTTGCCCCACCAGGATTTACTAAAATTGCCACTGAGTACCTGTTAAAAAAATAGTAAGCAGCTCAGGTCATGTAGGAAAAAAACAGGGAGGCAGCGCACAGATGTACTTCCAGTTGTAATATTTTGGCTCTATATTATATATTCAACAGTAATTAACCCTTAGGATATATATATATTTTTTCAACCTTTATTTAACTAGTCAAGTCAGTTAAGAACAAATTCTTATTTACAATTATGGCCTACCAGGGAACAGTGTGTTAACTGCCTTGTTCAGGGCCAGAACGATAGATTTTTACCTTGTCAGTTCGGGGATTCAATCAGAACTCTTGAAATGTACTGCAACAGAATTCAGAACATGGGCCGTTCTTACAGTATTCTCCCTGTACACCACGTCAGAACCATAGGATAAATGAAGGGGGCATGTTATGCCTAGTGAAATAAAGGTTAAATAAAATCAAATTAAAATATATGCAGACAATGAAATCTCTTACAATGTTCAATGATTACATTTCTCTAAAACAGGCTATAGGCTATATGTGCACTACCAAGTCAGAACAGTAGGCTAAATTATGAGACCAAATTATGACCAAATTATTAGGGTGAGGCACATGGGCTACAAACAGCTTACTACACAACATACATTTAGTATTACTTTCTTAGCTACAGTGTACATATCTCCCTGGCATAACATAATTTATGCAGCAGCATAAAATACATTTTTGGACTCACCTTGTGGTGCTGTGCTCACTTGAACAGGAAAGTGGTGCAGGAAAGGGGTCCTTCTTGTGGGCAAATTTTGTCATCAAACTTTGTCATCAAAGTCTGGCATTCTCTGGATTTATGGTGCTTTCAAGAACACTTTGATGAATCATGATGTCAGTGATCTTGAGGTCGTAGCTCTAGAAAGAGGCCCGGGTTCCCGACTTGGAATTCCGAATTGAATGTCAGTTCAAAACGTATTTTCCCAGTCAGAGCTCGTTTTTTCCCCGAGTTCCCAGTTGTATAGAACGCTGCAGAAGTCATGCTGGATTGACAGCATGGCCAATGTATTCAACCTTTTCTGGCCTATGGTGTGTTGCGAGTTCATTTTTATCCTTTTATGCTTGGAAAAGAGAACCTTAAACCACACACCCTCTCCACTGAATAGTAGGCTAACGATTGCTTTGCAAAGCTTGCAGTTAGCCACTGATTCCTACCAACATATCGTTGTTGAATTTGCGATTTCCAACTTGTTGTGTAATGTTTATGTCCAATGGCCGATGAGCACCGATATGTTTTAGCTATAATTTCTCTTCATATGACAAGGAATAAAAAGGATTTGCCAGTAGATTGTCGTAGATTTGCCAGTTCACCACATTCTTTTGGAGAGATTGGAAACCCAAATTGGTCTACACGAACAAGTTCTGGCCTGGTTTTGATCTTATCTGTCGGAAAGATATCAGTTTGTCTCTGTGAATAGTTTGTCCTCTGACAAATCAACTGTAAATTTCGGTGTTCCTCAAGGTTCCGTTTTAGGACCACTATTGTTTTCACTATATATTTTACCTCTTGGGGATGTTATTCGAAAACATAATGTTAACTTTCACTGGTATGCGAATGACACACAGCTGTACATTTCAATTAAACATGGTGAAGCCCCAAAATTGCCCTTGCTAGAAGAATGTGTTTCAGACATAAGGAAGTGGATGGCTGCAAACTTTCTACTTTTAAACTCGGACAAAACAGAGATGCTTGTTCTAGGTCCCAAGAAACAAAGAGATCTTCTGTTGAATCTGACAATTAATCTTAATGGTTGTACAGTCGTCTCAAATAAAACTGTGAAGGACCTCGGCGTTACTCTGGACCCTGATCTCTCTTTTGAAGAACATATCAAGACCATTTCAAGGACAGCTTTTTTCCATCTACGTAACATTGCAAAAATCAGAAACTTTCTGTCCAAAAATGATGCAGAAAAATTAATCCATGCTTTTGTCACTTCTAGGTTAGACTACTGCAATGCTCTACTTTCCGGCTTCCCGGATAAAGCACTAAATAAACTTCAGTTAGTGCTAAATACGGCTGCTAGAATCCTGACTAGAACCAAAAAATTTGATCATATTACTCCAGTGCTAGCCTCTCTACACTGGCTTCCTGTCAAAGCAAGGGCTGATTTCAAGGTTTTACTGCTAACCTACAAAGCATTACATGGGCTTGCTCCTACCTATCTCTCTGATTTGGTCCTGCCGTACATACCTACACGTACGCTACGGTCACAAGACGCAGGCCTCCTAATTGTCCCTAGAATTTCTAAGCAAACAGCTGGAGGCAGGGCTTTCTCCTATAGAGCTCCATTTTTATGGAACGGTCTGCCTACCCATGTCAGAGACGCAAACTCGGTCTCAACCTTTAAGTCTCTACTGAAGACTCATCTCTTCAGTGGGTCATATGATTGAGTGTAGTCTGGCCCAGGAGTGGGAGGGTGAACGGAAAGGCTCTGGAGCAACGAACCGCCCTTGCTGTCTCTGCCTGGCCGGTTCCCCTCTTTCCACTGGGATTCTCTGCCTCTAACCCTATTACAGGGGCTGAGTCACTGGCTTACTGGGGCTCTCTCATGCCGTCCCTGGAGGGGGTGCGTCACCTGAGTGGGTTGAGTCACTGATGTGGTCATCCTGTCTGGGTTGGCGCCCCCCCCCCCCCCCCTTGGGTTGTGCCGTGGCGGAGGTCTTTGTGGGCTATACTCAGCCTTGTCTCAGGATGGTAAGTTGGTGGTTGAAGATATCCCTCTAGTGGTGTGGGGGCTGTGCTTTGGCAAAGTGGGTGGGGTTATATCCTTCCTGTTTGGCCCTGTCCGGGGGTGTCCTCGGAGTGGGCCACAGTGTCTCCTGACCCCTCCTGTCTCAGCCTCCAGTATTTATGCTGCAGTAGTAGTTTATGTGTCGGGGGGCTAGGGTCAGTTTGTTATATCTGGAGTACTTCTCCTGTCCTATTCGGTGTCCTGTGTGAATCTAGGTGTGCGTTCTCTAATTCTCTCCTTCTCTCTTTCTCTCTCTCGGAGGACCTGAGCCCTAGGACCATGCCCCAGGACTACCTGACACGATGACTCCTTGCTGTCCCCAGTCCACCTGGCTGTGCTGCTGCTCCAGTTTCAACTGTTCTGCCTTAATATTATTCGACCATGCTGGTCATTTATGAACATTTGAACATCTTGGCCATGTTCTGTTATAATCTCCACCCGGCACAGCTAGAAGAGGACTGGCCATCCCACATATGCTCTCTCTAATTCTCTCTTTCTTTCTCTCTCTCGGAGGACCTGAGCCCTAGGACCATGCCCCAGGAATACCTGACATGATGACTCCTTGCTGTCCCCAGTCCACCTGACTGTGCTGCTGCTCCAGTTTCAACTGTTCTGCCTTTTTATTATTCGACCATGCTGGTCATTTATGAACATTTGAACATCTTGACCATGTTTTGTTATAATCTCCACCCGGCACAGCCAGAAGAGGACTGGCCACCCCACATAGCCTGGTTCCTCTCTAGGTTTCTTCCTAGGTTTTGGCCTTTCTAGGGAGTTTTTCCTAGCCACCGTGCTTCTACACCTGCATTGCTTGCTGTTTGGGGTTTTAGGCTGGGTTTCTGTACAGCACTTTGAGATATCAGCTGATGTACGAAGGGCTATATAAATACATTTGATTTGATTTGACTTGATTCATGATGATGACTGCTTGCTAGCTAAGATTTTGAAAGTATGATGTTGACATGATCAGTCCAATCAAAGCTACGGTAGATATAATATGATTTGACGTCATTTTGTCTGTGGCCCGTGACCTTGAGCCTTCTTGAAGGAGCACTTCTAATTTTAAATCTATGGCAGCACCCAAGGGGCTTGAATTTTCGAGCTCTCGCCATTTTTTTGCGGTTTTGCAGGTGACGTAGTGTCCCCATGAGTAACAGAACACTGAGCCAATCATGGCGCAACTAGAGAACATTACCAACCCCTACGCTCCGTATTTTCCGCTGGCTGCCCCACCAACACCACAGAAAGCATCCTTAGTGCACCAGCTCACAAGATCATCCTCGGCCTCCCATGGCTCCAATGCCATAACCCTACCATCTCATGGTTGAGGATGAAAATCACAGACTGGGCACCCGAATACCGGAGGACCTACTTTCCCATCCCCGGTGGTTCTATGTCGGTTGAGAGTCCTGTGGTTGCTCCTCAGCCCAACATCCCGGAGGTATACCAGGACCTGCGGGAGGTAATATGCAACCGACCTGCTTGCAGGCTCTGCCCTCGCGCAGACACATCTACCCTCTGTCGGTGGCTGAAACCAAGGCCATGGAGGAGTACATCCATGAAGCGCTCCAACAGGGACTCATCCGCATGTCCACCTCTCCTGCATCTGCAGGCTTCTTTTTCGTGTCAAAGAAGGATGGAGGATTACGCCCATCTATTGATTACAGAGCTGCGGAGTGCATACAATCTCATCCGCATCCGGGAGGGGGATGAATGGAAAGCTTTCAGCATGATATCTGGTCACTATGAGTACTTGGTGATGCCTTTTGGCTAAGCCAATGCTCTCTGTGTTCCAGGCATTCGTTAACGAGGTGTTCCGGGACATGCTCGGACGCCAGGTGGTTGTGTATATCGACAACATCCTGGCCTACTCTGCTACCTTGGAGGATCACATCGCTCACGTCCGAGTAGTTCTGGAATGCCTCCTGGCCAAACAACTATATGTCAAGGCAGTGGTGCCAATTTCATCAGGAAGCTGTTTCCTTTCTAGGCTACCAGATCAGGCTGCAAGGAGTGATGATGGACGTTAAGAAGGTAGATGTTGTCAGGTCATGGCCAGTCCCAACCGCCATAAAGGGGTTACAGCGGTTTTTGGGGTTTGCCAACTTCTACCACCATTTCATCAGGAACTTTAGCTCCATCGCCTCTCCTCTCATCTCTCTCCTCAAGGGTGGTCCCCATAGGTTGGTGTGGAGTCCAGCAGCTGACAAGGCCTTCCGCCTACTGAAGGGGCGTTTCACCTCCGCCCCATTGCTCAAACACCCTGATCCGACGCTACCCTTTGTGGTGGAGGTGGACGCTTCAGAGGTGGGTGTGGGGGCTGTCCTGTCTCAGTGACAAGGTAATCCACAGAAATTGTATTTTTGTACATATTACTTAAGAAATTAAGAAATAATCCCCTGGAGAGAAATTATGACGTCGGCGATCGAGAGCTCCTGGCAGTGAAGTTGGCATTAGAGGAGTGTAGACACAGGTTGGAGGGTGCCAAGGACCCATTCGTCATACTCACCGACCATCAGAACCTGGAGTACATACGGACAGCGAGGCGGCTGAACCCGTGCCAAGCAAGGTGGGCCCTTTTCTTTACTAGATTTGACTTCACGCTGACCCAAAGCTAATGCCCTGTCCCATCTCTACGATTCAGGAGGGGGTCCTGAATGCACCCATAATTTCTCCCTCTCGGGTCATAGCCCTTGTGGTCTGGGACGTGTGGTTCAGGCGCGCAGAAGTGTGAAGCGATGACCACGTGAGACTCCAGTGCGCCGTCCACTGTCAGAAGGAGCAGACGGATCGCCACCGCAGTAAGACTCCCTTGTTCCATCTTGGTGATCGTGCATGGCTCTCCACCAGGAACCTCCCACTCTGCCTGCCCTGCAAGAAGCTGAGCCCCCGGTTTGTGGGGCTGTTCAAGGTTCTCCGGAGGGTCAACAAGATGACGTATAGATTACAGCTCCCCAGTGACTATCTTACCTTCCTTTCATGTCTCCCTTCTCAGGCTGGTGGTTCCTGGTCCCCTGGCTGAGTCTCTCTCTCTCCTTCTGTTTGTCATAGAATGATGCCGGGACTAGTTTATGAAGATAGATTTCCAGCGTTGTGCTTCGTTTGACAGTGCCGCGTGACAGGCCTTTCAGCAAATGAAATAGACAGGATATAGGCAGGGCTTTCCAGCCTGCAGTGGCTATGTAATGTAATTTGACACCAGGGTCAGTCATTACTACAGCTCATAAGACCCACTTGCTGGCTGAAGAAACTGATATTCAGAAGAAAATAAACATTTAAAATACACAGTCCCTGAATTGACCTTTAACAGATATTATTTAGCAAATATTATGCATTAATTCAGTGTTTCATTTTAATACATAATGACTTGTATTTTATAAAAAGCAGTAGCACTGTATTTAATGTCTAATAGATGGCTATTGACGTATGTGTCATAAAATCCAATCGAATGACTTTTTAGACTATTGCTAGTTAGTGCCTGTCATATGCATTTCCCTGAATCCCCTCTTCCCTGAATTGAGCCTAAGTGTTAATTAGCCTACTATTTCACACGATATACAGCCACAATATTAACTGGCAGCAGTAGGCTAAGTCTGTGTCAGTGTGTCTCTTTTTTTCTGTTTTCTCCCTACCTCGACTGTCTTCTGCAGCAGCAGCTGGTCTGTCGGTGCTAAACCTAGCATAATTTCTCAGCGCAGACAAGGTCATAGCTCTTGGACCAGCAGAACCAGAAAAAAAAAGATAAAAAGTGGGTTACAAAAGTGGGAGTCAGAGCTGGTCTCTCTGCTGATGCACGTTTGAATTTGAATGTGAATTTTTGCACCACCTTAGCTCAGCCTATCAGAAAACTGGGCCAGCCCATCTTGGTAGGTGGGGAGGGGCAACCATTGCCCAATGATCAGACATACTCAAATATATTATTATGACAGAGAAATTGTAACGACAACAAAAAATCTGCATATAAAAAATTGTGTCCCTTAAACTTTTTCTTACATTTGTATTGTTATTGTTTATTACAGGGGCGCAACTTTTGTTTTAGAAGTGTGGGGACATAACAAAACAAAAAAATTGTCGGATAAAAACAGCCTAATCGATGCTCGGAGGCGTCCGCATGGTCCTAAAGCACACTGTTGCCTCGTTTTGTATCACATTCCAATGATAAAACTGGGGGGGACAAAAATGCAATTTCAGAATGTGGGGGATACTGTTATAACATAACAAAGAGAGAATTCTACAGTGACCTGAGATGGATTGTGATTAACAAACAGCAGAGAACTGATGCCAGAACTGTATATAGTGGCAGACACACAGAAGAGACATTTTACACTATAAGCTAGTGGCAAAGCCTATACATTTTTGAGATACCCCTACCCAAGGTAGAACAAAACAAAAATATTTATTCACATCTCTAATGTCTCCCATTTACAAAATGGATTTGCAAAAGTGGTTAAGTTGATCGATATTGTGATACACCCCTTACCTCTAGAAGTGCAGAATAATTTGCGGCTTTAAGGGGGGGATGGGCCAGAAACTCATGAAACCCGATATTGCAAGCTCTGAAATAGACAGTTGTCTGTCCCACATACACAAACAAACAGCATTGGGATACCTTAATGCTTCTTGGAAATATAGACCTGTAAACACAGAGATTCAATAGGTGGAAATAGCAACTATTAATAATTGTGTAGGCTTAACATTTTAGTAGCTGATTTATTGACAGCTTTCCAAGTCAAATGTGCTCTTATTCAGTGTTGTATGGTCCTGCCTGACAAAAATACAGTGACACATCTTTTGATGTTTTGGCTATTGTAATCGGGAGGGGGCATTGAAAGAGAGCGTTAAATTTGGGCGACAAAACATTGAATTGCTCATTTTCAACTTGAGGCTTATTTGAGCGAGAATAGAAATTGTGTAATGGTTAGGTTGTTTACAAATGAACTGACATAAAGTGGACGACTTTGTGCACGTTGTCAAAGAGATAGAAGACTCATCGTGGATATAACCTGTTTTAGCATATGGACCAATATGGCTGTCATACTACCATTTGATGGAGGTCAAATCACATGTAAATATGAATTTTTGTAGATGAGAAGCATTTTTAATCATGCCCATAAAAACTGTTTTGGTGTAAATACATTTTTATTCTGAATCCATTATGGCCAACATAATTACACCCGTGCCAGCATATAAATTGCCCCGGTTAATTTAGTATTGTGTTATTCTGTCTTTCAAAATGTTTCATACGGCTCTTGGTTTAACTAGGACTATGAGTGGTACCGCCATGCCACTGTTGTGTTTGAATAGCTGAAGCCAACTAGTTGTTCAATGTGTGTTCATGTTTTTTTTTAGGATACAAGCAAATAGCAGAGTAACCAAGTTACAGGAAAGCAACCTGTAATACAACAGTCAGCCACTCTAGTAGCGTATACAGTATGTACAGCTCTAACATCTCCCCTCTTTTCCCCACTGAAACTAAGTGTGCCAGGTGAATTCTAAGTCTTTGAGGTGAGCAAGACATGAGTGTGTCCTAACAGGTCCGAGGAGACACAGTAGCCAGTAGTGGTTGTAGTTCAGGTGCCTTACCAGGTCGCACAGTTAACTGGTCATTCTGGGCAAGCTGCAGCGAACAAGGGCAGTATCCTTCCTGTATGACTGACGGGGTATTCAGGGCTGTGTGGTGATCAGTTTCCATTTCTACAACGGTTGAGTGCAGGCACTCAGCAGGTGCAGCTTGCATGCCAACGAGACCCATTTACTAAGTGGAATGTTATCTTAGCCTGAATTATGCACGGGATACACCAGTAGTGGAATGGTTGGTTGTCTGGTTGTGAAGGAGAGAATGTGAAAGGGCTGTCACAAACAGACCTGCCCTTGGATCTTTCCAACACCTAATGGACTTGTGTTTTTTTTAATGCTGAATGTGGTAAAAAGTTGTGGTGTTCACATGCTACATATTCCTGTATAATCATTTTTAAGTCAGGTAGGATGATTATTTGGGCGATATTTACGGTGGGTAGCTAGCTGGCTGTGATTACTGTCTGGGGCAGGCCCAGCAGGAGATAAGGAGAGTGACAGAACCTGTGAGGGTGACCTAGAGGTTACTTAGAGTGTAGGTCATAGACCATGATTATGAGAGACGTGGCACAGCTCCACACATATACATTTGAAGATGATCCCTGGGCATCGATGGAAAGTAAAGGGGTTGCAGAGGTGGCGTAACCGATCGAGCATGGTGCACAAAGGCCACTCATCACAGTCAATCCCCACCATACACGATCACATACAGCAGCTTTGTTTATGTTTGACCATCCTCAGGGGCCTTTTGCTCGTCAATGACTGTCAGGTTGTGTTGGTTTATTGTAGTGATGCGCTTGTCATCATGTGTAGTTGCGTCCAACCTATACCAATAGGTCACCAAGTCAACAACTCCAGGACAGACAGTCAGGATCGTGGAAATTATTATTTTGTCATTTTTAAAAATGTGCCTATTCAACGCAAACAGCGTAAGAGTGCACCGGAACATCGCAATGCGCATTACAAATGCAGTGAGCCAGAGGAAGGTAATGTTGAATTCAGGCAGCCGTACTGGACTAGCAGTGAATCAAAGCTTACTTCTAAATAATGAGGTTACTTAAGAGCCCAATCCTGGAGGCACAAGTTATACCACAGTTGGTGGTACTGCAAGTTGCAGTGCTAGGTAGTGTGTCCAGAGTTCTCTTTCCTTGATCCTCAAAGGCTCGTGACTTGGAATGCATGGTGTTGCCAAAGCAATCTGCTGCCTTTTCTACAGTATATCTAGACAATGGTGTGTGAGTGTAATTATGGTAGGCCTATTGGATTCCTAACATAGTTGAATTACACAAAAATAGTATGAAGTACACAAGTACGGTACACACATCTAAAAGATGTCTCTCATTTAAATATACAGGAAACCATATTGGATTTGGGATGCCATAATGGATTTGGAATCAAATCTGTGGGGGGCTAATGTAATTGCAAGAGGCTGAACATATTACATCCACAGAGAAACCTTTGACTGTCTCAGACCACTTGTGTAACTGTATGTATTTTTGTCAGGCACAGTCGTACAGCACTGAATGAGAGATCATTTTGACTTGAAAGGCTGTCTACCAAAAAATGTAAGCTTACAGTCTTGAACTCAGGTGCATCCTTTTCCATTGATCATTCTTGAGACGTTTCCACAACTTGATTGGAGTCCACCTGCGGTAATTTCAATTGATTGGACATGATTTGGAAAGGCACACACCTGTCTATATATGGTCCCACAGTTGACAGTGCATGTCAGTGCAAAAACCAAGCCATGAGGTTGAAGGAATAGTCCGTAGAGCCCCCTGAGACAGGATTGTATCGAGGCACAGATCTGGGGAAGGGTGCCAAAACATTTCTGCATCATTGAAGGTCCCCAAGAACACAGTGGCCTCCATCATTCTTAAATGGAAGAAGTTTGGAACCGTCAAGATGATGGCCGCCCATCCAAACTGAGCAATCAGGGGAGAAAGGCCTTGATCAGGGAGGTGACCAAGAACCCGATGACCTCTAGAGTTTCTCTGTGGAGATGGGAGAACCAGAGCGGGGGTGAAGGTTCACCTTCCAACAGGACAACAACCCTAAGCACACAGCAAAGACAACGCAGGAGTGGCTTCGGGACAAGTCACTGAATGGCCTTGAGTGGCCCAGCCAGAGCCCGGACTTGAACCCAATAGCTGACTACTTGTATTTCAATTTTTGCAATATCAGAGCATGCAATATTGGGTTACATGAGCTGTAGCTTGTAATGAGGAGCAACCAGACGTTGCACTTGACACATTTATGAAATTGCTTATTCCAGTTATTAATAAGCAAGTACCCATTAAGAAAATGACTGTAAAAACTGTTAAATCCCCTTTTTCAATGTATTTTTATTTATCCGTTATTTTATCAGGTAAGTTGACTGAGAACACGTTCTTTTACAGCAACGACCTGGGGAATAGTTATAGGGGAGAGGAGGGGGATGAATGGAAACTTGGACCCTTGGATTGAAAAACTGTATGGTTGAGAGGGATGAGGAAAAAGGCATGGCATATATGTCTGGCACCCCAACTGATTGGCAAATGTACTGCAAATTAAGAAATCATGTGACTAAACAAAATTAAAATAAACTATACTATGAATCAAAGATAAATGATATAAATAATGGTAGTAAAAAGCTTTGGACTACTTTAAATTACATTTTTGGGAAAAAGCCAACTCTTGGAGGGAAGTTAAAGTCATTCCTCTACCCAAAAATGGTAAAGCCCCCTTTACTAGCTCATGTAGCTGACCAATCAGCCTGTTACCAACCCTTTGTAAACTTCTGGGAAAAATGGTGTTTGACCAGATACAATGCTATTTTACAGTAGACAAATTGACAACAGACTTTCAGTATGCTTATAGGGAAGGACACTCAACAAGCACAGCACTTACACAAATGACTGATGATTGGCTGAGAGAAAATGATCAAATGAATGTGGGGGGCTGTCTTGCTAGACTTCACTGCAACTTTTGACATTATCGATCATAGTCTGCTGCTGGAAAAACTTATGTGTAATGGATTTACACCCCCTGCTATAATGTGGATAAAAAGTTACTTGTCTAACAGAAACATAGAGGGTGTCCTTTAATGGAAGCCCTCAAACATAAACCATGTAGAATCAGGAATTCCCCAGGGTAGCTGTTTATGCCCCTTGCTTTTTTCAATCTTCACTAACGACATACTTTGAGGAAAGCCATTGTGTCTATGTACAGTGCCTTGCGAAAGTATTCGGCCCCCTTGAACTTTGCGACCTTTTGCCACATTTCAGGCTTCAAACATAAAGATATAAAACTGTATTTTTTTGTGAAGAATCAACAACAAGTGGGACACAATCATGAAGTGGAACGACATTTATTGGATATTTCAAACTTTTTTAACAAATCAAAAACTGAAAAATTGGGCGTGCAAAATTATTCAGCCCCTTTACTTTCAGTGCAGCAAACTCTCTCCAGAAGTTCAGTGAGGATCTCTGAATGATCCAATGTTGACCTAAATGACTAATGATGATAAATACAATCCACCTGTGTGTAATCAAGTCTCCGTATAAATGCACCTGCACTGTGATAGTCTCAGAGGTCAGTTAAAAGTGCAGAGAGCATCATGAAGAACAAGGAACACACCAGGCAGGTCCGAGATACTGTTGTGAAGAAGTTTAAAGCCGGATTTGGATACAAAAAGATTTCCCAAGCTTTAAACATCCCAAGGAGCACTGTGCAAGCGATAATATTGAAATGGAAGGAGTATCAGACCACTGCAAATCTACCAAGACCTGGCCGTCCCTCTAAACTTTCAGCTCATACAAGGAGAAGACTGATCAGAGATGCAGCCAAGAGGCCCATGATCACTCTGGATGAACTGCAGAGATCTACAGCTGAGGTGGGAGACTCTGTCCATAGGACAACAATCAGTCGTATATTGCACAAATCTGGCCTTTATGGAAGAGTGGCAAGAAGAAAGCCATTTCTTAAAGAAATCCATAAAAAGTGTAATTTAAAGTTTGCCACAAGCCACCTGGGAGACACACCAAACATGTGGAAGAAG
The DNA here is from genome assembly GCF_045791955.1 of Oncorhynchus clarkii lewisi. Classification (NCBI taxonomy): domain Eukaryota; kingdom Metazoa; phylum Chordata; class Actinopteri; order Salmoniformes; family Salmonidae; genus Oncorhynchus; species Oncorhynchus clarkii. The sequence continues at coordinate 10,710,743 of NC_092174.1, read as the reverse complement.
GTGCTCTGGTCAGATGAAACCAAAATTGAACTTTTTGGCAACAATGCAAAACGTTATGTTTGGTGTAAAAGCAACACAGCTGAACACACCATCCCCACTGTCAAACATGGTGGTGGCAGCATCATGGTTTGGGCCTGCTTTTCTTCAGCAGGGACAGGGAAGATGGTTAAAATTGATGGGAAGATGGATGGAGCCAAATACAGGACCATTCTGGAAGAAAACCTGATGGAGTCTGCAAAAGACCTGAGACTGGGACGGATATTTGTCTTCCAACAAGACAATGATCCAAAACATAAAGCAAAATCTACAATGGAATGGTTCAAAAGATAAACATATCCAGGTGTTAGAATGGCCAAGTCAAAGTCCAGACCTGAATCCAATCGAGAATCTGTGGAAAGAACTGAAAACTGCTGTTCACAAATGCTCTCCATCCAACCTCACTGAGCTCGAGCTGTTTTGCAAGGAGGAATGGGAAAAAATGTCAGTCTCTCGATGTGCAAAACTGATAGAGACATACCCCAAGCGACTTACAGCTGTAATCGCAGCAAAAGGTGGCGCTACAAAGTATTAACTTAAGGGGGCTGAATAATTTTGCACGCCCAATTTTTCAGTTTTTGATTTGTTAAAAAAGTTTGAAATATCCAATAAATGTCGTTCCACTTCATGATTGTGTTCCACTTGTTGTTGATTCTTCACAAAAAAATACAGTTTTATATCTTTATGTTTGAAGCCTGAAATGTGGCAAAAGGTCGCAAAGTTCAAGGGGGCCGAATACTTTTGCAAGGCACTGTATATGGATGACTCAACACTATACCGTTAGCTACTACAGTGACTGAAATGACTGCAACACTTAACAAAGAGCTGTAGTTAGTTTCGGAATGGGTAGCAAGGAATAAGTTTGTCCTAAATATTTCCAAAATTAAAAGCATTGTACTTCGGACAAATAATTCACTAAACCCTAAACATCAACTACATCTCGTAATGAATAATGTGGAAATTGAGCAAGTTGAGGTGTCATGGTCAAACAAGCACAAGAACTCACTACTGTAATGGTCCAGGTTACAAAGTGGCTCAGTGACTCGTGTTTGCATCTCAATGTGAAAAAAACTGTTTGCATGTTCTTCACAAAGAGGGCAACAGATGCTACTGAGACAGATGTCTATGTGTCAGGGGAGAAGATCCAGGTGGTATCCGATTTTAAGTGCCTTGGCATCATACTTGATTCCAACCTCTCTTTTAAAAAGCATGTGAAAAAGGTAATTCAAATAACCAAATTCAACCTAGCTAATTTCCGATTTATACGAAATTGTTTGACTACAGAGGTAGCAAAACTGTACTTCAAATCTATGATACTCCCCCACTTAACATACTGCTTGACTAGTTGGGCCCAAGCTTGCTGTACAACATTAAAACCTATTCAGTCTGTCTACAAACAGGCTCTCAAAGTGCTTGATAGGAAGCCCAATAGCCATCATCATTGTCACATCCTTAGAAAGCATGAGCTCTTGAGTTGGGAAAATCTTGTGCAATACACCGACGCATGTCTTGTATTCAAGATCCTTAATGGCCTGGCTCCCCCTCCACTCAATATTTTTGTTAAACAGAAAACCCAGACATATGGCAGCAGATCCACAAGGTCTGCCATGAGAGGTGACTGTATAGTTCCCCTAAGGAAAAGCACCTTTAGTAAATCTGCATTCTCTGTGAGAGCTTCCCATGTCTGGAATACACTGCCATCAGACACACATAACTGCACCACATATCACACTTTCACAAAATGCTTGAAGACATGGCTAAAGGTCAATCAGATTTGTGAACATGGTCCCTAGCTGTGTGTTGCCGCTTTCCATGTTGTCTGTTGTCTGTAGCTTGTGAGGTGTGGAAACACTTTGTTACTTTTATTAATTTTGTCTTGCTGCTTTTTGTTTTATGTTGCTCTGTCTGTATGCTGCGTCTTGCTTGTCCTATGTTGCTCTGTCTGTATGCTATGTCTTGCTTGTCCTATGTTGCTATGTCTTGCTTGTTCTATGTTGCTATTGTCTATATTGTAATTTTTTTTAATAACCTGCCCAGGGACTGCGGTTGAAAATTAGCCGGCTGGCTAAAACCGGCACTTTTACTGAAACGTTGATTAATGTGCACTGTCCCTGTAAAAATAAAAATAAACTCAAACTCAAACTCATATTGATACAACAGCAGCTAAGATGGGGAGAAGTCTGTCCATAATAAAGTGCTGCTCTGCCTTCTTAACATCACTGTCAACAAGGCAGGTCCTACAGGCCCTAGTTTTGTTGCACCTAGACTACTGTTCGATATTGTGGTCAGGTGCCACAAAGAGGGACTTGGGAAAATTGCAGTTGGCTCAGAACAGGGCAGCACGGCTGGCCCTTAAAAGTACATGGAGAGTGTTCACTGCTCATGCCAGCAAGCAAGCTAAAGGTTGCATTCCCCCGCTCAGACGTTGCATGCATTAACCAATGGTCAATGGTCGTCCGTCATTAACTGACAGATTGCTATAACATATGATGTGGTTGGGCAAAGATGCGCCCAATCAGATGGCTCTGCAGTGCATCTGTGTGACCTCATTCACCCAAAAAGGCTCAACCAATCACCCAATGCAACTCATGAATAATAATGACTTTGCCTCTGGCTTTCTTACAAAAGGAAATTTTGCATACAGGGTTGTGGTCATGGTCACAACAATGGAGAATCGGTGGAGCTGTTGTGTAATGAGGACCGGCCCCCAGGGACAGCAGCAGACGTACGGACGTACCCACCACATGTTCTTAGCAACCAGGTCATGTGTTGACAAAGAGCTGAACACATAGTAAATTACTCAAAAGCTTGAGATCCCTCCTTCCCTTACCAAAGAAAATCTCATATTACAACAACCTTCACCCATCAGCCCTTGAGGAACACCTGAGGCAATCATAACAGTTAATGATTTTATGTGCTGTCTGGAAAGTGCATACATCATAACTACCTAATTAGTAGCCTAGTCCCTCCTGAATTTGCATGAACTTCCCAGATGAAAACATAATCTCAGACACACCTCTTTCCATGACAATTGATGACTAGTAAGCACGACATGTCCCCAATCCCAGTATACCAGATTGTAATATTATAAGTAATAATTCCAAGTGACTACAGCTACAGCCTTATATTCACAGGTTACTGATATGTCTGTGCATTTTCACGTCTGAATCAGTAATCATGGCTGATAAAGAATGTCAGCAGCCTGGGGTGGCTCAGGTGGGGAACAGTCAGTTGATGTAGGCTGATGTAAGAACCAATGGAGGCTGCTGAGGGGAGGACGGCACATAATAATGGCTGGAATGCAATATAATGGCTGGAATGGAGTGAATGGAATAGTTTCAAAACACATTATGTCTTTGGTACCATTCCATTTACTCCATTCCGGACATTATCATGAGTCATCCTGGCCTCAGCAGTCTGCAATGATAAGAACATGTAAATCAAATCAAATTGTGTTTGTCACATGCGCCGAATACAGCAGGTGTAGACCTTACAGTGAAATGCTTACTTACAAGCCCAAACCAACAATGCAGTTGAAATATATATATAATAAACTTACAAATAAATATAAGAATAAGAAATAAAAGTAACAAATCATTAAAGAGCAGCAGTAAAATAACAATAGCGAGGCCATATACAGAGGGTACCGGTACAGAGTCAATGTGCGGGGGCACCGGTTAGTCAAGGTAATTGAGGTAATATGTACATGTAGGTAGAGTTATTAAAGTGACTATGCATAGATAATAACAGAGAGTAGCAGCAGTGTAAAAAAGGTGGGTGGGTGGGGGGTGGGGGGGGGGGGGGGGATGCAAATAGTCTGGGTAGCCATTTGATTAGATGTTCAGGAGTCTTATCTCTTGTGGGTAGAAGCGGTTAAGAAGCCTCTTGGACCTAGACTTGGCGCTCCGGTACCACTTGCCATGTACTGTCTAGCTGTATGGTGTTCTGTGGGACTCATTGAGAGTGTTGTTTGTGTTTATCAGTGCAGATGAGATAATAACCATTGTGCTCAGATGGGACTCAGGGACTCACACCACACAGTGCTGGCAGCATTACCCACAGTTGGATGAGATTGCTCACCAGGATGACGCATCACCATTAGTGTGACATCATCACTAGTGTGTCACTAATGTGTCACTAGTGTGTTGCTTGCATCAACCAATGGTTGCGTGCCACGTCATTGACTGTGTCATCGACTGACAGATTGCTATAACATATGCCACGTGGTTGATCGTGACAAGAACGTGAACAATGTGATGTGGTCAGCTGACACGTAAAATACGTATCTAGGCGTCCTGGTGTTGTAAGATCTGGCAGATCTTGCTTTTCCTTTGAGAATCTCAGATATTCAGAGGAACGAATCTTTACATAATTGATATAGATTCATTCTGTACGTTAATTCATCATGAGACTTGAGTACAATAATGATGTGATTTAGTATTTAGCATTTGAAAGCCTGAAAGAGCCTTTAATAATGGCCGTGTCTGACATTTTGGGATTTAGCTCCACCTGCTGTTGTCTTACAGGTGAAAGGAGAATAATTCTATTCACCTCCTACTAGTCTTCAATGTCATTGGACATCGTGCAATTGAATAAAATATGTGCTGCTGACAAGGCTTGTTTATTTATGGCAATGTAATTCATTAACCAATGTGATCCAAACAGCTCAAGGTGCATGCCACAGTCATTGTAATACAGTCATAAATGATTTGTGAAACGTTTGATTTCTCTTTAAATTCTCTGTCGTCCAACCAGAGATTTTGAGGTCAATAGTACAGGGGTTGTGTCGGTGAGAGAGAATCAAGGCAATACAGTCCGAGACTAGCACGAGGATAGGGACACAGGCTGGCACACAGAGACAATGCCGCCTCTGACAGCTTCATAGACAGGCCTGTCTGCTACGGCTCCTACAAAGTGAGACTGCTGTATTGGCTGCTCAGAGTTGAGTCAGTTTGTTGAATGGGGTTAAGTAAGGTTATGTCACTACCATTGCTGTTTGAGCACGTTTTCCAATGATGTTTTCCCATGTAGGCAACACGGTACACATAACCCAGCATGTAAGTGCTTTTTTTCTTTAGTGGCTGGCAAGTGGAAATATTAATCTCTGATGGAAACAGGGCTGGGGGATTTGTTCCAGCTGCCCAGCTTGAAGAGGTGTTGGCTAGTATTCATTGCAAAAATAACCCAGCATAATAAGATGACTTTTTCTTTATAAAGTTTGAGAGACACAAACACACAAAAATCCACAAGTTTGTTTAAATGGTTTCGCCTTTTGGTTACACTTGATTATCTTTATTCACTTCCATGTTATGCTCAGGGAGTAAATTTGATCAATTTTGAAGTGTCAAAAGCATTGATCTGTGACAGTATATCATACTTTTGCAAGTAGCCTATTTCCAGTCCTCATATTTTAATCGCTTTTTTAAGTTTGAACCTTTTGCCCTTCCGTCATCATTTAACCACGTGGGCCGAAAAAAATACATATATAAAAGGTAGAAGAAGCCATTGTTCGCGTTATAAAGAAGTAGCTAGCGAACATGGCATCAACAAGCCGGTGTGTACAATATGTATCCCAAGCTGTTTTCTCTGTTTTGCATCAGTGTCTTTTCATATGGGAAAGTGAAAGTTATTGATCAATGGGTGGTGATGGCGATTAACACGGAGAGACGCTTGTTTCTAAGTGTTTTCCATCATAGCCGCCGGAATGTCCATTACTGACTTTTAGCTAACCTTCGCTAGCCTACCAAAAACACTAACGTTATCAAATCACAATTTTACACATTGTCTCGATCGTATATCATGTCAACTTGATCATATTGTTTGTAAACATCCGTTATAACGTTAGGTAGCGCAACATGGTATCTAACTTCCAAATCATGATGCAAACGCGAGTGTCAATAAGCAATGCTTTTAGGGATGGGTGATGTCGCAACTTCGCAAGGTGATGTTGTCTGGCCAGCTCAGCTGTCTAAATCCAATTTGCTAGCTACATTAATGTATTTACAGTAGCCGAGTGTCAACGGACACCTAGACAGTGATTTAATCATGAGAAGTCATTCAGCCATTGAATAGAAAATTGTCACAAGGACACGGCAAGTTGATTGGGTTGTTTAACCAGCAATTTATTTCACTGGCTGTCTCAAAATATCTTGTTTTCACTTTTCATTCACTAGCCAAAGGTTGCCACCAAGTCCGTTAGCTAAATGTTATGTTTTGGTATTGTAGAACCGAATTGGTGTCGAGGATGATTTTCGGAAACGCTGGAAGCCCATTTTTTGGGTCCCATTGTCCAACGTTTTTTGGCCATATCACCACAGAATCATAATTTAGTTTGGAAACTCATTTACATTATGTTGACACAATCGCTGCAGTGGCTTTCTGTATTAGTCTTGTAGTATGCCTACTCCCCAGTCCATTTATCTTGCTATGCATATACATATTCGATCAATAAACAAGTAACATAATGACTGGTGTTGATGCTTGTGAACAGTTACTGTTGTAAACCAGGCAGCCATAATTGCTTTTGCAACATTGTATGTCATTTTCAGAAGTGCCTTTTGTTTTTATATTATTAAAGGTAAATATGATCCTCATATTTCTCATATTAAAGGAAAGACAGTCTGGCATGCTTCACAATTTGTGTACAATTTTAAACGGCCTATAAGATTTTCCTATCATTATCATAATTTGCCAACAAACTAAACAACATACTTCCTCACCTTGAGCAGTGTCAATCGGCTTTATCAACTGTGCAGTGTTCACTGAAGTGTATAGAGTTAAGTAATACCATGTCCTTGGCAGTAAACCAGCATTATGGAGATAAGTACAATCACACCCAGTGGTGGGTTATCTCTCACTAGGCAGGGTCAAAGGTAAGAGGTCACTTGTTGGCTGACCTCTGGGATCTATTCTTTACTTGCAGTGGAGACGGCCTGGCCCTTCCTAAGGTGCAGTGCCCCAACCACCCAGACGCCATGCTGGTGGAAGACTACAGAGCAGGGGATATGATCTGCCCCGAGTGTGGCCTTGTAGTGGGTGAGTGATAGGCTGCACACACATAGCATATGATTTACTATCCTTGCGGGGACCTAAAATGTATTTCCATTCAAAATCCTGTGTTCCCTAACCCTAACCTTAAGCCCTAAACATAACCCTTATTGTAAACCTAAACCTAACCCATAAGCTTAAAATAGCCTTTGTCGCCATTGGGATGTGGGAAATGACCCCATGAGAGAGAATTATCCTTGTTTTACTATCCTTGTGGGGACTGTTGGGGATTTCCGGTACCCATGAGGATAGTAATACACGTATGCACGCACGCACGCACGCACACACACCCGTCAACAGACTGTCACAAAGCCTTATCTGTATGGAGGAGGTCTTTGCAGTAGGTAAATAGCGCAACATAACATACACAGAGGCCTTATGTGCTTTATTTTCTCTAATTTGCTTTCTTATAACCGACAAGGACTTTTGAACATCGGATCAGCAGTTACCCCAATTCCGGCTTCAACTGTGACTCATCTGCCCTGGGCTCTTTCTGTAATTCTGACCCAATTTTCAGGGGGAACCCAAGAGAAATTGCCAGTGTTAGATGCATGTCAGGGGAAATCCTGGCGAGATTAAGGTGAAAGGAAAACCGGCTACCTCTTCCCTTCATTCTATTGGCCAAATGATAATAAGATGGATGACCTCCGATCACGGCTTTGCTACCAACGGGACTCTCGAACCTGCAATATTCTCAGCTTTTTTCCCTCGAATCTGCAATATTTTCTGCTTTTTTAAAACATTGCTTTCGGACATGACCCCCCCATGGCTATCCAATTCGATGGATTCTCCATTAACCGAGCGGACAGGACAGTAGAGTCAGGGAAATCGAGAGGGGAGCGATGAGCCTCTTAATCAACAACAAATGGTGTTCTGACTCGAGCTCAGTGGTAGTCTCGACCCATTGTTCACAAGTCTTGGAATACCTGATTGTCAAATGCCGACCTTCTACCTCCCGAGGGAGTTTTCAGCTGTTATCGTGACTGTTGTATAAATTCCACCTCAGGACATGAAATCTAACAAGCTGGCACTTAACCAACTGTACGAGGCTGTAAACAAGCAAGAAAACTTACATCCGGAAGCTGGCTGCCTTGTTAATTCCGCGTCATTAAGACGTGTGATGCCCAACTTCCATCAACATGTCTCCTTTGCCACTAGGGGCGATAGTCCTAGACCACTGTTACTCTACCCACAAGCAAGCATACAAGGCCCTCCCTCGTTCGCGATTCGGGCAAGTCAGATCATGACTCCTGCTTCCTTTTTGCAAGCAGAAGCTCAAACAATACCCGTGACTCGTTCCATTGAGAAATGGTCATCAGAATCAGAGATTATGCTACAGGATTGCTTTGCAAGCGCTGATTGGAATATGTTCCGATACTCCGCCTATAACATCGATGAGCTAATCACCTCTGTCACTGGCTTCATAAGGAAATGCATTGGCGACATCCCAACAGTGTAGGGTCGCTGCTTCCCCAATCAAAAGTCCCTGGAGTAACACAGAGGTTGGCGTTAAACTAAAGGACAGGGCTACTGCACATAGAGCCATCGCAGACAACCCTGATGCTACGGCTGAGGACAAGAACAAGTGCAAGAAGTCCCCTACGACCTCCGTAGAGTCGTCAAACGATCAAAAGGACAATATAGGAATAAAGTGGAATCAGATTACACAGGCTCCGTCGCATGTGGCAGGGGCTACAGACCGTTACGGATTACAAAGGAAGACCCAGACGTGATCTGCCCAACGATGCCTCTCTACTAGACAAGCTCAACGCATTGTATGCATGCTTCAATAATAACAACACCATACCGTGCGTGAGAGTCCCCACCGAACCAGAGGACTGGGGGATCTCACTCTCTGAGGCCGACGTAAGGTCTTTAATCAAGTCAACACTCGCAAGGCTGTGGGGCCGGATGGTATTCCAGGGTGCTTTCTCAGAGCATATGCAGATCAGCTGGCAGACATATTCACAGTAATTTTCAACCTCTCCTTGTCCCAGTCTGTAATCCCCACATGTTTTAAGATGGCCACCATCATTCCTGTTCCCAAGATCTCTAAGGCTTCATGCCACAATGACTACCGCTCTGTAGCACTCACATCTGTAATCATGAATTGCTTTGAAAGGCTGGTAATGGCACACAATAACTCGATCATCCCAGACACCCTAGACCCTCTCCAATTTGCATACCGCCCGAACATATCCATAGACGACGCAATCTCAATTGCACTCCACACTGCCCTCACCCACCTAAATAAGAGGAATACCTACTTGAGAATGCTGTTCATTGACTACAGCTCAGCGTTCAACGCTATTGTCCCCTCCAAGCTCGTCACCAAGCTTAGGACCCTGGGACTGAACACCTCCCTCTGCAACTGGATCCTGGACTTCCTGACCGGCCGACTCCAGATAGTGAGGGTAGGCAACATCACGGCCGCCACACTGACCCTCAACACCCCCTGTTCACCCACGACTGCGACTCCGACATCAAGTTTGCTGATGACACGACAGTGGTAGGCCTGATCACTGGTGGCGGGAGGTGGTCAGTGACCTGGCAGTGTGGTGCCGGGACAACAAACTCTCCTTCAACGTCATACTGATAACAAGTTCAAACAGGTGCCATTAATACAGGTAACGAGTGGAGGACAGAGGAGCCTCTTAAAGAAGAAGTTACAGGTCTGTGAGAGCCAGAAATCTTGCTTGTTTGTAGGTGACCAAATACTTATTTTCCACCATAATTTGCAAATAAATTCATTAAAAATCCTACAATGTGATTTTCTGGATTTTTTTTCTTCTCATTTTGTCTGTCATAGTTGAAGTGTACCTATAATGAAAATTACAGGCCTCTCTCATCTTTTTAAGTGGGACAACTTGCACAATTGGTGGCTGACTAAATACTTTTTTGCCCCACTGTATCTACCTCTATCACTCCAGTATTCCTACACGTTGTTTGTTCTACATGGTATTGGAACTGACCTTGTATATAGCGCTTACTTTCTCGTTGTCTTATTTATTTTCTTTATTTCTTGTGTGTTTTTGTTCTTCCTCGTGTTATTTGTTAGTACTACATTGATATTGATCGCTGGATTGTTGGGTTTAGAAAGGCATTTCACTGTACTTGTGCCCGTGACATTAAAACTCGAAACTTCTGGGCCTACACTTCTACAGACACAGTCCTAACCTCTAGTTCAGGGGAATGATGTGTTTGTACTGTTGTTTGTGATGTGACTTGAGCAGCAGGGCCCTTACAGATGTCCTCCAGCGATTTTTGAATTGTTCATGTTGAAAAGATATATCCCAAGTATAAATACAGTAAAGTACACACACGAAAGGGTAAAAAAAAAGAAATTGGGAGCAGAGGGGGACTAAAGACCTGTCACATAGCTAGAGTGCATAATACCAGGAAATGATAGAAACATAACATCATGTCAAAGATGCAATAGAATCAAATCTGTCCACGCCTCCCTTAGACGGCCTTGGAAAAGCCACCCTAGTTAGAGCAACAGATTGCATTACAGGGCTCTATCTGAACGTAACAGTCCTATGGGACTCCCATTTTGAGTCCCATTCGGAAAGTATTCAGACCCCGTTATAGCCTTTTTTCTCAAATGGATTAAATTGTTCCCCCCACTCTCATCAATCTACACACAATACCCCATAATGACAAAGCAAAGACATGTTTTTAGATTTTTTGCAAATGTATAAAAAAAAAATGGAAATATTACAGTTACACAAGTATTCAGACCCTTTACTCAGTACTTTGTTGAAGCACCTTTGGCAGCGATTACAGCCTACAGAGTCTTCTTGGGTATGACGCTACAAGCTTGGCATACCTGTATTTGGGGAGTTTCTCCCATTCTTCTCTGACACTCTGTCAGGTTTGATGGGGAGCATCACTGCACAGCTATTTTCAGGTCTCTCCAGAGATGTTCGACCAGGATCAAGTTCCTGGCTTTGGCTGGGCGACTCAAGGACATTCAGACTTGTCCCGAAGCCACTCCTGCGTTGTCTTGGCTGTGTGCTTAGGGTCGTTAACCTTTATTTAACTTGGCAAGTCAGTTAAGAACAAATTCTTATTTTACAATGACTGCCAAACCCTCCCCTAACCTGGATGACGCTGGGCCAATTGTGCACCACCCTATGGGATTCCCGATCATGGCCGGTTGTGATACAGCCCAGGATCAAACAAGGGTCTGTACTGACGCCTCTAGCACTGAGATGCAGTGTCTTAGACCGCTGCACCACTCGGGAGCTTGGGTTTTCATCAAGGATCTCTCTGTACTTTGGTCCTTTCATCTTTCCCTCGATCCTGACTAGACTCCCAGTACTTGCCGCTGAAAAACATCCCGGCAGCATGACGCTGCCACAGCCATGCTTCATCGTAGGGATGGTGCCAGGTTTCCTCCAGAAGTGACGCTTGGCATTCAGGCTAACGAGTTCAATCTTGGTTTCATCAGACCAGAGTATCTTGTTTCTCATGGTCTGAGAATCCTTTAGGTGCCTTTTGGAAAATTCTTGTGCCTTTTACTGAGGAGTGTCTTCCGTCTGGCCACTCTACCATAAATGCCTGATTGGTGGAGTGCTGCCGAGATGGTTGTCCTTCTGGAAGGTTCTCCCATCTCCACAGAGGAAGCCTAGAGCTCTGTAAGAGTGACCATTGTGTTCTTGGTCACCTCCCTGACCAAATCAAATCAAATCAAATCAAATTTATTTATATAGCCCTTCGTACATCAGCTGATATCTCAAAGTGCTGTACAGAAACCCAGCCTAAAACCCCAAACAGCAAGCAATGCAGGTGTAGAAGCACGGTGGCTAGGAAAAACTCCCTAGAAAGGCCAAAACCTAGGAAGAAACCTAGAGAGGAACCAGGCTATGTGGGGTGGCCAGTCCTCTTCTGGCTGTGCCGGGTGGAGATTATAACAAAACATGGTCAAGATGTTCAAATGTTCATAAATGACCAGCATGGTCGAATAATAATAAGGCAGAATAGTTGAAACTGGAGCAGCAGTACTGTCAGGTGGACTGGGGACAGCAAGGAGTCATCATGTCAGGTATTCCTGGGGCATGGTCCTAGGGCTCAGGTCCTCCGAGAGAGAGAAAGAAAGAGAGAATTAGAGAGAGCATATGTGGGATTGCCAGTCCTCTTCTGGCTGTGCCGGGTGGAGATTATAACAGAACATGGCCAAGATGTTCAAATGTTCATAAATGACCAGCATGGTCGAATAATAATAAGGCAGAACAGTTGAAACTGGAGCAGCAGCACAGCCAGGTGGACTGGGGACAGCAAGGAGTCATCATGTCAGGTAGTCCTGGGGCATGGTCCTAGGGCTCAGGTCCTCCGAGAGAGAGAAAGAGAGAAGGAGAGAATTAGAGAACGCACACTTAGATTCACACAGGATACCGAATAGGACAGGAGAAGTACTCCAGATATAACAAACTGACCCTAGCCCCCCGACACATAAACTACTGCAGCATAAATACTGGAGGCTGAGACAGGAGGGGTCAGGAGACACTGTGGCCCCATCCGAGGACACCCCCGGACAGGGCCAAACAGGAAGGATATAACCCCACCCACTTTGCCAAAGCACAGCCCCCACACCACTAGAGGGATATCTTCAACCACCAACTTACCATCCTGAGACAAGGCTGAGTATAGCCCACAAAGACCTCCGCCACGGCACAACCCAAGGGGGGGGGGGGCGCCAACCCAGACAGGATGACCACATCAGTGACTCAACCCACTCAGGTGACGCACCCCCTCCAGGGACGGCATGAGAGAGCCCCAGTAAGCCAGTGACTCAGCCCCTGTAATAGGGTTAGAGGCAGAGAATCCCAGTGGAAAGAGGGGAACCGGCCAGGCAGAGACAGCAAGGGCGGTTCGTTGCTCCAGAGCCTTTCCGTTCACCCTCCCACTCCTGGGCCAGACTACACTCAATCATATGACCCACTGAAGAGATGAGTCTTCAGTAGAGACTTAAAGGTTGAGACCGAGTTTGCGTCTCTGACATGGGTAGGCAGACCGTTCCATAAAAATGGAGCTCTATAGGAGAAAGCCCTGCCTCCAGCTGTTTGCTTAGAAATTCTAGGGACAATTAGGAGGCCTGCGTCTTGTGACCGTAGCGTACGTGTAGGTATGTACGGCAGGACCAAATCAGAGAGATAGGTAGGAGCAAGCCCATGTAATGCTTTGTAGGTTAGCAGTAAAACCTTGAAATCAGCCCTTGCTTTGACAGGAAGCCAGTGTAGAGAGGCTAGCACTGGAGTAATATGATCAAATTTTTTGGTTCTAGTCAGGATTCTAGCAGCCGTTCCTGAAAGATAAAAACAATTGGACATTTTTGCGGACCTGTAAACAGATCGCTTGAATTCAGTGATGTTTTGCATTTTCTTTATCCCGAACAGATGGTGCATTCGGGAAAGTATTCAGACCCCTTCCCTTTTGCCACATTTTGTTACGTTTCAGACGTATTCTAAAATTGATAAAATAAAAACAAATCCTAATCTACACTGAATTATAAGTGAAATTATCTGTCTGTAAACAATTGTTGGACAAATTACTTTTTGGACAAATTACTTTTGTCATGCACAAAGTACATGTCCTAACCGACTTGCCAAAACTATAGTTTGTTTACAAGAAATTTGTGGAGTGGTTGAAAAATGAGTTTTAATGACTCCAACCTAAGTGTATGTAAACTTCCGATTTCAACTGTAGTTACTATTCTTATTTACATTTATGGCCCTGGTCCCAGTGTCACTGGATACCGCTTCCCTTCCTAATATTGAATATCCTCTTCTCTTTTTGTCACAAAAGGAAAGACTTAAATAAACAAAATAATGCTTCCACCAAGTTATTTTATTTAACAAGGCAAGTCAGTTAAGAACAAATGGCCTACCAGAAGGAAAAAGGCCTCCAGCAGGGGGTGGGATTAAAAATAAAATAAAAATATAGTACAAAACGCACATCACGACGAGAGACACCACAACACTACACAAAGAGAGACCTAAGACAACAACATAGCATGGCAGCAGCACATGAAAACACAGCATGGTAGCAACACAACATGGTAGCAATACAACATGGTAGCAGCCCAACACATGGTACAAACATTATTTTGCACAGACAACAGCACAAAGGGCAGGAAAGTAGGGACAACAATACATCACGCTATTATGCTATGGTGGTGAAATCAATACAGTGGGTGCTTGATGTTTATCACTTTTACCTCCTTTATGTTTTCATTTAAGTGCTCAAGGAGATAAAGTAAGGTAAATGTGGAAAGGAAGTTGTTTAAACGTATTTGAGTTTAGCCCCATGTAGATTTTTTATTTATTTATTTAACCTTTTTTTAATTAGGCAAGTCGGTTAAGAACAAATTCTTATTTACAATGACGGCCTACCCTGGCCAAACCCTAACAAGGACGACGCTGGGCCAATTGTGCGCCGCCCTATGGGACTCCCAATCACGGCCGGTTGTGATACAGCCTGGAATCGAACTAGGGTCTGTAGTGACGCCTCTAGCACTTAGACCGCTGCGCCACTGGGGAGCCCAGTAATGTGTGTGGTTTCCCAGGTGACAGGGTGATTGACGTCGGCTCAGAGTGGAGGACCTTCACCAATGAGAAAGCCACCAAAGACCCGTCTAGAGTGGGCGACGCCCAGAACCCACTCCTCAACGGGGGAGACTTGACCACCATGATCAGCAAGGTAAGTACACACATTGGCCATCTTACTTGGCGCCACAACTGGCACAGAGGCCCTGCCACCCAGCTATTCACCACTTACAGAGAAAGATGCTTAAATTTTTTTTATGTTTGTGGTCTTAGTGGTGCCAGACAAAGAAATTCAATGAAAATAAAATGTCTGCTCCTCTTTTTTTGTGTGATATGGCCTTCACCAGGTTGCAAAGGTTTCCATAAGATACTTAATTGTCGTAAGATTTACCAGGTAGTAAGTCTATATCACTAATGGTTCGAACAATTCTGTTGTCACCATAGGGAACAGGCGCGGCTAGTTTTGACGAGTTCGGCAACTCCAAGTACCAGAACCGGCGGACCATGAGCAGTTCAGACCGTGCCATGCTAAACGCCTTCAAAGAGATTACCACCATGGCCGACCGGATCAACCTACCAAGGAACATCATAGTGAGTCCCGTTCTCTCTTCTACTTTCAGTTGTTTAGCTTTTGTGGAACCTAGTAGCTAGCTAGCTAACTGATTCATCTATTTCCAAAACTCAAGTTCTTTAGCAGGTTTTCTCTGAACTTAACTATATGATTGTTCACAGCAAACTGAGGGTAAATGTTGTCTTTGACCCACAGGACCGAACAAATAACTTATTTAAGCAAGTGTACGAACAGAAGAGCCTGAAGGGGCGGGCCAACGACGCCATCGCATCAGCCTGCCTTTACATCGCCTGCAGACAAGAGGGCGTGCCTCGGACGTTTAAAGGTGAGCTCCTCTAAAGAGGATGTTTAGAGCATGGAATTACATATCGAATCATCTATATCATCTATGGTTTTAAGATCATATTAGCATGTTCCAAGCAACGTCTTAGAGTGAGTGCTTGTGCTGGTTGTTTCGGTTGCTACAAATCTTAAATCAAGACTTCACGGTTATGAAATATACCTGGAATCGTGTTCATTAGGCACCAAACAGAGGAAAACTGACTGAAACAGGGATTTCTATTTTCGTTTTCAAATGTTCTCTCTTGCATGTCTTATTAAAACGTCCCGGAAGGTTTCACTAATGACTCCCTTGTTGTCATCCATGCCCCGCAGAGATCTGCGCCGTGTCCCGCATCTCCAAGAAGGAGATCGGCCGCTGCTTCAAGCTGATCCTCAAGGCCCTGGAGACCAGCGTGGACCTCATCACCACCGGAGACTTCATGTCCCGCTTCTGCTCCAACCTGGGCCTGCCGAAGCAGGTGCAGATGGCGGCCACCTACATCGCCCGGAAGGCCGTGGAGCAGGACCTGGTGCCCGGCAGGAGCCCCATCTCTGTGGCCGCCGCCGCCATCTACATGGCCTCCCAGGCCTCCGCTGAGAAGAAGACCCAGAAAGGTGAGGTTGTGGGTGGGAGGATGGTGGAGATAGTGGTGGTGGTTGTCTTTTTAAGGTCTTCTTGATGGGCTGAATCTGAACTATTTGTGTTTGTCTATAAACTTTAAAACACGGTTCAGTACATTTCAGGCACGAACAACAGCACAACAGTGTGCCGTTTGTGGTCCACACGTGTATTTCTGACTTGAGAGCTCACACAAACTGTTTCTGAATGTTGGGGAACTCATATTTCTGAGAACACAATTATCACCAATGGTCTGAAGACTTAAAGCACCAGTAGTCATTTCTGCAAATCCTCTTCCTTTTTGGACAGAGATTGGAGACATCGCCGGTGTGGCAGACGTCACAATCAGACAGTCGTACCGACTCATCTACCCCCGTGCAGCTGACCTCTTCCCCCCGGACTTCAAATTCGACACCCCTGTGGACAAACTGCCCCAGCTGTGAAGACCCACTCGCCCCGATGACACTTTAAAAGGTTATTTTTCTAGTTTTTAATCTATTAGCAATTTTTTTCCCCTTTGTTAATTAACTTAAGACTTCAGGCCATTGTGAAGGCACTTTTTGCAGGAATACAGACAAGTACAGGACACACATTCCAATACTTTAAAAAAAAGAGATTGCAAACTGTACTTACAGTATTTCATTTGAGTGTATATATACTGTATATATGTCCAAGTGGGAAAATGTAATTGGTGCTTGCAATATTAGGCTGGTTTCATACTATATACATTTTCTTTTGTAGGAAATGCAGGTTCTATTTTGTTAGCTTGTATTAAGTAAATCAAACGCTTTTCTGAAAAGCGTGTTGAAAACCTCATGCATTGATTAACATTAAACTTTGTTTACAGAATTGAGATTTTTTCTGTGTGTTGACTAATACTGCTTATGTACCATTTGGAGTGTTAAGAAACTTTTCTGGGGCCTCCCGGGTGGCGCAGTGGTTAAGGGCGCTGTACTGCAGCGCCAGCTGTGCCATCACAACCGTAACCGGCCGCGACCGGGAGGTCCGTGGGGCGACGCACAATTGGCCTAGCGTCGCCCGGGTTAGGGAGGGCTTGGTCAATAGGGGTGTCCTTGTCTCATCGCGCACCAGCGACTCCTGTGGCGGGCTGGGCGCAGTGTACGCTAGCCAAGGTGGCCAGGTGCACGGTGTTTCCTCCGGCGCATTGGTGCGGCTGGCTTCCGGGTTGGATGTGCGCTGTGTTAAAGAAGCAGCGGCTTGGTTGGTTGTGTATCGGAGGACGCATGACTTTCAACCTTCGTCTCTCCCGAGCCCGTACGGGAGTTGTAGCGATGAGACAAGATAGTAGCTACTACAACAATTGGATACTACGAAATTGGGGAGAAAAAGGGGTAAAATTAAAAAAAATAAAAGAAACTTTTCTGTATTACTAAGCTGAAGTTCCAGTACATTGAGTACATTGATCAGTACCTCTCTGGACTTCGAGGACAGCCCAAGTTCATATAGTTTCAGCTAGTCTCGTTCCCACTGCCTGGTGTACAGTTGTGGGCCTAGCATAGCAAATAAAGCAAGCGTTCAACACACCATTGCATCTTAAAAAAAATAACATATTTTAAGGGAGTCAAAGGTCATCTGGCTTTCATTACATCACGTATTTGCAAAGTTGAACATGACTGAAGGTTACACTGTAGCTTAATAAGGGGAACTTGCTTTAAATGCTTCTCCTGGATTAATCAAGATAAATTAGTGCCAACTACTTTTCTGCCAGAGGTGTAGATACTTATAAGACAGATCACATTTTAGTTATCCACTTACCTTGACTTCAAAGGATCATGCACTGAACAAAAATATAAATGCAACATGTAAAGTGTTGATCCCATGAGCTGAAATAAAAAATTCCAGAAATGTTCCATTATTTCTCTCAAATTTTGTGCACAAATGTTTATATCCCTGTTAGTGAGCATTTCTCATTTTGCCAAGATAATCCATCCACCTAACAGGGTGTCAAGAAGCTGATTAAACAGCATGATCGTTACACAGGTGCACCTTGTGCTGGTGGCAATAAAAGGGTGCTGAGGAGTATTTCTGTCTAATAAAGCCCCTTTGTTGGGAAAAACAAATTCTGATTGGCTGGGCCTGGCTCCCCTATGCTCTCCCAGGCCCACCCATGCCTGCACCCCTGCCCAGTCGTGAAATCCATAGATTAGGGCCTAATTAATTTATTTCAATTGACTGATTTCCTTATGAATTGTAACTCAGTAATATCTTTGAAATTGTTGGATATTGCATTTATATTTTTGTTCAGTATAATTCCATGCTATTTCTCAAAAGCCAGACCCAGCTTGGTCTGAGTTGTAATCCTTGTTTATACCTGGCGCTAATATGTATCCTTTGTCCTGATCTTGTCCACATTCTCATTGTGCCCATATTTTCACATGGTTGAAGCCTATTAAAATGTGTATCATATTCGTCCGCTGACAAGTTCCTGGTTCATCCCTGTATGCAAATGATTTAACAGCTATTCTTTCAAAATAATATTTGTTTAAAGAGATATTGACGCCATAAGTCGATGGTGCATCCTGTCAATGTTTTTAGAAGACTAATTATTTAAATGTTTTCACCATCTACACTTGTAAGATATCAAGGCACAATACATGCCTGACTACCTCTGGGGGTGGCAAGGAACATCACAATCTGATCAAAATGTGTCTTAATCATCTACACCCCCATCTGAAAATGTGGGCACAATCAGAATGGATGACAAGACAAAGGATGCATGTTAGAACCAGGTATAAAAGAGGCTATAGAGAATGGTAGAGGCCTCTAGTGGCCAAAAGGCTGTTTATGCATGGACAGCGCCATTTTAACATAGTCAACTGTGTGGGAGCTCCTATGGTTATGGGTTGTAGCCTGAAAGGCGCTGCCTTATGCTGTCACATACGCTATAAAATGGCACAGATGAGTCCTCTATGGTCTGAGTTCAGTAAGATATATATACTCTCTGGGACATGGATGGACAGTGGATTGCCATAGTATGTTGATGGCCAGTTTCTACAGGATATTCTTAAAGCGAAGACAGCAGAGTTGTGTGAGTGATGTGCTGACACCAATGGAATACGACATGCAAAGGAAGTAGCACCACTCTAACGGCGGTTTAATTTGTGCATTCATGATATGGCGACAAACGACAACTGCAAAATGCTTCTATACACCAGCTTCAACAGTCTTGTGTAACTTCAATGTGGTGTACCATTAAAAAAAAGGTTTGTATGTCTGTAACATGCTCAAACAGCCCAAACAGCCCCCCCCCCCCAAAAAAAACTGTACAATCTTTTTTCATAATTACGCTAAACATAGATAATTAAAAAATATCTTGATAAAATTAGTACGTTCAGCTTAATTGTGTGTACACATATATATATATAAAATATACCCTGCCCTCCCTTGTAGTGATTAATTTACATATTGTCTGCACAAACTGGCTCTGAGCTTAGTTTACACTCCAGAGTAAAGTTTCCCCTAGGATTAGGTCCCCTTTACCCAATCCTAACTTTAACCAAGAGGCAACTTCACCCATCACGGTTTTCCATAGTCCCACTGTCAGGCCTGGAGGGATGGGTTTTGGTAATCAGCTGTACTGTATCAGTCACTTCAGATCCACCATTTGACCATGTCCAATCATTGCAGGCTGCGAGATCTCCTTGCTCTTGTATCTCCTTCAGTTAAGAGAATGATTGCAGTATCGAGGTTGGGATCAATTCCATTTCAACTCGGTCAATTCGGGGAGTGAATGGAAAGTCAACAGAAATACTAAATTCACTCTCGGCTTCGATTGGAATGGAACTGACAAACTCTGTAAGAAATGCTAGCGGAATCGATTCTGCCCTCAAGAGTACAACATTGCTAGCTGAACACATAGTTACCCATCTAGAATTAGATCTAGGGGGCTGTACATATCAAGGGTCTCAGAGTAGGAGTGCTGATTCTGGATCAGGTCCCATATAAAGTGATTTGGAATCCTAAAGGCAAAACTGATCCTAAATCGGCACTTTACTCCGAGACGCTTGATACATATGGCCACTGCTTTTTTGGGTGCTAGGAATCCACCAGAAGGAGCCATGTCAGGATAGGTCTCCGTAGTGTGTGTGTGTGTGCTCCTTACAAACGACCACGTTTAAAACGGTGGCGTTTCCTTTGATTTGTGGTATGCTGTGTAGTCTAGAACGGTTCCACCGCAATAATGATAGTGTATTTCAACAACCATACAGCACTACAGAAAGAAACCCTTAAAAACGGTACAGTTTTAACGCTCATGTAAAACTGGCATGGGCACAGTACACGAGGTACACGAGTTTCTGTAATACCACGAGGACTAACACTGGACGCACTGCTTTTGTGTCATGATCATCCATTTAAAAAGAAACGTTTCCTGGGCTCTATTCTTAGACGTAGCTGTAGCTCTAAGCTTGGGTAGAAAAACAGGAAGATTAAGGCATCTTTAAATAAGAAATAAAAAAAAACAGCTGGGGGAGAGAAAGACCAGGATAAACCAAAAAGGAGACCTTCCTTGGGTTTCAAGTGACGAGGCAGTAGTAGTCAAGATGTTTGTTGTCTTTAACCTTAAGTGGCGGTTCAGAGATAAAATGCTCAAAGCGCTCATAATTCCGATATACAACATGGCACACGTGTTAACCCTTACAGAGAGATATGTCATTTAGTTATGGCAGTGGGCTTGCGAAAGGACTTGTTAAAAATACAGAGGAATACTATTCTGTACATGATCAAAAAAAAAACGTAACAATCATGTTATTCAATATCACGGCTATATAGCCGGCATTTCCTTTGACAGAGTTCACTTGACAACATTCTCAGTGGTCAGACAATAGACATGACATGCGCTGGAGGCCTCACTCCTCTTTTTCCCCTTGAAGTTTCTAAAGAGAAGAAAAATGTTGCTCTCTTCCTGTTAAAGAATAACCTCGGGGGTTCAGTTGTGGGTGGGGTTCTTTATTTGGCAGTGCGCCGTTTGTTCCCGTCTTGCGATGTTGGTTTGGAAAAGAGGTGTTTTAAAAATGGTGAGCTACAGTCAGTCAGCGCTGTGTTGGTTGGTTCACAGTGTGTGTTTGTTCAACACATTTGGAGGAGGGAGAAGAGGGGAGAAGGGGGGGCTAACACCAGTCTGCGATGTAGTCAAAGTCAGAGAACATGTCCTGCTCGTCCCCGCTGAGCGCCCTAGGTTCTCTGGGTGGGGTCAGGATGGGCGCTTCTGAGGTAAATTCGTCATCGAAGTTGCTGACGTCGTTGGAGTCCTGGATGGTCGGGACAAATGGAGGCTTAACCTTCTTGGCCAGTAGTCCGTTCCAATCCATATTCTGGGGGGGAAATGGGTGAGGAAATAGTGCATTTTTGTCATCTCTCGGGATAGACTTGTACTGTATCATCTACCTCATGAGAAAAACTGTTTGCGACAATAACCAAGATTAGGCAAGTCTCATGAACAGGAAACTTCATATGTCATTTTGTGGTATCCACATTTCCTAAAATTGTGGCTGTGTTTAGAATGTTGAGAGACATTAAATATGAGAAAGTAGAACATTCTTTACTTACTCTGAAGAACAGATGTTTTTTGACTTCCTCTGCGTCTCGCTCTCCTGCCCCCAGACGTCTTTCTGGACTCCTCCTCAAAAGCTACAAACAAAAAGAGCATTAGAAAGTAGAATAAACATTGAAGCTGTAATTCAATGACGCAACGGGCTTTTGTTTCTTCTCATTTCACACTTTCCGATTTCTGATAGCAGTAGTTTGAGGTGTTGTGTTTAATTAGGATCAATTTGAAGGGATCCGGAACCCACCCTTCTCATGACGGAGATAGCCTCCGTTGAGAGGAACCTTGGGTAGCGGACTTCATCGTTGACGATGCTGTCAAACACCTCCTCTTCATCATCTCCAGGGAATGGAGACTGGGGCAGGAAAAAAAGTTTTTTTTCCCCACATACAGTCAATGACATATAATATATATATATATATATATATATACATGGAATGTACTGACCAGACCAGCTATGTATATAATGTTAGAAAGGTAATGACAATTGTGATAAAGGCAAAAAAAATGTTTTTATAATCTTCTCAATTCAATGCCAAGATTCTAAAATGTTCTGTTCTCAGAGCTGACAAAGTATTGACCAGTCATAACACTGAGTAGGTATCCATGTGACAGGTGTGAAGGTGAGACCCACTTACCTCTCCAACCAGCATCTCAAAGATGAGGACCCCCAGACCCCACCAGTCCACAGCACGCGTGTACGACGTCTCCGTCAGAACCTCGGGGGCCAGGAACTCTGGCGTGCCACAGAACGTACTGGTGCGGTCCCTGAACCCCATTCCTGCCAGAATACACATAACCATAACATGTTCAGTACAGAAACTTTACACCCAGACATGTAAATGATATATATATATATCGTTTTTTTGGGGTACTTTTTTTTACCCCCATTTCTACCCAATTTCATCATATAGTTACATTCTTGTCCCATCGCAGCAACTCCCGTACGGACACGGAAGAGGCGAAGGTCGAGAGCCATGTGTCCTCCAAAACACGACTCTGCCAAGCTGCACTGCTTCTTGACACACTAATCGCTTAACCCGGAAGGCAGCCGCACCTGTACGGTGTTTTGGAGGAAACACTGGCAACTGAAGTCAGCGTGCATGCGCCCGGCAGCCACAAGGAGTTGCTAGAGCGCAATGGGACAAGGACATCCCGGCCGGCAAAACCCTCCCCTAACCCGGACAGCACTGGGCCAATTGTGTGCCGCCTCATGGGTCTCCCGATTGAACCCGGATCTGTAGTGAGGCCTCTAGCGTTGCGATGCAGTGCCTTAGACTGCTGCACCAGTCGGGAGCCACCAGGCATGTACGTTTGACACCAACATTCGGTTCCGATCAGCAGAGGCCTTAGTTAGAGTTAAGGTTTTGACTGAGTCACCATTGACATTGACATTCAATGGTGATGGAAAAGTGACATTAAGTTGAGGTTGTGTTTGTCCCACTTACCCTCTTTGCAAAGGCCAAAGTCAGCAATTTTTACATAGCCCTCAGTGTCCAATAGCAGATTGTCAAGCTTCAGATCTCTGAAAGTGAAACAGAATCATGAGAATCACCATCGATATATGTTACATCAGAGCATATATTCACCCAGTGAATGGAAATATTCTTACCTGTACACAATCTCATGTTCATGTAAAAACTGTAATCCCAATACGACACAAGCTGCATAAAATCTACCAAAGACAAGAAAAAAATAAAACAGTTGGAGTCAGCAAAGAATCAGAGAAATCAGGAGAGAATCCACTTTGTAATATATAAACTTTTATAATATGATGAAGAATACAAGACACTGGATATGTGGGTGAGCACTTAAGACACTAGTTCAAAGCCAACAGCATTATTGGTGGGGGGCGACTGAAGATAATCTCGGTGCAGCAGCAAAACTTCAACGTTCACAAAGAAAGTGAGCCTTTAACCCCCCCCCCCCCCAAAAAAACAAAAGTGCAAGTCAAGTCATTTTACAAATGCAAGTCATGATTTTATGGGTTGCTTTGCATAATATTTGTATATTGAGTAAGGCGCACTGTAGCAAAAACTTTTACAAAAGGAAAATGAAAATCAGTGTTCTTATTGGACAAAGTCCAGGTAGCTCCTCCCTGTGTCGCTCTGCATCAAAAAGTTGTCTGCCTAATGAACAGGGCGGCAGGTAGCCAAGTGGTTAAGAGCGTCGGGCCAGTAACCAAATATAAAAATAAAAAAAAGAGGTAAACAATCTGACAATGTCACCTAAGTCACTCTGAAAAAGAGCATCTGCTAAATGACTGAAATGTAAATGAACAGGACCCTGGTGTCACTCACATGGCCCTGGGCTCGGAGAAGACGTCAGCGTGGATGTGCATCATCAGGTCTCCCCCAGCAGCGTACTCCATGACGAAGCACACATGCTCCTGCGTCTGGAAGCAGGCGAAGAGGTTGACCAGGAACGGATGGCGCACGCTGTTCACCGTTTCAAAGATACGTTTCTCACACATCAGACTAGGGGAGGAAGTCAGAGAAACAAAGACGTAAGCCCCTGATACCTGAGCAAGGCTCTTCTTAGATTACAAAAGGAATTCAATGCTACTCAAATCCCCTGTGTAAATCAATTCCTGAAATGAAAATGCATAATATACAATAAGTCATTTACCCAGACGCTTTTATCCTAATGCGACCCACAGTCATGCGTGCACACATTTGATACGTATAGGTGCCACATGGAATCGAACGCACTATCCTGGCGTTGAAAGAGCCATGCTCTACCAACTGAGCTTACAGAGGACCAGAAAATAAATCAGCCCAAACTCTTAGTCAGAAAGCTAAGCTAATACCTTATTGGCCAGGTGGAAACCGTCAAACTGTTATAGGAGCAATAAATATAAATCACTCTGCCATTACATGATTGCTAAAATGTTCGCCTAATTTCAGTTTAGGTGACAAAACAAGCAAAGAATCATTATATAATTTTAATAACCAAAAATATCGTACTTCCGGCTGTTTGAAGCTGATGTACAACTTACTACAGCAGTACATTTCTGTTACTAACCCCAACCGGGCCTAAAAATAAAATCTGTCCGTTTGCATCAGAGAAAATGTCTTCCAACTCAGTCTCTAGAAACATTTGATGGATTTTTCCAGGAACATATTTGAGAGGACACATTGAATTTCTGACATTCGTTGAAGGCTGTTAGAAAATACACGAGGGTTCTGTATGTAACACAAGGAAACTGACTATCCATAATTTTTTTTAAAAAAAACACAAAAAGAACACAAAAATACTCCTATATTACTACTAATCATACTGTCAGAGTATGTCAGAGTATTTCCGGCTGTTTGAAGGTGATGTCCAAAACCCGAAAGCCGTAGTCAACTCTGAAATGAATAACAGGGTTGAACAAAGCTAAACCTGTTACGCTCAGCAAACAGTTAAAAAGGCATCAGTATCAGGCCTAATTGGTTTAAGTGCTCAGGTTGAGCCCCTTACCTGTCCACCTCATCACGAGCCACAATGTCTCCTTTCTTCAGGGCTTTGATGGCAAACATCTCTCCCGTGCTTTTATACTCGGCTAACAATACCTGTGTGGAGTGGGGGAAGAGAGGAGACATTTTAGGAAAGCTAGGTTTTTTTCCCCTCTTCAGAAACAGCTAATTTCTCTAGAAGGGCTGTAAAAAAAAGGATAGAGAAATGGGTTGGGTGTGTACTATGTACCTTTCCGAAATGACCACGACCAAGGACTGCAACACATTTGAAGTCTTTGAGACTAAACTGAAATTGTTCTTCTTCCCTGGAAATGGAGGTAGATATCATATTACATGGAAAAATACAAACTATTGCTTTCAATAAGCCCCCAAGGAAATCATACACATTCTCGTGTAAGCTGGGCGAAACACACTGCCCCAATACATTGACTGTAACCAATCAAAAACCGATTAAAAGCAAGTCATGCATGCATCTGAGTTTCTCCCCAAACAGCATTGGAGTCGCAGATATTCAGCCTATTTGAGAGGACCGGTTTTAAGAGAGGCACAGAATCACTGATCTTGATCACATACGGACTAGTTATTTGGGACGCAAGGTGATTTGTAGATGAGTGATTCTGCGCAGTCCAACGTAGTCGTTGCAACGTAGTCGTTCTCCCAAACATGCACGTTGTTAAGTGAGCCCTACCTTATCTCTGTGTCATTCTGTATGGCTGTGAGCTCCAGGTCTGGAGGCTGGATCTCCGGCTCTACTACATTGTCTCGTCTGTCTAGGTCCAACGACTTCACCGCTATGCTGTTCCTCTTGTTCAGGAAGTCAAACGATGCCAGTGCATCCTGCAAAGGTAGAACTCACTTCTTAGGAGGATGGGGCAGTGGGGTTGTGTTCAGTATGGCAAACTGTAGCAAAACGCTTTGCAATGGAAAATGTTCAGGTTCAGTACATCCCCCGTTTAGCATTTGTATTGTTATTTTACTGAACACGATTCAAGTTTCCATTGACAGTTGTTTCAAGTTTTAATTCACTTGAACTGGGATGACCATTACCAAATATGACTATGTGTCACTACTTCCTCTAAATCGGGCATCTCCGTGGTAACCCCATGTCCGTACCTGTACTTCCTCCTTGTCGGGCAGTTTGTTGTCCTGTGCCAGTGGTTCTCTGGTGCCCGCGGGTAAAGGGTAGTGCTTGGGTCCCGAGGTGGGCTCTTTGTCAAAGTCCAGCTTGGTCACCAACGGGTCACTAATGTCACTGGAAGGGAAGGTGCCACATCTTAATTACAGAGGAATACAGTGACTTGCAAAATTATTCAGACCCCTTCACATAGTGGGATTCAAATGTATTTCTCATTTTTTTGTCAACAAATAACACAAAATACTTGAATGTAAAATTGGAAGAAATGTTAAATAGTCATTGCATAAGTATTTGGCTCCCTGAGCTAATACATGTTAGATCCACATTTAACATTGATTACAGCTGCGAGTCTTCTTGGGTAAGTCTATAAAGAGCATATTTGTGCATAATTCTTATCAAAATAGATTTTCAGGCAGATGTAAGTCAAAACTGTAACTTGTCCACTCGGGAACATTCACGGTCTTCTTGGAAAGCAACTCCACTGTATATTTGGCCTTGTGTTGTAGGTTATTGTCCTGCTGAAAGATTAATTCCTCCCCCAGTCTCTGGAATAAAGCAGACTGAACAAGGTTTTTGCCTGTGCTTAGCGCCATCCCGTTTCTTTTCATCCTGAAAAAGTCCCCAGTATTTGCCAATGTCAAGCATACCCACACCATGATGCAGCCACCACCAACGCTAGAAAATAGCAGTTACTCAGTGATGTGTTGTGTTTGCCCATAAATAAGGCTTTGCATTTAAGCCAAAAAGTGTATTCCTTTGCTGTGTTTTTGTTGCAGTATTATTTTAGCGGCTTATTGTATACAATACATGTTTTGGAATATTTTTATTGTGTATATTTGTATTCTTCTTTTCACTCTCTCATTTAGATCATTATTGTGGAGTCACTACAATGTTGTTGATCCTACATTTTCTTCCGTCACAGCCATTTAACTCTGTATCTGTTTTAAAATCACCAATGGCCTCATGGTAACATCCCTGAGCAGTTTCATTCCTGTCCTGCGGCTCAGTTCAGAAGGACGACTGTATCGTTGATGTTTCTGGGTGGTGTAATACATAATCCACTGCAAAATTATTAACTTGCTTAAAGAGATATTAAAATGTCAGATTTGTTATTGTTACCCATCTACCAATCACTGCCCTTCTTTATGAGGCTTCTCGAAAAGCTCCCTGGTCTTTGTGGTTTAATCTTTGCTTGAAAGATTAAAATACTGTTTACATTGTAGTCATTTACCAGACGCTCTTATCCAGAACGACTTACAGTGGTGAGTTAATACATTTTCAAACTGGTCCCCCGTGGGAATCGAACCCACAACCATGCATTTTAATCCCACTTTTGTAACAAAATGTGAAGAAATCCAAGGGGTCTGAATACTTTTGCAAGGCACTGTATATGTTTGCATGTGGGATAAAGACTTTAAGAAGGCATGTGACAGTGTGTGTGTGGCCCAGGTTGCCAAGCGCAGTCTGTTGTGCGTGTTTATGTGCATGTTTGTGTCTATGTGTGTGATCGTTCACGCCTGTTCTATATATACCTGGTGGGTGTTGGAGAATCCGGAAGACTGCTGGGCCCGATCTCAGGCACCTGTGGGCTGTAGGAGTTAGTGCTGACTGTAGGTATGGCCCTTCTGACCAGGCGGCCCCAGGTGGCGATGTTGATGTTCATCTGAGGAGCACGCAGGAACGTCTTCCCTGAGGAAAGAATCCAGGACAGGTAAGTGACACACTAACCTCAAGACCCGTCACAAAGCCGGACGGGGAACACTAATCCTCACAACACCCCTACAGGGCATGACCTTATGAACCCGGGTGACCATGGAGATAATCACCTCACCACTATTTGATTACCTATATTTAGTGTAAAAGACCTAATTAAACCATCCAAAGTGGACAACAAAAACTGAAGACAACTGTATGATTTCTCAGAGTAGAGTGAAATGGATGTATGTGTTCCATAAAAACATATAACGTTTCTTTCTGTTTGGGCCAAGGTTATTCTAGTAAACTAAAAGTAGTCATGAAAAAAATGATTTAGTAATCTAATATACAATTATTAACAAACCTGTCTGAAAAACTAAAACTACACTGAAAACTATTACCTTCGACTCCAAAACGAACAAAAATAAAAACCATTATGAATTATGTTATGTTTTTTCCCCCCTCGGCTTTGGCAAAACATTCTAAAGGGGTTTCACAAGCTAATGAATCTGGCAGGTAAATGCTTCCAGGAGATGGTGATGTTTCACTATCACTAGCTATCAAGGGGGGAAAAAATCTGCTGGGTAGATAACTTGATTCTTCTTACATGTACTACTAAAGTTAAAAAGCATTGGATTGGTGTAAACCCCCATACCTCATTGGTGTAAACCCCCATACCTCATTGGTGTAAACATGGGCAAGAGAAAGCTTCCTTCCTCCACATTTTGCACCAGTCCCTGTGTTAATCCTTTTAAATCCAAGTCACATTGAGATTGAATTTATCATTTCAACCTCACCTGACCGTGGCTACGTTCAGATGCCAAACATTCTCAAACATTGCAGATTGAAATGCCATGAATAAAGCTGATGTGATTCCTTATTCTACATGTCAAAGAGACAGGTTTGTTCTACATAGAAACAGCCTATCGGAACGTTCCAAAACGTTGCGTTCTGCTGAGCGCACCCCTTGTGTATACTCTACGAAAGTGGCGTAATTTACCAGGAAGTAGCCTTGTAATTTTTAAACTTTTGTAGGCTTTTTGAATAGTTTTCAAAAAGCGCAAAAAACGCAGACATTTTAATCTCAATATCAAATCATTTCTGGGTAAGGAACCTTAATTGTTTTAAATTAAAATTGTAAAAATAAGCAATTTATCAAGAATTTAGATTATTCCAATTGCAGAGTGTGGAAATATATATTTTTTAAACACACGAGAAAATCATGTTTTTGACTGCACTTGGGCCGTTAATAAAAGGCATCTTGGCAGAAGAGAATTCATCCACAAACATGAAAATAATTTGATATACAGTGCATTCGAAAAGTATTCAGACCCGTTGACTTTTTCCACATTTTGTTAGGTTACAGCCAAAATATTGTCTTGGCACTCTACGGACAATTCCTTTGACCTCATGGCTTGGTTTTTGTTCTGACATGCTCGGTTAAATGTAGACAGGTGTGTGACTCAATTTAAAGTCTCATAGTAAAGGGTCTGAATACTTGTTTGTTTTGTGTATTTTTTACCCCCTTTTCTCGTCAATTTCGTGATATCCAATTGGTAATTACACTCTCGTCCCATCGCTGCAACTCCCATACGGACTCGGGAGAAGCGAAGGTCGAGAGCCATGCGTCCTCCGAAACACAACACTGCCAAGCCACGCTGCTTCTTGACACACCATACAACTGGCGACCAAAGTCAGCGTGCATGCGCCCAGCCCGCCACAAGGAGTCGCTCGAGAGAGCGTGATGGGAAAAGGACATCCCGGCTGGCCAAACCCTCCCCTAAACAGGATGAAGCTGGGCCAATTGTGCGCTGCCTCATGGGTCTCCCGGTCACGGCCGGCTGCGACACAGCCTGGGATTGAACCAGGGTCTGTAGTGACACCTCTAGCACTGCGACGCTGCGCCACTCGGGAGGCGAAAGGGTCTGAATACTTATGTATATAAGTGATCTGTTTTTTTATTTTTAATACATTTGCTAACATTTCTAAAATCTGTTTTTGCTTTGTCATTATGGGCTATTGTGTGTAGATTGTTGAATTTAATACATTTTAGAAGAAAGCTGTAACGTAATAAAATGTGGAAAAAGTCAAGTGGTCTGAATACTTTCCGAAGGCACTGTATATCTCAAAATGACCGCGTTTTCACAAATGATGATATAATCATCAAGCCCATTCAAAAGATTAGTTGACAGGAACCGGAAGTATGAAGACGTCACTTGCACATTGTATTATTGCCCCCTAGTTGGAAGAAGTGACTTCCCAAAAAACCAAAACACTATACAACACAAATTCTTCCTAGCCTCCCAGGCATGCTTTCTGTCCCTAAAACTAAATAACATAAAAACAAAATATAAACACATTTTTTATACAACTTTAACTAAATAGAAACAAGCAAATCAGGTCTGAAAACTAACTGAAATGAACACAGAATTTGAAAGAAAATAGAAATAAATAGAATAGAAATAAAAACTAATATAATAAAAACGAATGCTTCCTGTTGAATATCAAACAAAATGTAATCTACTTTGGGCCCTATGATATATATATTTTTCTTCAGAAAACAATGATTTACCTTGCTGCTTTGAGAATATCTTTTTTTGTCTCTGCAGTTTGGGTCGCCTCTCAATGACAGGGTTGAAAAATGTGACCTGAACAAAAAGCAATAGTTAGGCCTACCAAGTAAACAGTCTTCATCATAGGAGGGTATCGATAACTGGGTCATGTTCATTAGGGCGAGCAATGGAACACATTTTAAACCGCTAGCACCGAAAACAAAGATGGAACATTTCTTAATTGTACAGGTCCAGAGGTAGTCCCTCCCTGTTTCAGTCTGCTCTGAACACAACCCTGGTGTAGTGTTAAAGTGTGCTACCTCTGCAAACAGGGTTCCCTGGGGCTCGAGGTAGAGGCACATGCCGTGACGCTGGTTGTCCAGGAAGTCCTCAAGTCGCAGGAACTTGACGGCACAAAGCGAGCGCCAGTCTCTCCAGTACACCGAAATCTCCAGCTCACGAGACTGCAGGTCAAACAACGCGCACAAGGTTAAGCACACGCATATGCAAGCAGGGTTAAAACCCATGTGACATTTTCATGGTGCAAATAGATCTGTGCAGACAAATACCATCAACCTCATTAGAATGTGGCAGCGTGATTGAATTTAAACCTTTCTTCAACAATGTGCATTAGTAGAAGGCGATTAGTTAACTCGTCGGGTAAACTGAGCAATGCATAAATAGTAGTCTCCGTAAAACACATTGTTGTTGAAAATACCCAAATTGAAATTGCGCTGCCAGATGAGTTTTTGCTATATTTTTTTCACACAGATCTGCGCTCTTTTCCATCAAGAAAATTTGCCCATAGTAGTTAGCAATCACAATAAGTGAGAAAAAAAAACGCACACAACTAGGGTATTTAAAAAAGACAAAAGTATACCATCTTACTAATCAAAAGAACAGAAAAAGTACGTCTGTCTGTGTGGCATACCCTGTCTAGCTCCAGTGTAAACTTCTGATCCCATGACTGGTTACTGACAGGTCTCCAGCTGGTCTGTCCCACCACTGTGTTGTCCAACTTCAGCACAGCACTGATCTCATCTGGAGAGGAACACAAAGATGAAATATCATTTCCGGTCAAAAATCGACACGTTACAGTATTGTTCATACATACATTGTTCAAATGGCATTCCAATTAAATGAACATGGTGTTCTTTCTTTAGGATAAACTACATAGAGTGCTGTGGCTCTGTCTATTTATAGTTTTGCTACAATCCATACTCTTAAGCCGAGGGGATGATGGCAGGGGAAAATCAGTCACTGGACAGGTTTCAGGTTTCTCTAATGTGTTTTTTTTGTTGTTGTCAAGTATGCATATAGCTGCGTCAGTAATGGGCCCTGGTCAGAAATAGTGCACTATATATGGAATAGTTTGCCATTTCAGAAGCAACAACACTGACTAAAAACATACAACAATTTCAAAAACTACTGAGTTAGTTTATATAAGGAAATCAGTCAATTTAAATACATGTATTAGATTCAGAACATCCCAAACATGCTCAATAGGTGACATGTCTGGTGAGTATGCAGGCAATGGAAGAACTGGGACATTTTCAGCTTCCAGGAATTGTGTATGGGGCTCTGCATTATCATGCTGAAACATGAGATAAATGGCACGACAATGGGCCTCAGGATCTCGTCACGGTATCTCTTTGCGTTGAAATTGCCATCGATAAAGTGCAATTGTTTTCGTTGTCCGTAGCTTATGCCTGCCTATACCATAACACCACCGCCACCATGGGGCACTCTGTTCACAACGTTGACATCAGCTAACCGGTCACCCACTCAACGCCATACATGCCATCTACCCGGTAGAGTTAAAACCGGGATTCATCCATTCAGAGCACACTTCTCCAGGTGGCCATCAAAGGTGAGCATTTGCCCACTAAAGTTGGTTACGTTGACAAACTGCAGTCAAGTGAACGATAGTAGGATAGACTGCTGGTGTTAGAAGACTCACAAGAGAGATCTTCACTCTTTGAGAGGTTCCGTGCACTGGCGCCTCGGTTGCGGTTCCCCCGGCTCATGAAGGAGGAGCGGGTCTCGCTGGGGCTCCAGCCAGGCAGTGGCACGGAACCGGCTTTTGAACGACCTGGAACGTTCTCAAGCAGGTCCTGGCAGCCCATGAGCCTGACGTCTAATGTGCCTGGGGAAGACAAGATATTTTGAGGAGATGGGCAAAGCACAGTACTACAGAAATACTGTCCAAGATCTACCAACTTAGAACCATTTTTATGAGTACCACTTCAGCGAGGCAGCGGCACCCATGACGGCGTGCGTGCAACACCCACACTGCTCAAATCATAGGCAAACACACATTTTTTAACCTGATAATGATGTTAGCAGACTGCCTCTGTAGAAATGGTAGATTATTAGACTGACGGGTACCTGGTAATTGGCTGATTTTCAGTAGCTAACTAGAAAAACGTTTAAAAATGGACAAACAGGGCTCTGCCTAGGATTAAGGTGGTGCTGATGTAGGCCTAAGGTTAGGTAGGGGAAAGGTCCAGAGGGGGATAGTCAACCCTTAAATTATATCAAACAATTTAGCCGACACAGAAGTCTTGTGTTTGAGCCTAAATTTAATTGAGGTGGCATCAATGGGGTTACATTTCAGGGTAACGATTATTCTAATGAATAGGTGTCTTTATGTGGATAGTCTAGTGAAAATGTAAATTGGCTGCTGAAATTGTGTTTGGGGAGAAAATTCTAAATAATTCAATTACCGGATGCAATGTAGTAGTCTAGTTTACAGTAGGCTATTTGGAATATGAAACAACTGAAATAGGCCAAATGAGCTCCATCTCTGACCTCATCCATCAAGTTAGGTCTGACTACTAGGCTGCCATTCATTCAACATGCCTCGTCATCATCACTGACTACTATCACATCGTTAGCAGCCTACTGTTGACATACAACCACATCAAGAGGACAGATTAAGAATAGATTTAAGAATGGATGAATTAACATAGGCTACTAATCTTTAAACAGTCTAACATAACTTTCTGTGAAGGATGGTAGTAGTGGAACAGCTCTCTCTGCCATGTCGGTTTCATCCACGCAGCAATACGCACTGAACTACCTCACCATCGCGCCGTTCCCTTGCTCGTCAAGGCGCTCGCGCCTACTACCGTTGCGACGATCAAAGGATGTGCGGGCAAGAAAGTGCTCTTGCTTAGTTGACTAAACAACGCAGTAGCTAACTACCTTCATTGTAATGACGCCTTAGCTAAGGAGCGAACTATGAAATAATAGTGGTTATGTGCGCGACAGTCGCATACAACTTTGGAAAATGTATTTGGCAAACAGTTTGTTCTCCACTTTCCCTACCCCTTTTTCCTCACACATCAGTGGTATCAACGGACGAGGTAGAGAGCTGCCAACCAGCTCAAGGGAGGAAAATAGTTCCAGAGACAGATGAGGAATGAACTAACTTGACCAGACCCAGCTGCTATTGCATTCATGTCTATGGGAGAGCTACCCCCTTAAGTAAACAGGCACATATTTTTTTCCCCCAACAATAAACAATGATCTCTCTTAATTTATCCACCATCTTTGATAGGACAACAACTACAGGGGTTGGTCCGGAGTGGAGAGTTAGAGATTTTGTCAAGTCAAGTCCTCTGATTGGATCAGCGCCAACTTCAAAACCACAAAACCACAATGTGCCAACAACGACGAGACGGCCTACAGGGAGGACGTGAGGGCCCTCGGAGTGTGGTGTCAGGAAAATAACCTCACACTCAACGTCAACAAAACTAAGGAGATGATTGTGGACTTCAGGAAACAGCAGAGGGAACACCCCCCTATCCACATCGATGGAACAGTAGTGGAGAGGGTAGCAAGTTTTAAGTTCCTCGGCATACACATCACAGACAAACTGAATTGGTCCACTCACACAGACAGCATCGTGAAGAAGGCGCAGCAGCGCCTCTTCAACCTCAGGAGGCTGAAGAAATTCGGCTTGTCACCAAAAGCACTCACAAACTTCTACAGATGCACAATCGAGAGCATCCTGGCGGGCTGTATCACCGCCTGGTATGGCAACTGCACCGCCCTCAACCGTAAGGCTCTCCAGAGGGTAGTGAGGTCTGCACAACGCATCACCGGGGGCAAACTACCTGCCCTCCAGGACACCTACACCACCCGATGTCACAGGAAGGCCATAAAGATCATCAAGGACATCAACCACCCGAGCCACTGCCTGTTCACCCCGCTATCATCCAGAAGGCGAGGTCAGTACAGGTGCATCAAAGCTGGGGCCGAGAGACTGAAAAACAGCTTCTATCTCAAGGCCATCAGACTGTTAAACAGCCACCACTAACACTGAGTGGCTGCTGCCAACACACTGACACTGACTCAACTCCAGCCACTTTAATAATGGGAATTGATGGGAAATGATGTAAATATATCACTAGCCACTTTAAACAATGCTACCTTATATAATGTTACTTACCCTACATTATTCATCTCATATGCATACGTATATACTGTACTCTATATCATCGACTGTATCCTTATGCAATACATGTATCACTAGCCACTTTAAACTATGCCACTTTGTTTACATACTCATCTCATTTGTACATACTGTACTCGATACCATCTACTGTATCTTGCCTATGCTGCTCTGTACCATCACTCATTCATATATCCTTATGTACATATTCTTTATCCCCTTACACTGTGTACAAGACAGTAGTTTTGGAATTGTTAGATTACTTGTTATTACTGCATTGTCGGAACTAGAAGCACAAGCATTTCGCTACACTCGCATTAAC
The DNA here is from genome assembly GCF_045791955.1 of Oncorhynchus clarkii lewisi. Taxonomy (NCBI): domain Eukaryota; kingdom Metazoa; phylum Chordata; class Actinopteri; order Salmoniformes; family Salmonidae; genus Oncorhynchus; species Oncorhynchus clarkii. The sequence goes on along the minus strand of NC_092174.1, from coordinate 10,675,415 downwards.
ATCTGCTAACCATGTGTATGTGACAAACAAAATTTGATTTGATTTGATTAGAAGCCTATTTTAGGGTTGTTTTTCGTACCAGCGTGCTTTGACCTTGAAATTGCGTCCATGGTACGCAAAATGCGTGCAGGTTGGCAGGTCTGCTGTCTTGATATATTGGTAACGGCATACTTTTTTAAAAGACTGAAATCCAGATGCCAGTATGTAAAACGCTAGAACTTGAACTTCGTGTGAACAACTAAAGTTTTTTGCACAAATCTTCCATTGACATTAATACATGATTAACAGTATCGTAACATTAAGCACGCATATCCCAAGTTAACATTCAAACCTAAATTTAGAGAGGTTTACAGCATGAAAATAGTGACCACTGCTGTGGGATATCGGCCCGTTACCTGTGAGCGCGGCGGGTTTGGCCACGGTACTGTACTGGTTCTGGGTGGAGATGATGCTGGAGCGCGGGCTGAGGGTGGGCGAGGCCATGAGGGAAAGCTCCTCCACTATGCTGCTGCTGCGAGGGTGGTTTTTGGGCAGCTCGCTCAGCCTCTCCTCCAGGGAGTACTTAAGCAGGTCCAGCTTCTGACTGGACTCGTTGAAGCGGGCCTGGGCCTGGGGAGAACAGCAAGGTCAAAGGTCAAAACAGGAAAACCTTCAGTAGGCACAAAACGGGTGAAAGCTCTGAAATGGTGCTCCCCATACTTGTTTTTACAGAGCATGATCCAGGAAAAACACGTTAACAAACAGAAAAGGTATTTTTAATCCTTGAGTTCATCCCAGCCATTTTGAAACTGTTTGCTCCCATTTTGGGTATAAGTTCGTTGAGCAGTGAGTTGTCTAACAGTTTAGCAATAGCTTCAGAATACCTTTTTTGGTCTAATTGTTCTTGGGGCCAGGGTAGGAGTGTTGACCTAGGATCAGTTGAGCCTTTAAGATCATAATTATATAGACGGGGGGGGGGGGGGGGATCCTAGATCAGCACTCTTACTCATGTATGGCTTTGGTCTGTACCTCTGAGTGTGCCCTCTTCTCTGTGACCTTGCCAGAGCCCAGGAGCTTCATGACATTCTTGGCACCCTCGGCCACGGCTGACTCTATCCTGGCGTGGTGACACAGCTCCTCCACCCGTAGGTCCAACGGGCTGATGATGGGCTTGGCTGGAGAAAGAGGACGTTCAGTCTATCAGCACATTTTCGGCGTTCAATTTCAGCAGAATCGCTCATCTTGATCACATAATGAATAGTTATTTCGGAAGGAAGGTCATTTGTAGATCAGCAATTCTGCGTAGTTCGACTGCAATGTAGTCGTTCTCAAATAAACACTGTGTGTCCATATGCGTCAAAGGGGATTACACAGGACAGGAGAGGCCAAGGACTCAATGAGTCACAGGCAGGTGTGTGTGTGTGTGTCTCTCTCACCCATGACGTCGTTGTTGTCAAAGCTCAACTCGCTGGCCTGGCTGCCTTTGAGGATCTGCATCCTGATGAACTCGATCTTTGTTTTGCTGTCCTGGAGCATCTGTTGAGCGGTCGCTAACAATTTCCGGTCCTGTTAGAAAAATTTAAACACACACTATCACTAATAGGTATACACATCTAGCATACAGACTAACTGTCCACATCTAGCATACAGGCTAACTGTCCACATCTAGCATACAGGCTAACTGTCCATATCTAGCATACAGGCTAACTGTCCACATCTAGCATACAGGCTAACTGTCCACATCTAGCATACAGGCTAACTGTCCACATCTAGTATACTGCCTAACTGTCCGCATCTAGCATATAGGGTAACTAACAGCTTTATGGGAAAACATGGATAAAATAACAACACACTTGACCTAAATTCCACATCTACAAAAGTAGCCCATTTCTCTTCAAATCACAACTTTAATTGGAGCAACATTTTTCACCGTGCGGATGGAAAAAGTTATTCACTACAGATTATAGTAGAATGTCATTGTGTTATCAGTGACCTTCGAAGCATGCACACACTGGTCCGTGGAGTAAACTAGTCAACTCCACCCAGAATTCCTCTGGCGGCGGCGCATGCTATGCCGGTGTAGCGGGCAGGAAAGGCTTCCGTCTGACAGGCATTTCCTGGCTGACATCAGGCACTGCTATTTCCCACAGGATGGTGCCAATCTCTACAAGCGCTCTGGCAGGGGACCATTGACCGGGGGTTGCCAACATTCCACACCTTATTATACAGCGGTTAGCTCACACAGGGTCAGCTATGGCTGATTTTAGCACTGGGGTCGCCAAAATTCTAAACTTTAGGGATGGGGAACTTTGATGGGGGTGAGGGCCACAACAAAAACATCTCAAATCATCATGAGTGGCTCGCGGGTCTGTGTACCCTCATCCATACCCACACATGCAGTCAGAGCTGGCCCTAGCTTTTTGAGGGCTCTAATTGAAAGTAAAGTGTTTAAAGTTAATTTCCTGCAATTCTACACATTTTGCCATAGACATAGAGAAAATGTTGCTGTTTTAAAGCAAGTTTGCTGCAATTCTACACATTTTGCCATAGACATAGAGAAAATGTTGCTGTTTTAAAGCAAGTTTGCTGCAATTCTACAAATTTTTCCACGTGGCGGAGAGAGGATTTTGCAATTGTATAACTCATTTCCTGTAATTCTGACATAGGTTAGATAGCTGGCTAGACTAACTTAGCGATCAAAAATGTTTTAGCTGACATGGGCCAACTGAGTGACTGTCAGTGACTGTCAGTGACGCATAACCAGAGAAACTGCTGATGCATTGTACTATTCTAAATCTCTCAACTGTAAGTTGAGGCTCGGACTGAGAACTTATTTTTTTATGCAATGTTTTGGGGGGAAATTGATCGCCGGGCCTACAAAAGGGGGTGGCCCGCGGGCCCAGTGGCATCATTAGACCTGGGCTTCCAGGTCTAATATGAGTTTCCATAACCACACACCACTTGCGCTTTGCAGTATAAAAATATATACTGACATTTTAATGATAAAAAAAAATAATAATCTATATACTGCGCTAGGCAGTAGGCACTGCAAGAAGCCCCTGGAGTGACTGGTCGAGGTATCCCAACGCAGTGGACCGCTCACGTCCCTTGACCCCTTTTCCCACCCCTACAGCACCGGTTAGATGTCACTGTCATCACTAAGCAAAACGCTTGTCACTCAGTCAGAGTCTGGATATTCTGAACTACTCCCGAAACAGTGGCAAAAAAAAAGAAGGTTTGGGCAGCAGTGAATGAGGTAGAGAGGTCAGGACAACTAGAAAGTCAAAGTAGAGCAGCAGAGTTAGCCACGGGTTTGTGCAGGGTTGGTGGCAACTAACTAGGTAGTCTACCTCAGCATAAGGGTTGGCTACATAAATAAATATATGTGAGAGCGAGAGAGAGAGAGAGTATACAAAGCGTTATGTTTGGGGCAAACACAACACGTCACCACTCTTTATATTTTTAAGAATGTTGGTGGCTGCATCATGTTATGTTTTTCTTTTTAGGTTAAAAAGAAACCATATAGAGCTAAGCACGGGCAGTCTGCATTTCAACAGACACTGGGAGACGAATTCACCTTTCAGCAAGAGAATAACCTAAAACACATTCCTGGGTGGCCTAGTTACAGTTTTGACTAAAATTGGCTTGAAAATCTATGGCAAGATTTGAAAAAGAATGTCTAGCAATGATCAACAATCAACTAGACAGAAAATGTGATATTTTGAGGACAATTTTGAGGACAATTTGAGGATAATTGGGCAAATATTGTACAATCCAGGTGTGCAAAGAGTCTTACCCAGGAAGCTGTAGTCGCTGCCAAAGGTGATTCTAACATATATTGACTCAGGGGGGTTGAATACTTATCTAAATAAAGATAGTGTTATATTTTCCATTAATACAAAAAATATATAATTTCTTCCACTTTGACAGAGTATTTGGTGTACATTGTTGACAAAAAAAAATGACAGTTAAATCCCACTTTGTAACATAACAAAATGTGGAAAAAGTCAAGGGGTGTGAATACATTCTAAAGGCACTGTATCTGGCATTACACTCTGAACTCTGATATTCTATTTGTAGGACGCATTCTGTGCTCAGTCATTCATTTCAAGAGAGGAAGTAGTGATTACACAGGGAAACAATCTGTTCGCGCCTCTCTTTTATAGCTCAATGGGGGATACACTCTTCGTCAGAAGTTTTTTGTTTACAGATCTACACAATGGCCTATTTTGGGATCAAAATAGCTAACGTCGCTGAAAAGTGACGAGTTTGCATTCCTGCATATTTAGAATGGTGGCAACTGAGCTCAAATATTTTGAATGGCTTTTGTGGTCTCTTAAGCTTTGGAAAAACACTACCTGATTATTTACAAGAATGGTCAAGTGAACAAGAGACTGCAGGGAGGGACTACCTGCACTTGACCAATAAGACACTCATTTAAAAAAAGAAAGAAAGTTGAGAGCCCAAATTAACATGTCCCCTGAGTTCACTACTGAAAATGGCTTTGTGAAAGTCAAAAGGTTAGAGGGCGTACCTTAGAGGAGCCATTGGAGTACATCTGGATCATGTTCTCCGCCCCCTGCTTGACCTTTAGCTCAATGTCGTTCTGCTTCTTCAGGGCGGCCAGGCGGCTGCTGCTGGTGCACATCCTTATCTCGCTGGCCGGGGTGTCCGGGGTCAAAGGGCAATCTAAAAACAAGGTAGAAGATCAGAAGGGAAGATTTGAAGCTGGGCTATTACAACTTTAAAAAGTGATTCTCTGATACTTTTGTATACTTTTAGCAAGGGATGCACGACATATCGGTGAACATATTGGAATCAGACGATATTAGCTAAAAATGCCAACATCGGTATTGGCCCGATGTCTCGTTTAATGCCGATGTGAAAAAACAATGTCAAAGTGCATACCTACAGTGGGGACAACAAGTATTTGATACACTGCCGATTTTGCAGGTTTTCCTACTTACAAAGCATGTAGAGGTCTGTCATTTTTTATCATAGGTACACTTCAACTGTGAGAGACGGAATCTAAAACGAAAATCCAGAAAATCACATTGTATGATTTTTAAGTAATTCATTTGCATTTGATTGCATGACATAAGTATTTGATACATCAGAAAAGCAGAACTTAATATTTGGTACAGAAACCTTTGTTTGCAATTACAGAGATCATATGTTTCCTGTAGTTCTTGACCAGGTCTGCACACACTGCAGCAGGGATTTTGGCCCACTCCTCCATACAGACCTTCTCCAGATCCTTCAGGTTTCAGGGCTGTCGCTGGGCAATACAGACTTTCAGCTCCCTCCAAAGATTTTCTATTGGGTTCAGGTCTGAAGACTGGCTAGGCCACTCCAGGACCTTGAGATGCTTCTTACGGAGCCACTCCTTAGTTGCCCTGGCTGTGTGTTTCGGGTCGATTTCATGCTGGAAGACCCAGCCATGACCCATCTTCAATACTCTTGAGATCTCCAAGATCTCGCGATACACGGCCCCATCCATCCTCCCCTCAATACGGTGCAGTCGTCCTGTCCCCTTTGCAGAAAAGCATCCCCAAAGAATGATGTTTCCACCTCCATGCTTCACGGTTGGGATGGTGTTCTTGGGGTTGTACTCATCCTTCTTCTTCCTCCAAACACGGCGAGTGGAGTTTAGACCAAAAAGCTCTATTTTTGTCTCATCAGACCACATGATCTTCTCCCATTCCTCCTCTGGATCATCCAGATGGTCATTGGCAAACTTCAGACGGGCCCGGACATGCGCTGGCTTGAGCAGGGGGACCTTGCGTGCGCTGCAGGATTGTAATCCATGACGGCGTAGTGTGTTACTAATGGTTTTCTTTGAAACTGTGGTCCCAGCTCTCTTCAGGTTATTGACAAGGTCCTGCCATGTAGTTCTGGGCTGATCCCTCACATTCCTCATGATCAGTGATGCCCCACGAGGTGAGATCTTGCATGGATTGACCGTCATCTTGAACTTCTTCCATTTTCTAATAATTGCTCCAACAGTTGTTGCCTTCTCACCAAGCTGCTTGCCTATTGTCCTGTAGCCCATCCCAGCCTTGTGCAGGTCTACAATTTTAGCCCTGATGTCCTTACACAGCTCTCTGGTCTTGGCCATTGTGGAGAGGTTGGAGTCTTTAATACAGGTCTAATACAGGTCTTTAATACAGGTAACAGGTGTCTTTAATACAGGCAATGAGTGGAGAACAGGAGGGCTTCTTAAAGAAAAACTAACAGGTCTGTGAGAGCCGGAATTCTTACTGGTTGGTAGGTGATCAAATACTTATGTTGTGCAATAAAATGCAAATTGATTACTTAAAAATCATACAATGTGATTTTCTGGATTTTTAAGTTCCGTCTCTCACAGATGAAATGTACCTATGATAACAATTACAGACCTCTACATGCTTTGTTTTCTTGCACAATTGGTGGCTGACTAAATACAGTGGGGCAAAAAAGTATTTAGTCAGTCACCAATTGTGCAAGTTCTCCCACTTAAAAAGAATAGAGAGGCCTGTAATTTTCATCATAGATACACTTCAACTATGACAGACAAAATGAGAAAAAAAAAAAAAAATCCCATTGTAAGATTTTTAATGAATTTATTTGCAAATTATGGTGGAAAATACGTTTTTGGTCACCTACAAACAAGCAATATTTCTGGCTCTCACAGACCTGTAACTTCTTCTTTAAGAGGCTCCTCTGTCCTCCACTCATTACCTGTATTAATGGCACCTGTTTGAACTTGTTATCAGTATAAAAGACACCTGTCCACAACCTCAAACAGACACACTCCAAACTCCACTATGGCCAAGATGAAAGAGCTGCCAAAGGACACCAGAAACAAAATTGTAGACCTGCACCAGGCTGGGAAGACTGAATCTGCAATAGGTAAGCAGCTTGGTTTGAAGAAATCAACTGTGGGGGCAATTATTAGGAAATGGAAGACATACAAGACCCATTGATAATCTCCCTCGATCTGGGGCTCCACGCAAGATCTCACCTAGTGGGGTCAAAATTATCACAAGAACGGTGAGCAAAAATCCCAGAACCACACGGGGGGACCTAGTGAATGACCTGCAGAGAGCTGGGACCAAAGTAACAAAGCCTACCATCAGTAACACACTACGCCGCCAGGGACTCAAATCCTGCAGTGCCAGACGTGTCCCCCTGCTTAAGCCAGTACATGTCCAGGCCCGTCTGAAGTTTGCTAGAGAGCATTTGGATGATCCAGAAGAAGATTGGGAGAACGTCATATGGTCAGATGAAACCAAAATAGAACTTTTTGGTAAAAACTCAACTCGTCGTGTTTGGAGGACAAAGAATGCTGAGTTGCATCCAAAGAACACCATACCTGCTGTGAAGCATGGGGGTGGAAACATCATGCTTTTTGGCTGTTTTTCTGCAAAGGGACCAGGATGACTGATCCGTGTAAAGGAAAGAATGAATGGGGCCATATATCGTGAGATTGAATGAAAACCTCCTTCCATCAGCAAGGGCATTGAAGATGAAACGTGGCTGGGTCTTTCAGCATGACAATGATCCCAAACACACCGCTCGGGCAACGAAGGAGTGGCTTCGTAAGAAGCATTTCAAGGCCCTGGAGTGGCCTAGCCAGTCTCCAGATCTCAACCCCATAGAAAATCTTTGGAGGGAGTTGAAAGTCCGTGTTGCCCAGCAACAGCCCCAAAACATCACTGCTCTAGAGGAGATCTGCATGGAGGAATGGGCCAAAATACCAGCAACAGTGTGTGAAAACCTTGTGAAGACTTACAGAAAACGTTTGACCTCTGTCATTGCCAACAAAGGGTATTATTGACCAAATACTTATTTTCCACCATAATTTGCAAATAAATTCATTAAAAATCCTACAACGTGATTTTCAGGATTTCTTTTTTCATTTTGTCTGTCATGGTTGAAGTGTACCTATGATGAAAATTACAGGCCTCTCTCATCTTTTTATGTGGGAGAACTTGCACAATTGGTGGCTGACTAAATACTTTTTTGCCCCACTGTACTTTTTTGCCCCACTGTATATAACGTAGGTACATGAAGTAATGATGCCACGTAAAATTTTGCGCTACACGTGCAACACAGCATTCCTAACCTAGCACACAATGTCTGCTGTGTGGATTGAGCAGTCAACAAGTCGAGCAGTCATTTGAAAGAGTAAAAAACTTTGAGATAATGGAATTCATTGCCCTTGACAATCAACTGTTCTCTGTCGTGAGTGATGTTGATTTTCGCGACTGGTCGAGCACCGGTACACACTAACGTTACCAAGTGCGCTATCGTTCAGATGTTGCCCTACCAGAGTTACACAGTAATAGCGTCACTGCTATTAGCGTCACCGAACGCCGTTTGGGTCTTTGCGTGTCAAAAAAGATACAAGTCAAATAACACTATTTGACATGTTAAATAAGCTTTTAATTTTACATGTCAAATAACACAGTTCTATTAGAATGTTGTGTGTTCTGAATTTGCACCTGCAAGCGATGTGCCACCACTACTATCAGTAGCACTGTCAAAGCTGTACAAAAAAGTCTGCAAACAAGCAAACACCGGCCATGAACGATGTGTTTACAATACCACGTTGGTAATAAAGCATTATTTGTTTGACTGCAACTTCTGGGGTAGCTAGCTAGCTAGCTTTAGCTTGGTCCCTAGCTAGCACCAATATAACCATCCTGAAAACAATAACCAGTAGAAACTGCAGTAATTTTCACTATTCTTAGCAATGATTTAGGAATCCTTGTGAGTAAGTATTAGCTAGGTAGCCACTTGTTGTTCGCCTATTGAAATTGCGCTTCAGTTCATGAAAATAAATAGCTAGTCAACTACTTAACCCTGTTGCCCAAAGCTAAAGTTATAAGTAGCCAGCTAACATCATCTGACTAGTGAGGCTCGACCGCACCGGGTTATGTGATGTGAAGTTAGCCACAATAAGGATTAGGCACAATAGTGGAATTTGCGGTTTGCCTTCAAAATAAAAGTACCTCTTTGAAAGTGATGCAGAATGTTACAATTGTTGGAATCATACCATATTTAGACTAGATAATGTTAAACAAGGTTGGAATCTGAAGAAATTAAATGGGGCATCAGTCTACTCTGTGACACCCACAGAACACAACTGAAGAGTTTACGCAAATATTAGCGTTGTAGCTCTTATCGCGAGACTGTGACTCTGTAAAATCACCTCCCCAGTTAGCCGATTGTTGGTATTGACATTCATATTGCACTGTACAGCTTTACCTAAGGATTGGGGATCAATGAAATGGGATAACAGTCTACTCAATACCCAATATATTTTTCCCAACGTCCTCCTCAGAGTTATCAGTCTCCAAAACATCCACGCAGTATTGTTTTCCCTCTGGAATAGTGTTCAATACACATAGGTTGACAATAAATGTGGCTCAATTCACAGTTGTTTCAGAGTCCCCCAACAAGAGCTACGATGCTAATGTTCTCTGGGTGTCACGGAGTAGACCGATACCCCATGTCATTGATACGCAATCCATAGGTAAGGCTGTACAGTGAAATAAGGATGCCCCCAATGTAATTCTGAAGTCTAATACATCCAGTGTGAATTCAACAGATTTGTCAAATTATTATCTTTTGTCGATTTTATATGACAACATTCCAACCTCATTTAGTATGATCTATTCAATTATGTCATAATTCTACTATTTGTATTCATTTGCATCACTGTCAATTACATACTTTTATTTTGAAGGCTAACCAAAGTCCACTTATGTGGCTAATCCTTATTGTGGCTAGCTTCACATAGATGGTCCGACCACCATTAATCAAATAAGAACTGTCTAATAAATTAGGGTTATTTTAGATGATGACACCGAGCTATATAGTTAGCTAGCTAACGATAGCTACTGAAATGGACTATGTCGTTTTGCTATGTTTTTGGGGAAGAACATTGATTGCATCCATGAGCTATCTAGCTTTTTTTTAATGACCAGCACTGTAGGTGCGCGAGACAACTTACCAGCATCATAGCATACATATCGATGAATTGTTATGACATATGAAATACAAGTGATAGTGTAATCAATGTGTAATAACTATGTAAAAAATGTATTAACGCATTAATGTATTATGGAATGTGCAGTCATAGTCAGGTCCTGATTGGTCAACAAGCTTATTTGACACGTCAAATAGTGGCAAAGACCCAAACGGAGTTTCATAGAAATCATGGTTGAGAATGAAACAACTGAACAAATGAACAACAAAACAGCACAGCAAATAACTGAAATAAATAGGTTTTGATTATGTTTTACTGGTAATGGGGACATACTTAAATGCCAACAAAATAACTTTTTGGTCAGTATGGTGTGTGTGTGTGTAACCTTTATTTAACTAAGCAAGTCTGTTAAGAACAAATTCTAATTTACAATCATGGCCTACCCCAGCCAAACCCGGATGACGCTGGGCAAATTGTGCACTGCCCTATGGGACTCCCAATCACGGGCGGATGTGATACAGCCTGGATTCGAACCCAAGATGGCAGTGACGCCTCTTGCACTGAGATGCAGTGCCTTAGACCGCTGCGTCTGTGTGTGTGTTAACTATTTAACTGTACTAGAATGCTTAAAAGGCTACTACATTTTTTAAATATCAGTTATCGGTATCGGGTTTTTTGACAAGGAAAATATTGGATATTGGTAGCGGCCAAAAATGCCATATCGGTGATCACTACTTTTAGCCAGTAATTCTGAAAGTAGTGGTCACGAGACTTAAGTGGGCCCCGAAAATGGCGTGACTTGACTTTAACATTAATCTGAAGTCTGTTATTTTTCTAATTAACTAGTTGTTGACTTAGTTGTTACCCTATTAAATGAATCATGTAACAATTAACTCATTAGGATCTGGGGCACCACAGAGTTACCATCTCCCGAATTAAACTCTAAAAAAAGGTCTTTACCTATCACATCTATAAACTGTCAACTTATTAATCACAACCTCATATCATATCATCATTCTGAACAGTCGTAACCTTGCATCTGCAAAAACCTGAGCCTTACTTATGATTACTACACAAATACTACACAAATTAGTTGAATTATTTATTTACTAGCTAATTAAAATGGGTACACAGGATAAACATACACGCTGCACCGGTTATTGACTGGAGACGTAATATGCTGAAAACAGGTCCCTAGCGGAATGACAACAGCATGGATGCTTGTTAAAGAAGAGATGGAGAGGGAGAGAGAGGGACACGAGACACTTAACATTGCCACATTCAGAAACTACTTTCACCTACAATAACCATATACTTTGCACACGAACCACCGCCCGCTTTGAGCAAGATATCATGAATGTATTTATGTGAAATGCTTTTGTTCGCCAGGGATCTCTCGGTGACCGGAGCAGCCTTGGAAAGGGGGCTGTGCCTTTTTGAGGCACGCTTGTAAGGATCTGATTGTCTGAAATGGTTCTAACAACTCTTCTACTTTTGTCCTTCTTTGTAGTTGTCCGGTATACAGTGACTTGTCTTGTAATCCTGAACAGAGTTGATTTTCCTTCCATTCGCTCTTGAAGATGCTTCTTTGAAGATAGGCTAGACAGCCGTATCGATGGTTCCCTAATGGGTTGATGAGAGTAGCGTAATACGATGGTTTGAGCAGAGTAACAGGATGGTCCTACTTAAATCTGATTTAGAAGATAGCTAATCAGCCGTTCCAGTGAGGTGAGTTTGTCTCCACCTCGTGTTGAGAAGTTCAAACCATTCTAAACGCGCAGCTGCAGCTTCACGCTTTTCTGGTGCAATGTGTTTTTTTCTTAACCCATCATTTATACATTTTGCTCTGCTGTGTGTGAATCTTGCTAGCTGTCACTCAAATGGTGAGGGGGGTGAAGCTCATTGAAAATTGCACTGCACAGTTTCCAGGAAAAACAGTCGCTTTCAAGCTAGGGATTTCAATTTGTGTAAAAACAGAAGGCCTGTCGGTATGAAAACTATTGGAGATGAATTCTTGTTTTTACACTTTCAGGTGATGGGCCTAATTGGTTTTACTTTTGCCCCAGCTAACAAACAGGACTCCAATAATCAACTAAAAATCAATTAGTTTAATCAGCTGCGTTTTCTAAGGATGGGGGGAAAAAGTGACACCACTTCGGCCCCCAACGACTGGAGTTGCCCACCCCTAATATGAGGAAGTGACAAAATGCCTTAAAGCATTGGGATTTGTTTTGAACTACAGAAGTTAGGGGAACCCGCCGTGGCAGTCTCCGGAGTAAAACAAGCATGAACTTGCTGAAAACTACATGTGACGGTACTGTAAATGCAAATACGACATGCCTGTTTATGGTATGACTGAGAGGCCCTTTTTGCTCAATGCCTCCGATGTCGCTCATGGTGTTTCGTCACAGTTGTGAGAGCAGTTAAAGTCGGGGTCTTATTCATCAGGCACAAAACAGAAGAAAATTGCTACGGAAAATGAAGCGTTTTGTGCTGGACGACTTCAGGTAGTCCCTCCGTGTTTTTTGTAAGGGTTTTGCTACGGTGAACCCAAATTAACACCACCCAGGAGCTCCATACTCTCCTCCTGCCCAAGGAGCTGTTGGGTCTCCAGCTGAGTGTGCAACCCACTCACTCACAAAAACAAAAGTGTATAATTTCAGTCAAGCTGCGGTGCTGAGGCATGAGCTCACTGATTTTTCGTGCCTGGGCTCGAATGGCTGCTGAGCGGAACACCTCCTCTATACCCCAAAGAGAGCCGCGGGAACACTCGCTTCATCACACACGTGGGAAAAAACCTGCCTGACTGGCTTTTCCTGGCTCTTACTGTTGGCTCGTGACAGTTTGAGGGCTAAATTTCATATTTCTGGTAAAATTAAAAATGAGCAATAACAGGTCCAAACAAAAGCTTAGAAAGTGGAATTGACTTGACCCCATAGCATCACATCCCCCCCCTGCAACGCTACATTGAAATGGCACCACAGCTGACAAGCTCTAGGCCTATACCAATCAACAGCACTAACCAGTTAGCATTCAATTATCACACACCTTAATGAGAAGTGCATCCTGTTAAACATTGGGGTCTCTGCAGAATCTTTAAAACACCTCAGGTGTCACAGATTCATTCAAACACAGCCTAATGATTCATTTAATCATCCATTAAGCTGGCAGCGAATCTCTGTGGTTGCTTTAAATAGGGGAGATGAAAGAAGAGTACGTCAGGTTGCTCTAGGCAACACCAGTCATAAAGTCTGATGCTAATGAGAATGATTACGGGTCCGCAAGGTTCCTCAGAAAATATGACTGAACTGTGTTCAACATCAGATAGACGGAATGTCAGCAGATGCAAATGTAGATGGTGGATACTCAGCCATGTTGTGTGTGTGTGTATAGAATGTATTGCAGTCACCATTGCAGTCCCAACTGACATTTGATCATCAGTGTGTGTATTGCAGTCACTAAAGCAGTCCAGACTGACATTTGATCATCTGTGTGTGCGCGCATCTCGTGTGCATCTGAGTGTGTATCCACGCGTGTGCCTGTGAACCAGGGCTTCCCTCCAGAGGAGAGGGGTTTGGTCGAGGGTCAGGACCAGTCAACGGCCTCCTCCTCTCCACAGCCCATGCTGGGCCGGCCGACAAGTGCTGAGTCACTGAATAGCAAGCAGGGTGATGTCACTCCTGGAGCGCTGACAGGGGAACACTCCCCAAGACAAATGCCTGATCCCAGGTCAGCCACAGATAGGGGAGCCCTCGACATACACTATATATACACAAAAGTATGTGGACACCCCTTCAAATTAGTGGATTCGGCTATTTCAGCCACACCTGTTGCTGACAGGTGTATAAAATTGAGCACACAGCCATGCAATCTCCATAGACAAAGACTGACAGTAGAATGGCCTTACTTTCAACGTGGCACCGTCATTGGTGCCTTTCCAACAAATCAGTTTGTCAAATTTCTGCCCTGCTAGAGTTGCCACGGTTAACTGTAAGTGCTAGTATTGTGAAGTGGGAACGTTAAGGAGCGACAATGGCTCAACCACAAAGTGGTAGGCCACACAAGCTTACAGAATGGGACCGCCGAGTGCTGAAACGCGTATTGCGTAAAAATGATCTGTCCTCGGTTACAACACTCACTATCGAGTTCCAAACTGCCTCTGGAATCAAAGTCAGCAAAAGAACTGTTCGTCGGGAGCTTCATGAAATGTGTTTCCATGGCCGAGCAGCCGCACACAAGCCTAATATCACCATGCGCAATGCCAAGCGTCGGCTGGAGTGGTGTAAAGCTCGCCTCCATTGGACTCTGGAGCAGTGGAAACACGTTCTCTTGAGTGATGAATCACGCTTCACTATCTGGCAGTCTGACGGACAAATCTGGGTTTGGCGGATGGCAGGGGAGCACTACCTGCCCCAATGCATAGTGCAAGTTTGGTGGAGGAGGTATAATGTTTTTCATGGTTCGGGGTAGGCCCCTTAGTTCTAGTGAAGGGAAACCTTAACGCTACAGCATAAAATAACATTCTAGACGATTCTGTGCTTCCAACTTTGTGGAAGGTCCTTTCCTGTTTCAACATGACAATGCCCCCGTGCACAAAGCAAGGTCCATACAGAAATGGTTTGTCGAGATCGGTGTGGAAGAACTTGACTGGTCTGCACAGAGCCCTGACCTCAACCCCATCGAACACCGTAGGGATGAATTGGAACGCCAACTGCGAGCCAGGCCTTTATCGCCCAACATCAGTGCGTGGCCTCAATAATGCCCTTGTGGCTGAATGGAAGCAGGTCCCTGCAGCAATGTACCAACATCTAGCAGAAAGCATTCCCAGAAGAGTGGAGGCTGTTATAGAAGGGGGGACCAACTCCATATTAATGACCATGATTTTGAATGGAGATGTAACAACGAGCAGGTGTCCACATACTTTTGGTCATGTAATGTATACAGTGACAGCGTGCCATTTAACAACTGACCCAAGACCTGTTTAATGGTTTTATAATTCTGCTGGTTATGTTGGGAGTGAAGGGGGAGCTGATCTGACATCAGTTATCAAGAGCAGACATTAACCAGAATTTGGCTGCTGAGGAGATGACCTGAGGTCAGTTCCTAGTTCCAAGACGCCTTGTGACATTCCATTGGCCATGAGTCAGCTAACAAAAGCCCTTTCTCATCAGATAAGGGTTCAATGAGTCAGGCTAAATTTGTTCCCACTTAAGACTAATATTACATAGAGAACCCCCCCCCCCCAATTTTGAATGTCTAGTAGAATATGCAATAGCAGCAGAGAAACCCATTCCTTCTCTCCTTACCCATTATCAATTTGAGAAACTATTCCCTGCCCATCCACTGTAACAACACAATAATGCATTTCCCCAGTTCCAGTAACACGGTAAAAAACAAACATTGTCGCGCACAAATTCACAGCAGCAGGTTCCAACAGCCTCGAAAGTAACTAATGGAGGCAATAACACAATAAGGAATTTGGGATGTATCAGTGTCAGCTCCTAGAAGATGACTCACCACAATAGAGTGCATTCATTGTGTGTAGGTCCTATTTGTGCATTCTGTGCATTTGTCATGCATTGTGTGGACTTGTGTTGGTGCTGTCAAATGAGTAATTATGTGCTGTATCACGTATTGAGTGTCCTTGTACCAAGAAATACCACAGCTGAAGTAGGCCTGGGCGATACTGCCAAAATATCATATCACTATATTTTTGGGATTTGACATTATGCTGGTATTATGTTTTGCTAAATTTGCTTTAGAAGTAGTGCATGAGCCTAGGGTGGCAACACATTCAGTACATTGTGTTTTCAAACGGGGCATTCTGATTGTTTTATACTTTTCAATCAAACTTCAACCCACATTTCCCCCCCAGCATTTTCAATTTCTGCACTCATTTGAGATCATTTCCACACTGCCACGTAGGGCTGCACAATATGGGCAAAAAAAAGAAATTGAGGCCTTATTTTTAACCAAATATCGCAATTGCAATTTGACTTGAGATTTAGAGCAAAACAATTGGGTGAACTGTAGGGATCATGGAAATATAATGATTATTATAATTCTATAGTTAGAATATAATAACGGCCACTTTGAATACAGTGTTGTTTGACATGAAAACAAATGAAAAAGCCAGGGAGGTGTTATTAAGAACCAAAGTGTTGGTCACCGTTTCCTAGGGGACCTTTTAACCTTTGGCTACATTCAATGTTGTCTTAGCAACTTCATGTAGCTACCATTTTCATGCTTCCTCTTTTCCTCTTTGATTTTGAATATAATGTTGCACAGAAAACATGCCGATTTAGGCCTCCACCATCACTAGCATCAGGCTTTATTAACTAGCTGCGATTCTCTGACATATATTAGAGTGCTAGCCCACTAACAAGCGATTAGCATTAACGGATAAAAACTATTTACCTTTTTTATTCAATGTTTTTTATTTTATCGGGGGTAGATCAGATGTAATGTTGCAGATAGATTGTAGTTTCCATCAATGTAATTGTCTGCATCATTTCCATCATGCTGCATGTACTGCATTGACCATGCAGACTGAACAAGCGGTCTCCTGGTCGAGCAACACTAACTGAGCTCCTTGATTGATTGGCGCGGGGCTTGGTCTGTGTGGAAAGCCTCGTGGAGAGAGAGAGCGAGAGGATATAGACAACTCAAATAGCGGAGTAAACTATAAAAACGGACGCTACACACGGCGGAGTAGCGTGTCACATTTAACAAACCAAACATTGAAATACCTCTATACACTGTAGCAAAATACAGTATACCGCCCAGCCCTAAACTAAAAGTAAATTTGGGTACTGTATTCCACTCAATTCACTTCTCACCATGAATCAGTGGACCATACAGTCCCTAGCAGTTTGTTAGGGTCATTAACCACAATGTGAACTGAAACAGGACTGTGGAGGGAAGGGGGGGGGGGGGGGGGGGGGGGGGCATTTAAATCAGTGCATACACCTCATATCAGTTTCACATTCAAAATTCTCCGGTTTTTCAGAAATTTCTGTTGAAGGATTCCTGGAATCTGGAGAAAATAAGCAGGGAGGAAATCCTTTAACTAGGTATACTCTAACTGGGATTTCTGATCAACCTGGAAAAGCTTCCAGAGTTTTGCAACCTTAATTCCTCCCATGCCCAGTGAACAAGAGCCATACCTAGCAGTTCATCGGGGTCCTTGACCACGATGTGGGCATTGAGCTCCTGGAGCTCCTGGTGGAGCTCCTCCACCTTCTTGTTGGACTTCTTCAGCATGTTGTCCACGTAGGCCAGGCTTTTCTTGTCTGTGGTGACCTTGCGCAAGTTCTCCGCGCCCTCCTTGATTTTCAGCTCCTTGCGAATCTCGCGGCGGATCTGCTCCTTGATCTCGTCCAGCTTCTGCTGCACCATGGTGTCCGACAGGTCCAGATTGTGGCCCAGGCCCAGCCGCTCCGACACCAGCTGGCCTCTGGCATCACCCTGGGGGACAACAGAGAAGAGAGAGAGTGGGGGTTAGAATGGATGCACTGGAATGAGAATGGTAGTATAGACGGAGTCAAGACCGGAGCCCTAGACTGAGACTGCATTTATGTAGTCTCTCAACTATTCTCAAGAGATCAAGACTACATTTCTAGTTAGTACCACCTGAAGCCGAACTTCATCTTGAAGTAGTGGTTAGGTTGTAAGCCCCTAACCACTGATAAGGGGTCAGATATTTTTTCATCCCACCTTGGCCTTTTGGTAGGGTAATCTGACCCTAGATCTGTGGTTAGGAGCAGTCTCACTCCCACCAAACCTCTGACAGTTTTTTGGTCAGCTGACTCAATGGCTAGGATCTATTATATTTTAACAAGAACTAAAAGATGGAACACAGGTCATTGGGCAACCTTTGCCACTTAATCACACGTGGTGATATGAAAGGACTGGATAGGATGATTACATTGCAATATTGTCATAGCTCTGTGACCAGGCTAGGTGAAATGTTCACCATTGCTGGCCAGGACTTTTTCTTGACCACATGATCCGACTAGGGAAATTAGGCTATTGTGAGCCCAAATTAAAGGCTGTGGAAAAACATCTGGGCCCCATACCTACCCAATCCTTTCAGATCTACATAAGTGACTAGGGGTTAGGAGCTTGGAGTTGTTTTGGAATCGGGCATTAGTATGGGCCTTGACCTGCATCAGTCTTAACTGGGGAAGGATTAGAGCTCTGTGAGTCTTCTTGAATGGAATTACAATGAAAGGTCAACCTACAAGTGCATTCGGAAAGTATTCAGACCCCTTCACCTTTTCCACATTTTGTTATATTACAGCCTTCTTCTAAATGGATTAAATTGATTTCCCCCCCCCCCCATCAACATACACAAAATACCCCATAACGACAAAGAAAAAACAGGGTTTTCAAAATTTGTTGAAAATGTATAACAAATAAAAAAACAGATATCACATTTACATGAGTATTCAGACCCTTTACTCAATACTATGACAGCGATTACAGCCTCGAGTTTTCTTGGTTATGACGCCACAAGCTTGGTACACCTTTATTTGGAAAGTTTCTCCCATTCTTTTCTGTAGATCCTCTCAAACACTGTCAGGTTGGATGGTGAGAGTCACTGCACAGTTATTTCAGGTCTCTCCAGAGATGTTCGATCAGTTTCAAGTCTGGGCTCTGGCTGGGCCACTCAAAGACATTCAGAGGCTTGTCCCGAAGCCATTCCTTCGTTGTCTTGGCTTTATGCTTAGGGCAAATGTCCTGAGCAGGTTTTCATCAAGGATCTCTCAATACTTTACTCCGTTCATCTTTCCCTCAAGCCTGACTAGTCTCCCAGTTCCTCCTGCTGAAAACCATCCCCACAGCATGGTGCTGCCACCACCATGCTTCACCATAGGGATGGTGCCAGGTTTCCTCCAGACTTGACGCTTGGCATTCAGGCCAAAGAGCTTCCTCTCCTTTAGGTGCGTTTTGGCAAACTCCAAGCGACTGTCATGTGCCTTTCACTGAGAAGTGGCTTCCGTATAGCCACTCTACCATAAAGGCCTGATTGGTGGGGTTCTGCAGAGATAGTTGTCCTTCTGGAAGGTTCTCCCATCTCCAGAGGAACTCTGGAGCTCTGTCAGAGTGACAGGACCTTATATAGACAGATTGATGAGGAAAATGTTTTATTTAATACATTTTAGAATAAGGCTGTAACGTAACAACATTTGGAAAAAGCCAGGGGGTCTGAATACTTCCGAATGCACTGTATATGGAGTCAGGAGGTCCCTCCAGCAACATAGACCCACCCAATTGGGAGCCAGGTCCACCCACTGGGGAGCCATGCCCAGCCAATCAGAATGAGTTTTTCCCCACAAAAGGACGTTATTTCAGACATAAATACTCCTTAGTACTTTTTATTGTCCCCAACAAAAGGTGCACCTGTGTAATGATCATGCTGTCAGGTGGATGGATTATCTTGGCAAAGGAGAAATGCTCAGTAACCGGGATGTACGCAAATTTGTGCTCAAAACTTTAGAGAAATACACTTTTTGTGCGTATGGTACATTTCTGGGATCTTTTATTTCAGCTCATGAAAAATAGGACCAACACTTTACACTTTATATGTTTGTTCAGTATATTTTAGACCTACAGTGGGAGGAACAAGTATTTGATAACCTGCAAAATCGGCAGTGTTTCCTACTTACAAAGCATGTAGAGGTCTGTAATTTTTATCATAGGTACACTTCAACTGTGAGAGACGGAATCTATAACAAAAATCCAGAAAATCACATTGTATGATTTTTAAGTAATTAATTTGCATTTTATTGCATGGCATAAGTATTTGATACATCAGAAAAGCAGAACTTAATATTTTGTAATTTTGCAATTACAGAGATCATACGTTTCCTGTAGTTCTTGACCAGGTTTGCACACACTGCAGCAGGGATTTTGGCCCACACATTTTATAATAGAAGCCAGTAGGTCCTTTATATCGGTAGGGCTGAAAGTCAGTAGTATCATATGAAACGGTACTACGTTATTCTAAAATGTTGGTATCATAAGTATCATGACGTTTTGGTAACATGATATTACCGTGGTACCGGTATACCGTGCAACACTAGCAAAATGTAATTAACATTATGGAATTAAGCTGTTGTTTCATATGAATGGAGCTGTTGTAGACACTGGAAGGGGAGCGCAGGAAAATAGCCTCAATTAGCATTGCTACTTTAGCTAGCTAGTCGCAACAAAATGGAATATAACGTTGCAGTTCGGAATGACATAATTTCATATATACAACAGCTAAAGACTTGCATCACTATACTGAGAGCTTTACCATTTCCAAAAGGATGTGTTAGGGTGTTTTTGGAGCCTTTGCTAAAAAAAATATGTTGGGGGCCCCCATACTACAAAACAAGGATGAGGAAGATGTTTGCTGTACGTTTCTCTAAAATGTGAAATCACAAAAACGGTGTCTGGAATCTTCTATAACATGCCACTTAAATTAAAAAGGAAAGATTTGGTTGTACAAAAATAAAAAACTTCTTTAAAAAAACAAATATCTTTCAACTATCTGGATATCCCCAAAAATATTATTCAAATACTGAAATCATTTCAAATGCCCATCCCTATATTTGACTATTCCTACACAAATCTATGTTCCTTACCATCACATCATCAATTTCCATCAACCTTGTCTCCATTACATCTGCAACAGAAGACCGTCCATGCATGTTTTGAAGTTCTGCTTTGTTCTTCCTCTCATCACAATAACATAGGTAAAGTTCTCTCTTTTCTAAAACAGTTATCCTCTACAACAGCAACATGTCTGGGTGACTCAAAAGCAAAAGTCAGTTGGACGCATACTCTCTCTGTCCAACCCTTCCCACTCTCAAAGACAGACAGACACACACACACACACACACACACACAAACCGTCTGAGGGAACAAAATCCTGCTTAGCCTTGCGCTCTGTGAGGTCACAGGAGACGAGAATGGGACCTAATCTCACTCCGGGGAGAGAGTTGAATCTTAAAATAAACATTGGTAAAAAAAAAAACGCCAGCGGTCCAATGGCCTCCCCCATGGAGCGACGTGTGAGGGAGTAGGAGGTGGCTTTGCAGTTGTGTACAGCTACATGTAAATGGCTTTTTGTAAGGTTAAGATTGGGAGCCTGGGAAAGAGTTCGTAACGTAATTTTTTTGCCAAGGTCGTTTCCCCAACGCCGTCTACAGCTTTAAGTACTGTTAATTGTTCAGTATATGGCTAATGAAAGAATCTAATCCACTACTTTGGTGGTGCAAGCAAGCACCGTGTTTCAACCAAGAGCCAATGGAATAACATAGAGCTATTGTATTTGTGTCAAATTAGCCAACATTTATTTTGCCTAATTGATATGCTCTGATTGACCCAGTTAGAGTAAAAGAAAAATAGGCTTAGTGTGTGTTTGACAGAGTGCACGGTAGTTCCCTGTTTTGGCTGGCTAGTGGCTAAAACTTCTCTATCTTTAACGCCACCCTCTCCTCCCATAAAGGTGCTTTACAGAGGAAATATGCAATGCCTAGGCCTATAGTACATTCCAGTCCAGAGGGAGACAGGCTCCGCCTCCTTGTATGACTCATAGGTAAACAACTCAACTCCTAGAAGAGGTAAAAAGACAGCTCAACCTAATTGGTTTTTCTGTAACTCTGTTTGACTAGGCTACCCCTGAACACAATACAAAGACACAGACCAACCTTATTCTTCCCTCTAAGCAACAAAATAGCTAAGAAAATCTAACTGACCGAGGAGAACACTGAAATTGGACAGGCTTGCATAGGAGTTTTTAAACATCACAAATGATAAAATATTGTGTCCTTATTCCTTAATATGTTAGATTAGCCTATTTCTCATGCACCTAAAACAATGTCACCTTAAAACATGCAGCGAAACCAAAGCTAACATAAAAAGTATGAATTTTCACTATAAGCAGGCTAAATAGTCTTCAGCTCAAATGCCAACAAAAGCTCAATTAAATTTGAGGGACAATGGAAAAGTTGGTCAGGCAGACATTCATTTATGCCAAGTCTGACTTTAGAAACCAAGACTATTGGGATTATGGTACCTGTTTATATTTTTTTATTTTTTAAATCCTGACTAACCTTGAACACCATTCAACCTTTACACAAATTATTACCCGAAACCAGCTTCAACACATTTGGTTTGGTAGCTGCCTTTAAAACAGAAATGGCACATCAGGTCAACAACCTCACCTCCAGGCCAGACTAAAGCATTTAAAAGACTGCAGTGCTTGGAAATGACGGTCCATCACAAATACATCGATGACAGATGTAATTACAACCCTGGTCAGTTTAGAGAGATTCTCTGGTACTTTTGTATATTAATTTTTAGCCAGTAGTTCTCAAAGTAGCCAAAAGTGGTCCATGATAAATACATATGTCATCACAGTACCAGTTAAAAGCTAGGATACACCTACTCATTAAAGGGTTTTTCTTAATTTGGACTATTTTCTAAATTGTAGAATAATAGTGAAGAAATCAAAACTATGAAATAACACAACCACAAAAAGTGTTAAACAAACCCAAATATATTTTTCATTCTTCAAAGAAGTCACCCTTTTGGCTTGACAGCTTTGCACATGCTTGGCTTTCTCTCAACCAGCTTCACATGGAATTATTTTCCAACAGTCTTGAAGGAGTTCCCACATATGCTGAGCACTTGATGGCTGCTTTTCCTTCACTCTGCGGTCCAACTCATCCCAAACCATCTCAATTGGGTTGAGGTTGGGTGATTGTGGAGGCCAGGTCATCTGATGCAGCCCTCCATCCCTCTCCTTCTTGGTCAAATAGTCCTTACACAGCCTGGAGGTGTGTTAGGTCATTGCCCTGATGAAAAACAAATAGTCATCCCATCATCTGGTTCTCACTTAGTGGGACTGTGTATCACTGCAGAATGCTGTGGAAGCCATGCTGGTTAAGTGTGCCTTGAATTCTAAATAAATCACTGATAGTGTCACCAGCAAAGCACCCCCACACCATCCCACCTCCTCCTCCATGCTTCACGGTGGGAACCACACATGCGGAGGTCATCCGTTCACCTACTCTGCGTCTCACAAAGGCACGGCGGTTGGAACCAAAAATCCAAAAAAGTTGGACTCATCAGACAAAAGGACAGATTTCCCCCAGTCTAATGTCCATTGCCCAAGCAAGTCTCCTCTTCTTATTGGTGTCCTTTAGTAATGGTTGCTTTGCAGCAATTCGACCATGAAGGCCTGATTCACACAGTCTCCTCTGAAGAGTTGATGTTGACATGTGTCTGTTACTTTAAGCATTTATTTGGGCTGAAATCTGAGGTGCAATTAACTCTAACGAACTTATCATCTGCAGCAGAGGTAACTCTGGGTCTTCCTTTCCTGTGCCGGTCCTGAGAGTCGGTTTCATCATAGCGCTTGATGGTTTTTGCCACTGCATTGACTGACCTTCATGTCTTAAAGTAATGATGGACTGTTAATTGAAATCAAATCAAATTGTATTTGTCACATGCGTCGAATACAAAATGTGTAGACCTTACAGTGAAATGCTTACTTACAAGCCCATAGCCAACAATGCAGTTAAGGGAGAAAAAACTTTCAAAGAAATAAAAGTAACAAATAATTAAAGAGCAGCAGTAAAATAACAATAGCGAGGACATACAGTTGAAGTCGGAAGTTTACATACAACTTAGCCAAATACATTTAAACTCAGTTTTCCACAATTCCTGACACTTAATCCTAGTAAAAAATTCCCTGTCTTCGGTCAGATAGGATCACCATTTTATTTTAAGAATGTGAAATGTCAGAATAATAGTAGAGAATTATTTATTTCAGCTTTTATTCCTTTCATCACATTCCCAGTGGGTCAGAAGTTTACATACACTCAATTGGTATTCGATAGCATTGCCTTTAAAATCGTTTAACTTGGGTCAAATGTTTCAGTTAGCCTTCCACAAGCTTCACAGAATAAGTTGGGTGAATTTTCACCCATTCCTCCTGACAGAGCTTGTGTAACTGAGTCAGGTTTGTAGGACTCTTTGCTCGCACACATTTTCTATAGGATTGAGGTCAGGGCTTTGTGATGGCCACTCCAATACCTTGACTTTGTTGTCCTTAAGCCATTTTGCCACAACTTTGGATGTATGCTTGGGGTCATTGTCCATTTGGAAGACCCATTTGCAACCAAGCTTTAACTGATGTCTTGAGATGTTAATTCAATATATCCACATAATTTTCCTTCTCATGATGCCATCTATTTTGTGAAGTGCACCAGTCCCTACTGCAGCAAAGTACCCCACAACATGATGCCGCCACCCCCGTGCTTCATTGTTGGGATGGTGTTCTTCGGCTTACAAGCCTCCCCCTTTTTCCTCCAAACATAACAATGGTCATTATGGCCTAACAATTTTATTTTTGTTTCATCAGACCAGAGGACATTTCTCCTCAAAGTACGATCTTTGTCCCCCGTGTGCAGTTGCAAACTGTAGTCTGGCTTGTTTATGGTGGTTTTGGAGCAGTGGCTTCTTCCTTGCTGAGCGGCCTTGCAGGTTATGTCGATATAGGACTCGTTTTACTGTGGATATAGATACTTTCGTACCCATTTCCTCCAGAATCTTCACAAGGTCCTCTGCTGTTGTTCTGGGATTGATTTGTACATTTCGCACCAAAGTACGTTCATCTCTAGGAGACAGAACGCGTCTCCTTCCTGAGTGGTATGACGGCTGCCTAGTCCCATGGTGTTTATACTGTTTGTTTGTACAGATGAATGTGGTACCTTCAAGCATTTGGAAATTGCTCCAAAGGATGAACCAGACTTGTGGAGGTCTACAATTTATTTTCTGAGGTCTTGGATGATTTCTTTTGATCTTCCCATGATGTCAAGCAAAGAGGCACTGAGTTTGAAGGTATACCTCCATTTGACTCAAATTATGTCAATTAGCCTATCAGAAGCTTCTAAAGCCATGACATAATTTTCTGGAATTTTCTAAGCTGTTTAAAGGCACAGTCAACTTAGTGTATGTAAACTTCTGACCCACTGGAATTGTGATACAGTGAATTTTAAGTGAAATAATCTGTCTGTAAACAATTGTTGGAAAAATGACTTGTGTCATGCACAAAGTAGATGTCCTAACCGACTTGCCAAAACTAGAGTTTGTTAACAAGAAATTTGTGGAGTGGTTGAAAAATGAGTTTTAATGACTCCAACCTAAGTGTATGTCAATTTCAGACTTCAACTGTATACAGGGGTACCAGTACACAGTCAATGTGGGGGGGTTACTGGTTAGTCGAGGTAATATGTACATGTAGGTACAGTTATTAAAATGACTATGCATAGATAATAACAGAGTAGCAGCAGTGTAAAGGGGGGACAAATAGTCTGGAAAGCAATTTGATTAGATGTTCAGGAGTCTTAAGGCTTGGGGGTAGAACCTGTTAAGAAGCCTGGATGGCAGGAAGCTTGGCCCCAGTTATGTACTCGGCCGTACGCACTACCCTCTGTCGTGCCTTGCGGTCCTTTGGCCTTGCAGTTGCCATACCAGGCAGTGATTCAACCAGTCACAGGATGCTCTCGATGGTGCGGCTGTAGAACCTTTTGAGGATCTGAGGACCAATACCAAATATTTTCAGTCTCCTGAGAGAGAATAGGTGTTGACGTGCCCTCTTCACGACTGTCTTGGTGTGCTTGGACCATGTTAGTTTGTTGGTGATGTGGACACCAAGGATCTTGAAGCTCTCAACCTGCTCTACTACAGCCCCGTCGATGAGAATGGGGGCTTGCTCGATCCTCCTTTTTCTGTAGTCCACAATCATCTCCTTTGTCTTGATCATGGTGAGGGAAGAGGATGTTGTCCTGGCACCACATGGCCAGGTCTCTGACCTCCTCCCTATCGGCTGTCTCGTCGTTGTCGGTGATCAGGCCTACCACTGTTGTGTCATCTGCAAACTTAATGATGGTGTTGGAGTCGTGCCTGGCCGTGCAGTCATGAGTGAACAGGGAGTACAGGACGGGACTGAGCACGCACCCCTGAGGGGCCCCGTGTTGAGGATCAGCGTGGCAGATGTGCTGTTACCTACCCTTACCACCTGGGGGCGGCCCGTCAGAAAATCCAGGATCCAGTTGCAGAGGGAGGTGTTTAGTCCCAGGGTCCTTAGCTTAGTAATGAGCTTTGAGGGCACTATGAAGCTGGTTGAGAGACTGCCAAGAATGTGCAAACCTGTCATCAAGGAAAAAGCTGGCTACTTTGAAGAATCTAAAATATATTTTGATTTGTTTGACACTTTTTTGGTTACTACATGATTCCATAGTTTTGATGTCTTCACTATTATTCTACAATGTAGAAAATAGTTTACAAAAAAAGAAAAACCCTTGAATGAGTAGGTGTGTCCAAACTTTTGACTGGTACTGTATGTGCAGATATGCACACCACGTCATTGCTCTCTCTCTGCTGTGTGCGCATCTTGCTAGCTGTCACTCAAATGGCGAGGGGCTGAGGCTCATTGCCTGAAACTCTAATTGCTTGGGGGCTGGCCCAAGTGGGGGAACATTTTGGGAAAATGGCACCGCACAGCTTCTAGAAAACATCTGCTTTCCAACTAGGGAATTCATGGCTAATTGAGGTAAGACAGCAATTCTGCTTATTGACTATATACATATGAACTACACACTGACACATTAAGCCCAAAGCAGGAGGTTTAAAAAATACGTACTTGTCATCAAGGTTCCGGTACATGTCTAACTGGATGTGTTGCTTTTACATCACAAGCCAAATTCTGCAGTGATACCTGGGAACAGTGCATGGTTTGCCTGTCTCTCTTGGCAGGATTACGACAAGACACAAACTACTGATGAGCAAGAGGTTGTGGGCCATAGTTTATTGGCAATAACACAACTTCGTCACTCCTACACATGCACTAGTTACAGTGCATTCGGAAAGTATTCAGACCCCTTGACTTTTTCCACATTTTGTTACGTTACAGCCTTATTCTAAAATTGATTCAATGGGGGGGTTCCCCCTCATCATACAATAACCCATAATGACAAAGCAAAAACTGTTTTTGAAATTTTTGCAAATGTATAAAAATAAATAAATATCACATTTACATAAGTATTCAGACCCTTTACTCAGTACTTTATTGAAGAACCTTTGGCAGTGATTACATCCAAGAAGATTCGAGGCTATGACGCTACAAGCTTGGCAAACCTGTATTTGGGAATATTTCTCCCATAGATCCTCAAGCTCTGTCAGGTTGGATTGGGAGCATTGCAGCACAGCTATTTTCAGGTCTCTTCGATCGGGTTCAAGTCCGGGCTCTGGCCGGGCCACTCAAGGACTTGTCCCGAAGCCACTCCTGTTTTGTCTTGGCTGTGTGCTTAGGGTTGTTGTCCTGTTGGAAGGTGAATCTTCGCCCCAGTCTGAGGTCCTGAGCGCTCTGGAGCAGGTTTTCATCAAGGATCTCTCTGTACATTGTTCCGTTCATCTTCGCCTTCGACTAGTCTCCCAGTACCTGCCGCTGAAAAACATCCCCACGCTGCCACCATGCTTCACCGTAGGGATGGCGCCAGGTTTCCTCCAAACGTGATACTTGGCATTCAGGCCAGAGTTCAATCTTGGTTTCATCAGACCAGAGAATATTGTTTCTCATGGTCTGAGAGTCCTTTAGGTGCCTTTTGAGTGTTAATGAGCCATTTGTACATTTTTCTCTCAGCTTTTGTTATTTTCTCTGGATTGGCGAGAGACCATTTCATTTGAGTGCTTTTATTGTCAATGTCATATGTTTGCTATCATTGGGCCACTATTGAACCCAAAGTGCCCCCAAATCCATTGTTTTGCTGCTGTAACTCATTAACTTGTTGCATTTCTCCAAACCAAGGGTGATGTTGAACATGTTTTATTCATGACAGATTATTTTTTTAATCCCAGATTATTTTCATTTCTTTATATTCCCCTTAGGATCATAAATTGCAATCCATTTTCATGTATTTTTCTATGGTTATTATGTAAGACTAACTTTACCTAACCCATGCGTGCACTGCTAACTGCTGGTGCTGCTAATGCCAGTTCCCGTTCTTCTATTGATGGCCTACTAACACAGACACTGATCAGATCACACTCTACCATAAAGGCCTGATTCTTGGAATTCTGAAGAGAAGGGAGATACTTCAGAAGGACAAGCAATCTCCACAGAGGAACTCTGGAACTCAGTCAGAGTGACAATTGGGTTCCTGGTCACCTGCCTGACTAATGCCCTTCTCCGCCGATTGCTAAATTTGGCTGGGCAGCCAGCTCTAGGAAGAGTCTTGGTGGTTCCAAACTTCTTCCATTTAAGAATGATGGAGGCCACTGTGTTCTTGGGGACCTTCAATGCTGCAATTTTTTGGGGGGTACCCCTCCCCAGATCTGTGCCTCGACACAATCCTGTCCCAGAGCTCTATGGACAATTCCTTTGACTTCATGGATTGGTTTCTGCTCTGACATGCACTGTCAACTATGGGACCCTATATAGACAGGTGTGCCTTCCAAATCATGCCCAATCAATTGAATTTACCACAGGTGGACTCCAATCAAGTTGTAGAAACATTTCAAGGATGATCAATGGAAACAGGATGGACCTGAGCTCAATTTAGAGTATTATAGCAAAGCATCTGAATATTTATGTAAATAAAGGAATATATATATAAAATTAATTGCTTTGTCATTATGGGGTATTTTGTGTAGATTGATTATTATTTATTTTTCATTATATATATTATTTTTTTGAATAAGGCTGTAACAACAAAATGTGGAAAAAGTCAAGGGGTCTGAATACCTTTCCGAATAGACTATTTTGTTTAGTGGCCGATAGCAGCATAATTAACTTGACAAACACAAGAGCCTTCCACTCACTGTCCAAACAATCTCAGCCGTCACCCATTTAAGAATACGAGTCTTGTGAAATCATGTCTGCAAAGATTAGTCTGCATTCATGGGTGCTGCTGGGCGGGTACAAATAAGGTTCCAAACAGTGTACCAGCTTCAATCTAATTATAGAAACCGCAAACAAAGGCAACATTTTCACAGGTTAATGTCCTCAAATGTAAATGTTTAGGAGAGAGTTAAGTTATGTTTGGTACCATACAAAGCTACTAAATTGCATGGTCAGATAACATCATTATTGTTCAAGGCTACATTGTTGTTTGATGGACAAGTATACATTTTTTTCCGATACAAATTGACAGGTGACGTCACCCCAGTGACAGCAGTGGTGACCACAACCTTTCTTCTGACTAATTTGTTACAGTTCAGAGGCGAAAAATAGATTGAAACATGAAACATAAATGATTTTCAGTCAGCCACCTGTGAGGTTTCTAACTGTTGCATTGTATGATTAGCTACAAATTCAAGCATGTTTAAGGGAATGCTTAGCTAACATTTAGGATTTGCATGCCTATACTTGAAACATTATTTTCAACTACGTTAAATCTAGGCTTCAACCAAGTAAAACATGTTTCTTTTAATAGACACCTTTGGGCTTTACCACGCGCCCAATTGACTCAAGTGTCACTGTTTACAAAAGAGTTTAAAATGGAACATTACTTTTACCGTCTCGGTTTAAAATGGGATATGAAATGGAAAATGTTCTCCCAATTCGTTCTAAACAATGTTGTTTACCAAAATGTAAAAAAACAAACATTGTACTATCATAATATATTTTAAAATTTATTTTAGGACATTTCAATAATCTACAGCAGATTAATTCAGTAGTTCAGATGTTGCGTGCTCAAGTGCACAATAATGCAAAACTGGATTTTTTTCCCCTTCTAATTGTTTTCCAGGCCTCAATCCATAATTCCCAGTCCTTCGGGAAAGGGTGGATAAATCCCTCAGAAATTTATAAAACTCAAGATTTGAACCTACTGCGAATGTTCGATAGAATAAAGTTAGTCTACTAAATTGGAAACCGCGCATTACAACTTTACGCCTTTATTGTAACAGTTGTCAACTTTTCCTACCTGCACGGAATCGGCGGCCATCTTGGCTTTCGACTTTTGAATCAAACTCTACGGAGAGAGGGGAGGTGGAACTCCAAAAACAGCCTTGTTTTGAGTTTCCCTCTCGTGCGACAAAAATAACTTATTCGGTGACCAAACCATCGGTCATCTTGGAAATACTTGACTTTCCATGCCTTTCTTTGAATCCTTGTGTCTTTTTTCGCTTAGGCCAAGGCACGAAAAGTTGTTCTATAGTCCACATAAGTGAAGCAGCACCATAAATCTGTCCCACTGCTTTGGGAGAGAGCAGCGGTGGTTTGTGTGGAAATACATCAGCGTCCGCCCATAGGAGCTATGCACTCGCTCAACCCATAGCCCACTCTCGCGGCCAGATTATAGTCACACTCTCTCACGTGATCATACATTTCACATACAGACGAACCCCGCAATTTTTTACGGAATAGTTTGACAATTCTAGCACTAGGTTAAAACGATTAAGATTATGAGCAGGAGGTTATACTATGATATAGTAGCTGAAAATAGTGAAGGAAACTTCAATGACATCATCTTCCTAATTTATTATAGGATACCAAATATAAAAAGCGGCAGTAGTGTAGTGATAGCCTACAGGGGTTCCCAAACTTTTTAACTCAGGGCCCCCCTATTTCTATTGGCACAAGCACTGTTCGTGATACAAGCTGTTCACACCCCTCTTGTTGGTGGAGATCATTTTGCAGGTTTAAAGTTTATTTCCTGCAATTCTACACATTTTGTCATGGGGCCCAAAGAAAATGTAGCAGTTTTAAATAAAATGTTCTTGCAATCCTATACATTTTGCCATGTCTAATGTGTATTCATGTGATATTTGAGTGACAAAAAAATGACAACAATATCTATGGGCTAAAAAAAAACTACATGAAAGCGTTAGCTGATCTGAATATTTCTGACAGGTAACCAACATGACAAGATTAACTGATGATGCTCTACCCAATTTCGAATTACTGGATTACTGGCGTAATACATTGTAATAGTACAGTAGTAGTAGTGGCAGAGAATAACTATCCTGATTGTAACCAAATCTGTCCAGTTGCTGCCGCCAATCTAAAATAGCTGTCAACTGACTGCACTTGATACCAATGGCACCACGCTGTCCATGTGCAGGCAGGTCTTCTACAGATATGGCCCCAACAAGATAAAGAATCAAGTCATGTCCATTATACAATAGATGTCTGTGTGTTAAGTTCTGGACATGTGCGCCCTGTTCAATAATATCTGTCACAACCTGTGAGACACTGGGATGTTGGTCTGGCCCCAGTGTATTATATAAGGCTGTGCTGAACTCTACCTATCACTTAGGTGAGACGTCATGCATAGACGTCAATGGAATGTGGGAGAGTGTTCCATAGTGTGTGCCCATTACCCAAAATAAACTTTTCTGAACACAGCCCTAAGCTTCTGATAACCTGAAATGTGATCTTTTCAATCCAACAATACTACAGTAGTTCATTGGTTTGGTGTGGTAATAGGTTGGTTTCAAGTGTTGGGTAGTAACTAAACTCAGCAAAAAAAGAAACGTCCCTTTTTCAGGACCCTGTCTTTCAAAGATAATTCCTAAAAATTCAAATAACTTCACAGATCTTCATTGTAAAGAGTTTAAACACTGTTTCCCATGCTTGTTCAATGAACCATAAACAATGAATTAACATGCAGCTGTGGAATGGTCGTTAAGACACTAACAGCTTACAGACGGTAGGCAATTAAGGTAACAGTTATGAAAACTTAGGACACTAAAGAGGCCTTTCTACTGACTCTGAAAAACACCACAAGAAAGATGCCCAGGGTCCCTGCTCATCTGCGTGAATGTGACTTAGGCATGCTGCAAGGAGGCATGAGGACTGCAGATGTGGCCAGGGCAATACATTGCAATGTCTGTACTGTGAGACGCCTAAGACAGTGTTACAGGGAGGCAGGATGGACAGCTGATCCTCCTCGCAGTGGCAGACCACGTGTAACAACACCTGCACAGGATCGGTACATCCGAACATCACACTTGTGGGACAGGTAGAGGATGGCAACAACAACTGCCTGAGTTACACCAGGAACGCACAGTCCCTCCATCAGTGCTCAGACTGTCCGCAATAGGCTGAGAGAGGCTGGACTGAGGGCTTGTAGACCTGTTGTAAGGCAAGTCCTCACCAGACCCACCGTCGTTGGACCAGACAGGACTGGCAAAATGTGCTCTTCACTAACGAGTCGTGGTTTTGTCTCACCAGGGGTGATGGTCGGATTCACGTTTATCTTCGAAGGAATGAGCATTACACCGAGGCCTGTACTCTAGAGTGGGATCGATTTGGAGGTGGAAGGTCCGTCATGGTCTGGGGCGGTGTGTCACAGCATCATCGGACTGAGTTTGTTATCAATGCAGGCAAACTCAACGCTGTGCTTTACAGGGAAGACATCCTCCTCCCTCATATGGTACCCTTCCTGCAGGCTCATCCTGACATGACCCTCCAGCATGACAATGCCACCAGCTATACTGCTTTTTCTGTATGTGATTTTCTGCAAGACAGGAATGTCAGTGTTCTGCCATGGTCAGCGAAGAGCCCGCATCTCAATCCCATTGAGCACGTTGGATCGGCGGGTGAGGGCATTTCCCCCCAGAAATGTCTGGGAACTTGCAGGTGCTTTGTAGGGAGAGTGGGGTAACATCTCCCAGCAAGAACTGGCAAATCTGGTGCAGTCCATGAGGAGGAGATGCACTGCAGTACTTAATGCAGCTGGTGGCCACACCAGATACCGACTGTTACTTTTGATTTTGATCCCCCCTTTGTTCAGGGACATATTATTCAATTTCTGTTAGTCACATGTCTGTGGAACTTGTTCAGTTCATGTCTCAGTTGTTGAATCTTGTTATGTTCATACAAATATTTACACATGTTAAGTTTGGTGAAAATAAACGCAGTTGATAGTTAGGGGATGTTTCTTTTCTTGCTGAGTTTACATATATTTTGAGTAATTTAACTACATCAAATCTTGGTAGTGTTTTCAGTAGTTAATTACTTGTTTTGCCATGTAGCGGTGTAGCTAACTACTGGAACTACACATTAGGCAACTTTTTTTGCAAAAGTAAAATAAAATATGGGTGAAGTAGGCAATAATGATTTATTTCCGGCTTCACACCTCCGTAATTCTCACTTGAAACATTGTTTTTGTGTTTAACAGGCTAAATTACACACTGTTAACATTTGACCCCAGAGTGATCTGTCTTGCAATTTGTAGTCTGTGAGATTTCAGATTTCATTTTTCACAAAGTAGTTTGGATGTAGTGAACTACTTTTTCAAAGTAACTTTATTTACGTAAACTATATATATATTAAGGGTAGCAGTTAGTGTAGCTTAACTTCTTCCAGTGTAATGTAATTGGTAGCTCGGTAAACTATATTTTAAGAGTAGCTTCCCCAACACTTTTGGTTTCCTGCTTCTGTACCGTCACCAGTGCATAAGAAAGTTGTTACACTATATAGCCTTCATTACAGGTCCTGGATCAGTTTGGTCATTTTACAGATGAAGAGATCCAATCTCATGAAGTAGGTCTCAGATCAGTCTGGGAGGGCTTGGACAGAGGGCCAGGGAAACCCTTTTTATAGGGTCACAGTGACAAGTCCAGGACGTTGTTGTAGGCTGGCTATCTAATGACAGGATTAATAGGAGATTGGTTCAGTAATTGATGACGAGCATGAGATTACCAAGGCCTGGCTGGGTAAAGCTTGGTGAGACACCGATTCAACAGTGTGCACCAGGCAGCCCTGGGACTGTGACTTACCCTTTTCTTCGAACAGAGAAGTTGATGTGTACTTGTTGCCATTATTTTCCTCAGTTTGGAAACCCCTCATGTCATTTGGTCTCAATCTGCTTTTTCAGGAAGAGGTTTCACCTAGCCTGATCCATGTCTTTTAATTGGCTGCTTCCATGACACACACACACACACACACACACATCACCACGGACTGGATAATGTCACCCATAGATGTCTCCACTCCAGGCGGGTGAAGACACAAATTAGCCAATGAGCTCCCTCTATAGTACAGAGAGAACAGCAGCCAACAATGTCGATCAATGTACTAACAAATAATTACATAAAAAGCATGCAGTAATGGGCAATTCATTTTTTTTTAAAGACGACAACAAGAACATGGGAATGACAAAATGATAACAAAAACATGGTGAGGTTAACAATCCAACAGATACTACACAGAGAGAGAGAACCTGTCTTTGCAGTGATTTGGGTTGGTTAGGGAGGAAGGGAAAATAGGCTGAGTGACCAAAACTAGAGGAGTAGTCTCTGTATAACATAGACCTTAAAGGGGCACTTCACCACTTGAACCTCACATTCATTATACAGTATATACAGTTGAAGTCGGAAGATTACATACACCTTAGCCAAATACATTTAAACTCAGTTTTACACAATTCCTGACTTGACTTTTCAAAATTCCCTGTCTTAGGTCAGTTAGGATCACCACTTTATTTTAAGACTGAAATGTCAGAATAATAGTAGAGAATTATTTATTTCAGCTTTTATTTCTTTCATCAAATTCCCAGTGGATCAGAAGTTTACATACACTCAATTAGTATTTCGTAGCATTGCCGTTAAATTGTTTAACTTGGGTCAAACGTTTTGGGCATCCTTCCACAAGCTTGCCACAATAAGTTGGGTGAATTTTGGCCCATTCCTCCTGACAGAGCTTGTGTAACTGAGTCAGGTTGGTAAGACTCCTTGCTCGCACATGCTTTTTCAGTTCTGTCCACACATTTTCTATAGGATTGAGGTCAGGGCTTTTTTGATGGCCACTCCAATACCTCGACTTTGTTGTCCTTAAGCCATTTTGCCACAACTTTGGAAGAATGCTTGGGGTCATTGTCCATTTGGAAGACCCATTTGCAACCAAGCTTTAACTTCCAGACTGATGTCTTAAGATGTTGCTTCAATATATCCACATCATTTTCCTACCTCATGATGCCATCTATTTTGTGAAGTGCACCAGTCCCTCCTGCAGCAAAGTACCCCACAACATGATGCCGCCACCCCCGTGCTTCATTGTTGGGATGGTGTTCTTCGGCTTACAAGCCTCCCCCTTTTTCCTCCAAACATAACAATGGTCATTATGGGCAAACAGTTCAATTTCTGTTTCATCAGACCAGAGGACATTTCTCCAAAAAAGTATGATCTTTGTCCCCATGTGCAGTTGCAAACCATAATCTGTCTTTTTTATGACGGTTTTGGAGCAGTGGCTTCTTCCTTGCTGAGCGGCCTTTCAGGTTATGTCGATATAGGACTCGTTTTACTGTGGATTTAGATACTTTTGTACCGGTTTACTCAAGCATCTTCACAAGGTCCTTTGCTGTTGTTCTGAGATTGATTTGCACTTTTCGCACCAAAGTATGTTCATCTCTAGGAGACAGAATGCGTCTCCTTCCTGAGCGATATGACGGCTGCGTTGTCCCATGGTGTTTATACTTATCCAGAGTTCTTATTCACCACACCAGTGTCTGTGAAATCAGCATGTTTCTACAAAAAGATGACAGAGAATGACTCCTGATGATGTCACATGGTGAAGTGCCCCTTTAATAACGTGAGAACACAAGCTATGTTTAGTTTTGTACTGCCTGCCTACCATCCCAACATCATAATTTACCTCAGGAGATTCAATCTCTCTTTTATAATCCACTGTGGGAAAAAAAAAAAAAACTTTTATTTTTTGTACTTCTGCTGTCTCAAAGTCTGGGCTAAGGCTTGATTAATTAACGGCTGTTCTAGTGCTCCGGCACTGCAGTCACTGTGGCTGGGCTGAGTTACAGAGATGATCTGATCAGTGTCTGTATTATTAGGCCATCAATAGAAGAACAGGAACTGGCATTAGCAGCACCAGCAGTTAGCAGTGCACGCATGGGTTAGGTAAAGTTAGTCTTACATGATAACCATAGAAACATAAATGACAATGGATTGCAATCTATGATCCTAAGGGGAATATAAAAGAAATGAAAATAATCTGTGATAAAAAATAAAAAAAATCTGTCATAAAATAAAAAATGGTCAATGTCACACTTTGTTTGGAGAAATGCAACAAGTCAATGAGTTTACAGCAGCAAAACAATGGATTTGGGGGCACTTTGGGTTCAATAGTGGCCCAATGATAGAAAACATATGATATATTGACAATAAAAGCACTCAAATGAAATGGTCTCTTGCCAATCTAGAGAAAATAACAAAAGCTGAGAGAAAAATGTACAAATGGCTCGCTCATTAGCCAAATCTGAAGTCCTCTTAAAATAAAATAACCGTTTGAGCTAGATGTATTGAAATTAGTAATATGTACAGCAGCTGAATTGTCTTCTTCCATAGTTTAATTACATCATGTGTAAACACTTCACATTCCACCTAGCAATAATCCAACTGGGTCAAAGAGTCTGAAAACAAGTAAATAAGTACAGTATAAAACACTGAATAGTAGTACCACAGTCGTGAACAGGGTGTATCAGTCACCCAAGTCTATGGAGGCCACAGAATTTTGATTTTGTAAAAACGTCTTCAATTCATATAGATAAACTCCAAGATAACATTGTAGTCGACTTTTAATTTTAGACGGTTACATCATTTGAACACGTAAAAAGTGGGACGACAATGTTCCCATAGACGATGACAGTAAAGTAGAATGAAAATACAAATAAAATGCAAACAAACAGAACAAGCCAATAAAAACCCGCCCTCTGGACGGAAAATACAAATCATGTGACCAGAAGTAAACGGACATGGCCAGCTGCCAAGTAGACTCATCTCCTGCCATGTGTCTGTCAAGCAAATCACTCCTGTGAACTTTCACCTGGAAGGAGAAAGGTAGTCCTGGAACTTAGATGCTGGTGGGAACATGCCCTATTGGCACTCTCGCACCAGGAAGAGGCAGCTTCCTGGTTCTGTCGGCTACTATGGAGGCGGAGGAGTCAGTGAAGCGGGCGACATTCAGAAACTGCTAACAACGTCTAACACAGACAGTTCCACAGATCCACTGATGATCTTAGGTTTTCCTCCTCTCCTCTGTCCTCTCCCCAGTGTGTGTGACTACGGCATGAAGCCTTGAGGAATGGTCCATCTTTCATGTGCACTAGTTAGTTTTTGGGGTAGATCTTCTCGTAGAAGAAGTTCTGAGCCAGCAGGTAGAGTTCCCCGTCCTTCTCCCGGACGGCGTGAGCCCGGACAAACTGGAACTGCTCCAGGGCAAACTCGTAGAACTCGTTTTCCATCTTCCAGATGGCGGACTGCTGCAGCTTGGCGCTGGATTCCTTGGTGGGCGGCTTCTTTTCACTTGTCTTCCTCAGGTGGGATTTCTTCCCTGTTGGGTAAGGGGCATATAGTTTTTAGTTAAAGATGGTATGTAGAAATTGTCCAATATAATGAGCTGTTAGAGCTGTGAAAAAAAGTGAGAATTGGTCTCTCATAGAGCAGCAACAAGTGAAAATGTGTTTTTTTGTTTATACACTTAAAATCACCTCTCCTGTGACAAAAAGGTACATCTACTGTACGTGCTTCAAAAGCAGGTACGTCATCATTCTACATACGATCGGCTGACACAAACATTTTTAAAAAAAAGCTGGAAATAGTCTTAAATCAATCTCACTTTTGCGATAAATAGTCCTGAATAAAGTCCTATTCTAAAACGTCCTCTCAGTAGGAAGTAGGCATTGGTAGCGTACCCGTTTTGTAGAGCTCGGTGGCGCCCCTGAAGAAGCGCGGCAGCGCCGCCTCAAGCATCATCACAAAGTCCTCCAGCTCCTCAGTCACCCCCACCAGCAGGTACTCATTGACCAGGTTATACTTGGCCTGCTCCAAGGCCCAGTGGCTGCCCACGTTCCTATGGGGGGGGGGGGAGATTGATTGACTGTCTATAAAATGTATTTAGACAGCCCTTTTTAGCACCGGCTGTACCTGAGATGTTCAGATTTACGTATAGGATGATTTCACGTTGGATACATTGGCAGCTCCGAGCTGAATTGCAGTATACAGCACGAGTATGGGAAAACAAATACAAAACATCTATAAACTGCGTTTACAATCAAGCAAATGGGCTAGTCACGCATTCTCGACATTGGGCAGAAAGAGAGATGATGTAAATGTAAATGATACAGATCACAAGAGAGGAAAAGCATGCAATAGTATGTATTTATTTATTTTACCTTTATTTAACTAGGCAAGTCAGTTAAGAACAAATTCTTATTTTCAATGACGGCCTAGGAACACTGGGTTAACTGCCTGTTCAGGGGCAGAACGACACATTTGTACCTTGTCAGCTCGGGGGTTTGAACTTGCAACCTTCCGGTTACTAGTCCAACACTCTAACCACTAGGCCACCCTGGCAGGTATAATGGAGGTTAAAGGGGTTCAACTGTCCATATCCCAGCCCATTAAAGAAATTTGTTATAGGTTAAGAATGCAGGGTATGGATGTCACGTAAGGAGGGGTACATACCAGCATTCGGAGTAGTGACCACAGAAAAAGGGAATCTGCAGCCACAGCTTTTCCGGGGCGCAGTCGGAGCCACCCGCCGACACGCACTCATCAAAGGTCTGAATCACATCAACGAAAAATGTAATGTACCATTACCTATGGAAGCGTGTTTTACAGTTCAAATACATTGTATATATTACTGCTAATAAATAAAATAATTCTAAGTGGAACCTTAAAGACGGAATCCGCATTAGGCGGAAACAGTCCTACTGTCCGCCCCAGCACCTTTGTTATCGTTTTTGTTTTGTGGACGAAGTGGAGGGGAGGTGCATCGAGCAGTAGGCAGGGGGGCAAAAAAAACAATGGCAGTAGATATTCCGCTGTTCTCCCGCGCACGCAAAGATGCACTGTGGGACTGACCTTCTTATCCCCTTGTTTCCGGCGCCGCAGGCCGGGCCGGTAGTCGTCCCCAAAACGCAGGAAGTAGTAGTAGGACACCAGGCGCTCGATGGGGTCGCGGATCACATTGATGTAGACAGGCTTCTTCTTTACTCCAAACCTGCGTCAAAACAGAGAGCTCGTGTTAGAATACAATTGTATCGTGATGTCCGACCCGAATATTACACATATATTGTCTAAGATGACCTATGAACAGACAATGTCTTAATATCGCGGGCCTGTTCAATAAGAGATGGTGTTGTCATGTGTAAGGACTTCCGTCGAGCATAGAGATGCTAGAAATTGCATGTCTAAAATGACCTATGAACACGTCACAAGTTGCAAAATCTAGGCCCTGTTCAATAGGACAGTGTTGCCTTCAATTTGCCATTACGACAGCCCTTTTCATATGATTTAAAGCCGCATCCCTTCGATAGAACCCAACTCTTATCTTTGACCGTCTGAATGTTGCGCAATAGTGATGTGGTATTCTATAAGGCCACAAGGGGGAGACTGCAGCAAAAGTCTATCTGGTAGGATGTGTGCTGTAGTGTGAGGGGTTCTCACTTTGTAAAGTCCAGGAAGGAGACGTGGCCGTGGTAGAACGCCGGCTTCATCTCCCCCCACTCTGTCACGTTCTTCACAAACCGCACCTGAGCAGGTGGACAACGGCAATTAATACATGACATGTGCCTATGTGCCTATCCCCCTCCTCAATCTCTCCCTCCCTCGCTTCCACTCTCCCCTCGCATTCACACTTGCCGATTTTTTAAAGTGACACCAGCTGCCACTCGTCGCCCACTGTTTACATGCTGCCAGAATTATAATGTAGCAATGTTTTGACCTCTGGAAGAGTGAGAGAGGTATAGAGTCACTCTATAGCTCTCTCTCTCACTCTTCCAGAGAGGTCAAAACATTGCTACATTCAAATTCTGGCAGCATGTAAACAGTGGGCGACGAGTGGCAGCTGGTGTCACTTTAAATAGAAAAAAAATCGGCGTATGGCCTCATTGCAACGGTTGGAATGGATCATGGAAGAAACCATGTGTGTGGAGCCTTTATATTCATTCCATTCCAGCCATTACAAAGAGCTACTCCTCTGAGCTCTCCCTCCATCAGCATCCACTATGTAATATTTTCCTCCAATCAGCTACATATAGAGGGACGTTAAACCCTTGACCCTTCTGACCTCACTCGCTCACCTGGTCCTGCATGGACATGACCGGGTTGTTCTTGGTGGTGTTGATGTGCAGCACGTGGTAACGGTTCTTGCCACACAGGTCGTAGGCAATGTTGGTGAAGGAGGTGCTGGCCGTCTTGGGCACGCGGTTGTAGATGACCACCACGTCCTCACTGCCGGCCGCCGAGGGGGCCTCCCGCTCCCGCAGGCCTTCCTGCGTGTGCCTCTCCTCAATCTCGTGCACTTCGTGCCTGGCGATGGCCCGCTCTGCCCAGAAGAAGAGGAGTTAAAGGGTTAGTCCCCCATATTATAGACTATTTTTTAACTTAAAAAAATGTATGCCAAACAAAAACCATCGACTTCAAAGTTTTACTAGAAGAACGGTGCAGATGCAAAGTCTGGCAACAGAATTTTGGTAAAATCTCGTATTTCAAAAACTCTTAAAATATCTGCTCAAAATGAAAGATTCACAGATGTCTGCAGAAAGAATGGTGTGTCGGCTATGACGTGACACCTTGAGTTTAAAAAAAAATTATTATATTTTGGTTATTGAACCACAGTAAGTGAAGTGAATTTACACGCGGTAGAATAATTGTTTTAATTGAATTTCATCTTCGGGCCCTGATCTGTACTACACAGAAATGCATAATTCTGGATATGAATGTCATTCTCTTCAGGGTGATGTGTCCAAAATTTGCTACACACACACACACACACACACACACACACACACAAAAAAAAGTAGAAATATGCAAAATCGTCCTTTGCATATTTGGGTATTATTACACACACTTGCTATTTTAAAATGAGCTCCATCAACAAACAAGGCCAAATTCGGTTGGCCTGCATCGGATCAAATCTGAACAAATATTTTTTATTCATTTAGCAGATGCTCTTATCTAGAGCGACTTACAGGAGCAATTAGGGTTAAGTGCCTTGCTCAAGGGCACATCAACAGAGCCTTGTCGGCTCTGGGATTCAAACCAGCAACCTTTCAGTTACTGGCCCAACGCTCTAACCGCTAGGCTCCTTGCTACCCAATCATAGACGTACGTCTATGTTTCACAAGTTTGAACATCAAAGTAGAGCTTGGTAGAGTACAATATAGCACAAAACTGTACAGTACAGTCAAGCAGAGTATAATTCAGTACATTATACTGCCCTACCAAGCAAAAAAGGCAGTAACTGCTCATTTGGTCGAAAATGAACGAGTCCTTTTTGCTACATTAAATACATGCTTCATCATGTGGACAGATATCCTGCCTCTATTTTATTGTGTTTTTGAGAAAATCATTGACGTCTACGTTTAGGCCAAATGAAGACCGGTCCAGATGTCTGTGGACGTTGAAATCAAGGCCAGGGTAGAATGATAAAATGTCAACGTCCACAGAAGTCTTGTGCTCAGTGGGTCGTCACCAGACGACAGAAAGAAAACAGCCATGAGCTGAGCATAACAGTATGCCAGTGGAAGGGAAGACCGTAGCAGGTGACCCAACTGTGGTTTGTGACTACGATTTCCCATTGTATCATATTTAATTGCAGAAATTCCGTTACAGATTTTTCTGAAATTCTGTTACCAATTTGGTAACAGAATTAAGTGTTAATCACTTCATTCAAAATGAATATCAGTTAAAACACTAACTAATAGATAGGGTCTACCTTTCATTATCCTCCCTAATGAGGGAATGAAATGAGAAAATATCTAAAAGACATGGGCAGGGGTCTTCACTTCAACATTGTGTATTGATGTATTTCCAATAGAGTTTAAGACTTTCTGGTAGATGTTTTCTTTGAAAATAAATCAAAGCCTTTCCTTATTTCCTAATTTGTAGGACATGTATATGCGCCTTAATTCCTCAAAAATGTAGACACTTCGATTTCATTTAACACCCAATTGTATATGCTCCTATAAAACGTCACGTTGGTGCCCATGGGTCATTTCACAAGGAAATGACCAGTAGCAAAATATATATACAGTGCCTTGCGAAAGTATTCGGCCCCCTTGAACTTTGCGACCTTTTGCCACATTTCAGGCTTCAAACATAAAGATATAAAACCATATTTTTTTGTGAAGAATCAACAACAAGTGGGACACAATCATGAAGTGGAACAACATTTATTGGATATTTCAAACTTTTTTAACAAATCAAAAACTGAAAAAATGGGCGTGCAAAATTATTCAGCCCCCTTAAGTTAATACTTTGTAGTGCCACCTTTTGCTGCGATTACAGCTGTAAGTCGCTTGGGGTATGTCTCTATCAGTTTTGCACATCGAGAGACTGACATTTTTTCCCATTCCTCCTTGCAAAACAGCTCGAGCTCAGTGAGGTTGGATGGAGAGCATTTGTGAACAGCAGTTTTCAGTTCTTTCCACAGATTCTCGATTGGATTCAGGTCTGGACTTTGACTTGGCCATTCTAACACCTGGATATGTTTATTTTTGAACCGTTCCATTGTAGATTTTGCTTTATGTTTTGGATCATTGTCTTGTTGGAAGACAAATCTCCGTCCCAGTCTCAGGTCTTTTGCAGACTCCATCAGGTTTTCTTCCAGAATGGTCCTGTATTTGGCTCCATCCATCTTCCCATCAATTTTAACCATCTTCCCTGTCCCTGCTGAAGAAAAGCAGGCCCAAACCATGATGCTGCCACCACCATGTTTGACAGTGGGCATGGTGTGTTCAGGGGGATGAGCTGTGCTGCTTTTACGCCAAACATAACGTTTTGCATTGTTGCCAAAAAGTTCAATTTTGGTTTCATCTGACCAGAGCACCTTCTTCCACATGTTTGGTGTGTCTCCCAGGTGGCTTGTGGCAAACTTTAAACG
This sequence comes from Oncorhynchus clarkii lewisi, assembly GCF_045791955.1. Classification (NCBI taxonomy): domain Eukaryota; kingdom Metazoa; phylum Chordata; class Actinopteri; order Salmoniformes; family Salmonidae; genus Oncorhynchus; species Oncorhynchus clarkii. The sequence goes on along the minus strand of NC_092174.1, from coordinate 10,632,549 downwards.
ACACTTTTTATGGATCTCTTTAAGAAATGGCTTTCTTCTTGCCACTCTTCCATAAAGGCCAGATTTGTGCAATATACGACTGATTGTTGTCCTATGGACAGAGTCTCCCACCTCAGCTGTAGATCTCTGCAGTTCATCCAGAGTGATCATGGGCCTCTTGGCTGCATCTCTGATCAGTCTTCTCCTTGTATGAGCTGAAAGTTTAGAGGGACGGCCAGGTCTTGGTAGATTTGCAGTGGTCTGATACTCCTTCCATTTCAATATTATCGCTTGCACAGTGCTCCTTGGGATGTTTAAAGCTTGGGAAATCTTTTTGTATCCAAATCCGGCTTTAAACTTCTTCACAACAGTATCTCGGACCTGCCTGGTGTGTTCCTTGTTCTTCATGATGCTCTCTGCGCTTTTGACGGACCTCTGAGACTATCACAGTGCAGGTGCATTTATACGGAGACTTGATTACACACAGGTGGATTGTATTTATCATCATTAGTCATTTAGGTCAACATTGGATCATTCAGAGATCCTCACTGGACTTCTGGAGAGAGTTTGCTGCACTGAAAGTAAAGGGGCTGAATAATTTTGCACGCCCAATTTTTCAGTTTTTGATTTGTTAAAAAAGTTTGAAATATCCAATAAATGTCGTTCCACTTCATGATTGTGTCCCACTTGTTGTTGATTCTTCACAAAAAAATAAAGTTTTATATATTTATGTTTGAAGCCTGAAATGTGGCAAAAGGTCGCAAAGTTCAAGGGGGCCGAATACTTTCACAAGGCACTGTATATATATATATATATATATATATATATATTTTTTTTTTTTAACTCTACGGGTCCATAGGACACTTTCTATTTAGGTAAACTATCCCTTTAAAAAGGGACTTCAGCACCTACTATAAAAACAATTGTGTGACTAAAACAAAAATAGGCTTCTGTGTCAAATCAGTCTCAGATTGACTGGTGGTGACAATGGCTCAGATCTGTGCTGGAACACAAAAAAAACACTCCAGCACCTAATACTCGTGGGAACGCAGAGCCAAGTCGAGCCCAGGTCATGCCTATCCATGTAGACACGCTGGCACCTGGTAGAGGGGAAATTAAGATGTAATCTGTGATCACTCTGCTTCCCCCCCCTTCCCAGGCATCTGCTTATATCCCACTGATCAAAGCTAGCGCTAACCAACCGCGCTAACAACTGGTGCTAGCCACGATACTGGGCTGTGACAGGTGGCTGTCTATGGTCGTCTGTCATCATGACCATCGATAAACATGGTCATGAGTAACACCCAAAATAGCTAAGTGACACACACACCCCCCACCTAAAGCACATAGCCATAAAAGAGCTGTTATCGGACCGTTACAATTTCATAAATCAGGGCCCGTATCCACAATAGGAGTGCTGATCTAAGATCAGTTTAGCCTTGTGGATCAAAATGTATGTGATTATATGGACAGTTGGGTAGCTGATCCTAGATCAGCACTCTCACTCGGAGATGCTATGTGTGCGGATTTGAACCCAGAGCTCTAGGCCTAAAACAGGGGTCAACAAAAAGCAGTCCGCGGGCCAAAACCATCCAGTGTGACATTTTTGGGACCACCAAAGTTGTCAATTTATTTTATAATTTTTTGGGGGGGGTAAAAGCACAGGAATTATCAGGAATTCAACCCCCACCGAAAAATAAAATGACAGTGCCTTCAGAAACTATTCATACCCCTTGACTTATTCCACATTGTGTGTTACAGCCTAAATTCAAAATGTATTTGATTTTCTCACCCACCTATACACAATACCCCATAATGACAACGTGAAAACATGGTTTAGACATTTTTGCAATTTTATTGAAAATGCAGAAATCAGCTGTCTTTCTGGGTAAGAGCTTTGCACACCTGGATTGTGCAATATTTGCACATTATAATTTGTCAATTATTTAAGTGCTGTGAAGTTGGTTGTTGATCCTTGCTAGACAGCCATTTTCAAGCCTTACCATATATTTTCAAGACGATTTAAGTCAAAATTTAACTAGGCGACTGAGGAACATTCAATGTTGTCTTGGTAAGCAACTCCAGTGCATATTTGGCCTTGTGTTTTAGGTTATTGTCCTGCTGAAAAGTGAATTAATCTCCCAGTGTTTGTTGGAAAGCAGACTGAACCAGGTTTCGCTCTAGGATTTTGCCTGTGCTTAGCTCCATTCTGTTAATTTTTGTATCCTGAAAAACTCCCAAGTCCTTGCCGATGACAAGCATACCCATAACATGACGCAGCCACCACCATGCTTGAAAATACAAAAGAGTAGTACTCAGTGATGTGTTGGATTTGCTCCAAACATAATGCTTTGTATTCAGGTCATGAAGCTCATTTCTTGGAGTTTTACTTTAGTGCATTATTGCAAACAGGATGCATGTTTGGGTATTTTTTTAAATACTGTACAGGCTGTCTTCTTTTTGCTCTGTCAACGGTGTTTGTTTTATGGAGTAACTACAATGTGGTTGATACATCCTCAGTTTTCTGTAACGGTTGTAAAGTCACCATTGACCTCGTGGTGAAATCCCAGAGTGGTTTCCTTCCTCTCTGGCAGTGAAGTTAGACATCCTTCCTATCTTTGTAGTGACTGGGAGTATTGATACACCATCCAAAGTGTAATTATTAACTCCACCATGCTCAAAGGGATAGTCAATGTCACATTTTTTTTACCAATAGGTGCCCTTCTTTGTGAGGCATTGAAAAAAAACTCCCTGTTCTTTGTGGTTGAATCTGTTTGAAATGTACTGCTCAACTCAGGAATATGTATGTGTGGGGTACAGAGGTTGTTATTCAATTTTTTGTTGTTAAAAATCACTATTATTGCATATTGCGTGAGTCCATGCAACTTATGACACATTTTTACTCCCAAACTTATATAGGCTTACCATAACAAAGGGGTTGAATATTTGACTGAAGATACTAGTGTTCATTTGTAATTATACTGTACAAAAACAAAAGGAAACCATTTCAATGATTTTACTGACAGTTACAGTTCATATAAAAAGGAAATCAGTCAATTGAAATTAAGTCATTAGGCCCTAATCTATGGATTTTACATGACTGGGCTTAAGCCCACCCATTGGGGAGCCAGGCCCAGCCAATCAGAATTAGTTTTTCTAAACAAAAGGGCTTTATTACAGACAAACACTCTTCAGTTTCATCAGCTGTCCGTCCGGGTGGCTGGTCTCATGATCCCGCAGGTGAAGAAGCCGTATGTGGAGGTCCTGGGCTGGCATGGTTACACGTGGTCTTTGGTTGTGAGGCTGGTTGGACGTACTGCCAAATTCTCTAAAAACGACATTGGAGACAATTTCTCTACAATAAACTAACATTAAATTCTCTGGCAACAACTCTGGTGGGCATTCTTGCAGTCAGCATGCCAACTGCACGCTCCCTCAAAACATCTGTGGCATTGTGTTTCGTGACAAAACCGCACATTTTAGTGGCTTTTTATTGTGCCCAGCACAAGTTGCACCTGTGTAATGCTCATGCTGTTTAATCAGCTTCTTGATATGCCACACCAGTCAGGGGGATGGATTATCTTGGCAAGGGAGAAATGCTCAATAACAGCGATATAAAACAAATTTGTGCACAAAATGAGAGAAATAAGATTTGTGCGTGTGGTACATTTCTGGGATCTTCTATTTCAGCTCTTGAAACCAACACTTCACATGTTGCGTTTATATTCTTGTTCCGTATAATTGGAGAAAAATTGTAAAAACATAATTACACTTTGACATTATGGGTATTGTGTGTAGGCCAGTGGCAACCTCATTTTAAATCACGCTGTAACACAACAAAAATGTGGCAAAAGCCAAGGGGTGCGAACACTCTCTGACGGCACTGTATGTGATCGTGTCACAATGTAATCAAAAGCATGAAATGATTGAAAATAACAAACAATTTATTTTTGGGCTTAGTTGTGATCAATTTGCAGTGTGCACATTTTTCAAATTATGTTCGGCTCACCCGCCGCTCTGAATAAAAATGGTCCGCGGGCTGAATCTAAATCTAGTTACCTACCACAGGCCTGAGCCGATTCCCATGGCATGTCCTAATATTGGAGACTACTCACCCTCTAACAACTGAATCAAGATCAGCTCTCCCTAGCACTAAAGCATAATGAGCCGAACTTAAAAAACAGGCCTCAAACCAAAAGGGCATGGTGTTCAGTACCAACAACAAAGCACGAGTTACAGCCTTGTTGTAGTCCATGGTGTTGAACAAGCTTTGGGTAGAAACCCACTGTATCGGAGCAGAGGGCGCCAGACACTTTAGCTAATGGTCGACTCTGAGGTAATTTAATTACTGGACAAAGGCCCGCTCTTAAAAGAATAATCACTCTAGCCACACAGTGCGCTTCCATTCAGTTCCCATTTCCAGTTGGTTCCCCCTCGTCTCCATATAATTCCAGCTAATTAATGACCTATGGCGGCAACACAGTCTTAAAAACACTAAACCAATACCTATTATTCTGAACACATTCTAAAACACCGGCCGAGAACGCAATAGGCTATTTACTACAATTTCAAGCTTAATTTGAATTTTCAAATCAGTCATACTCGGCGGGAAATCCGCAAATGACAGTTTGTCATATATTAAAAAACAGGGACGATTAGCGTTTCTCCAGGCAGCTCATACATCCATCATACTCCACGGCTATTCATCCTTGTTAGCCCCCCGAGCCAAAGTCTAGGCAAAGGGGTAATAGAGATTGGCTATCGCCAGCCTGAGAGGTAGATGCCTTGTATTGTTCTGCTTCAATAGCGCTGGATTGCAAAATCAATGGAGTATGACAAGGAGGCGATCTAGGTTGCAGCTGTTAAAAAAAATGTCCCCACCAACATTAGCTTTGCCCTGTGTTTCCTGGTGGATAATTAGGAGTGTGACACAAATTCTCGCTCACGCCGCACATGCATTATTTGTTTACCCGTAGTACATATACAGCCAGGAGTGAATAAAAGTGTGTGATTAGTTGAGGCGCAAGATGAGAGAAACGCTCAGTTTCTATTAAAGACCTGCATAGACATTATTCATGAAATGTCAAGCATATTGTATGAGGGACCCGTGTGCTTTCTTTACACAGCAACTAGAAATTTACAGGAGCCTGATCAACTAAATGCTTCAAATGACTGTAGAGAACTCCCGTTTCAAACAAATGCATGACAAAACACAGACCAATAAAAACATCAGAATCTTGCAGCGTTTGTGAAGAAATGACAGTAAGTGAATGAGTTAAAGCAATTAAATTGTAAGTGCTCTTTTTTAGGCCAGATTACCCTAGCTGCTAGCTGGGGGGGATTTTCCTGGCTTGGAGACAACTGCAGCTTTGATGGCCCATGAAAGCTCTCATTCACGTCTAGCCTGGCAGTGGAGGTCTAGACATCTGAGAGAGTCAAGGCAGTAAACGAGAAACTACAAAAATCGGCTGGCTTGTACAGCCGAGCCCAAGCAAGTGCAGATATTTCTCTGGTGTCAGAGTTGAGGTGGCAACCGTGTAACCAAGCGCTCAGATGCCCCATTTCCACATGCCAATACAAATCTGGTATGTGGAAGTAGCCTATTTCTTGGTGGAAAGGCATCTTGTTAAGCGGCCTATTTTCCTCATGGGAGTTCACACAGGCCTCTACTGTCAGTGAAGCGAGACAAAACAAACAATCTGTTGTCAGCAGACAAAACCATGCCCTTTTCAGTTAGAGAAGGGCAGAAGGCAACCCCTTTTCAGGCAGTTGAGGGAGGTTGTTGTTTGGGGAAAAAACAAGGTATTGTGATGGTATGATTCTAGCCTTATGACGGGGTAAAACGATTTGGTTTTTAAAAAGGTTACATTACATGTCGGGATATTATTTTTGACTATGTCGCAATATTTTTGCGCCAGTTGGCTGTGCCAATATTTTTCATCCTACAGCTTGTTCTCCATCTTCTTTTTAAAATGGTAAGACAATCTGTTGTCAGCACTTTTATTTCCATGAATGTTCAAAGCTCATTTTCTCATGGCTCTCATCCCTCTGCTGCAGACATGCAGTGAGCAATACATGTATAGAACATCGAATCGCAATATTGACATGCCTTCATGTTTAAAACAAAAAAACAAAAACAGATTTGCAATACATATTGTATCGCACCTACGTACAGTTGAAGTCAGAAGTTCACATACACCTTGGCCAAATACATTTAAACTAAGTTTCACAATTCCTGACATTTAAATCCTAGTAAAAATTCCCCGTCTTAGGTCAGTTAGGATCATCACCATTTTAAGAATGTGAAATGTCAGAAAAATAGGAGAGAATTATTTAAACTTTTATTTCTTTCATCACATTCCCAGTGGGTCAGAAGTTTACATGCTACCAAACACTAATTGTGTGTATTGCCTTTAAAATTGTTTCACTCGGGTGAAACATTTTGGGTAGCCTTCCACAAGCTTCCTACAATAGGTTGGGTGAATTGTCACTTATTTCTCCTGACAGAGCTTGTGTAACTGAGTCCGGTTCAGGCATTCTTGCTCGCACATGCTTTTTCAGGTCTGCCCACAAATTTTCTAGAGGATTGAGGTCAGGACTTTGTGATATCCACCCCCATACCTTGACGTTGTTGTCCTTAAGCCATTTTGCCACAACTTTGGAAGTAGCTTGGGGTCATGGTCCATTTGGAAGACCAATTTGCGACCAAGCTTTAACTGATGTCTTGAGATGTTGCTTCAATATATCCACATCATTTTCCTTCTCATGATGCCATATATTTTGTGAAGCGTACCAGTCCCTCATGCAGCAAAGCACCCCCACAATATGATACTACCACTCCCACGCTTCACGATTGGGATGGTGCTCTACGGCTTGCAAGCTTCCAACTTTTTTTCCCCAAACGTAACGGTGGTCATTACGGCCAAACAGTTCCATTTTTGTTTCATCAGACCAGAGGACATTTCTCCAAAAAGTACGATGTGCAGTTGCAAACCATAGTCTGGCTTGTTTATGGCGGTTTTGGAGCAGTGGCTTCTTCTTTGCTGAGCAGCCTTTCAGGTTATGTCGATATAGGACTTGTTTTACTGTGGATATAGATACTTTTGTACCCGTTTCCTCCAGCATCTTTACAAGGACCTTCTCTGTTCTGGGATTGAGTCGAATGTATTTTGGTGAAAAAGTGCATCTCTAGGAGAAAGAACACGTCTCCTTCCTGAGCAGGATGACAGCTGCGTGGTCCCATTTATACTTGCGTACTATTGTTTGTACAGATGAACGTGGTACCTTCAGGCGTTTGGAAATTGCTCCCAAGGATGAACCAGACTTGTGGAGGTCTACAATTATTTTGAGGTCTTGGCTGATTTCTTTTGATTTTCCCATGATGTCAAGCAAAGAGGCACTAAGTTTGAAGGTAGGCCTTGAAATACATCCACAGGTACACCTCCAATTGACTCAAATTATGTCAATTAGCTTATCAGAAGCTTTAAAGCCATGACATCATTTTCTGGTATTTGCCAAGCTGTTTAAAGGCACAGTCAACTTCTGACCCACTGGATTTGTGATACAGTGAATTATAATTGAAATAATCTGTCTGTAAAGAATTGTTGGAAAAATGTACTTGTGTCATGCATAAAGTAGATGTCCTAACAGACTTGCCAAAACTATAGTTTGTTAACAAGAAATTTGTGGAGTGGTTGAAAAAAAAAAGAGCCTTTTAATGACGCCAACCTAAGTATGTAAACTTCCGACATCAACTGTATCATGACAATATCGTATGGTCCCTGGCAATTCCCCGGACAATTTACAGTATCATTACGGGTATTCACAATGGAGATCGTTCAACCTAGCTGGCCTTAAAATCTGTTAGAAAAGATGGAGACCTTAAGATGAGCATCACTAGCAGTCTGTTCTTTAGCCAACTCCTCTTTGTGTTAGGCCTAAGTCTTCCATCTAGTTCAGTGTTTCTCAACCTCCGGTCCGTGGGATGCTGCAGATCACATCCCTGAGATGGTTCTGCTAATTTAGTCAGCTCTAGTCTACATAGAGTAAGCAGCCCACCAAGGAAGAAAAAAAAAAAAAAAAAAAGACAGCTTGCTGCCAGCACTTGACTCAAGAGCTTGCCAGTCCCTAGTACAAAGAAGAAAAAATAATAATAATTGAGAATGATAAACAAGTTCATTGTGTTTCTTAACCACTGGTTAGGCTGTGGCCCAACACTGGTCTCTAGGATACTAGTTCCTCAGATGGTTAGCGTAGCAGACAAGGATTTCATCCGTTCTTAAATGCTAGTTTTAATTTAAGCGATCCTCAAAAAATTTTTTAAAAAAGGAAGTACCATAGCATGCAAGCATGTCTAGAGTCTACAGTACATAAAAGTATGGTACCAGGCTACTGTATCACTGCAAGCTTAACAGACACTTCTAAGGGTACAAATCATAGTTGACAGTATGAGCTTACCTTGTCAGTTTAGGGGGGGGGGGGGAAAGAAAAAAAAAGCTTCCATCACATCAACCCACCCAAAAAAAACTGTCAGTTACACAAGAATATAGAGCAATTTACACAGACGGCAGGCCACAGACAGCAGGCCAATTCAATGCCTTAATGGTTGCTCTGTGGAGTGGACAATTGATTTGACTGGATCTCTTGGCAGGACTCATCATTAACTAAGCAGGGGAATATCTTCTCAATAACAGCAGAGATTTGTCCATGGCCACCACCGCTTAAGAGATGGTAAGGCAAACTGATCATGTGGGAAACCACACTAGTGTCCGCAGTCCAAATAGGTTTTTTAAACCGCAGAAGAAGAAAAAGAACAGTTTATAACAAATGCAGCTGTACAGTGCCATGGAAAAATATTTGCACCCTTTCTGATTCTCAATTTATACATAAAAAAAATAAAATAAAAAATAACAGTTTTTGAACACTGAATGTTATCAGATCTTAAACCAAAACCTAATATTAGATAAATGGAACCAGAGTGAACATTAACGTAATTATTTATCAACATTAATAAGGTCATGCAACACCCAAAGTCTGTGCGAAAAGTAAATTGTCCCTTACACTCAACTGGTTGTGCCACCTTTAGCTCCAATGTCTGTAACCAAACACTTCCTGTAGTTGATGAGACAGCCTACAGGGGAGGTCAGTGCCGGGACAACAATCTCCCCCTCAAAGTCAGACCATGGAGCCAATTGTGGACTACAGGAAACGGGGGGCGAGTACACCCCGTCCACGGGGCTGCAGTGGAGCAGGTTGTGAGCTATAAGTTCCTCTGTTTCCAAATCACTAAGGACTTTAAAAACAAAAACGTTTAAAAAAAAATAACAAAAAACGGTACACTCAGTCGTGAAGGCGCGACAGCACCTCGTCCCCCTCAGGAAGTTGAAAAGTTCTGGCATAGGTCCACAATTCCTTAAAAAGTTGCACCATTGAGAGCATCTTGATTGGCTGCTTGGTATGGCAACAGTACTGCCCTCAAATCGCATGGCGCTACAGAGGGTGGTGAGCACAGCCCAGTACATCACTGGGGCCAAGCTCCCTGCAATCCAGGCCCTCTACATTGGACGGTTTGAAAGGAAGACCCGGAAAAGCCATAGTCTGTTCTCTCTAATCCGCACGGCAAGCGGTATCAGGCTCCTGAACAGCTTCTATCCCCAAGCCATTTAACTTCTTGCCGGGATAAGCCTTTTAGATCTCCCGTGCCCATGGCGGCAAGTTTAGGAGTGGCAGTAAGTCTGTCTATTTTAATAAATCCATTGAATATACATCACAATGAAATCCGTTATTACATTTGTTATAGGCAGGTCCTAAGAAATATAAAAGACTAATAAAAAAAATATTTTTTCGAAAGAATCGAACGGCATATTGAGATGAATTTTTGGCCTGTGCAGCTTATAGGGTACATGGCTGTGCCATACACATGAACTCAAGTTGTTTTGTTCATAAAAACAGAAGACACATTTAGCCTATCCTGATCAGTCAACACACATACTGTATAATTTTCTAGTAGGCCATATGAAATAACAGAAAATACAAAATAAACATTTTCCAACACAACGCCGTCATATAAATGTGAGATTTAAAAAAATAAATAATGATTTAAAAAAAAAAAAACAGTTTGTCTTGCCCTCACGCCGCTTTGTTAGGGAGACAGCGCAGGGTCTTACATTGAGAGCATCTTCATGATACCGATTGCTATTTTCAATGTCTATTTTCAAAAGCACACCCGTGTCCCGTGTTCATACTACACAACCTCCACAGGCTTTTGAGAGTTTGATACACTACACGTGTCAAACACATTCCAAGGAGGGTTGAGTGTCTGCAAGTCTTTTCTCTTCCCTTGTACTTGATGAATTAAGGTCACTAATTAGTAAGGAACTCCCCACACCTGGATGTCTAGGGCTTAACTGAAAGGAAAAAACAAAACCTGCAGACACTAGGCCTCCATGGAATGAATTTGACACCCCTGCTATACACGCCTGAGCAAAACAAAGACCCGTACTTGATTTAGGCTACATTAAAGCATGTTAAGACGTATCTGATCAGTGATAGATGAGCAAATGTACAAACGCCACTTACTTGCCCAGATAGAGAATTAACCAGATATACAGCTGGAGATTCAGTGAATCAAAAATCACACTGATTGTGTAAGACGAGTCACACAACCGTGTCAGGAGTAGTGGATCATTTCTCTTCACTAACCAGGCGTTTAGTAGGCCCAGCCAAGGCCTACTATCAGAACATTTTTGCCAGCAAGTTATGATCAGTGCTAACAAATGAGCCAACGAGACAAGATGATCATGCGCAGCACTCACCTTGTCGAACACTTCCACAGCCTAATTGTAGCCTAACCCGTTTCCATTTGGATATATATCGATTTTTACTAGACGAGTCCCCACGCTTGCCTCAAAGCAGCGCGAAAAAGGTGCTGAAATAGTTGGCCACACGCGCGGGTAAGCTATTAAGTCAAATGTATTATAACAAGTTTCAGCAAGCAACAATGATGCCTTCAATTGCATTAGCCTACTTTATCATAATATTTGTCAATCAGTGATATTTAGTCACACAGTCATTCTTTATGGATCCATCCAGTTGTGGTTAAGAACACAGTGCATGTAGTAGCCAAGTTGAAGATAGTTACTATCCTAGGATGTATTTTTAAACCTACGCTGCCTAGCAACCATTAAGAGCTCGAGAGTAGTGCACATAGATGCAAAGCAGGGTTCTATCATATATCCTGACACTTAGTCAACCTTTTGCACTGTACTTTGCCTTCGGAAAGTATTCAGACCCCTTGACTTTTTCCACATTTTGTTATGGTAAAGCCTTATTCTGAAATTGATTTTTTTTTTTAAATAAAATTTAAGTGTGCAATCTACACACGATACCCCATAATGACAAAGCAAAAAACAGGTTTTTAGAAACTTGATAATTTATAGAAATAAACTAAAATGTGACATTTACATAGGTACTCTTTACTCAGTACTTTAGAGCACCTTTGGCATCGTTTACAGCCTTGAGTCTTTTTGGGTATGATGATATCAGTTTGGCACAGCTGTATTTGGAGAGTTCCTCTCATTCTTCTCTGAAGATCCTCTAAAGCTCTGTCAGGTTTAATGGGGAGCGTCATTGCATTGCTATTTTCAGGTCTCTCCAGAGATGTTCGATCGGGTTTAAGTCCGGGCTCTGGCTGGGCCACTCAGACATTCAGAGACTTGCCCTGAAGCCACTCCTGCGTTGTCTTGGCTGTGCGCCTACAGTCATCCTACTGGAAGGTGAACCTTCTCCCCAGTCTGAGGTCCTGAGTGCTCTACAGCAGGGTTTCATCAAGGATGTCTGTACTTTGCTCCGTTCATCTTGCCTTCAATCCTGACTAGCCTCCCAGTCCCTGCAGCTGAAAGACACCCCCCCCCCAGCACAATGCTGCCACCATGCTTCGCCGTAGGGACAGTGCCAGGTTTCCTCCAGATGTGACGCTTGGCATTCAGGCCAAAAAGTTCAATCTTTGTTTCCAGAGAAGCTTGTTTCTCATGGTCCGAGAGTCTCTAGGTGCCTTTTGGCAAACTTCAAGCGGGCTGTCATGTGCCTTTTACAGAGGAATGGTTTCCGTCTGGCCACTCTTCCATAAAGGCCTGATTGGTGGAGTGCTGCAGAGATGGTTGTCCTTCTGAAAGGTTCTCCCATCTCCACAGAGGAGCTCTTGGTCACCTCCCTGACCAAGGCCCTTCACCTCCAATTGCTCAGTTTGGCTGGGCAGCCAGCTCTAGGAAGAGTCTTAGTGGTTCCATACTTCTTCCATTTAAGAATGGAGGAAACTGTTCTTCGCACCCTTCCTCAGAGCTGTGCAGACACAATCCTGTCTCCGAGATCTACAGACAATTCCATTGGCCCACTGTGCCATAAAGAAATTCTTTAACTCAACAACACTTGTGGATTTTCAAGCATCAACTGCTTGTTTCAAGTCCTGCCACAACATCTTAGTTTAGGTCTGGACTTTGACTAGGCCATTCCAATTTTTTTGAATGGTTGCTTTTCAGCCATTCTGACGTAAACTTGCTTGTGTGTTTTGGATCATTGTCTTGCTGCAATACTCGGCTGGACTTCAGCTCACAAACGGATGACCCGACATTCTTATTAGAATGATCTGCATACAGAGCAGAATTCAGGGATCCGTCAATGATGGCAAGTCATCCAGATCCTAAGGCAGGAAAGCATCCCCAAACCGTCACACTACCACCTAGGGATGGTCATGAGTGAGAGTACTCAAAACCAACATCAAAACTTCATTTTTAAAATATAAAAAGGAGCAATCAGTTGCTACATAACTTTAATTTCTAAGCCAAAAAATGTATGTCAAATCAAATTTTATTTGTCACATACACATGGTTAGCGGATGTTAATGCGAGTGTAGCGAAATGCTTGTGCTTCTAGTTCCGACAATGCAGTAATAACCAACAAGTAATCTAGCGTGTAAGGGGATAAAGAATATGTACATAAAGATATTTGAATGAGTGATGGTACAGAGTGGCATAGGCAAGATACAGTAGATGGTATTGAGTGCAGTATATACATATGAGATGAGTATGTAAACAAAGTGGCTAGTGATACATGTATTACATAAAGATGCAGTAGATGATAGAGTACAGTATATACGTATACATATGAGATTAATAATGTAGGGTATGTAAACATTATATTAGGTAGCATTGTTTAAAGTGGCTAGTGATATATTTTACATCATTTCCCATCAATTCCCATTATTAAAGTGGCTGGAGTTGAGTCAGTGGCTGCTGCCAACACACTCAATGTTAGTGGTGGATGTTTAACAGTCTGATGGCCTTGAGATAGAAGCTGTTTTTCAGTCTCTCGGTCCCAGCTTTGATGCACCTGTACTGACCTCGCCTTCTGGATGATAGCGGGGTGAACAGGCAGTGGCTCGGGTGGTTGTTGTCCTTGATGATCTTTACGACCTTCCTGTAACATCGGGTGGTGTAGGTGTCCTGGAGGGCAGGTAGTTTGCCCCCGGTGATGCGTTTGTGCAGACCTCACTACCCTCTGGAGAGCCTTACGGTTGTGGGCGGAGCGGTTGCCGTACCAGGCGCTGATACAGCCCGACAGGATGCTCTCGATTGTGCATCTGTAGAAGTTTGTGAGTGCTTTAGGTGACAAGCCAAATTTCTTCAGCCTCCTGAGGTTGAAGAGGCGCTGCTGCGCCTTCCTCACGATGCTGTCTGTGTGGGTGGACCAATTCAGTTTGTCTGTGATGTGTACGCCGAGGAACTTAAAACTTACTACCCTCTCCACTACTGTTCCATCGATGTGGATAGGGGGGTGTTCCCTCGACTTCAGGAAACAGCACACAATCATCTCCTTACTTTTGTTGACGTTGAGTGTGAGGTTATTTTCCTGACACCACACTCCGAGGGCCCTCACCTCCTCCCTGTAGGCCGTCTCGTCGTTGTTGGTAATCAAGCCTACCACTGTTGTGTCGTCCGCAAACTTGATGATTGAGTTGGAGGCGTGCGTGGCCACGCAGTCGTGGGTGAACAGGGAGTACAGGAGTGGGCTCAGAACGCACCCTTGTGGGGCCCCAGTGTTGAGGATCAGCGGGTGTTGCCTACCCTCACCACCTGGGGGCGGCCCGTCAGGAAGTCCAGTACCCAGTTGCACAGGGCGGGGTCGAGACCCAGGGTCTCGAGCTTGATGACGAGCTTGGAGGGCACTATGGTGTTAAATACCGAGCTGTAGTCGATGAACAGCAGTCTCACATAGGTATTCCTCTTGTCCAGATGTGTTAGGGCAGTGTGCAGTGTGGTTGAGATTGCATCGTCTGTGGACCTATTTGGGCGGTAAGCAAATTGGAGTGGGTCTAGGGTGTCAGGTAGGGTGGAGGTGATATGGTCCTTGACTAGTCTCTCAAAGCACTTCATGATGATGGAAGTGAGTGCTAGCTTTCTTGGGAACAGGAATAATGGGGGCCCTCTTGAAGCATGTGGGAACAGACTGGGATAGGGATTGATTGAATATGTCCGTAAACACACCAGCCAGCTGGTCTGCGCATGCTCTGAGGGCGCGGCTGGGGATGCCGTCTGGGCCTGCAGCCTTTCGAGGGTTGACACGTTTAAATGTTTTCCTCACATCGGCTGCAGTGAAGGAGAGGCCGCATGTTTTGGTTGCGGGCCGTGTCAGTGGCACTGTATTGTCCTCAAAGCGGGCAAAAAAGTAATTTAGTCTGCCTGGGAGCAAGACATCCTGGTCCGTGACGGGGCTGGTTTTCTTTTTGTAATCCGTGATTGACTGTAGACCCTGCCACATACCTCGTGTCTGAGCCGTTGAATTGAGATTCTACTTTGTCTCTATACTGACGCTTAGCTTGTTTGATTGCCTTGCGGAGGGAAGAGTTACACTGTTTGTATTGGTCATGTTTCCGGTCACCTTGCCCTGATTAAAAGCAGTGGTTTGCGCTTTCAGTTTCACGCGAATGCTGCCATCAATCCACGGTTTCTGGTTTGGGAATGTTTTAATCGTTGCTATGGGAACGACATCTTCAACGCATGTTCTAATCAACTCGCTCACCGAATCAGCGTATTCGTCAATGTTGTTTGATGCAATACGAAACATATCCCAGTCCACGTGATGGAAGCAGTCTTGGAGTGTGGAATCAGATTGGTCGGACCAGCGTTGAACAGACCTCAGCGCGGGAGATTCTTGTTTTAGTTTCTGTCTGTAGGCAGGGATCAACAAAATAGAGTCGTGGTCAGCTTTTCCGAAAGGAGAGCGGGGCAGGGCCTTATATGCGTCGCGGAAGTTAGAAATCCAAGGTTTTTACAGCCCTGGTTGCGCAATCGATATGCTGATACAATTTAGGGAGTCTTGTTTTCAGATTAGCCTTGTTAAAATCCCCAGCTACAATGAATGCAGCCTCAGGATATATGGATTCCAGTTTGCAAAGAGTCAAATAAAGTTTGTTCAGAGCCATCGATGTGTCTGCTTGGGGGGGGGAATAATCTATGGGTACATAACTTTTAAATGCCTCAAGCTTAGTTCAACTGTCGTACACAAACAGAACCCAAAATATAAGCTTGGTTTCACTCCATGTTTGTAAACAAACACTTTATAGCCTCAAAACATGGCTAAAACTTATTTTGATATCATGGATGGTCAGTCCTTGCATCCATGGCTCAGTCTATGAATTTGAGAGGGTCCTCTCCAGCCCCATCCCTCAGTTTTACTGAACCAGGGAGGCAGCGTTGCTATCGTTTCTACTGCCGTTTGCCGCTTATATAGGATTTATTTTTTATAAAAATGTAAAACTATTTGGTGGACTGTGCTTTGTGGCTCTGAACGGGCAAGTGAAATAGTCTTGAAGACGATGTTCATTTGCTTTGACTCTATTCTCCCATTTGTACATTTGGGCACAACCAAGCTGAGCACCAAACCGTTCTTCTCCCCAAATTCCCTTTCCCCTCAGTGTCTGGTTCACTCAATTGCATTCCTACCACTCCCTCCACACAAGTCTATTTTTCCTCTTAAGCTACTTTGCGATCTGCTAGTGCAGACCGGTTCCACACTGAACATATGCAAGAAGATTATTTTTTTTAACTAAGTGTATTTTCATCAGAAGCATATGCCTACCCAACAGATGTCGTGGCTGTAATTCATCAACATGCAGTGTTCAATGTGGGATTGTTCATCCATTTAAAAAAAAAAAAAATACAAAAAATCCAAAACAGGAAGAATACACTAAATGTCTGTATATTGAAAATAAAAAGTTTTTAGTTTGTAACCCTGAAAAACATGGTCTTACAACTCGCCAAACTGAGCCACGTCTCAAAATTATCCCTGAGAATAACTGTTCCAGGCACGAGTTGTGCATCACGTCGCACTGGCAACTTTTTTCATTTGTAAAAAAATATTCTGTTATGTTTTTTTTTATTACTATAAAATAGGCGTGTCTTGACTGTGAGAAGGGCTCGTCTGCTAAATTAACAAAACTATGCCATTGCACAGACATAGGCTTCTACAAGAAAGCGCAACGGCTGAGGTTACTGCCTTTTTGAAGATCGTGTTCCACCATATAATATAACGGTTTCAATAAATTAATCTTAAAATGGCACTTGCTTTTTTTAATTCACTGAATATACTGGACATGGGGGCAATTTAGCAATTAGGATTTGTTATCTGTAATAGTTATGATAAATTAGGCATTGTTGCGATCTCTTGCCTAGTTCAAAATAAACACATGAAGTGTAGCGAAGCTGAAAGACCCCAGACTTTCTTCATATGCACAGTTTATTTCTCGCAAAGTTGTTAGTGAGCATTTCTCCTTTGCCAAGAAAATCCATCCACCTTCAGGTGTGGCATATCAAGGAGTTGATTAAACAGCATGGTCATTACACAGGTGCACCTTGTGCTGGGGACCACAGTGCCACTCTAAGATGTGCAGTTGTCACACAACAATGCCACAGATGTCTCAAGTTGAGGGAGCATGCAATTGGCATGCTGACTGCAGGAATGTTCACCAGAGCGGTTGCCAGAGAATGTAATGTTTGTTTATTGCAGAGAAAGTGTCTCCAACGTCATTTTAGAGAATTTGACAGTACATCCAACCGGCCTCACAACCACAGACCACACCAGCCCAAGAGCTCCACATCCTGCGGGATGGTCAAAGACTAGCCATCCAGACAGCTGAGGAAACTGTGGGTTTGCACAACTGAATAATTTCTGCACAAACGGTCTCAAGGAAGCTCATCTGTGTGCTCGTCATCCTCACCAGGGTCTTGACCGGACTACAGCTCAGCGTCGTAACCGACTTCAGTGGGAAAATGCTCACCTTAGATCACCACTGGCACAGTGGAGAAGTGTGCTCTTCACAGATGAATACCGGTTTCAACTGTACCGGGCAGATAGCAAACCCGCACAACGCCATACATGCTGATGTCGACGTTGTCAGAGTGCCCCGTGATGGAGTGGTGTCATTCAACCGCCACCGTCACCTCATGTTTCAGCATGTTAATGTATAGCCCCATGTCACAAGGATCTGTCACAAGGATCTGTACACAATTCCTGGAAGCTGTCCAGTTCTTCTATGGCCTGCATACTCAGACATGTCACCCATTGAGCATGTTTGGGATGCTCTGGATCATGTAAGGCAGAATGCTCCAGTTCCCGCAACCATTGAAGAGTGGAACAACATTCCATAGGTCACTATCAATTGCCTGATCAACTCTATGCGAAAGAGATGTTGTGCTGCATGAAGCAAATGGTGGTTATACCAGATACTGACCGTTTCTCTGATCCATGCCCTAACTTTTTTTAAAGGTATCTGTGACCAACAAGATGCATATCTGTATTCCCAGTCATGTGAAATCCATAGATTAGGGCCTAATGCATGTATTTAAAATTTGACTGATTTCTTTACATGAACTGTAACTCAGTAAAATCTTTGAAATTGTTGCAAGTTGCGCGAGAGAGAGAGAGATATAACTTCAGTCTGGATAAACGCACCAAATTTTTCCCAGCACAGGCCTCGTGTTCTAAATAAAAAAAATCCCTTTTGGGTATGGGCAACAAAAAAAATTAATGCGAGTACTCAAACAGTCAAAATGTCAAATGCACATCCTTATTACCACCACAATGCTTGAATGTCATTCTTACTGTGGAATTCAGTGTTTGGTTTTTCACCGTGATTCATGTCGTCCAAAAAAATGGATTCAAGCCAAAAAGTGCCTAGGGGCACCTGTAAAGACTCCTGGAAGAATGTTCTATAGACAGATGAGTCAAAGAGAAACTTTTTGGACGACATGGTTCCCATTATGTCTGGCAAAAAAACAAAAACACTGCATTCCACAGTAAGAACCTCATACCAATCGTCAAGCATGGTGGTTTTGGTTAAACCAGACTGAACACTGCACACTATTGTGAAGTGAAACAATGACAAGCGTCCCATTTAGTCTGGTTTAACCAGGCTACATGAATAGCAGCAGCAGCAGCTAATGAATTGACAGAGATCATTCAGGAACATCTTGAGTGTTCCAACTGGCCTTTCTATGACACAACACTTCTGTGGTAAGAGGCTGTCCCTAGGCAGTTTCGTGACAATGTACCAGACTGGCAGCACTCACAGTACACTGCAATTCTGAGGAGAAAGTCTGCCAGAGCAGTAGAGAAACTCAGTTCGCCCTAGAGCTGAGTGGGATTCAGTTGCTGTATAGAAGGTGGAAATTAAATGCAAGGCAGGAGGAAAGCAGTGGAACAGTTCTGCCAGACTGCCTTATCCTACTATTCTCTGATAAAATTGGTTGTAAAACGCTGCAGACATGTCTCTCCCCTCCTTTTGTTAAGGCTTACGATGAGTGCTACCAGGGGTTTAACTATTTTTGTGTTGAGATGAAAATGTAATCCCCCCCCCCTTTTGATATAAACTCTGAAACGGGAGATAGAAGTCTGAAATTGGGAGAGACCTATCCAAAGGCTGTTTGGCCACAGGGGATTATAATCTTGCACTGCGGTAGCATCCCAGACTCCAGAAAAAAAAAAAAAAAAAAAAGCCATTTATGGTTATTGACTAGCAAAGGAAGGTCTCCGCTGAAAAGTAATACGATTAAGCCGTTATGACAGTGCCGGTCTACAGAAGCTGTTGTTTCAGCTGGGTCTCTCATAGAGATGTTGAGCAGTGTTATAAAAAGGGACAGTCACCCGCCTCGAATAAACGACACCTGCTCCCCCCCTCATGCTTAACCACACCGGCCCCGCGTCGCTCGTCAATCCCCTTGGAAACCGACAAGGGAACAACATGCGCGCGAGGAGAGCGGTCTCAACTACACTCCGGGTTGCGAAACAGTTCACAGCACCGTGATTAGCATGTCAGTCATCGGGTCGCAACTGTGCACAAAATGTAGCGCAGAACTTCACGGGAAGACATTCTTCTTTAATGTTGAAGCCAATGCCCATAAATACACCAATCAGGGCCCTAACTGCTCGAGACTAGGGCCATTAGCACTCTGCCTACAACAAATCCATTCCTGACACCTACATTTCCACAAATCGGATCCAATCCATTAGGCACTCAAGTGGCATGTTTCAGACTGGTGAGGGTGAGACACTTAGAGATGTACAGTAGCCACTCTGTAGTGACTGCCAGCCAATTAACATGACTCAGGCCTTTTTATAACCCCGGGAGGCTAAAAACGGCTCCATGGTGTCAAAAGGAGTCGGAGTGCGCTGGATAATGGCGATAAAGAGAGCGAGCAAGCACAGAGTTGAACTTGGAGAGAGGAGTCAAGTTTGCCACTCCTCAATTAACCTACTAACGAGGCTAAATTAAATGATCCAACCAGGCCTCGACCAGAGCCATACATTTGCATACACAGATCTGGCCTAGACTATACAAAAAGGCTATATTTTCGGACTCTTGATACCTGTGTGTAATTGACTGTTGGCGCCAATGATCGAGTTGGTGTTAGAGTAACAGTTTGTGTTATGCAACCTCACTTCAGTTACAATGTGATAAAAACAATTCAATCAAGCTCTGGCCAACCAACCACACTCACTGGCTATAACATTACTTGGTGACTAACTTAGCTCATTGCTCCTCAGGGAACATATGGGGACCATAGTGGAGACGGGTGTAGGAGTTAAACTTCGATACAGAGCCTAGTTAGTGACATGGGACATGAGGTGACAGGTTTATAAACAGCGTTTCTATTTATGAGGCTCTCAGCAAGCATAGCATGACTCCCCTCTAGAGTTACGGCCATTGGGGAAAGCATCCAGTCAGCCCCCCCCCCCCCCCCCCCCCCACGTGCTAATGCACTTTACGTTTCTACAAAATATCTGTGCCAACCTTACCTGGCATAAGAGGACGCTAAGAATATGTTACCAGATAACACCGATGACACTAGCCACAGGATACACAGATCGTTAAAAGCAGAGCTACCAAGCCACTAACAATATGCCTGGAAGACAATCTAAATAATAGGAAAAGTGATTCAACCTCTGAATAAAGTAACAAGATTTGAATGACACAGGGAGCAAAAAGCAGATCAGAAAATAAGTTGTGAATGGGTCATATGAGTGTGCAATAAAAAAATAAAAAAACTTGTTTCTCAATGTAGACAGAAGAAATGCCTCAGAACCTGGTTAGACAGCCAGGGGTGTCCATCATGTCGCCCTGCCTCAAACCATTTGACTATGCAACACATAGTGCAGTGCTCCAGTGTACAGAGACTTTTGATCTGTGGACGGAACAATCAGACGTATTGCCAAGTCAACAAATTATTGGAGTGCGCCGTAACGCTGGCCTACTAGGCAGAGTTCCTCTGTTCTGTGTCTGTGTTCTTTTGCACATCTTAATCCCTTCTTTTTATTGGCCAGTCTAAGATATGGCTTTTTCTTTGCAACTCTGCCTAGAAGGACAGCATCCCAGACTCGCCTTGTCACTGTTGACGTGTGCAAAGCTGTCAAGACAAAAGGGTGGTCATTTGAAGAATCTCAAAAATAATTTGATTTGTTTCACACTTTTGGTAACTACATGATTCCATGTGTTATGTCATAGTTTTCCTGTCTTCCTTATTATTCTACATGTAGAAAATAGTAAAAATAAAGAAAACCCTTGAATGAGTAGGTGTTCTCTGTCAGAGTGACCATTGGGTTCTTTGTCACCTCCCTGACCAAGGCCCTTCTCCTCCGATTGCTCAGCTTGGCCTGGCGGCCAGCTCTAGGAAGAGTTGATGGTTCCAAACTTCTCCCATTTAAGAATGGAGCCCTTCAACATAGCAGAAATTCTTTGGTATCCTTCCCCAGATCTGTGCCTCGACACAATCCTGTCTTGGAGCTCTACTGACAATTGCGTCGACGTCATGCTTTGTTTTAGCTCTGACATGCACTGTCAACTGTGGGACCTTATATAGACAGACGCCTGCCTTGCCAAATCCTAACCAATCACTTGAATTTACCACAGGTGGACTCCAATCAAGTTGTAGAAACATCTCAAGGATGATCAATGGAAACAGGATGCACCGGAGCTTAATTTCAAGTCTCATAGCAAAGGGTCTGAATACTTATGTAAATATGTCATTTCTAAAAACCTGTTTTCACTTTGTCATTATGGGCTATTGTCTGTAGATTGATGATTTTTATTTAGTTAATCCATTATAGAATAAGGTTGTAACGTAACAAAATGAGGAAAAAGTCAAGGGGTCTGAATTCTTTCCGAAAGCACTGTATATTATGACTACATTGTGACGTTTGTTTGGTTTTGGACATAGGCCGTTTGGGTTTTAGCTGTTTGGGGGGGACACACAATTTTTCCCTCGAGGCAAGCCGAAGTCGGTAGCCGAAGCCCCCTCGTCGGCGATTGGTCAACAGTAGGGTTTGAGCAATGAAGTGCCTGTCGTTAATAAATGAGACGAGAGGCTCGGACTCGGGGGAACAGAAATGGAGTTCCTGGAGATGTCGGAAACAAGAGGGTGGTTAGGAATAGTGCAGTATTATGAGGAGACGTGTACTTGGAAAAAGGAGAGGGTGAGAAGGTCTAAGAGAGGAGGGTGAGCTTCAGTCAGGTAAGAATGGTGGAAAAAAGGGAGATGGTTTGTTAAAGAAGGGAAGAAAGTGTAAGCAGAGGGTGCTGAAGACAGGAGGAGAAATGGAAGTGAATGAGGGGGAAGTATCGGAGGTGGTATGTGTGGTGAAGTTAATCGGAGACCGAGTCTTGCACCGAGGGTCAGGATAAAGATGAGTCTGACAGTAGGAGTGAAGTTTATGGAAAAAGTGGACTCTTGCCTGAGCCATTTGTGGTTTCACGGTGGGAGTCTTTTTTCAAATTGATTTAAAAATAAGTTGGGTACTGTGGAATCGGTGAAGGTAACCAGAATGGGTTGTGATAATTGTTAATGTTTCTGCTGGTCAGAGGGAGAAGGCGCTCGGAGTAAAACAAAATGGGGGCAAGACAAGTGAATTGTTTCACTCTCAAGAAAAGGGTGCCAATGAAAGGGGTGATAACTGGGGTAGCAGTAAATATAAAACTTGACCAGTTGAACTGAAAGATTCCCAGTGTATGTGATGCGACGCAGAAAGAGTGGCGAGAGTGGGGAAACAGAAGAGCCGTTGTCTGTTCTTTTGACTTTTGAAATCGAGTCTTTGCCCGCCAAAGTGAAGCTAGGATATAGACAGTTTAAGTCGGAAGTTCCTAACTATGTGTTGGAGTCATTAAACTCGTTTTCAACCACTCCGCAAATTTCTTGTTACAAACTATAGTTTTGGCAAGTCGGTAAGGACTTCTACTTCGTGCATTACAAGTCATTTTTCCAACAATTGTTTACAGACAGATTTCACTATCACAATTCCAGTGGGTCAGAAGTTTGCATACACCAAGTTGACAGTGCCTTTAAAACAACTTGGGAAATTCCAGAAAATGATGTCATGGCTTTAGAAGCTTCCGATAAGCTAATTGACATCATTTGAGTCAATTGGAGGTGTACCTGTGGATGCATTATCAAGGCCTACCTTCAAACTCAGTGCCTCTTTGCTTGACATCGGAAAATCAAAAAAAATCAGCCAAGATCTTAGAAAACAAAATTGTAGACTTCCACAAGGCTGGTTCATCCTTGGGAGCAATTTCCAAATGCCTGAAGGTACTACGTTCATCTGTACAAACAATAGTACGCAAGTATAAACACCATGGGACCACGCAGCAATCATACCGCTCAGGAAGGAGACGCATTCTGTCTCCTAGAGATTAATGTACTTTGGTGAAAAAGTGCAAATCAATCCCAGAACAACAACAAAGGTCCGTGTGAAGATGCTGGAGGAAACAGGTACAAAAGTATCGACATAACCCGAAAGGCCGCTCAACAAGGAAGCCATTGCTCCAAAACCTCCATAAAAAAGCCAGACTACGGCTTGCAACTGCACATGGGGACAAAGATCGTACTTTTTGGAGAAATGTCCTCTGGTCTGATGAAATAAAAATAGAACGGTTTGGCCATAATGACCATTGTTACGTTTAGAGGAAAAAGGTGGAGGCTTGCAAGCCGAAGAACATCATCCCAACCGTGAAGCACGGTAGTGGCAGCATCATGTTGTAGGGGTGATTTGCTGGTGCACTTCACAAAATAGATGGCATCATGAGGAAAATTATGTGGATATATTAAAGCAACATCTCAAGACATCAGTCAGGAAGTTAAAGCTTGGTCGCAAATGGGTCTTCCAAATGGACAATGACCCCAAGCATACTTCCAAAGTTGTGGCAAAATGGCTTAAGGACAACAAAGTCAAGGTATTGGAGTGCCCAATCACAGAGCCCTGACCTCAATCCTATAGAACGTTTGTGGGCAGAACTAAAAAAGCATGTGCGAGCAAGGAGGCATACAAACCTGACTCAGTTACACCAGCTCTGTCAGGAGGAATGGGACAAAATTCACCCAACTTATTGTGGGAAGCTTGGGGAAGGCTACCCGAAACGTTTGACCCAAGTTAAACAATTTAAAGCCAATGCTACCAAATACTATTTGAGTGCATGTAATCTTCTGACCCACTGGGAATGTGATGAAAGAAATAAAAACTGAAATAAAAATGATTATTCTGACATGTCACATTGTTAAAATAAAAGTTGTGATCCTAACTGACCTACAACAAATGAATTTTTACTAGGATTAAGTATCAGGAGTTGTGAAAAACTGAGTTTAAATGTTTTGTTGAAGGTGTATGTAAACTTCCGGCTTCAACTGTATATACACACACACCATCATTGAGTTACGTATCGCAAGGCTTCACGATGTCAATGTAACCTAGCCCTTGATCGTGACTAATTTCCATTACATATAAGAGTCATTGGACGAAGGCGTCTTCTGTAGTTTAAGAGCTGCGACGCATGGTATGAACAAACACGCATCACTTGTGGTACGGTTTTGGAAGCATAAGGACCTTATCTTTCATATCAGCTAGAAATAATTTTCAAATCAAATGTTTAATAGATACACACCTTTAAAGAGTTAAGGTTGCCAAACGACCATATTTCAGCGCTTGTTTACGTGACAAACAGATGGAAGACCTAATGGACTACCTGTGCTAATTACCTGTATGTTAACTAGACAGACATCACAAATGCATTGTCACTGAAAAATACTGTCAGCTGCAACTGTTAACAGTGTACAGTAAGTGTGTATTTTAAATTTGTTTAATGATTTTGATGGGATATTAAAAGTAGAGGGCTATATGTTTCCAGAACCGTACAGCAATTGAGAAGCAGTTCGGCCAAATACTCCATTTGAAATGTGTTTTGGCTCCCAGAGCCAATTCACACTTTAAACAGAATATGTAAGGTCCTTGGACTGAGTAACCTTAGGCTCCTTTAGTCCAATATTGGGCTAAATGTAACCATGACTGCGTCCGGACATCAGTGCAGTTTAGTGTAAACAGCGTAAGTGTATGGTCGGTATCTTCTGGCAAAAACACAATCCGACTGTACATTGGATATGTAAATAGATACACTCACACCTGGGTTTGCCCTCAAAATGCCAGTTTGTCACCTCACAGGCAGAATTGTCACAAGATAACCCTAAATTGACAACCATGCTGACAAACGCTTAGCAATGATTCAAGCCCTATTGGAAGTCAGACTAATTTTCCTTGTTGTATTACCGGCTGCGTGCAGCATGATTAACGTGGATAGTTAGAACGCAGTCTTACCTAGCTTCACCCGAGACTCCTCCAGCTTCTGGATTTGGTTCTCCAAGAAGAACATGGCCACTGCGAATGCCAAAAGCGCCAGAAGCTGAAACTTTGGCGGCATCATGATCCTTAGAAGCCCCATCAAACAATCCAGTGAGAACAGGTCATTCCTTGTTTAGAAAATACAACATAAAAGGAAGTGGAACGTTGTCAATCACAGCGCGAATTTGTGTCTGTGTATGGCCCTGTGCATTTGAATTGTTCTTGTCCAGTGTTTACATCCCTGGTTGTTCAGTAGGGAACACACTCAGATCCCAATTATTTGTTTCATATGATAATGTACTCTCATAAAAGAGAACTGCATGAAACCTCAATATCGTCTTGACGTTGTGATGCCCCCCCCTCACAAGGGTGTCAACAGAAACGGCCTTGTGTTCCTCCGTGTCTGCGATTCTTCCTCTCTAGAGCTGTGTCCCGTTCAGTTCACTCTGCACGCCTATCTTCGTCGGATGATTTATATTAGTTACAAAATCCCTATTGGTGGAACCAACAGTCCACTAAACTGGATAGGCTTTTCATTGGTCAACAGTCAAGTCTGTTGTAACGGGATTGGACACATTTTAAACAGTTCTTGAATTTGGCTACAGGGGGCGGTGTCCACGTGCGAATGGAATGTAACTGTGTCTGATCAAAGAAGAAAAGTCAAAGGTGCCTTTCTGTTAGCCATATGAAAAGAGGAAGACAAATGACAAATTACAACTTTTAGACAGATAATGATAAAAAATCAGATCTTATTATTGCGAATATAAAATCACAGTGTGTTGAATGTAAAGAGAACCCAAAAAGCGTGTATATTGCAATTTACAGGACATCAGGCAGTTGGCAGTACTACTTCCTACATTTAATGGGTCCTCAATTTCCTTCCCTAACAAAGCACTCTCCAAAATGTCTGGGGAGGTGTATCTCCTGTGGCTTCTTTCTCTCATACAAACGGTAGGTTTATCAATAAAAATATCCACACGTATACATAGCACAGCGTTTATCGGATGGCAGATTTTATTTTGTTACACTCGATTTATACCCACTGTTTTGCCGCGACAGTGTAGTTATGAATGACGTGGCTTATCAAAATCGCACCGGTTTACTAAAGTTGATTCGTTCACCAGCTAACGTTAGCTACAAATGACAAGACATCTCAAACGTTAACCCTTACATACTGCACTTTAACGCAAACCCGATTTAACGCGAGTTGTGATAGATGAAAGACTGAAGTGACAAAGGGAAGAGCCAACCACGGCGAGACCGTCAGCAGCTGAGATTATGCAAACATTCTACCTAGCTAACCTCATTGTTGTACTTCTGTGAAGATGAACGCGATAATTTAAACGGGTTACATGCACACGACCCAATGATGTGTATATAAATTAATGTTTATGAACGGAATTTCCACAACACTACTTTGTGTTAGTAATGGATGCTCAATGAAAGGAACTGTCCTGATTTGTCGTAGAAGCTTGCTAAAAAACTTGAGCAAGCCTTCCTTCATGAACTGGTCTCTGTAAAATGGTATAGAATCAGCTTGATCCCCTCTGTCGAAGACACTTGGACCTTTTTTGAAATTTTCAGTGGTATTGTTAACAAACACGCCCCCATCAAGAAAATGAGAATTAAAAACAGGTTAAGCACCTGGTTCGACCGTGATCTTGCAGAGTTACTCCACCTCAAGAATTGCATTTGGTGAAAGGCTCAGCACACACATACTCAGGCTGACTGGCTCTCGTTTAGGCAAATGAGAAATAAGTGCACTCAGGCTGTCCGGAAGGCCAAAGTTAGTTACTTTAAGTGGATAAATATTAAAGACCTGGAGAATAAACCCTCCTCAGTTGCCCATGTCCCTTAAAGTTGATGTGGTTGTTACTGACACGACGCACATGGCTGAGCTCTTTAATCACCACTTCATTAAGTCAGGATTCCTATTTGACTCAGCCATGCCTTCTTGCCTGTCCAACATTTCCTCATCTCCCACCCCTTCTAATGTGACTAGCCACGATGCTCCTCCCTCTATTTCCCCTGCCCCTCTACAAAGTTTCTCCCTGCAGGTGTTCACTGAGTCCAAGGTGCTGAAGGAGCTCCTGAAACTTGACCCCAAAACAACATCTGGGTCACATGGTTTAGACCCTTTCTTCTTTAAAACCTCTTATGGGCAGGTATTCAAAATACAGAAATAGTCCAATTAAACATTCATAAAAATACAAGTGTTATACATCAATTTAAAGATTATCTTCTTGTTAATCCAGCCTTTGTGTCAGATTTCAAAAAGGCTTTACGGCGAAAGCATACCATGCGATTATCTGAGGACAGTGCTCCGCTTACAAAAGCATAGAAACATTTTAAAACCAAGTAAAGGTATTAATCCTCGGGTTGTCTATTGTCTAAGTAATCGATAATATTTCAACCAGACAATAGCGTCTTCAATAGAAAGGAAAAACAACAAACGGCACGCAATCGGGTCACACGCTCAAAACGGCTCTGGTTCAATCTAGAGTCCACTGAAAGAATGGTCTCATTCTTCCTCATTATTCAGAATACAAGCCTGAAACAATGTCTAAATACTGTTGATATCTAGTGGAAGCCATAGGAACTGCAATTTGGGTCCAATCCAAATGCATACTGAATTTAATAGTAAAGTACCCACATCAATAATATCCCACTTCCTGGATGGATTTTCCTCAGGTTTTCACTTGCCATATCAGTTCTGTTATACTCACAGACATTATTTTAACAGTTTTGGAAACCTTGAAGTGTTTTCTATCCAATACTACCATGCATATGCATATCCTAGCTTCTGGGCCTGAGTAACAGGCAGTTTACATTGTGCACCTCATTCATCCAAAATTCTAAATACTGCCACCTACCCAAGAGAGGTTAATGTTGCTGTCTCTATCATCGCCAAGCCTATCTCAGACCTTTTTAACTTGTCTCCTCTCTGGGGAGGTTCCCATTGCTTGGAAGGCAGCCACAGTTTGTCATTTATTTAAAGGGGGAGATCAAGCTGATCCTAACTGTTATTGGCCTATTTCTATTTTGCCCTGTTTATCAAAAGCGTTGGAAAAACTTAAAAATAGTAAACTGACTGGCTTTCTTGATGTCTATAGTATTCTCTCTGTTATGCAATCTGGTTTCCACTCAGGTTATGGATGTGTTAGTGCAATCTTCTAGGTCCTCAATGATGTCACCATTGTCCTTTGATTCTAAGAAATGTTGTGCTGCTATTTTTATTGACTTGGCCAAAGCTTTTGATACAGTAGACCATTCCATTCTTGTGGGCCGGCTAAGGAGTATTGGTGTCTCTCTGAGGGGTCTTTGGTCTGGTTTGCTTACTACCTCTTTCAAAGAGTGCAGTGTATAAAGTAAGAACATCTGCTGTCTCAGCCACTGCCTGTCACCAAGGGAGTACCCCAAGGCGCAATCCTAGGCCCCACACTCTTCTCAATTTACATCAACAACAAAGTTCAGGCAGTAGGACGCTCTCTCATCCATTTATTTGCAGATGATGCAGTCTTATACTCAGCTGGCCCCTCCCCAGATTTTGGGATAAATACTCTACAACAAAGCTTTCTTAGTGTCCAACATGCCTTTTCTGCCCTTAACCTTGTTCTGAACACCTCCAAAACAAAGGTCATGTGGTCTGGTAAGAAGAATACCTCTCTCCCTGCAGGTGTGATTATTACCTCTGAGGGTTCTGAGCTCAAGGTAATCAACTCCTACAAGTACTTGGGAGTATGGCTAGACAGTACACTGTCCTTCGCTCAGCACATATCAAGCTGCAGGCTTAAGTTAAATCTAGACTTTGTTTCCTCTGTCGTAATTGCTCCTCTTTCAACTCAACTGACAAACTAACCCTGATTCAGATGACCATGCTAGATTACGGAGACGTAATTTATAGATCGGCAGGTAAGGGTGCTCTCGAGTAGATGCTGTGAAATTGTTTGATTACTTGTTAGATATTACTGCATGGTCGGAACTAGAAGCACAAACATTTCGCTACTCTCGCATTAACATCTGCTAACCATGTGTATGTGAACAATAAAATTTGATTTGATTTACCATTCGGCCATCAGATTTGCCACCAATGCCCCTTATAGGGCACATCACTGCACTCTATACTCCTCTGTAAACTGGTCATCTCTGTATACCTGTTGCAAGACCCACTAGTTGTTGCTTATTTCTAAACACTCTTAGGCCTCACTCCCCCCTATCTGAGATATCTACTGCAGCCCTCATCCTCCACGTATAACACCTAGTCTGCCAGTCACATTCTGTTGAAGGTCCCCAAAGCACACACATCCCTGGGTTGCTCGTCTTTTCAGTTCGCTGCAGCTAGCGACTGGAACGAGCTGCAACAAACACTCAAACTGGACAGTTATCTCAATCTCTTCATTCAAAGACTCAATCATGGACACTCTTACTGACAGCTGTAGCTGCTTTGCGTGATGTATTGTTGTCTCTACCTTCTTGCCCTTTGTGCTGTTGTCTGTGCCCAATAATGTTTGTACCCTGTTTTGTGCTGCTACCATGTTGTGTTGCTGCCTCTCTCTTTATGTTGTTGTCTCGCTTGTCGTGATGTGTGTTTTGTCCATTATTTATTAGGTTGTTTTTTTTATCCCAGCCCCCATCACCGCAGGAGGCCTTTTGGTAGGCCTATCCATTGTAAATAAGAATTTGTTCTTAACTGACTTACCTAGTTAAATAAATAAAAAATACATGTGAGATTCCTCCACATTACTGATTGGTATGCCAACCCATACTCTATATTGTGACACTGTTGTGGCTAACTGGAGATGTACTTAGGAATAAGTGATGTGACAACCAATCCAATGTTTCCCATTGTCTCCTGCTCAGCTGTCGGCATATGGAGCCAACTTGTCCTCAGAGTCATGCAGAGAGCTGGGCTTTTCCAGCAACCTCCTGTGCAGCTCCTGTGACCTGCTGGGGGAGTTCAGCCTGAGCTCGATCCAGCCTGTCTGCAAACAGTGCTGCCAGCAGGAGGTCCATATGGAGTCCAGGAAGGTAAGACATTAGGCTGCATTTAGACTATCTATGGGTATATCAATTGTTGTTTCTGTCCATTCATCTGCACTTATTGGAAAATCATTTTCAGGTGAAAATAATGTGCTGGAAGCTCATCAATAGCCTGAGTTTCACCTGGTCAGTCCTTGATTTTTTTTTTTTGGGGGGGGGGGCATTTAGTTGTTACAAAGTGGGATTAAGATGGACTTAGTTGTTTTTTTTGTCAATGATCTACACAAAATACTCTGTCAAAGTTGAAGACCAATTCGAGCATTTAAAAAAAAAAAAAAAAAGATAAATAACTATCTTGTATTCAACCCCCTGAGTCAATACATGTTAGAATCACCTTTGGCAGCTGTGACTAAGTCTGGTTAAGGCTCTAAGAGCTTTCCACACCTGGATTGTGCAGCATTTGCCCATTTATTAGTTTCTATTTTTTTTTCAAGCTCTGTTGAATTGGTTGTTGATCATTGCTAGACAACCATTTTCAAGTCTTGCTATAGATTTTCAAGCAGATTTAAGTCAAAACGTTAACTCGGACACTCAGGAACATTCACTGTCTTCTTGGTAAGCAACTCCAGTGTAGATTTGCCCTTGTGTTTTAGGTTATTGACCTGCTGAAAGGTCAAAATCAAATTGTGTTAGTCACATGCACCGAATACAACAGATGCATTCCAGATGACCTTACAGTGAAATGCTTACTTACAAGCCCCTAATCAACAATGCAGTTTACAAAATAAGAATAAGAAATAAAAGTTACAAGTAGTTAAAGAGCAGCAGTAAAATAACAATAGCGAGACTACACAGGGGGTACCAGTACAGAGTCAATGTGCGGGGGCACCTGTTAGACTAGTTAATTGAGGTAATATGTACATGAAGGAAGAGTTATTAAAGTGAGTGTGCATAGATAACAGAGAGTAGCAGTGGTGGAAAATAATGTGGGGGTGCATTTGATTAGATGTTCAGGAGTCTTAAGGTTTGGGGGTAGAAGCTGTTAAGAAACCTTTTGGACCTAGACTTAACGCTCCGGTACCTCTTGCCGTGCGGTAGCAGAGAGAACAGTCTATGACTAGGGTGGCTGGAGTCTTTGAGAATTTTTAGGGCCTTCCTCTGACACCACCTGTTATTGAGGTCTTGGATGGCAGGAAGCTTGGCCCCAGTGATGTACTGGGCCGTACGCACTACCCTCTGTTGTGCCTTTTGGTCGGAGGCCACGCAGTTGTCCTGCCAGCTTCACGACTGTCATGGTGTGCTTGGACCATTCTAGTTTGTTGTTGATGTGGACACCAAAGAACTTGAACGTCTCAACATGCTCCACTGCAGCCCCGTCGATGAGAATGGGGGTGTGCTCGGTTCTCTTTTTTGTCTCCTTTGGATCACGTTGAGGGAGAGGTTATTGTCCTGGCACCACACGGCCAGGTCTCTGACTTCCTCCCTATAGACTGTCTTGTTGTTGTCAGTGATCAGGCCTACCACTGTTGTTATCGGCAAATGTAATGATGGTTTTGGAGTTGTGCCTGGCCGTGCAGTCATGAGTGAACAGGGAGTACAGTAGGGGGCTGAGCACGCACCCCTGAGGGGCCCCTGTGTTGAGGATCAGCGTGGCGGATGTGTTGTTACCTACCCTTACCACCTGAGGGCGACCCGTCAGGAAGTCTAGGATCCAGTTGCAGAGGGAGGTGTTTAGTCCCAGGGTCCTTATCTTATTGATGAGCTTTGAGGGCACTATGGTGTTGAACGCTGAGCTGTAGTCAATGAATAGCATTGAAATCATCTCCCAGTGTCTGGTGGAAAGCCGACTGAACCAGGGTTTTGCCTGTGCTTAGCTTCATTCCATTTTATTTATTTCTATCCTGAAAAACTCCCCAGTCCTTAACGATTGCATACCAATAACATGATGCAGCCACCATTATGCTTGAAAATATATAGAGTGGTACTCAGTAATGTATTAGATTTGCCCCAAACATAACACTTTGTATTCCGGATTTGTTTTTAAATGTTTGCAGTGTTACGTTAGCTTTTTGTTGTAATCAGGATGCATGTTTTGGAATATTTGTCTTCTGTACAGGCTTCCTTTTCACTCTGTCAATTAGGTTAGTATTGTGTAGTAACTACAATGTTGTTGCTCCATTCTCAGTTTTCTCATATCACAACCATTAAACTCTGTAACTGTTTTGAAGTCCCCATTTGCGTCATGGTGAAATCCCTGAGTGGTTTCCTTCCTCTCCGGCAATTGTGTTAGGAAGGACCCCTATATCTTTGTAGTGACCGGGTGTATAGGTACACCATATACAGTGTAAGAACTTCACCATGCTCAAAGGGATATTAAATGTCTACTTTTCTTTGCAAGACATTGGAAACCTCCCTGATGTTTGTGATTGAATCTGTCTTTGATATGTACTGCTCAACTGAGGGACCTTACAATTATCTGTATGTGTGGGGTATAGAGATGAGGTAGTCATTCAGTCATTGTAAACACTATTGAACATAGTGAGTCCATGTGACTTGTAAGCAAATATTTACTCCTGAACTTATTTAGGCTTTCCATAACAAAAGGGGTTAAATACTTAATGACTCAAGACATTTCAGATTTTCTTTATTAATTGTAAAAATGTTGAAATACGTAATTCTACTTTGACATTATGGGGTATTGTGTATCTGTGTAGGCCAGTGACCAAAAAAACTACATTTTAATTCATTTTAAATTCAGGCAGTAACACAACATTTTGAAATAGTCAAGGTGTGAATACTTTCTGAATTCACTGTATATCAGCACATACCTGGCTCCACGATTGGGCAAAAGGGGGCGTAGCTCCCTCAGTTGAAACTTGTGCCCCCTCAGGTCCCTGTAGAAAAAAAGTTTCAATGATTGAGTGACAGGTTAGCGACGAGAATACAGAATTTGTGCCGTCAGCACAATGGACAGAGCGCCCCACGATGTGTGTAGGGGTGCTATGGAAAGCCACTGGGGCATAGAGTTTCTGTTAGCAGGTAATTGTTGGCTTTTGGCCAATAAAATAAATTGTCTGGGGCTGCTCTGCTGCTGAGGAGAGAGCGAAAGCGAGAGAGGAGCCTTTGCCTAGGCTAGTGTTGATTGCAAAGATGGAGCCCGTTTTCGTTGAAGTGAAACAAAAGTTAGAGTATGCGTATAGTGAAAAGCCTACAAGGCAGGGCTCCAGACTACAACCCTTTAGTCCCGTTTTGCGACCTTTTGACAACCAATTAATTGGTTGCATTTGTGTTTGCTGTACATTCACCTCACTAAAAACGGCCTATTTTTTTTTCCCGGAGGCTAAAACCATGATTTAGTCAAACAGTAAACTACTTTATCGTCATGATTCCTGTAATGAAAGTGTCTGCCTGCCCATGTACCTGTTTCGCCGGAGCCTGCTGCTGTGTCGAGAGAGTCACACTCATTTCCCAGAGAGACAAATGCTCCTTAAGTGTTATGATTGAGTAACATTTTATAATCCAATTGTTGGGGAAACGCAGGTATCCTCTTGTCACAGCTGGAAAGAGGATGCTCTCAGCTTTCTGTAGGTTTACTTTTAATTTCCCAGCTCTTAGTTGGATAGCAAATGTACTGTTAGATTCATTCATTGCTACTGTGTGTGGGTTTTATCTTTTAATTTGTGATCTACAGTGTATTCGGAAAGTATAGTACCACCAAGAGATTCAGTTATATGGATTTTTGTCCATATTGCTCAGCCCTTTTTATTATTAGTTTGCTGTAGTCTGTGATTGCTGGGAAGATAATCTTTGGGTCTTTTCACCATTATCAGCTGACCAGCGGAGGCTTCTCAGAGGAATTTCCTAACAATTGTGAAAACATTTAAAGTCATCCTTTTTAGATAAAACTATACCAAATATATTCACTACACCAAATAATTGATTAAAACACACTTTTTTTGCAATGGTCTACTAGAGGTAGACCGATTAATCGGAATGGCTGATTAATTCGGGCCGATTTTCAAGTTTCAATAATCGGAAATCTGTATTTTTGGACACAGGTATAGCCGATTTAAATATATATATATTTAATATTTTACACACCGTTTATTTAACTGGGCAAGTCAGTTAAGATCTAATTCTTATTTTCAATGATGGCCTAGGAACGGTGATTTTTACCTTGTCAGCTCGGGGATTCAATCTTGCAACCTTACGGTTAACCTCTCTAGGGTATGTGGGACGCTAGCGTCCCATCTGGCCAACATCCAGTGAGGTTGCAGAGCCAAATTCAATTACAGAAATGCTCATTATAAAAATTCAGAAAGCAAAACATATTTTACATAATCTTTAAACCTAACTTCTTGTTAAACCAACCACAGTGTCATATTTATAAAATGCTTTTCGGCGAAAGCATACCTAGCCCAGAACATACATAGCCCAGTTGACAAATTATTACAAACAGTAACCGGCCAAGCAGAAGCGTTACAAAACTCAGAAATACAGATAAAATTAATCAATTACCTTTGATGATCTTCATATGGTGGCAATCAGAAGATATTAATTTACTCAATAAATGTTCCTTTTGTTCGATGAAGTATCTTTATATCCAAAAACCTTAGCGCGTTTTCTTCAGTAATCCACAGGCTCAAACGCAGTCAAAACAATCAGACGACAAAATCCAAATTGTATCTGTAAAGTTCATAGAAACATGTCAAATTATGTTTATATTCAATCCTCAGGTTGTTTTTTAGCCTAAATGATCTATAATATTTCAACCGGACAATAACGTCGTCAACATAAAAGGTAAACAGGAAATGCACATGCGCATGAAAAAGCTCTGCGACACGGTAGGGTCCACTCGTTCAGACTGGTCTTACTCCCTCATTTATAAGAATACAAGCCTGAAACGATTTCTAAAGACTGTTGATATCTAGATGAAGGCATAGGAACTGCAAATGGAGTCCTAAGTCAATGGATACTGTAATGGCATTGAATAGAAAAATAAAACACTTCCTGAATGGATTTTTCTCGGGTTTTCGCCTGCTAAATCAGTTCTGTAATACTCACAGACACTATTTTAACCGTTTTGGAAACTTTAGTGTTTTCTATCCAAATCTACCAGTAATATGCATATCATATCTTCTGGGCCCGAGTAGCAGGCCGTTTAATTTGGGCATGCTTTTCATCCAAAATTCCGAATGCTGCCCCCTACCCTAGAGAGGTTAACTAGTCCAGCGCTCTGCCTCTCTTTGCACTTCACGAGGAGCCTGCCTATTACCCGAATGCAGTAAGAAGCCAAGGTAAGTTGCTAGCTAGCATTAAACTTATCTTATAAAAATAATCATAATCACTAGTTAACTACACATGGTTGATGATATTACTAGTTTATTTAGCGTGTCCTGCGTTGCATATAATCGATGCGGTGCGCATTCGTAAAAAAGGTACCTAAACATCAATGCCTTTCTTAATCATACACAAGTATGTATATATATATATATATATATTTTTTTTAAACCTGCATATTTAGTTAATATTTTCTGCTAACATGAATTTCTTTGTGTCACTTCTCTTGCAACAGAGTCGGGGTATATGCAGCAGTTTGGGCCGCCTGGCTCTTTGCGAACTGTGTGAATACTATTTCTTCCTAACAAAGACAGCCAACTTCGCCAAACGGGGGATGATTTAACAAAAGCGCATTTGCGAAAAAAGCACAATCGTTGCACCTGTACCTTACCATAAACATCCATGCCTTTCTTAAAATCAATACACAGAAGTATATATTTTTAAACCTGCATATTTAGCTAAAATAAATCCAGGTTAACAGGCAATATTAACCAGGTAAAATTGTGTCACTTCTCTTGCGTTCATTGCACGCAGAGTCAGGGTATATGCAACCGTTTGGGCCGCCTGGCTCGTTGCAAACTAATTTGCCAGAATTTTACGTAATTATGACATAACATTGAAGGTTGTGCAATGTAACAGGATTATTTAGATTTATGAGATGATAGTTTCTGGAATCGACCATATTAATGACCTAAGGCTCGTATTTCTGTGTGTTATTATGTTATAATTAAGTCTATGATTTGATAGAGCAGTCTGACTGAGCGATGGTAGGCACCAGCAGGCTCTTAAGTATTCATTCAAACAGCACTTTCGTGTGTTTTGCCAGCAGCTCTGCTGTTTATGACTTCAAGCCTATCAACTCCCGAGATTAGTTAACGGGGTGCGTGCTAATAGCGTTTCAAATGTCACTCGCTCTGAGACTTGGAGTAGTTGTTCCCCTTGCTCTGCATGGGTAACGCTGCTTCGAGGGTGGCTGTTGTCGATGTGTTCCTCGTTCGAGCCCAGGTAGGAGCGAGGAGAGGGGCGGAAGCTATACTGTTACACTGGCAATACTAAAGTGCCTATAAGAACATCCAATAGTTAAAGGTATATGAAATACAAATGGTATAGAGGGAAATAGTCCTATAATCACTATAATAACTACAACCTAAAACTTCTTACCTGGGAATATTGAAGACTCATGTTAAAAGGAACCACCAGCTTTCATGTTCTCATGTTCTGAGCAAGGAACTGAAACGTTAACTTTCTTACATAGAACATTTTGCACTTTTACTTTCTTCTCTAACACGTTGTTTTTGCATTATTTAAACCAAATTGAACATGTTTCATTATTTATTTGAGGCTAAATTGATTTTATTGATTTATTATATTAAGTTAAAATAAGTGTTCATTCAGTATTGTTGTAATTGTCATTGTTACAAAAAATATTTTTTGTCAGATTAATCGGCATCGGCTTTTTTATGGTCCTCCAATAATCGGTATCGTCATTGAAAACCCATTATCGGTTGACCTCTAGTCTACAGTAACCTCCGCGGCACTCTGTAGGGTATCACCGTGGTGTAGCCGGAGGACAGCTAGCTTCTGTTCTCCTTCGGGTATATTGACTCTAATACAAAACCTAGGAGGATCAATCATGGTTCTCACCCCCTTCCATAGACTTGCACAGTAATTATGACAACTTCCGGAGGACATCCTCCAACCTCAGAGCTCTTGCAGGATGAACTGACATGTTGTCCACCCAATCAAAGGATCAGAGAATTAATCTAGTGTTGAAAGCATAAGCTACAGCTAGTTAGCACTGCATAAAATGTAGTGAGTAGTTGACTCAGAAAGCAAGAGAGACTATAGTTGGAAAGTTTTGAACAAATTAATTTAGAGATTAGAAAAAAAAAATATATATATATATATATATACTTTTTGCTAGTGAATGCAGCTAGCTAGTTTTGCCTACTCAAACACCAGAATCAGACAGGGGGATGCTAGTCAAGGAAGCTTTTGGTTTTATAAATATATTGCCACCGTTGCCCGCGGGTTTAAAATGCTGTAGCGGGTTTACTAACGTCTTCTAGTATGTTGACTATGACATGACAACAATGTAGGCTGTGTGTAGCAGTTAGCGGTTATGATATACAGGTTTGGCTTGGAAAGTTGGTTTTGTCTGGTCACAGAAAGCTGATGTGCTGTGCACTGATGTCCACAAGTGACAGCAAAAGGTGAGAAGAGGAGGATGCGTAGATAGTTGTGAGAAGGCATTATATACAACGAGCAAAGTGATCTTGGTGTTTTTTATGTGGCTGCTATGAAAGTGAACTGTGTTTTGCGTGTGATCGGGTGAATTCATTCTGCCGATTTTGTTCAAAAACTTTGCTTGAACGGAAGCAAACGAAACCGGGATAAACATTTTTCGAATTGAAACTCTCATTTGCAACTGTTGGACGAATGATTTACACCCTAGATCAGCTAGATGCAGGCGAGAGTGCAAGGTGTATTAAATGTGTCACTGTCACTTTGATTACTCAAAATTCTCTCAATCTATGTTGTGTCATGACTGTCCTGTGAGGATCACAATGGGTCAGATCAGCTTGGCAAAGGTTGACAATAACCGGACCTTCTCACCCACAGAAGAGGGGAGGAGGGAGCTGTTGGGAGTTTTGACACCTCACGCCCTGTTGTAAATTTAAGTAGAAGAAGACTTTCTTTCCCGCTTCAGTATTTAACCCAAGGAATGTTCTTTGTTAAGACTTTTCCCGCCGAAACTCTAACATGGTAAACCGTGAATAATGGAACAATCATTGGAAGACTATGGAGCTATGGAAAAAAAATCTAATATTGGTTTTCATTTTGTGATGTCCTTAACTGTATGAACAAAATACTTTATCTTGGAAAGTATATCCCCTTTATCTGTCAAGTTTCCATCCAATACGTTGTACATATGATATGAAAATGATGAAAGTATTTTTGTTAAGATTGAATCTATTATACCTCCTAAAATCACATTCCTATCTCCTATAAACTGTACATAAGTAAGTAGCAAAGCCCCGACAAAGGAACCGTCCCATACGCTTCAAACTATCCCATCATACTACGAGTCTCAAATCACCATATTCGCCGACTATCATCATCAATGGGAACACGGTTGTGTTGTGACAAGGTAGGGGTGGTATACAGAAGAGAGCCCTATTTGGTAAAAGACCAAGTCCATATTATGTTAAGATCAGCTCAAATAAGCAAAGAGAAACGACAGTCCATCATTACTTTAAGTCATGAAGATTTGAAAGACCAGAACATTGAAAGTTTCTTCAAGTGCAGTCGCAAAAACCATCAAGTGCTATGATGAAACTGGCTCTCATGAGGACCGCCACAGGAAAGGAAGACCCAGAGTTACCTCTGCTGCAGAGGGTAAGTTCATTAGTTACCAGCCTCCAGAAATTGCAGACCAATTAAATGTTCAAGTAAAAGACACATCTCAACATCAACTGTTCAGAGGAGACTGTGTGAATCAGGCCTTCATGGTCGAATTGCTTCAAAGAAACCCCTACTAAAAGACACCAATAAGAAGAGACTTGCTTTGGCCAAGAAACACGAGCAATGGGCATTAGACCGGTGGAAATCGGTCCTTATGGTCTGATGAGTCCAAATTTGACATTTTTTGTTCCAACATCCATGTCTTTGTGAGATGCAGAGTAGGTGAACGGATGATCTCCGCATGTGTGGTTCCCACCATGAAGCACGGAGGAGGTGTGATGGTGTGGGGGTGCTTTGCTGTTGACATTGTCAGTGATTTATTCAGAATTCAAGGCACACTTAACCAGCATGGCTACCACAGCATTCTGCAGCGATACTCCCATCTGGTTTGAGCTTAGTATGGCTATCATTTGTTTTTCAACGGGACAATGACCCAACACACCTCTCGGCTGTGTAAGGGCTATTTGACCAAAGTATGGAGTGCTGGAGTGCTGAATCAGATGACCTGGCCTCCTCAATCACCCGACCTCAACCCAATTGAGATGGTTTGGCATGAGTTGGGCCGCAGAGTGAAGGAAAAGCAGCCAACAAGTGCTCAGCATATGTGGGAACTCTGTTGGAAAAGCATTCCAGGTGAAGCAGGTTGAAAGAATGCGAAGAGTGTACAAAGCTGTCATCAAGGCAAAGGGTGAAGATTCTCAGTTCTCAAATATATTTAGATTTGTTTAACACTTTTTTTTTGTTACTACATGGTTTTATATGTATAATTTCATAGTTTTGATGTCTTCACTGTTTTTCGACAATGTATAAAATAGTCAAAATAAAGAAACCCTTGAATGAGTAGATGTGTACTGTGGGTGTGTGTGGTTCATTTTCGTGTCAGCCAGGTAGGCTATACTCATGTAAAGATAAGCAATGTGCTTAATATTAGGACAGTTGAGAAATAAATATAGTAGGCATAGCTTATAGAAAGCTGATGGGATCCTCTTTCTAATAGAGGCCATTTAACTCGGTTTTCTCACGCAATTGCTTAGCCTATAGAATTGTTGTGTAACATGACCTCGTGGACTCTCTTTTACATGATATTTGCTTTGATGTCAGAGTGATTAGAGAGACAATAGTGATGAGTAGCAGGTTTGGTAGGCTACTAATGACCATCCGCATCAGAGCTTGCAGAAGCCTAATTACCGTGACTAAACGGACACGTTGAATTTGACTGCCATCATGACTCGTGACCGCCGGTGTGGCAGTAATACGGTCACTTTTGAACAGCCCTACTCCCTCATCTTAAACGGCAACGACCGCCACTGCAGCTTACGTGCCCCAGTGTTTGAAACTTGGTAAAATGTTGCAGTTAAAGCAGTATCACCACACTACCAACTCTCTATTCTTAACAAGCCTTCGACTACTCAAATAGACTAAAAGCTGATTCAGGTGGTGGAGTACAAAACAACTGTCATTTCTGCTTGATTAAACAATGCCCACGTGCTGTGGTATCCTAGCAACACTACTTAGGAGAGCAAGCCTACAGAGAGCAGTGTGAGGCAGCAGCACACCTCACGTCACTTCTTGATTATTACCTCAGTCCTGTGATGTATAATTATATGCCACTTGGCAAACACTTTTCCTAAAGTGACTTACAGTAAGTGCATATGTTTATACCCTGTATGGGAACCTTCAAGAGCGCCACCCTCTTGTCAACTGTGCCACAAAGGACAACATGTACTGTAAGGCTGTGGTTGCCATTTTCCATGTTGAGCTAAAAACATCACATTTCTGCCCCTCTTCTTAATCCGTAGGAGACCTGGGAGATGGCACTACTACATTCTGCTGCATTATTAATATTTGCGAACTGACTTTGTTTTAATGAGCCTCGGTGAGCATAGAGGACATTTTGTCAATCAAATCTCTCTGTTTGCCCAGAAAATATCCTTCAGTTGCACCTACGGCCCTGCTGCCTCTCTGCCGGCTAATATTACTGTCGCTCCAGTTCCATTAGTGGAGCAAGCCAGCAATGGCCTTTTGGGTTTTGGCCCATTCTAATGAGTTTTTACTCAAAGCGTTTTAGAAAATGCTCCAAAAAATGGGCATGACATTAGGGATGGGCATGGTTATTTCAATATGGTACTACTACTATGGTACTTCCACTTATACCATGGTATAGTCTGACTCATGAAAATGTACCATGGTTTTAGCCTTGAAGTATGGTGGTACTGCCATGCACAACAATAATAATGTTATTGCTTAATTTATAACATGGTAGTTGTGGATCATGGAAATTCCATGGTTTTAACCTGCATTATACATTCTGCCATGGTAATGCACAATTATGAAAAATGGTACCAATAATTATCATATGGTACCATCTTTTATTAATTGTGCGTTACCAAAGCACAATGGCAGTATAATGCATTAAATAAATAACCCCCCCCCCCAGGTCAAAAGGGTTGGTATTGTATTGATTAATTTATATAATAGTATGGGCACATTTCTGATGAAGTCAGAGGCTGTTGTTGGTCCTAGTTTGTCTGTAACATCAAAGAAAAAGGGCAATAGTTTCTGTGAAAAAGGGGTAGTAATTTCTGTATTAATAGTACTGTTTTTGCTCATGTTTGGGTTTCCTGTGAAGGGAGGGAGAAACCAAATTTTTGGGCAGTTTGTAATTTACAGTATTTATAGTCAAGGGGTGTTGTGCTTGTTTTGGCCCGCAGAGGGAGCCGCTCCCTCTAGTCGTTGCATCACACGCTAACCTGCCTCGTAAGTGAGCCAGTTGAATGAGAGCCAACTTAAAATTGTGTTGAAGAAAGAAGCACCAGATAACCTATTTCCTCACGGACCCTTGTAAGCGCAGAACGGAACACAGCTACATTCAATCCTCGCGCCTTTACATCGCTCAAGACCGTGTACCTCTAGATAAAATAATTTAAAGGTTATGCCCAATATTACGGAACTGTTTTTTCTTTCTGCCGTGGATTTGTGCGCGTGGACCATTTTTTTTACTTTTTATTTTTTTATTGAACTAGACAAGTCAGTTAACCTCTCTAGGGTACGTGGGACGGTAGCGTCCCACCTCGTCAACAGCCAGTGAAACTGCAGAGCGCCAAATTCAAAACAGAAATCCCATAATTAAAATTCCTCAAACATACATCTATTTTACACCATTTTAAAGATACACTTGTTGTAAATCCAGCCACAGTGTCCGATTTCAAAAAGGCTTTACGACGAAAGCAAACCAAACGATTGTTAGGTGAGTGCCTATTCACAGAATAACAGCCATTTTTTCCAGCCAAAGAGAGGATTCACAAAAAGCAGAAATGTAGATAAAATTAATCACTAACCTTTGATCTTCATCAGATGACACTCATAGGACTTCATGTTACACAATACATGTATGTTTTGTTCGGTAAAGTTCATATTTATATCCAAAAATCTGAGTTTACATTGGCGCGTTGTGGTCAGAAATGCATCGTCTCAAACAAACATCCGGTGAAAGTGCAGAGAGCCACATAAAATGACAGAAATGCTCATCATAAACATTGATAAACTATATACAAGTGTTTTCATGGAAATATAGATAAACTTCTCCTTAATGCAACCGCTGTGTCAGATTTCAAAAACGCTTTACGGCGAAAGCACACTTTGCGATTATGTTAGCTAGCCACAGAAACGCATACAGCCACTTTCCAGCCAAGGATTGTCACAAAAGTCAGAAATGGCATTACAATTAATCCCATACCTTTGATGATCTTCATCCGGTGGCACTCCCAGGTCTCCATGTTAGACGATAAATGTTTGTTTTGTTCGATAATGTCCCTCTTTATGAGCAAAAACCTCCTTTTTGTGCGAACGTTTTGTCCGTAATCTGAATGCAGACGGCGCGTGCACTAATTCCAGGACAACGTTTTTAAAGTACAATAAAAGTTACTTGAAACATGCCAAACGATGTTTAAAATCAATCCTCCAGTTGTTTTTGTCATAAATAAATAATTAATAATATTTCAACCGGACAAAAGCTTCGTCAATAGGAAAGGAGAAACAGGAAAGCCGCGTTCACGATCAGGGCGCATGGCTGATGAATGGACATTTTCACTGGTCACTGATTGAAAGTGCTGTATCGCCCTCATTTTTCAGAGTAAAAGCCTGAAACAATGCCTAGAGACTGGCCACATGTAGAGGAAGGCACAGAGCTCGTGAACTGGGTCCTATATAGTTTATTTATATTGAATGCCTATACTGTATAGGCATTCAATAGAAAAGTACCCACATCAAAAATATCGCCTGCCATATCAGTTCTGTCATACTCACAGACATTAATTTAACAGTTTTGGAAACTTTAGTGTTTTCTATCCAAATCTACTAATTATATGCATATCCTATATTCTGGGACTGAGTAGCAGACAGTTTAATTTGGGCATGCTTTTCATCCAAAATTCCCGAATGCTGCCCCCTACCCTAGTGAAGTGAAGAACAAATTCTTATTTACAATTATGACCTACCAAAAGGCCTCCTGCGGGGACGGGGGCTG
Source organism: Oncorhynchus clarkii lewisi (assembly GCF_045791955.1). Taxonomy (NCBI): domain Eukaryota; kingdom Metazoa; phylum Chordata; class Actinopteri; order Salmoniformes; family Salmonidae; genus Oncorhynchus; species Oncorhynchus clarkii. The sequence continues at coordinate 10,589,048 of NC_092174.1, read as the reverse complement.
GGATAAAAAATCTAATAAAAATATAGGACAAAACGCACATCACGATAAGAGAGCCAACACAACACTACATAGAAACCTAAGATGACAAAGCATAGCATGGCAGGAACACATGACAACACAGTATGGTAGCAACACAACATGATGACAACATGGTAGCAACACAACATGATGACAACATGGTAGCAACACAACATGGTAGCAGCACAAAACATGGTACAAACATTATTGGGCACAGACAACAGCACAAAGGGCAAGAAGAGAGACAACAACACATCACGCAAAGCAGCGACAATTGTCAGTAAGAGTGTCCATGATTGAGTCTTTGAATGAAGCGATTGAGATAAAACTGTCCAGTTTGTATGTTGTTTGCAGCTCATTCCAGTCGCTAGCTGCAGCGAACTGAAAAGACGAGCCACCCGGGGATGTGTGTGCTTTGGGGACCTTTAACAGAATGTGACTGGCAGAGCGTGTGGAGGATGAGAGCTGCAGTACGTATCTCAGATAAGGGGCAGTGAGGCCTAAGAGGGTTTTATAAATAAGCTTCTACCAGTGGGTCTTGCGACGGTTATACAGAGATGCCGAGTTTACAGAGGAGTATAAAGTGCAGTGATGTGTCTTATAAGGAGCATTGGTGGCAAATTTGATGGCTGAATGGTAAAGAACATCTAGCTGCTCGAGAGCACCCTTACCTGCCGATCTATAAGTTACGTCTTCGTAATTTAGCATGGGTAGGATGGTCATCTGAATCAGGGTTAGTTTGGCAGCTGTGGTGAAAAAGGACGATTACGATTTAGATTTAACTTTAGCCTGCAGCTTTGATATGTGCTGAGAGGACAGTGTACTATCTAGCCATACTGCCAAGTACTTGTAGGAGGTGACTACCTCAAGCTCTAAGCCCTCAGAGGTAGTAATCACACCTGTGGGGAGAGAGGTATTCTTCTTACCAGACCACATTACCTTTTTTTTTTTAGGTGTTCAGAACAAAGTTAAGGGCAGAGAAAGTTTATTGGACACTAAGAAAGTTCTGTTGTAGAGCATTTAACCCAAAATCTGGGGAGGGGCCAGCTGAGTAGAAGACTGTATCTGCATATAAATGGATGAGAGCCTCCTACTGCCTGAGTTATGTTGTTGATGTAAATTGAGAGGTGTGGGGCCTAGGATCGAGCCTTGGGGTACTCCCTTGGTGACAGGCAGTGGCTGAGACAGCAGATGTTCTGTCTTTATACGCTGCACTCTTTGAGAGAGGTAGTTAGCAAACCAGACCAAAGACCCCTCAGAGAGACACCAATACTCCGTAGCCGGCCCACAAGAATCGAATGGTCTACCGCAGGGGTGCCCAACCAGTCGATCACGAGATGATTATACATTTACTCAAATTCAGCCACACAAATCAATGCCTATAATCTTTCTGTTTTAATGTTCGACAGTCCTCCATTCACAGCAATGTCTGACAAGTCAGGTGATTTACATAAAATATGACCATTCTCGGCCCACTTATTGACGTATGCAGAGTTAGCGTGTGTCAAGTGCCCCCTCCCAACTCCAAGTTCAGGTCACTGTGATGCCAGGCAGGTAGCTAGCTAACTTTGTATCCAGATGTGTTCTTAAGTTGTGTGGTCAAAAGAAGCAATAATGAGTGAAGGGAAGGATACAAAAAAACTGAAAACTTATCATTTCCACAAGGAATGAGTGGAGGATAATTTTTTTTATGTCAAACTCAAAATGTGTGTGCCTCATCTGCCATAATAGCATCGCTATCCCAAAGAAAGGTAACAGAACGACATTTTAAAACCACACACAAAAGCCCAGGAAAGTGATTTTCCAGCAAAGACTGAATTACGATTAAGAAAGGTACAAGAACAAAACAATCAACTGGCAGCGCAGAAGTCCGTTTTCACAAGTCCTGTGACCAAAGGGAAGGAGGCAACCATAGCATCTTGTCGGGTTCTTTCTAAGCATAAAAAATTGTTCAAAGATGGGGAGATGATCAAGGAAGCAGTTATTGAGGCTACAGACTCGCTGTTTGGGGATTTTAAGAATAAGACTGAAATTACGGCCGCCATCAATGACATTCAATTGTCCAGAAATACGGTGACAAGAAGATGGGGGAATAGCGAAGAACCTCAAGGATCAACTGAAGAAGGATATTGACAACTGCGAGTGTTATTCCCCCCAGTTTGATGAGTCCATGGATATGGTAGATGTGGCACAGTTATGCATTTTTATCAGAATGTTATTTGACAACATGAGAACAAAGGGAGGAACTACTCGCCATTTTGCCACTGAAAGGACATACAAGGGGCGAAGATATTTGTTAACAAATTCCAACTGCCCTTTTGTCAGCTTGTCTCCATTACTACCGATGGGGCACCCACTATGGTAGGTTGGTTCGTTGCATTGTGCAAACGAGATGATTCTTTCCCGGACTTTCTTAGTTTTCCCTGCGTAATCCATCAGCAAGCTTTGTGCGGGAAGATGTTAAACATGAACGAGGTGATGGATGTAGCGATGAAGATTGTGTTTTATTCGAGCAAAAGGCCTCCAGCGGAGGCTAATTCCGCGCTCACTTCCGAAGAGACTGAAGCGGAGCACACAGGCCTGCTGCTGCACATGGATGTGTGCGGTGGCTGAGCCGAGGTACATTTTTAGGGGGATTCAGTGAGTTGTTGCCTGAAATCGATGAGTTTCTCAAGTTCTCCAATGCAGAATATGCACAGCTAGAGGACACACGGTGGCTTCTGGGTTTAGCTTTTCTCGCTGACCTAACTTGCATGCTTTAATGAATTGAACGTAGAGCTGCAAGGAAAAGGCAAACGTGTAATCATCATGATCAGCTCTGTGAAACACTTTTAAATGCGAACTACAACTGCTCACAAGAAAGCTGCAACGTAAGGACCTGAACTTTCAACACATGCATTCAGAACTTGAGCGTCAGGGCAAGGATACAGCTTGACAGTGCACGTTAACTGGAAGTCCCAGAGCATCTCATCTGAGTTTGACAGTCGTTTCACTGACTTTGCGTCACGTGAGTCTATTGCCACTTAAAATGTGCTTGCCGTTTGGCACAGACATAAGTGTGGAAGTCATTGCCTCAAATGGGATCACTTTTTCAGTTGGACACAGCTATAGCAGAAACTGAAATTCTCACCCTTCAAAATGACATTCAGCTGAAATCCAGGGTAACCACTGAGATGAAGGAAGAGTTCTGGGAGCTACTGCTAGAGGAGAAGTATCCCAACATAAGAAGATGTGCTCTCAACCTACCTCTGTGAGTCTGCATTTTCTCATATGAAGATCAAGTCCAAGTCCAGTTCTACTATGACTGATGACCACCTTGTGGCCTGCAGGAGACCTGCAACAAGCTGCTACAGCCCTGACTATGAAAAACTACTTGCCTCCACCCAATGCCAAAAGTCACACTAAGGTAGGAAATGAAATTAGTTAGCACTTACCAGAGATAATACTGTAGACATCAAGAAAGCCAGTCAGTTAATTATCAAAAGTGTTGGAAAAACTTGTCAATAAACAGGACAAAATAGAAATAGGCCTATAACAGTTAGGATCAGCTTGATCTCCCCCTTTTTAAATAAAGGACGAACCGTGGCTGCCTTCCAAGCAATGGGAACCTCCCCAGAGAGGAAAGGCCGGTTAAAAAGGTCAGAGATAAGCTTGTTGACGATCTGGGCAGAAACCATCTGACCCAAATGTTATTTTTTGAGGTCAATTTTAAGGAGCTCCTTTAGCACCACCTTGGACTCAGTGACCGCCTGCAGGGAGAAACTTTGTATCGGGGCATGGGAAGAAAAGGGAGGAGCATCGGGGCTAGTCGCATAAGAAGGTGTGGGAGATGAGGAAATGTTGGGCGGGCAAGGAGGCATGGCTGAGTCACATAGGAATCCTGACTTAATGAAGTGGTGATTTAAAGAGCTCAGCCATGCTCTTCTTGTCAGGAACAACCACATCAACTTTAAGGGCCGTGGGCAGCTAAGCCGCTATTTTTTTGGAAAGATAACAAATTACATTTTTAGCTGGTCATGTTACCCAGCCTAGTCAGTGGTAGCTAGCTAGGTACACATTTTGGATGGTACAGGAACTGGAAAAGGAATAGGCTACTCAAAGAGCTACCTACCTGCTTCAAAGGTAGGCTGCATATATGTGTGTGTGTGTGTGTGAGAGGGAGTAAGAGAGAGCAAGGGTGTGGGAGGGAGAGTGTGTAGGCCTATGTTTGTAAAGTTATTTGAACAGTACAGAAGGTTAGTGTGTTCATAACATTGTTGGACAAGTTATGTTTATTTGTTTATTTTCCCTATAGTCACATTTAGAATGCCTGAAGCTTTAAGTACTGATGACGTTTCAACGCGTGCACACACCTTTAAGAACATTGATAGGGACTAGGCCTACTTAAACATTGGGGGACATTTTAAAGCTGCAATATGTAACTTTTTGGGCGACCTGACCCAATTCACATAGAAATGTGTTACAGATCTGTCATTCTCATTGAAAGCAAGTCTAAGAAGCGGTAGATCTGTGCTTCCTGTCCTTAAGTTTAGTTTTTGCGTCTTTTACTTACGGTTTTGTACACAAGCTTCAAACAGCTGAAAATACAATTCTTGGTTACTGAAAATATATTTAACAGTAGTTTAGGTGGTACAATGATTCTCTACACTATACATTGCTATTTGAAATTATTCGAAATTTCGCTGCCAGGAAATGGCAGAGGGATTTCTGCATATTGCACCTTTTTAATAGCTGTATGTTAGGGATGTTTGTGTTTTATGGTGAAAATGCTATAAAAAAAAATCTGATGTAGATCATTTTGTTTTCACCCCTTACAATCAAAGCATAGTATGCCTGTAACTCAATGCCGTGCTTTTTAAATAGAATAATCTTTCTTTAGTGTCAAATTTGAGCAAACTTTTTTTATTTTGAATGATTTACTAATACTTTCCAAGTGGGAAACTCAGCCCTCGTCTTTCTACAACAAGTTTCCAACTCTGAAATGTTTGTCTGAGTTCCGACTTGTCTTGAAGGACTGATCTCTTGTATGTCGTCACTTATAAACTTGACGCTCTTAAAGTGTAAAATGTTCAATGTAATGCATCTCAATAGGTAGTATGTCGAACCCTAATGACAAACTTTTTTTTTAAATCATTTTTGCTTTTTGTAACAAACATGTCTTTACAGGGTTAAATATTAGTTTACAGGGCACATGTGATTTCAAACGTAGCTAAAAATGTATATAGGCCAAATCTCAATCAATTTAGAAATCCTATTTTCTGGTGCTCCTAAACATTTTTGTGCGCCTAACTTTTTAAAGTTGTGAGCACCAATTCTACCAATGGAAAATGTTAATTTAGAGCCCTGTCTGTGTCCAAGCCTTAGTCGATATGCACCCATAATCAACAAAACTGTGACTTCCTCCCATGCAGTGTGTTGTGAGAATACATTTTGCTGTCCTGGCTTAAGGAAAAGGAAGCTTGCTGGTGTAATTTAATTTGTGTTCCCAGTAACAGCGTGCCTGTGAAATACTGCTGTGACACTCCAATTTCCGCTAAGTTATTGTGTTTTGGTGTGGAGCTTTGATTACCAGCGGGCCACAAAGCTGCCATCCGTCAGAACCCTTCCATATGCAGAGGCTCAGTTTAATGACCCTGATGAAGAGCCTGTCTACCACGTTTATGAATCAGACTGCCCAGAATCACATTATCCCAACTCACCGCCAGGAGCTTCACTGTGGGTGGGCATCAGTGTATATAAAAATGAAAAGTCAGGAAGGTAGTTGGATTGTTTATTGGCCAAAGGATTGTGAAGATAAATCTCAGCATTGGTTTAGGACAAAGGTGCTCCAATTCTCGAGGGCCGTAGTCCTGCTGTTTTTTCTTTGTTCTTCGTTTCTCCCTGGCAATTAGTGAATAAATTAATATCGTTGACTGACCAGTGATTGCTAGTTACCACGCCGTATTCAAGTATGTTTAAAAAGGCAAGGAGGAGAACTAGCTTGTGGCCCTTGATGTCTGGGGTCATTATGCTGGTTTTAGTGATGAGCTGATATATTAGTCAAGTTTCTTAATTTTTATTTTTATTGATGTGAGCTGAGCTCCCAGGTCTTAGTCTTCCTCCAGTAGAACAACATGGACATCCTGAGCCGCACCCTGACCAATCGCACACTACAGGACTTAACACAGTGCTTTCCCCTCCACAGCTCTACCCTGGGGCCATCCTGGAAGTGTGTGGATGAAAATTGGGGAGGTTCCCTCAAGTCCAAGGTGAGTTGTGTCAACATGTTGTCGCAGGACCACCCATCTTGTAACTCTTGTTGGTGTCCGTTGTTATCTTGGTGTCCGTTTGCTGTGAAGGGTCTGTTATTGTAGCCTCGGAGCTCTCTGCCTTACGGCACCGTTTGTGCCTCGGACAGCTGTACGCTCGCGTTCACAACTGTGGTCCCTTTTAACTTGATTACCCGAATAATGTTTTCCCAACGGTTTCTGTTTACAAGCTTTGTGCAAAAAAAATAAAAATAGAACTGTCCATCAATTGATTAATTCATTAGACCTTTTGATATTGTTGACCTTTTTTGTCCACAGCTTTTGTCAGGTCTGACAAGCCGAAGATGTTCAAGGGTCTTCAAATTAAGGTACAACAAGAATTGTAGATACTCTTGCCTGTTGCGTACAATTCATTAGTTGAGTTAAATACAATAAAGAAGTGGTTGTTTCTCCGGCGGCTTTTTATACAACTTTGGAATGAAAATAACCACATTGTCTTGAACATAATCTCCTGTCATTATGGAATGAACCCTATGCCGCACCATGATGTTTCAATATTACACCGTATAGGGAGTTTTTATTATCTTATAGGCATTACAATGGCTACTTTGTTTGGCTGTAGTCCTGATAGTCCTGTGTTTTTTGTGGGGTTTTTTTCAGTATGTGAGAGGCGCAGACCCTATACTAAAGCTGCTGGACGATAACGGGAACATTGCTGAAGAACTCAGCATCCTCAAGTGGAACACAGATAGTGTGGAAGAATTCCTGAGCGAGAAGTTGGAAGTATATAATACCGATTTGTAGTACTCATCAACATTTTTTTTGGTGCACTGTTTTTGGATTTTATTGTTTAAAGGTACTGCACTATTGTATTTTTTTTTTGTAGAACCTGAAAATCATGAACTTCGTCCGTAGACTTTGAACTGACATTATGTGCCAGGATGTTAAACGGCTGTTTTATAGATTTGTAAAGTACCTGAACTTACCTGCAAAATACCTGGCATTAACATCAAAATTATTGGAATGAAGTAGCCAAAGAAAGACTAAAGATGTTCACTGCTTGTTACCTTTTTTGTTCTCCCATCTGTCAGTTGTCTCTGTGGTTTAAAAAAAATATTACTTGTGGGATCTTTGGGTGGGAGGGTGGGGTCCAAGTCGTTCGCTTCATGCAGATGTTTCGGGGAGGAACACATTAGTGAAGGCCTCACAGCAAACCACATTTTGGGATGTGAGACCCGATGTCCCTGTGTGTCACTCTGGGCATCTTGCAGTGGAGAGAGACTGGATTCCCCAGTGTGTGATTTAGAATTGGGGAGAGAAAAACACTGCAATGAATAAAATGTCTCCATGTTATTTTTTTTATGGGTTGTGTCATCTGTTCGAGCACACGCTGCATTTAATTAATTGTGCTGTGTTGCATATTTCTGGTAGTCTGACACTCACGAAAACCAAATGTCTGACATGGGAGGGTAGCTTTGATTTGCCAAAAGGTGTAACATTCCTGCCATCTAGTGGAAGAAAATAGTATCACATGTTGATAATTTCCAGGTACGGTATGAGTACAATCTACTACTCAGTTTAACTCAATGTTATGGTAGGCCATTTGAAATGCAGAAAATACGCTTTTGATACATAGAGGGGTTTTAAAAATTGATTTGGTTCATTACATTGTACAAATGAAAGCTTCATCAATAAACCAAGCTTGAAACGAATGGTTATTGCCAGTATAAACATGGAGCCCACTTTCAACCACAACAGAACACATTTTTAAATAACATGTATGAAAACTCTTCTATTGAATCTAGCACTAAATTCGAGCAACATTTAAAGACCTACCCCTATCCTTAATGCAGAATATAACAAGAATTATACATTTTTGGTTGTCTCTTTTCCCAGCCTTTTGCATGGTGGTGATTATTGACTGGCCTGTTGTGGGGGGGTGGGGGGGGGGCTTTGTAAGTCTTCACAAAATGAAAGCTCTAAATCTTTCCTAATTTTCTAGGTTAACGTTGACTTGTCTGGTTGCAGTCCTCTGAAGGCCATACACTTCGGAATCCCACCCAATAACAGAAAGCTGCACCTGTCCAGGCAACAAAGAGGGCGGGGCCAAACGTGGCACAGAGAAGAAGCACAGTCAGGAATTAACTCGCCTGTCTATAGCGATACCCTGACTCACCTGTCTATACCAAAACCCTGACCAAATATGGAAATACAGATACACGACATCCACTCTTACCTCTGCATCATATTCCCTCCCATCCCCTTTCCAATCCCTCCTCCGTAGTTGGGGTTGTAGGCGGTCATCATGAAACTGGCCACTATCGGGTTGGCATAGATGGACACTCCAGCAATGGCACAAATACCTGAGAGGAGAATTCATCCGATCAGTGGCAATAGGCGTGTTTAACAAAGGCACGCTGCTAAAATTGGAATTGTACATTTATTTTAACAATTGATGTAGTGAGGACTTGGGTGGTTACACATAAATCGCCAAAGAAATTCAGAGAGAGATAGAAATAACTAATTGAATTGCTGTTCTCCAAGCAACATGCATTGATAAATAAACCTTTCTTGTCCCCCTACCTGCAATGATGAACGTGACCCCTGCAGTAAGGGTCATCTTGGCTTTGGAGGAATCCTCCATGCTGCCCATTTTATAGCACTTGAGTGAGAACAGGGCTATCATCGCCCCAATAACACCCAGGACTATGCCCACTACCGTCAGTGCCCTCACTGCCTGAAATGTACCTGGAAGACCACACAAATCACACCAGATTAACAATAACAAGCTGCGATATCTTCCTCAGAACAGAAACATAATTTAGTCAGTGAATATGGTCAACTATGTATATTACTGAATATGAGCCACATAAATGTAGGAGTTGACCAGTCAAATTGCTAGGGATCAAGGTTCCAATATGAATAACACGCTGAAATGTATTCTGTTGGGATTTGAATCTGATTCTCTGTTATGTGTTTTGCCTGTGATAGTGGTGTTGATAGTTGGCTCTACTACACATTGATGGTGAGTGAATTCCCCCAACCTTACAATGTAAATCAGTTGGAAAAGGCTTTAAATGCTGTCTACACACGCAGCCCAATTTGGATCTATTGCCCAATTACTGGCAAAAGAGCTGATCTTCTCATTGGTCAAAAGACCAATTTGTGGGGAAACATGAGAATTGGGCTGCCTGTGTAAACGGGCATAAATCCCAAGAAATTTACCTGAGAAGCCCAGGATTCTGTAGAGGGGCCGGCACTCGGTGAAGCCTGAGGTGCCCGTCTCACAATTCTGCCACAGTCCCTTGTAAGTGTAGACCGAAGTCACCACATGCCCCTGGCGGTCCTTGACGCTCCAGTTGTTCATCCCCGTGGCAACGATGATGGCGGCAACGCCTATCAGGCCAGGACAAATCCACCAGTCTGGAGTGCTGTGGCCATACTCTCCGCCTGCTATAGAGGTCTAGAAATCCTGGATGACAGGAAGCTTGGCCCCAGTGATGTACTGGGCCATACGCACTACCCTCTGTAGTGCCTTGCGGTCGGAGGCCGAGCAGCTGCCACACCAGGCCGTGATGCAACCAATCAGGATGCGCTCGATGGTGCTGCTGTAGAACCTTTTGAGGATCTGAGGACCCATGCCAAATCTTTTCAGTCTCCTGAGGGCGAATAGGTTTTGTCGTGCCCTCTTCACTACTATCTTGGTGTGCTTGAACCATGTTCATTTGTTGCTGATGTGGACAACAAGGAACTTCAAGCTCTCAACCCGCTCCTCCACTACAGCCCCGTCGATGAGAAAGGGGGCGTGCTTGGTCCTCCTTTTCCTGTAGTCCACAATCATCTTTGTCTTGATCGTGTTAAGGGAGAGGTTGTTGTCCTGGCACCACACGGCCAGGTCTCTAACCTCTTCCCTATAGGCTGTCTCGTCGTTGTCGGTGATCAGGCCTACCACTGTTGTGTCATCGGCAAACTTAATGATGGTGTTGGAGTTCAGGCCAAAGAGTTCAGTCTTTGTTTCATCAGACCAGAGCATCTTGTTTCTCATGGTCTGAGTGTCCTTTAGGTGCCTTTTGGGAAACTCCAAGCAGGCTGTCATGTGCCTATTACGGAGGAGTGGCTTCCGTCTGGCCACTCTACCATAAAGGCCTGATTGGTGGAGTGCTGCAGAGATGGTTATCCTTCTGGAAGATTCTCCCATCTCCACAGAGGAAATCTGGAGCTCTGTCAGAGTGACCATCGGGTTCGTGGTCACCTCCCTGACCAAGGCCCTTCTCCCCTGATTCCTCAGTTTGGCCAGGCGGCCAGCTTTAGGAAGAATCTTGGTGGTTCCAAACTTCTTCCATTTAAGAATGATGGAAGCCACTGTGTTTATGGGGACTATCAATGATGCAGAAATCTTTTGGTACCCTTCCTCAGATCTGTGCCTCGACACAATACTGTCTCGGAGCTCTAGGGACAGTTCCTTCGACCTCATGACTTGGTTTTTGCTCCAACATGCACTGTCAACTGTGGGACCTTATATAGACAGGTGTGTGCCTTTCCAAATCATGTCCAATCAATTGAATTTACCACAGGTGGACACAAGAGTGTTAGTGAGGTCGGGCACTGATGTTGGGCAATTAGGCCTGGCTCGCAGTCGGCGTTCCAATTAATCTCAAAGGTGTTCGATAGGGTTGAGGTCAGGGCTCTGTGCAGGCCAGTCAAGTTCTTCCACGCCGATCTCAACAAACCATTTCTGTATGGACCTCGATTTGTGCACAGGGGCATTGTCATGGTTAAACAGGAGAGGGCCTTCCCAAAACAGAATCGTCTAGAATGACATTGTATGCTGTGGCGTTAAGATTTCGCTTCACTGGAACTAAGAGGCCTAGCCGGAACCATGAAAAACAGCCCCAGACCATTATTCCTCTTCCACCAAACTTTACAGTTGGCACTATGCATTGGGGCAGGTAGCAGTCTCCTGGCAACCGCCAAACCCAGATTCGTCCGTCAGACTGCCAGATGGTGAAGCGTACGGACTCGTCGGAATAGGACTATGCATGTGTGAAGCAACACAACCGATTGTGAATAGAAGCAATATTAACGTTAGTGTAAAGTATTCATAGGTTGCATCCCCGTGCAAGTAGCTAGCAATGCTAAAGTTGGCTAGCTAAACTCCGGTGTCCTCCCCTCAATCTAAGATAGCTAGCTAACGCTAATCTGAATCTAATGTCAATCTGACAACACAAAATGATGACAAAAAGGTTTTCCTACTAATAATTTGCGTCCTTTAGAAATATAATTGTATTTCCAAGACACTGTAATGCAATTTTGATTAAATGTCCATCAGCACCATCTGGCAATGCATTATTGTGACGAATCGTTCAACCCATGAATAGCTTTTTTTTAACTAGCTAGTAGGATTGACATGACCTATTGCTGCAGGCTGCAATTTCGTCTTGGCGTGAACGTGCAGAGGAGTATGAATTGCACGAGACTAATGGACATTCATTTTGCACAATTCATATTTCGCATGGGACTGGTATGGACCTTTCATAATATTGTTTTGAATTGTAGAAATTAAAAGCAATTCTCAGCGCATCCCTGTTACTGGCAGGACATCTTTCAGTTGTCCAGGGGGCTCATTTGGACTCATGCTGATTTGTTAGCGATTCACTTAAACGCCTGCACCATTGGGCGACCAAAGAGCTGTTGATATAGGTGATATTGTATTGGTATTTGTAACCCCTATAAATGCACAACGGTGAATCACCGGCTAAGCGCAGCCTCGGCACCACACTCTGGTTCACATTATCAAAGACCCAGGTTCAAACATTTATTGTCTGGCTAGTTATGGTTAGCTAAACAAATAACACAGTGGGTGATAATCATAAGACTAAACAGAAATATGGTGGAGCACAGTCCCATCCTATCTTTACACCACCAAATTGAAAAACTTTGTTCTGGAAACACCTTTTGTTCCTACGCTTTAGGCCCAGATAACGAAATTGAAAGTTCAAAGTTGGCTGCACCTTGGGGGGCTGTCGCCACTGCCTGCCTAGCTTATTTAGTACCGATGCGCAGAGATGAATTTGGTCCCAGCCATGAATCAGGGGAGTCCGTTTGCACTACTCCAAACATTCACCCTAAACTCTAAGAAAACATATCTAAAAAAGTATTCTTTTTTTTTTAAAGAATTGCTGCTCCAAATTGTGTTGAGGCAAAAATATCACATGACGCAATTGCTAGAGTGAGCTCCCCTCGACCTTGACTTCTTGGAGTTCATATGATCCCAAGAGTATGAAGTGTTAAGTTCCATCGCAAGTCAAATTGAGATTCCCCTGGAAGTGCCCTTAGTGAGTTACATCGTTTGGTCACCAATTTCAATCAAGCTGCAGAAGAACACACTGTTGTTGAATTTGAGGAGACTACGTATCCCGACTCCTTTGCTTGTCCTTGCCCGTCCCATGTACTGCAAAGCTGTTGTATCCTTAAAAACAGTACACAGGCGCATGACAGAATGGGGACTCTCGTGAGAGCATTGTATAGCCCAGAGGTTCCCAAACTTGGGCTCGCGACCCCATTTGGGGTCACCTGATATGAAAATGTATATTGTCTTTGTATCACAAAATCCTTGTAAGGCGGTTAACCTCTTTATCCTACCCCCTCCTTTTTCGAACATTCTGTTAAAAATCGCGCAACTTTTCAGCGTCCTGCTACTCATGCCAGGAATATAGTATATGCATATGATTAGTATGTGTGGATAGAAAACACTCTGAAGTTTCTAAAACTGGTTAAATCACGGCGACTATAACAGAGCGCGTGTTTCATCGAAAAGCGCAAGAAAAACTGGTCACTGAAATCTGAAAAAAGTATCCATGCGCCCCTTTCATGGATTATTTAAAGGAAACCAAATTTAATATGGAGACGGATGCAATTCCTACAGCTTCCACACGATGTCGCCAAAAACGTCATTTTCATTGACAAAAATCCATTGAGACATTACGAATAGATCCTTGATTCCATCCAGCGTACCTCAATCGATTTTGGAAGATTGAAAAATGGACACTGTTTTCTTTTGTAGCTGCTATTGAATACAGATCGCCCAGTGATCAATTTGATCGCTTATTAACGTTTACAAATACCTAAAGTTGGGTTATAAAAGTAGGTTGAAGTTTTTTGTCAAAGAATATAGGCAACTTATATAATTTTTAAACATGACGTTGCGTGTTGGAAGAGAGCTTTTTTCGTGATGCAGACAGGCCATACAAATGGATATTTTGGGCATTCATGGACGGATTTAATCGGGAAAAAGACCAATTTGTGATGTTTATGGGACATATAGGAGTGCCAACAAAGAATATCATCAAAGGTAATGAATGTTTTATATTTTATTTCTGCGTTTTTGTGTAGCGCCGGCTACGCTAATTCTTTTGTTTACGTCGCCTTCAGGCATTTTGGGGTGTTGCATGCTATCAGATAATAGCTTCTCATGCTTTCGCCGAAAAGCATTTTAAAAATCTGACTTGTTGGCTAGATTCACAACGAGTGTAGCTTTAATTCAATACCCTACATGTATATTTTAATGAACGTTTGAGTTTTAACGAGTACATTTAGCATTTAGCGTAGCGCATTTGCATTTCCAGGTGCCTACTTGAGACGCAGGCGTCTCAAGTAGGAGCAAGAAGTTTAACCTTAAAAAAAAATTTGAAATGAAAATTATTCAAATCTAAAAGATCAAATTCAATCAGAGAGTGCCCTTAGATCATGGGAAAAGGCCGCACTTGACCATTGCACTTGAATCATTCCCACGGTGAATGGCTAGGCCTGTTACGCTATGAAAGAAACCACACACACTATTGCAGAGACTTTGATGTTACCGTCCGCAATTGATATGGTGAAAACATTGTGTGGGGAAGCTGAGGCACGGAAACTCACATCAATACCTTTGTCAGATAACACTGTTAAACAAAGAATGTATGCTATTGCTAGCAATCAAGAGGAAACTAACTGAGTGATTTCCCCAGCTTACGCTCTCCAGATGGAAGTTAGCTGTGAGGGCCAAGATGCAGTCTAGTCACAGAGCATTTCGTATTATTCTGAACGTATATCCGAGACATTTTGTATGGTACGTAGTAATTTGTGGATGCCCATCACCCATTTCATATGATATGTTAAGAATTTGCGAAATGTACAAAATGTTATAAAATTGGAAAATGTACAATATATTATGAATTTCCAAAACGTATGATATGTTCAGAATTCTAACTAGGTGGCTAAGGTTAGCTATGCTAAGGGTTAGGCTTAAGGTTAGGGTTAAGTTTAGGAATGAGGTTAAAGCTTAGGTTAAGTTTAGGGGAAGGGTTATCTAACATGCTACGTAGTTGCAAAGTAGCTAAAAAGTAGTAAGTAGTTGAAAAGGTGCTAATTAGCTCAAATGCAAAAGTTGTCCATGAAGAGATTTGAACTCGCAACCTTTAGGTTGCTAGACATTCGCGTTATATGCCCACCCAACATACCACCCTACTTTTTGCATTAAGTAACCACCTGTCTTATGTAACCATAGCAAAACGTGACATACTGTATCATAGTTATGAATGTGTCTCTGTCTGCCATATGGATGCATTATATGATACACCTGTCACACCCTGATCTGTTTCACCAGTCCTTGTGATTGTCTCCACCCCCTCCAGGTGTCGCTTATTTTTCCTAGTGTATTTATCCCTGTGTTTCCTGTCTCTCTGTGCCAGTTGGTCTTGTATGTTTTTAAGTCAACCAGTGTGTTTTCCTGTGCTCATTTTCTATTCTCTTTTTGCTAGTCCTCCCGGTTTTGACCCTTGCCTGTTTTCTGGACTCCATTCCCGCCTGCCTGACCATTCTGCCCGCCCTGACCTCGAGCCTTTCTGCCCTTCGGTACCCCCTGGAGTCTGAACTGGTTTTGACCTTTTGCCTGTACACAACCATTATTTTGCCTGTACACAACCATTATTTTGCCTGTACACGACCATTCTTTTGCCTAACCATTTTTGGATTTATTAAACTTCAAAGACTCCAACCATCTGCCTCCTGTGTTTGCATCTGGGTCTTGCCTTGTGCCTTTATAGTACAAAGTGGCATTGACAGACCCAGCAGACTTGGACCAGCTCCGCCACGCTGTCTCCCTGCATTGGGAGACATGAGGAGCTGTTACAGGACCTTCTGGAAGGGCTCCGTTCCTTGACGGAACACCACAACCAAGGGTTTAAGGCTATAATGGAGCAAATCAGGGAGTTAGCTCAGAGGCAGCCTGCCACCTCTGAGAAACCAACCAGTAACCTTTTCCCTATTTGTGGTGAGTTTGTACGGGCTCCCCGAGAACCCCACTTACCTCCTCTGGAGCGATATTCTGGGGATCCTGGTCCCTGCCAGGGTTTTCCTTTTCAGTGCTCTCTTATTTTTGAGCTTCAGCCATCTTCGTTTCCTTCAGACAGATCGAAGATAGGGTATATTATCACTCTAATGCCGGGAAGGGTGCTGTCCTGGGCTACGGCAGTTTGGGAGCAACAATCCACCATTTGTTGTCATCTGGAGGATTTCATGGCAAAGGTGAGGAAGGTATTCAAGTCTCCTGTATCCGGGAGAGAGGCGGCCAGTAAACTTCTTGAATTACGTCAAAACTCCTGTAGTGTGGCAGACTACGTGGCTAATTTTCACACGTTGGCCGCCGAGAGTGCCTGGAATCCGGAGTTTCTTTTCGATACCTTTCTTCGTGGATTATCTGAGGTGGTAAAATATCAGCTAGCTGCTCGGGAATTGCCGGAGGACCTCGACTCCCTCATCGCCCTAACCATTAGAATTGTTGTGAGAGGAGGTCTGTCCTCGGGCACACTCGTTAATCTGCTATGGCTCACTCACCTTCAAAGGAATCCGGAAGTTCCCGAAGGCAGTTTTTCAGAGAGGATCCGAAGCCACCCGAGTTCCCTCGTGAATCATCAACGACGGGTGAGTTGGATACTCCTGAGCCTATGCAATTGGGAAGAGGTAGGTTATTGGTTGGGGAATGCTCGCTGAGTTCTAACTGTTGTCTGTGCTGTGGAGGGGAAGTACATTATATAGCTACCTGGCCTGTAAGGAATCCCTGGTCTCTGGTGGGTACAAGTACTCTGGTGAGCCAGACTGGGAGTTTCCTAATTCCCATCACCCGCAAACCTTTTTTTGTGCTTTTGCTGTGGGTTGACCAATCTAAGTCTCTCCGTGTGCTCATTGACTCTGGGGCTGATGAAAGTTTTATGGATGCTACGAGCCCATTCCAGGACCCGGTTCACATGGATGCTAGGGCACTGGACGGCCGCTCAATAGGTGGAGTCATCCATAGTACTGTGCCCGTTGATATACGGGTTTCAGGTAACCACAGTGAGACCATACAGTTCCTCCTCATTGCATCTCCCCATGTTCCTGTTGTTTTGGTATTTTCCTGGCTCCAAAAACACAACCCTGTTATTGACTGGACCACAAGCTCCATCCTGGGTTGGAGCCCATTTTGCCATTCCCACTGTCTTCAAGCAGCACAGCTTTCCCAGAGATGTCTTCCACAGGACGTTAGCAAGGCTTGGGATGTTTCTGCCATTCCCACTGAATACCATGACCTCCTTAAAGTTTTCAGTAAGGCACGTGCTACTTCCCCCTCACCGTCCTTATGATTGTGCCATTGATCTTCTCCCAGGCACCACACCACCTCGGGGTCAGCTATATTCTCTATCTGGTCTGGAGACCAAGGCTATGGAGGAGTACATAGAGGAGTCTCTGGCTACTGGGGCTGTCTCTCCGTCTGCATCTCCTGCTGGCGCAGGGTTTTTCTTTGTGGAGAAGCAGGACAAGACCCTGCGTCCGTGCATTGACTACCGGGGATTGAATGACATTACTGTTAAAAATGGTTACCCCCCCTACCACTCTTCTCCTCGACTTTTGAACCTCTCCAGGGGGCCACCATTTTTTCCCAAGCTGGACATTCGGAATGCCTACCACCTGGTTCGGATACGCAAAGGGGATGAGTGGATGACAGCCTTCAACACAGACAGCGGACATTATGAGTACCAGGTCATGCCGGACTCACCAACGCCCCAGCTGTCTTCCAGGCTTTGGTAAACGGTGTTTTCCGGGACATGCTAAACCGTTATGTGTTTGTCTACCTTGACGACATCCTGTTTTTTTTCTTGGTCTGCCCAAGAGCATGTTCTTCATGTTAGGCAGGTCCTTCAGCGCCTCCTGTAGAACCAATTGTTTGTGAAAGCCAAGAAGTGTAAGTTCCACCGCTCTTCTATCGTCTTTCTGGGATATGTCATTGCTGAGGGTAATGTCCAGATGGACCCTGGAAAGGTGAATGCAGTGGCTTCAACCTACGTCCAGGGTGCAGTTGCAATGTTTCCTAGGTTTTGAAAGCTTCTACCGCCATTTAATTCAGGGTTACAACACCCTGGCGGCCCCCCTCTCGGCACTCACCTCTCCCAAAGTACCGTTCACATGGTCTTCAGCTGTCGACAAAGCCTTTGTAGACCTGAAGCATCGGTTCAGAACAGACGAAAAAGAGCTAGGCCTACACCAACAGATACGCAGCCACATGACAGCAACAGGACATCAGCTAGATCCAACAACAATGACCCAACACCTGATCAAGAAGATCATGTATGGGTTTTGTCAATGATTAAGAGGTACTTACCATGGTTATGGGAGGTCTTTGAATTTTTTAGATATATTTTTTTACAGGCCAGATCTTTTTTTACAGATCAGTCCCCAGAAAGGGAAGGCCTACTGGCAATGCATGCTATGAGCTATTAGCTGCAAGAATACCGCCCACTAGATTCTTAAAGACATTAAAGCAGATTATGTCACTAAGGGCTCGATTCAATCCACATTGCCAATTTGAGCCGACATACAGCGTTTACCGTGAATGCGGGAACATTCCCTTTAAAATTCAATCTTTATAGTGCTGAACTTTGGCAATACGGATTGAATTGAGCCCTAAGGCTGGATTTCAATCAAAGACACTTGTTATCAAGTTTACTGTACATGCGGATTGCCTTTAATCCGCTTGTCGTCCCCTTATGCCATAGTTTGTACATCTCGATTGTCATTAGAAACCACATTTGTTTAAGCAAGTCAGCCATATCAGCTATGTTTTTTTAAAGATAGTAAATGAGGCTGAATGAACTGTTTTGGTGCCAGACAAGGCTCCGCTGATAGCCAGGTGTAGCAGTGGTAAACTGTTGGGACTGCTGCAGGGGCAGCTTTATGGAGGCCCGTTTTAGTCACCGTTTTAGTGCAATTAATATATTGTTTAGTGTTGAGTTGTGTAGTGGCTTTGTTGGCATGCATCCCGCATTTTTTTTCTTGCCCTACCAAGATTTACATGCTAAAATCACCACTGCGCAAGATCAACCAGTATCGGATCTACTATTGTTGGACTACCGACCTATGTTGGTCTCCCTGTTTTCCGTGGCCTTTCTCCGCTGGAGATCTGTTGGCGGATTGGATTGTCTGACTGACCGACTGACTCCAACTTTTTTGCATATGGTATTTCATTTGTTTTAGTGTGATTTATACCGTGTTGGTTTATGTGTTCAGTTGTAGTTGAAGATTACTGAGATATCCGATACTCTTTATTGTTTGTGGAGCTGGAGTTTATTGCAATCTTATTGTGCTGATTGAGACCGGTTTCATGCATCACATTATGGAAGGACAATTTTGTGACTGAGGTGACTTGGGTTCGCTGCACTGATTTACCGGGCTGAATTTTTTTTTTATCCCGGGCTGGATTTTTATTCTATTTTTAGGTATGGGACACTTACCAGTGAACCAAGGTTGTTATTATTTTGGGGCTGTTGTTGTTATTATAATGATTGTGTGATTATTGTGATAATACAACAAACGTTTTGAAGTTATTTCCAATGTTTTAAAGGTTTATGAAAATTGCATTTCCATACTGACTTTTACATGAGTACTTTGTATTGGTTTTGACTTGACGGACCAGACGGGACTCATTCCCTCACAAACAAAAAAGGAGAAATCAATATTTTCTCTGGTAGGCACAACCTACCTGGCACCCCTAACAAACAATAACCTCAAGTTGAAACTGTTACAACATTCTAATCGGAACTAGGGTCCTCAGAAATGTCCGATTTGCTAATTCATTGAATGTGGCAAGTGTAGAACTACAATCATCAGTTAGCAGCTCGAACATTTGTGAGTTTCCTAGTTCCCGACTAGCATGTGAACGCAGTATTACTATGGAGTACTGTTCATTGGTAGTTTTCGATCAGTTTAGTGTCTTATTTCTGCTTCAATTTAAATTAATTATTATTGTTATGATGACAGTATGGGTAACAAGGGTAAATACACTTTATGTAACTGTGAACATAATTCTCACTCTTACATACTGTAGCTTCTGTTTACTGTTTATTTGTGAAATGAATCCCTTTGTATTCTTTTAATGCTCAGGTTCAATAAAACACGACAAATGAAAAAAGTTGCCTTTATACACTGAGTGTACAGAACATTATGAACACCTGCTCTTTCCATGATCTGGATCTGGACACTAGATTGACCAGGAGAATCCAGGGGAAAGCTATGATCCTTTGTTGATGTCACTTGTTAAATCCACTTCAATCAGTGTAGATGAAGGGGAGGAAACAGGTTAACGAAGGAATTTTAAGCCTTGCGATAATTGAGACAAGGATTGTGTATGTGTGCCATTCAGAGGGTGTGGGCAAGACAAAATATTTAAGTGCCTTTGAACAGGGTTTGGTAGCAGGTGACAGGCGCACCGGTTTGTGTCAAGAACTGCAACACCGTTGGGTTTTTCATGCTCGAATAGTGGTATATGGTGTAGGGTTAGTTGGTGGTGCAATTTTTTTCCTATCCCCTACTTTTTAAATTTTGTATCACAAAATGTAAAGTGATTGACCACACACTGCCGCACAGTAGGTGGCGGCATGCACAAACAAAATCGCCATGGCACCAAAGAAGAAGAAGAACACTTCACAACAGCTCTGCCAGAAATAGAACAATGAGCCAGATATTTCACCGGATGTATAAATGTGAAGCATCCGGTTGGCGTTTCCACTCACTACCAAATATGGTGATGAGAGGAAGCCCATTGGCCGGCAGTGTGAGAAGATGGAGCAAGATGGATTTTGGCTGACATTCTGCACATTTTCTCATCAACGAAACATTTGATCGCCATATACCGTTCTCTTTTTCCAAAACTAGTATCTGTAATACACAGAGTGGACTGCGTTTTGTAGACTTCACTCTTTGCTAAAGTTTTAAAAAATGGCATTGTTTCGAGGAGTGCAAAGGCAAATTGAGTTACTGCACACGCCCACTTCACATAGGAGTTCCCTAACGGAAATGTGCAAATAAATGCTAGAACGCGCCAATAGGATCTCACTAGCTCTTGCTGGGCTCTGCCCACCTCTTTACTTGTTTTGCCCACTACGATTAATTTGCTCCCATTGGAAACGATAGGCTCTGGTGGAGCTGTAGCGTGCGCTTGACAGGAGGAAGTTGAGAAGGCGAAAGCAGAAGTGTTGCTTGAAGATGAAAGCGTCTCGAGTACAGTTAGTGTGAAAGATGATTGGACAACAGTGAAGTCAAAGTATGGAACAAAAACAGGTATTTGTTGTGGAAAATGAGTCTGATGAATCGTAGCTGGATGGAGTATGTTTTTTGGATAAGGATGTTCATTTGGGAAACCATTTTAAAGTCACACGGATGGTGGAGAAGGCGTTGGGAAAAGTGGATGCAGTCAAAGTAACCAGGAGTGGTATGGTGTTTTATCATGTGTATCTAAAGAGCAAAAGGAGTGTGCATTGTGGCGCGAAGTTATCGACCCTTGAAGTGGACAGCTTTGATTTTCGGAGCTTGGCAAAGGTAAAAGGTGATACCTCTGGCATCCCGTTAGAGATTGATAATCAATATCTTAGGCAAAACATTCCAGGGGTAGTTAATGCATGTCGCTTGACCCCTATGGAGAATGGGAAAAAAGGAGCAAAGTTGATCTGTAACCCAAAAGGCCTGTGTGCATCTGGTAACATCTGGTGATTTTACCATCCCATCGGATCCTCTGAATAAATTGAGATTGAGGAAATAAAATGCTTAATTACTCGGCGTACCGCCCGAGTTCTGTTTGGCACGTACCCAGATAGGAAGGCAAGCTTCAGTGAGTGGGAAGATCACACAGCATGTAGCCTCCGCAGTGGCGACCCGTCATTCAGGACAGGTGGGGCTTTTTGAGCACCATAATTAAAATGTTTGGACTTGCCTGTTTTGCATGTTATGTTGGTATTAATACGAGTCACATATCAGTTTTAGTAAAGCAGCTCCAAAATGCATGTTTCAGCTTAGCTCATTGCTTTCCGTGGTAACGGGGCAAGCCAGCAGAAAATAAGAGCATTGCACCGTGATTGGCTCAGTGTTCTGTCACTCCTTGGGACACTACGTCATCGCCAAGTCTATGTCCTTAGTGAGGGTAGACATCGAACATTTAAGCCCTTTGGATCCTGCCATAGAGTTACATTATAAGTGCCCTTCCAAGAAGGCTCAAGGTCATTGGCCACAGATAAAATGAAGTCAAATCACGTTATATGTACAGTAGCTTTGATTGGACTGATCATGTCAACGTCTTACTTTCAAAATCTTAGCTAGCAGTCATCATTGTGAATCTACTGGCACATCCTTTTTAATCATTGTCATATGAAGAGAAATAATGAAGAGAAATTATAGATAAAACATATTGGTGCTCATCTGCCATTGGACATAAACATTACACAACAAGTTGGACATCGCAAATTCAACAATGAGTGGTTTGGAAGGAATCGGTGACAGTGGCTAACTGCAAGCATTGCAACTGGGAAGTTGGGAATAAATGAGCTCAACTCGGAATTGTAAATCCGTCCTCTTTCTCAAAATCTGCCCACGATGGACCGTCGCGCCACCTTCCTGTTCAAGTGAGCACATCACAAAAAGGAAAATTCTTATATGCTGCTGCATACATTATGTAATATGCCAGGGAGATATGTATACTGTAGGTAAGAAAGTAATACTAAGTGTATGTTGTGTAGTAAGCTGTTAGTAACCCATGTGTCCCACCCTAATAAGTTGGTATATTTTCACCTCTTAATTTAGCCTACTGTTCTGACTTGGTGGTGCACATGTAGCCTAAAACCTGTTTTTGAGAAATGTAATCATTGAATATTGTAAGAGCTTTCATTGTTTGCTTGTATGCCCCCTTTATTTATCCTACGGTTCTGACTAGGTGTACTGAGAGTACACTGTAAGAACGGCCCATGTTCTGAATTCTGTCACTGTACATTTCAAAAGTGCTGAACAAATAGTTATATTGACTATGTCCGTCCTAGCTTTCTTATTAACATCTTAATCGAAATTGTGGATTGCCTCTTATCTGCTTGTCGTCCCCTTATGCCATATTTTGTACATCTCAATAGTCAGTAGAAACCACATTTGTTTATGCAAGTCAGCCATATTAGCTATGTTTTTTAAAAAGTAAATGAGGTTGAATGAACTGTTTTGCTGCCAGACAAGGCTCCGCTGATAGCCAGGTGTAGCAGTTGTAAGGTGTTGGGACTGCTTTTGGGACAGCTTTATGTAGGCCCTAACAGTTTGTGGGCACCGTTTGTCACCGTTATAGTGACATTAATGTATTGATTAGTGTTGTGTTATGAAGTGGCTTTGCTGGAAGTCCATGCAGTCCATGCTGTCATACTTCTAGCCCGTCACAGAGCAGAACAGAGCTAAAGATTTGGATAACTAACCCAAGACACAGATAGAACAATGAGACAGATATTTCACCAGACGCAGAAATGGGAAGCATCCGGTTGGGGTTTCCACTATGGTAGTGAGTGGCCAGCAGTGGGAGAAGATGGAACGAGATGGATTTTGGCTGACATTCTGATCATTTACTCATCAAGGACACATTTGATCTCAATACAGTTTTCTGTTCCTAAAACCACAATCTGTTACAAACAAAGTTGACTACGTTTTGTAGACTTTACCCTTTGCCAAAGTTTTTAGAAGGAGTGCAAAGGCGAATTGAGTTATTGCATATCCGCACTTCACTGAGTAGGCGTTCCCCAACGGAAATATGCAAAAACATGCTAGAACAACCAATACGATCTCGCTAGCGTGTGCTTGGCTCTGCCCATCTCTTTGCTTGTTCTGCCCATTCTGGCTTAGTTTTTCCCATTTGAAACGACAGGCTGTGGTCTATCTTGGTTTAGTTAAAAAAATCTTTGCCCAAGATAGACCAGAGCCCTTCTTCTTCTTTGGTATAATCACATTTGCAACATTTATATGTGCATTCCGCCACCTACTGTACAGGTGATTAATAAAGATCTCAATAAGGAAATAATGCGGGATGAAAAAATAAACAATAAATATATATAAAACAAATTCCATACAAACTATCAATAACGAAATGTCAATTAAACTAAATCAGCCTGCTTTTCAGTTCTAATCAAGTCCCTACACAGGCTCAGAAGGATCTTGTGAGGGCGGGACATTTTCTGGCGACAGTAGTCCTTGCAGTGCCTCTGCAGTGCCTCTGCAGTGAAGTCTTGGAGGCCCAAAATCTTATCAAAGCTTCTTTGAATTTTTGGACACTTGTGCAGTACAATTAATAATGGTGGCTATAAATATTACAAACCCACCTCCACAATAAGTGTATCCAGATATAGGGGCGCAACTTTGGTTTTAGAAGTGGGGGGGAGGGGGAAATAACTTTTTTTAATGTTTGGGCATCTCAAGCTAATTTCCTGCATTTCTACACAATCTAATATGACTCATGACCCTTCTAGCAGTTTCTATTTAGAACAAAAAGTAAGCAAAAATGCCCACAGTCATCAAGCTAGGTAAGAGATCATTATTAAATATGTTTAAGTGATTGATAAGACTGAACTAGATCAATGATAATTCAATAATCAATATTGTGTTAAACCTGTAACCAATAGCCTAACAAATGAACTGGAGGTCGAAGGATTATGATTTTCCCACGCCGATACTGATACCGATTATTGGAGGACCCAAAAAAATCAGATACCGATTAATTGGCCAATTTTTATATATATTTGTAATGGATCTTGTCCTCCTCTTCTGAGGAGGAGTATCGAGAAGGATCAGAGAACCAATGCGCAGCGTGGTAAGTGTCCATAATGTTTAATCAAACCCAACAGAACACTGGAACAAAACAATAAACGTAAATAAACAAAACAGTCCCGTGTGGTAACAAACACTGACACGGAAGACAAACACCCACAACTCAAAAGTGAAACCAGGCTACAACCCGACTCGTGGGAAGTGACAAAGAGCTCTTATAGAACCAAGGCACAATTATTAATGCGGGATAGATTTAAAATGTCTTGCACTAAATGTAGTGCTGCTTGAAAGTGAAAGGTGTCGGCTAAGCGGAGCGATGCTTTCCTTTTTAAATGGCAGAGTGGTTAAGGGCGTGAGAGTGCTCCCCAGTTGGATTAGCTTCAAATTCACTCCAGGTCATTTCTTATCCTCCTTGGTGAGCGTTCGGTTGGGGCACTTGACATCAGAGCGAACGAAAGCGTCACAACTCTTGACCATGATTCATGACTTTCAAACTAGCACAACTGATATCAACGTTATACTAACCCATAGTTGATTTAATATCCACCACAAATTAATTGAACTCCTCATATAAAAAAAAAAATATTAAAAAAAAAGTTGGTTGTGAATATGATATTGATCTTTCTCATGAACGCTATCAGTTTTGTGATAGGTCATCCTTCACCAACTCCATCATTTATGAACTACGGCATTTGAAACAGGGACCTACCAAGGGATAAGGAAAAGAGACACATGTTTTACATACAGAGTGACTTGTCCTCTTTTGTTGCAATACAGTTGTTTCAATTGCTAACATGCATAGGTCAAAACTGAAGTGACATTGTCAAAACTCTTCACACAGTCAGCGAACAATCACAGACTGGTTTGCTGCATATCCCAGGATGTCAGTACTATACTTGCCTCCATACTCCCCCTTCCTAAACCCCATAGAAGAGTGACCGCCATCCATATGTCCTTAGTGTGTGTGTGTGAGAGAGAGAGAGACAGACAGAGAGAGAGATAGACAGAGAGAGAGAGAGACCAAGGAGGGCCTACAGCAGCATCTAGATCTTCTGCACAGATTATGCCAGACCTGGGCCATGACAGTAAATCTCAGTAAGACCAAAATAATGGTGTTCCAAAAAAGGTCCAGTGGCCAGGAATACAAATTCCATCTAGACACCGTTGTCCTAGAGCAAACAAAAAAACGATACATACCTTGGCCTTATATCAGTGCCACAGGTAATTACCACAAAGCTGTGAGCGATCTGAGAGACAAGCCAAGAAGGGCATTCTATGCCATCAAAAGGAACATAACATTCGACATACCATTTAGGATCTGGCTAAAAATACTTGAATCAGTTATAGAACCCATTGCCCTTTATGGTTGTGAGGTCTCATCAAGAATTCACAAAATGGGACAAACACTAAATTGAGACTCTGCATGCAGAATTCTGCAAAAATATCCTCTGTGTACAACATAGAACACCAAATAATGCATGAAGAGCAGAATTAGGCCGATACCTGCTAATTATCAAAATGCAGAAAAGAGACGTTAAATTCTACAACCACCTAAAAGAAAGCGATTCCCAAACCTTCCATAACAAAGCCATCACCTACAGAGAGATGAACCTGGAGAAGAGTCCCCTAAGCAAGCTGGTCCTGGGGCTCTGTTCACAAACACACCCCACAGAGCCCCTGGACAGCAACACAATTAGACCCAACCAAATCATGAGAAAACAAAAGGATAATTACTTGACACATTGGAAAGAATGATCCAAAAAACAGAGCAAACTAGAATGTTATTTGTCACTAAACAGAGAGTACACAGTGGCAGAATACCTGACCACTGTGACTGACCCAAACTTAAGGAAAGCTTTGACTATGTACAGACTCAGTGAGCATAGCCTTGCTGTTGAGATAGGCCGCCGTAGGCAGACTTGGCTCTCAAGAGAAGAAACACTGCCCACAAAATGAGGTGGAAACTGAGCTGCACTTCCTAACCTCCTGCCCACTGTATGACCATATTAGAGACACATATTTCCCTCAGATTACTCAGATCCACAGAGAATTTGAAAACAATCCCGATTTTGATAAACTCCCATATCTACTGGGTGAAATACCACAAACAGTGTGCCATCACAGCAGCAAGATTTGTGACCTGTTGCCACAAGGAAAGGTCAACCAGTGAAGAACAAACACCATTGTAAATACAACCCATAGAAATGCTTATTTATTTTCCCTTTTGTACTTTAACCATTTGTACATAGTTACAACACTGTATATATACATAATATGACATTTGTAATGTCTTTATTATTTTGTAACTTCTGAGTGTAATGTTTACTGTTCATTTTATTGTTTATTTCCCTGTTGACAGAGCCATTGTGCCCGTTTCTGAGGTGGGCTGGATAGAGCTCAGCAATACACAACACAGGCAAAAGATAAGGGACTGGAAAATCTTGGTAATCCTCCTCTTTATCAAAACGTTCCTTATGAATGTGCCTCGTTGTTGTGTTTCTCTGAAGCATATTTCTTGCATTTCCCTCTGATTCCATAGTAAACACTGAGCAATGATGACCAAGACATGAGACATGATAAAAAACACTAAGACACGACAGAAAGCCAATCTGAAAACAAACCCCAATGGCATGATTGGAGAAGCATCTAGATTTAGTGCAAGTTGGAGAAGCATACCAAGAAAAATCAATGCACGCATTGAGGTTAGTGCTGACAATAACATGACATGTGCTTCTACATTTGCATTGCGTGCTGTTTATGGTTTTAGGCTGGGTTTCTGTAAAGCATTTTGTGACATCGGCAGATGTAAAATGGTCTTTAAAAATACATTTGTTTGATTTATTGATTGATTGATTGATTGATTGATGTAAGGTGTAAAGGACCAGCAGCAGGCATTTACCAAGCAAAAAGGGAGTAACTGCTCATAGCGTGGAACTGAGAAAAATGGCTTTTTATATACCTTGGTTTCACAGTAACTTTATGCAGTTACTGCTAACATGACCCCCATTTTCTCAAAAACACAATAAAATAGAGGCAGGATATCTGTCCACGTGATGAAGCATGTATTTAAGGTTGCAAAAATGACATGAACTCATTTTCGACCAAATGAGCAGTTACTGCCTTTTTGCTTGGTAGGGCAGATTAGGCCTACAGGTCATTTGTTTCACTGCACACGATTGCAGTACTGAAGAAGGCCAGAAGAGATCAGTTATAACAACAGTCATTCATTGGGCTATAATTCAGCAAGTAAGCTGTAAAAAAATGTTTTATCAACATTTGCAAATAGGTAAACGTGAGGTTAGATCCATCCCTGTGTTATTTCTGAGACTAGACATTTATTTTCAAGTGTCATTAGGCCTACTTTCAGTCTTAGAGGTCAGGGCTGGCAACATAATCAGTAAAGCAACCTCTAAAAATACATTCCAGATCAAGATGAATTCATGGACAGACGATGTAAATGTTAGAGGGAATAAATGTTTATGATAATTGTCCTTGCTACAAACATACCGAAAATTTTGAACAAAATGTGAGGACTACGGTGGCAAAAGATTTGAACCTGGGACCTCTGGCACCCAAAACTGCAATCATACCCCTAGACCAACAAACCGCTTAGAATGTCTGCAGATTTCGATATATTACTACATACCAAACGTCAAGACGTCCAAAACATGAAACTTTTTGTATGGAATGAATTTGTAGCCATCGATTTTGTCAAAACATTTATCCGGATGTTGGCGAAAACTAAACGACTTGGAAAATACAGACTTTCCTTTTTTATTATGGAGAAAACCCTGGCTTTACATACCTACATTTCACCCAACCCAACTTGCCTTAATATCTTGTCAAAACAATGTTTGGTGCACAAATTCGACAGCGGAAAGTTTCACGAGCACAGAAGTTGTTGATTCATTTCCTCATTAGCCAGCTTGTAACGCTGGCTATATAAGATGAGATACTTAAGGACACCTGAGCAGTGTTCAAATACCCATACTGTATACTACTTAACGAGTATATACGACTGGTTGTTTCGGGGCGGCAGGTAGCCTAGTGGTTCGAGCCTAGCGTCAGTAACTGAAAGGTTGCTGGATCGAGGCCTAGAGCGGACGAAGTTTAAACCCTGTCGTTCTGCCCTTGAGCAAGGCAGATAATAACCCACTGCTCCCTGGATAGTGGAGACTATCAAAAAAAAAAACATTTTTTTTTAACATGCGCACTCTCAAATGTTTTTTTTTAATTGTAAGCCTGCTACACACGCACGCACGCACACTACACGATACATTTATTAAACATAAGAATGAGTGTGAGTTTTTTGTCACAACCCGACTCGTGGGAAGTGACAAAGAGCTCTTATAGAACCAAGGCACAATTAATAATGCGGGATAGATTTAAAATGTCTTGCACTAAATGTAGTGCTGCTTGAAAGTGAAAGGTGTCGGCTAAGCGGAGCGATGCTTTCCTTTTTAAATGGCAGAGTGGTTAAGGGCGTGAGAGTGCTCCCCAGTTGGATTAGCTTCAAATTCACTCCAGGTCATTTCTTATCCTCCTTGGTGAGCGTTCGGTTGGGGCACTTGACATCAGAGCGAACGAAAGCGTCACAACTCTTGACCATGATTCATGACTTTCAAACTAGCACAACTGATATCAACGTTATACTAACCCATAGTTGATTTAATATCCACCACAAATTAATTGAACTCCTCATATAAAAAAAAAAATATTAAAAAAAAAGTTGGTTGTGAATATGATATTGATCTTTCTCATGAACGCTATCAGTTTTGTGATAGGTCATCCTTCACCAACTCCATCATTTATGAACTACGGCATTTGAAACAGGGACCTACCAAGGGATAAGGAAAAGAGACACATGTTTTACATACAGAGTGACTTGTCCTCTTTTGTTGCAATACAGTTGTTTCAATTGCTAACATGCATAGGTCAAAACTGAAGTGACATTGTCAAAACTCTTCACACAGTCAGCGAACAATCACAGACTGGTTTGCTGCATATCCCAGGATGTCAGTACTATACTTGCCTCCATACTCCCCCTTCCTAAACCCCATAGAAGAGTGACCGCCATCCATATGTCCTTAGTGTGTGTGTGTGAGAGAGAGAGAGACAGACAGAGAGAGAGATAGACAGAGAGAGAGAGAGACCAAGGAGGGCCTACAGCAGCATCTAGATCTTCTGCACAGATTATGCCAGACCTGGGCCATGACAGTAAATCTCAGTAAGACCAAAATAATGGTGTTCCAAAAAAGGTCCAGTGGCCAGGAATACAAATTCCATCTAGACACCGTTGTCCTAGAGCAAACAAAAAAACGATACATACCTTGGCCTTATATCAGTGCCACAGGTAATTACCACAAAGCTGTGAGCGATCTGAGAGACAAGCCAAGAAGGGCATTCTATGCCATCAAAAGGAACATAACATTCGACATACCATTTAGGATCTGGCTAAAAATACTTGAATCAGTTATAGAACCCATTGCCCTTTATGGTTGTGAGGTCTCATCAAGAATTCACAAAATGGGACAAACACTAAATTGAGACTCTGCATGCAGAATTCTGCAAAAATATCCTCTGTGTACAACATAGAACACCAAATAATGCATGAAGAGCAGAATTAGGCCGATACCTGCTAATTATCAAAATGCAGAAAAGAGACGTTAAATTCTACAACCACCTAAAAGAAAGCGATTCCCAAACCTTCCATAACAAAGCCATCACCTACAGAGAGATGAACCTGGAGAAGAGTCCCCTAAGCAAGCTGGTCCTGGGGCTCTGTTCACAAACACACCCCACAGAGCCCCTGGACAGCAACACAATTAGACCCAACCAAATCATGAGAAAACAAAAGGATAATTACTTGACACATTGGAAAGAATGATCCAAAAAACAGAGCAAACTAGAATGTTATTTGTCACTAAACAGAGAGTACACAGTGGCAGAATACCTGACCACTGTGACTGACCCAAACTTAAGGAAAGCTTTGACTATGTACAGACTCAGTGAGCATAGCCTTGCTGTTGAGATAGGCCGCCGTAGGCAGACTTGGCTCTCAAGAGAAGAAACACTGCCCACAAAATGAGGTGGAAACTGAGCTGCACTTCCTAACCTCCTGCCCACTGTATGACCATATTAGAGACACATATTTCCCTCAGATTACTCAGATCCACAGAGAATTTGAAAACAATCCCGATTTTGATAAACTCCCATATCTACTGGGTGAAATACCACAAACAGTGTGCCATCACAGCAGCAAGATTTGTGACCTGTTGCCACAAGGAAAGGTCAACCAGTGAAGAACAAACACCATTGTAAATACAACCCATAGAAATGCTTATTTATTTTCCCTTTTGTACTTTAACCATTTGTACATAGTTACAACACTGTATATATACATAATATGACATTTGTAATGTCTTTATTATTTTGTAACTTCTGAGTGTAATGTTTACTGTTCATTTTATTGTTTATTTCCCTGTTGACAGAGCCATTGTGCCCGTTTCTGAGGTGGGCTGGATAGAGCTCAGCAATACACAACACAGGCAAAAGATAAGGGACTGGAAAATCTTGGTAATCCTCCTCTTTATCAAAACGTTCCTTATGAATGTGCCTCGTTGTTGTGTTTCTCTGAAGCATATTTCTTGCATTTCCCTCTGATTCCATAGTAAACACTGAGCAATGATGACCAAGACATGAGACATGATAAAAAACACTAAGACACGACAGAAAGCCAATCTGAAAACAAACCCCAATGGCATGATTGGAGAAGCATCTAGATTTAGTGCAAGGTGGAGAAGCATACCAAGAAAAATCAATGCACGCATTGAGGTTAGTGCTGACAATAACATGACATGTGCTTCTACATTTGCATTGCGTGCTGTTTATGGTTTTAGGCTGGGTTTCTGTAAAGCATTTTGTGACATCGGCAGATGTAAAATGGTCTTTAAAAATACATTTGTTTGATTTATTGATTGATTGATTGATTGATTGATTGATTGATGTAAGGTGTAAAGGACCAGCAGCAGGCATTTACCAAGCAAAAAGGGAGTAACTGCTCATAGCGTGGAACTGAGAAAAATGGCTTTTTATATACCTTGGTTTCACAGTAACTTTATGCAGTTACTGCTAACATGACCCCCATTTTCTCAAAAACACAATAAAATAGAGGCAGGATATCTGTCCTCGTGATGAAGCATGTATTTAAGGTTGCAAAAATGACATGAACTCATTTTCGACCAAATGAGCAGTTACTGCCTTTTTGCTTGGTAGGGCAGATTAGGCCTACAGGTCATTTGTTTCACTGCACACGATTGCAGTACTGAAGAAGGCCAGAAGAGATCAGTTATAACAACAGTCATTCATTGGGCTATAATTCAGCAAGTAAGCTGTAAAAAAATGTTTTATCAACATTTGCAAATAGGTAAACGTGAGGTTAGATCCATCCCTGTGTTATTTCTGAGACTAGACATTTATTTTCAAGTGTCATTAGGCCTACTTTCAGTCTTAGAGGTCAGGGCTGGCAACATAATCAGTAAAGCAACCTCTAAAAATACATTCCAGATCAAGATGAATTCATGGACAGACGATGTAAATGTTAGAGGGAATAAATGTTTATGATAATTGTCCTTGCTACAAACATACCGAAAATTTTGAACAAAATGTGAGGACTACGGTGGCAAAAGATTTGAACCTGGGACCTCTGGCACCCAAAACTGCAATCATACCCCTAGACCAACAAACCGCTTAGAATGTCTGCAGATTTCGATATATTACTACATACCAAACGTCAAGACGTCCAAAACATGAAACTTTTTGTATGGAATGAATTTGTAGCCATCGATTTTGTCAAAACATTTATCCGGATGTTGGCGAAAACTAAACGACTTGGAAAATACAGACTTTCCTTTTTTATTATGGAGAAAACCCTGGCTTTACATACCTACATTTCACCCAACCCAACTTGCCTTAATATCTTGTCAAAACAATGTTTGGTGCACAAATTCGACAGCGGAAAGTTTCACGAGCACAGAAGTTGTTGATTCATTTCCTCATTAGCCAGCTTGTAACGCTGGCTATATAAGATGAGATACTTAAGGACACCTGAGCAGTGTTCAAATACCCATACTGTATACTACTTAACGAGTATATACGACTGGTTGTTTCGGGGCGGCAGGTAGCCTAGTGGTTCGAGCCTAGCGTCAGTAACTGAAAGGTTGCTGGATCGAGGCCTAGAGCGGACGAAGTTTAAACCCTGTCGTTCTGCCCTTGAGCAAGGCAGATAATAACCCACTGCTCCCTGGATAGTGGAGACTATCAAAAAAAAAAACATTTTTTTTTAACATGCGCACTCTCAAATGTTTTTTTTTAATTGTAAGCCTGCTACACACGCACGCACGCACACTACACGATACATTTATTAAACATAAGAATGGGTGTGAGTTTTTTGTCACAACCCGACTCGTGGGAAGTGACAAAGAGCTCTTATAGAACCAAGGCACAATTATTAATGCGGGATAGATTTAAAATGTCTTGCACTAAATGTAGTGCTGCTTGAAAGTGAAAGGTGTCGGCTAAGCGGAGCGATGCTTTCCTTTTTAAATGGCAGAGTGGTTAAGGGCGTGAGAGTGCTCCCCAGTTGGATTAGCTTCAAATTCACTCCAGGTCATTTCTTATCCTCCTTGGTGAGCGTTCGGTTGGGGCACTTGACATCAGAGCGAACGAAAGCGTCACAACTCTTGACCATGATTCATGACTTTCAAACTAGCACAACTGATATCAACGTTATACTAACCCATAGTTGATTTAATATCCACCACAAATTAATTGAACTCCTCATATAAAAAAAAAAATATTAAAAAAAAAGTTGGTTGTGAATATGATATTGATCTTTCTCATGAACGCTATCAGTTTTGTGATAGGTCATCCTTCACCAACTCCATCATTTATGAACTACGGCATTTGAAACAGGGACCTACCAAGGGATAAGGAAAAGAGACACATGTTTTACATACAGAGTGACTTGTCCTCTTTTGTTGCAATACAGTTGTTTCAATTGCTAACATGCATAGGTCAAAACTGAAGTGACATTGTCAAAACTCTTCACACAGTCAGCGAACAATCACAGACTGGTTTGCTGCATATCCCAGGATGTCAGTACTATACTTGCCTCCATACTCCCCCTTCCTAAACCCCATAGAAGAGTGACCGCCATCCATATGTCCTTAGTGTGTGTGTGTGAGAGAGAGAGAGACAGACAGAGAGAGAGATAGACAGAGAGAGAGAGAGACCAAGGAGGGCCTACAGCAGCATCTAGATCTTCTGCACAGATTATGCCAGACCTGGGCCATGACAGTAAATCTCAGTAAGACCAAAATAATGGTGTTCCAAAAAAGGTCCAGTGGCCAGGAATACAAATTCCATCTAGACACCGTTGTCCTAGAGCAAACAAAAAAACGATACATACCTTGGCCTTATATCAGTGCCACAGGTAATTACCACAAAGCTGTGAGCGATCTGAGAGACAAGCCAAGAAGGGCATTCTATGCCATCAAAAGGAACATAACATTCGACATACCATTTAGGATCTGGCTAAAAATACTTGAATCAGTTATAGAACCCATTGCCCTTTATGGTTGTGAGGTCTCATCAAGAATTCACAAAATGGGACAAACACTAAATTGAGACTCTGCATGCAGAATTCTGCAAAAATATCCTCTGTGTACAACATAGAACACCAAATAATGCATGAAGAGCAGAATTAGGCCGATACCTGCTAATTATCAAAATGCAGAAAAGAGACGTTAAATTCTACAACCACCTAAAAGAAAGCGATTCCCAAACCTTCCATAACAAAGCCATCACCTACAGAGAGATGAACCTGGAGAAGAGTCCCCTAAGCAAGCTGGTCCTGGGGCTCTGTTCACAAACACACCCCACAGAGCCCCTGGACAGCAACACAATTAGACCCAACCAAATCATGAGAAAACAAAAGGATAATTACTTGACACATTGGAAAGAATGATCCAAAAAACAGAGCAAACTAGAATGTTATTTGTCACTAAACAGAGAGTACACAGTGGCAGAATACCTGACCACTGTGACTGACCCAAACTTAAGGAAAGCTTTGACTATGTACAGACTCAGTGAGCATAGCCTTGCTGTTGAGATAGGCCGCCGTAGGCAGACTTGGCTCTCAAGAGAAGAAACACTGCCCACAAAATGAGGTGGAAACTGAGCTGCACTTCCTAACCTCCTGCCCACTGTATGACCATATTAGAGACACATATTTCCCTCAGATTACTCAGATCCACAGAGAATTTGAAAACAATCCCGATTTTGATAAACTCCCATATCTACTGGGTGAAATACCACAAACAGTGTGCCATCACAGCAGCAAGATTTGTGACCTGTTGCCACAAGGAAAGGTCAACCAGTGAAGAACAAACACCATTGTAAATACAACCCATAGAAATGCTTATTTATTTTCCCTTTTGTACTTTAACCATTTGTACATAGTTACAACACTGTATATATACATAATATGACATTTGTAATGTCTTTATTATTTTGTAACTTCTGAGTGTAATGTTTACTGTTCATTTTATTGTTTATTTCCCTGTTGACAGAGCCATTGTGCCCGTTTCTGAGGTGGGCTGGATAGAGCTCAGCAATACACAACACAGGCAAAAGATAAGGGACTGGAAAATCTTGGTAATCCTCCTCTTTATCAAAACGTTCCTTATGAATGTGCCTCGTTGTTGTGTTTCTCTGAAGCATATTTCTTGCATTTCCCTCTGATTCCATAGTAAACACTGAGCAATGATGACCAAGACATGAGACATGATAAAAAACACTAAGACACGACAGAAAGCCAATCTGAAAACAAACCCCAATGGCATGATTGGAGAAGCATCTAGATTTAGTGCAAGGTGGAGAAGCATACCAAGAAAAATCAATGCACGCATTGAGGTTAGTGCTGACAATAACATGACATGTGCTTCTACATTTGCATTGCGTGCTGTTTATGGTTTTAGGCTGGGTTTCTGTAAAGCATTTTGTGACATCGGCAGATGTAAAATGGTCTTTAAAAATACATTTGTTTGATTTATTGATTGATTGATTGATTGATTGATTGATGTAAGGTGTAAAGGACCAGCAGCAGGCATTTACCAAGCAAAAAGGGAGTAACTGCTCATAGCGTGGAACTGAGAAAAATGGCTTTTTATATACCTTGGTTTCACAGTAACTTTATGCAGTTACTGCTAACATGACCCCCATTTTCTCAAAAACACAATAAAATAGAGGCAGGATATCTGTCCTCGTGATGAAGCATGTATTTAAGGTTGCAAAAATGACATGAACTCATTTTCGACCAAATGAGCAGTTACTGCCTTTTTGCTTGGTAGGGCAGATTAGGCCTACAGGTCATTTGTTTCACTGCACACGATTGCAGTACTGAAGAAGGCCAGAAGAGATCAGTTATAACAACAGTCATTCATTGGGCTATAATTCAGCAAGTAAGCTGTAAAAAAATGTTTTATCAACATTTGCAAATAGGTAAACGTGAGGTTAGATCCATCCCTGTGTTATTTCTGAGACTAGACATTTATTTTCAAGTGTCATTAGGCCTACTTTCAGTCTTAGAGGTCAGGGCTGGCAACATAATCAGTAAAGCAACCTCTAAAAATACATTCCAGATCAAGATGAATTCATGGACAGACGATGTAAATGTTAGAGGGAATAAATGTTTATGATAATTGTCCTTGCTACAAACATACCGAAAATTTTGAACAAAATGTGAGGACTACGGTGGCAAAAGATTTGAACCTGGGACCTCTGGCACCCAAAACTGCAATCATACCCCTAGACCAACAAACCGCTTAGAATGTCTGCAGATTTCGATATATTACTACATACCAAACGTCAAGACGTCCAAAACATGAAACTTTTTGTATGGAATGAATTTGTAGCCATCGATTTTGTCAAAACATTTATCCGGATGTTGGCGAAAACTAAACGACTTGGAAAATACAGACTTTCCTTTTTTATTATGGAGAAAACCCTGGCTTTACATACCTACATTTCACCCAACCCAACTTGCCTTAATATCTTGTCAAAACAATGTTTGGTGCACAAATTCGACAGCGGAAAGTTTCACGAGCACAGAAGTTGTTGATTCATTTCCTCATTAGCCAGCTTGTAACGCTGGCTATATAAGATGAGATACTTAAGGACACCTGAGCAGTGTTCAAATACCCATACTGTATACTACTTAACGAGTATATACGACTGGTTGTTTCGGGGCGGCAGGTAGCCTAGTGGTTCGAGCCTAGCGTCAGTAACTGAAAGGTTGCTGGATCGAGGCCTAGAGCGGACGAAGTTTAAACCCTGTCGTTCTGCCCTTGAGCAAGGCAGATAATAACCCACTGCTCCCTGGATAGTGGAGACTATCAAAAAAAAAAACATTTTTTTTTAACATGCGCACTCTCAAATGTTTTTTTTTAATTGTAAGCCTGCTACACACGCACGCACGCACACTACACGATACATTTATTAAACATAAGAATGAGTGTGAGTTTTTTGTCACAACCCGACTCGTGGGAAGTGACAAAGAGCTCTTATAGAACCAAGGCACAATTAATAATGCGGGATAGATTTAAAATGTCTTGCACTAAATGTAGTGCTGCTTG
Source organism: Oncorhynchus clarkii lewisi (assembly GCF_045791955.1). Lineage (NCBI taxonomy): Eukaryota > Metazoa > Chordata > Actinopteri > Salmoniformes > Salmonidae > Oncorhynchus > Oncorhynchus clarkii. Next base: position 10,551,961 of record NC_092174.1, on the reverse strand, counting down.
AAAGTGAAAGGTGTCGGCTAAGCGGAGCGATGCTTTCCTTTTTAAATGGCAGAGTGGTTAAGGGCGTGAGAGTGCTCCCCAGTTGGATTAGCTTCAAATTCACTCCAGGTCATTTCTTATCCTCCTTGGTGAGCGTTCGGTTGGGGCACTTGACATCAGAGCGAACGAAAGCGTCACAACTCTTGACCATGATTCATGACTTTCAAACTAGCACAACTGATATCAACGTTATACTAACCCATAGTTGATTTAATATCCACCACAAATTAATTGAACTCCTCATATAAAAAAAAAAATATTAAAAAAAAAGTTGGTTGTGAATATGATATTGATCTTTCTCATGAACGCTATCAGTTTTGTGATAGGTCATCCTTCACCAACTCCATCATTTATGAACTACGGCATTTGAAACAGGGACCTACCAAGGGATAAGGAAAAGAGACACATGTTTTACATACAGAGTGACTTGTCCTCTTTTGTTGCAATACAGTTGTTTCAATTGCTAACATGCATAGGTCAAAACTGAAGTGACATTGTCAAAACTCTTCACACAGTCAGCGAACAATCACAGACTGGTTTGCTGCATATCCCAGGATGTCAGTACTATACTTGCCTCCATACTCCCCCTTCCTAAACCCCATAGAAGAGTGACCGCCATCCATATGTCCTTAGTGTGTGTGTGTGAGAGAGAGAGAGACAGACAGAGAGAGAGATAGACAGAGAGAGAGAGAGACCAAGGAGGGCCTACAGCAGCATCTAGATCTTCTGCACAGATTATGCCAGACCTGGGCCATGACAGTAAATCTCAGTAAGACCAAAATAATGGTGTTCCAAAAAAGGTCCAGTGGCCAGGAATACAAATTCCATCTAGACACCGTTGTCCTAGAGCAAACAAAAAAACGATACATACCTTGGCCTTATATCAGTGCCACAGGTAATTACCACAAAGCTGTGAGCGATCTGAGAGACAAGCCAAGAAGGGCATTCTATGCCATCAAAAGGAACATAACATTCGACATACCATTTAGGATCTGGCTAAAAATACTTGAATCAGTTATAGAACCCATTGCCCTTTATGGTTGTGAGGTCTCATCAAGAATTCACAAAATGGGACAAACACTAAATTGAGACTCTGCATGCAGAATTCTGCAAAAATATCCTCTGTGTACAACATAGAACACCAAATAATGCATGAAGAGCAGAATTAGGCCGATACCTGCTAATTATCAAAATGCAGAAAAGAGACGTTAAATTCTACAACCACCTAAAAGAAAGCGATTCCCAAACCTTCCATAACAAAGCCATCACCTACAGAGAGATGAACCTGGAGAAGAGTCCCCTAAGCAAGCTGGTCCTGGGGCTCTGTTCACAAACACACCCCACAGAGCCCCTGGACAGCAACACAATTAGACCCAACCAAATCATGAGAAAACAAAAGGATAATTACTTGACACATTGGAAAGAATGATCCAAAAAACAGAGCAAACTAGAATGTTATTTGTCACTAAACAGAGAGTACACAGTGGCAGAATACCTGACCACTGTGACTGACCCAAACTTAAGGAAAGCTTTGACTATGTACAGACTCAGTGAGCATAGCCTTGCTGTTGAGATAGGCCGCCGTAGGCAGACTTGGCTCTCAAGAGAAGAAACACTGCCCACAAAATGAGGTGGAAACTGAGCTGCACTTCCTAACCTCCTGCCCACTGTATGACCATATTAGAGACACATATTTCCCTCAGATTACTCAGATCCACAGAGAATTTGAAAACAATCCCGATTTTGATAAACTCCCATATCTACTGGGTGAAATACCACAAACAGTGTGCCATCACAGCAGCAAGATTTGTGACCTGTTGCCACAAGGAAAGGTCAACCAGTGAAGAACAAACACCATTGTAAATACAACCCATAGAAATGCTTATTTATTTTCCCTTTTGTACTTTAACCATTTGTACATAGTTACAACACTGTATATATACATAATATGACATTTGTAATGTCTTTATTATTTTGTAACTTCTGAGTGTAATGTTTACTGTTCATTTTATTGTTTATTTCCCTGTTGACAGAGCCATTGTGCCCGTTTCTGAGGTGGGCTGGATAGAGCTCAGCAATACACAACACAGGCAAAAGATAAGGGACTGGAAAATCTTGGTAATCCTCCTCTTTATCAAAACGTTCCTTATGAATGTGCCTCGTTGTTGTGTTTCTCTGAAGCATATTTCTTGCATTTCCCTCTGATTCCATAGTAAACACTGAGCAATGATGACCAAGACATGAGACATGATAAAAAACACTAAGACACGACAGAAAGCCAATCTGAAAACAAACCCCAATGGCATGATTGGAGAAGCATCTAGATTTAGTGCAAGGTGGAGAAGCATACCAAGAAAAATCAATGCACGCATTGAGGTTAGTGCTGACAATAACATGACATGTGCTTCTACATTTGCATTGCGTGCTGTTTATGGTTTTAGGCTGGGTTTCTGTAAAGCATTTTGTGACATCGGCAGATGTAAAATGGTCTTTAAAAATACATTTGTTTGATTTATTGATTGATTGATTGATTGATTGATTGATGTAAGGTGTAAAGGACCAGCAGCAGGCATTTACCAAGCAAAAAGGGAGTAACTGCTCATAGCGTGGAACTGAGAAAAATGGCTTTTTATATACCTTGGTTTCACAGTAACTTTATGCAGTTACTGCTAACATGACCCCCATTTTCTCAAAAACACAATAAAATAGAGGCAGGATATCTGTCCTCGTGATGAAGCATGTATTTAAGGTTGCAAAAATGACATGAACTCATTTTCGACCAAATGAGCAGTTACTGCCTTTTTGCTTGGTAGGGCAGATTAGGCCTACAGGTCATTTGTTTCACTGCACACGATTGCAGTACTGAAGAAGGCCAGAAGAGATCAGTTATAACAACAGTCATTCATTGGGCTATAATTCAGCAAGTAAGCTGTAAAAAAATGTTTTATCAACATTTGCAAATAGGTAAACGTGAGGTTAGATCCATCCCTGTGTTATTTCTGAGACTAGACATTTATTTTCAAGTGTCATTAGGCCTACTTTCAGTCTTAGAGGTCAGGGCTGGCAACATAATCAGTAAAGCAACCTCTAAAAATACATTCCAGATCAAGATGAATTCATGGACAGACGATGTAAATGTTAGAGGGAATAAATGTTTATGATAATTGTCCTTGCTACAAACATACCGAAAATTTTGAACAAAATGTGAGGACTACGGTGGCAAAAGATTTGAACCTGGGACCTCTGGCACCCAAAACTGCAATCATACCCCTAGACCAACAAACCGCTTAGAATGTCTGCAGATTTCGATATATTACTACATACCAAACGTCAAGACGTCCAAAACATGAAACTTTTTGTATGGAATGAATTTGTAGCCATCGATTTTGTCAAAACATTTATCCGGATGTTGGCGAAAACTAAACGACTTGGAAAATACAGACTTTCCTTTTTTATTATGGAGAAAACCCTGGCTTTACATACCTACATTTCACCCAACCCAACTTGCCTTAATATCTTGTCAAAACAATGTTTGGTGCACAAATTCGACAGCGGAAAGTTTCACGAGCACAGAAGTTGTTGATTCATTTCCTCATTAGCCAGCTTGTAACGCTGGCTATATAAGATGAGATACTTAAGGACACCTGAGCAGTGTTCAAATACCCATACTGTATACTACTTAACGAGTATATACGACTGGTTGTTTCGGGGCGGCAGGTAGCCTAGTGGTTCGAGCCTAGCGTCAGTAACTGAAAGGTTGCTGGATCGAGGCCTAGAGCGGACGAAGTTTAAACCCTGTCGTTCTGCCCTTGAGCAAGGCAGATAATAACCCACTGCTCCCTGGATAGTGGAGACTATCAAAAAAAAAAACATTTTTTTTTAACATGCGCACTCTCAAATGTTTTTTTTTAATTGTAAGCCTGCTACACACGCACGCACGCACACTACACGATACATTTATTAAACATAAGAATGAGTGTGAGTTTTTTGTCACAACCCGACTCGTGGGAAGTGACAAAGAGCTCTTATAGAACCAAGGCACAATTATTAATGCGGGATAGATTTAAAATGTCTTGCACTAAATGTAGTGCTGCTTGAAAGTGAAAGGTGTCGGCTAAGCGGAGCGATGCTTTCCTTTTTAAATGGCAGAGTGGTTAAGGGCGTGAGAGTGCTCCCCAGTTGGATTAGCTTCAAATTCACTCCAGGTCATTTCTTATCCTCCTTGGTGAGCGTTCGGTTGGGGCACTTGACATCAGAGCGAACGAAAGCGTCACAACTCTTGACCATGATTCATGACTTTCAAACTAGCACAACTGATATCAACGTTATACTAACCCATAGTTGATTTAATATCCACCACAAATTAATTGAACTCCTCATATAAAAAAAAAAATATTAAAAAAAAAGTTGGTTGTGAATATGATATTGATCTTTCTCATGAACGCTATCAGTTTTGTGATAGGTCATCCTTCACCAACTCCATCATTTATGAACTACGGCATTTGAAACAGGGACCTACCAAGGGATAAGGAAAAGAGACACATGTTTTACATACAGAGTGACTTGTCCTCTTTTGTTGCAATACAGTTGTTTCAATTGCTAACATGCATAGGTCAAAACTGAAGTGACATTGTCAAAACTCTTCACACAGTCAGCGAACAATCACAGACTGGTTTGCTGCATATCCCAGGATGTCAGTACTATACTTGCCTCCATACTCCCCCTTCCTAAACCCCATAGAAGAGTGACCGCCATCCATATGTCCTTAGTGTGTGTGTGTGAGAGAGAGAGAGACAGACAGAGAGAGAGATAGACAGAGAGAGAGAGAGACCAAGGAGGGCCTACAGCAGCATCTAGATCTTCTGCACAGATTATGCCAGACCTGGGCCATGACAGTAAATCTCAGTAAGACCAAAATAATGGTGTTCCAAAAAAGGTCCAGTGGCCAGGAATACAAATTCCATCTAGACACCGTTGTCCTAGAGCAAACAAAAAAACGATACATACCTTGGCCTTATATCAGTGCCACAGGTAATTACCACAAAGCTGTGAGCGATCTGAGAGACAAGCCAAGAAGGGCATTCTATGCCATCAAAAGGAACATAACATTCGACATACCATTTAGGATCTGGCTAAAAATACTTGAATCAGTTATAGAACCCATTGCCCTTTATGGTTGTGAGGTCTCATCAAGAATTCACAAAATGGGACAAACACTAAATTGAGACTCTGCATGCAGAATTCTGCAAAAATATCCTCTGTGTACAACATAGAACACCAAATAATGCATGAAGAGCAGAATTAGGCCGATACCTGCTAATTATCAAAATGCAGAAAAGAGACGTTAAATTCTACAACCACCTAAAAGAAAGCGATTCCCAAACCTTCCATAACAAAGCCATCACCTACAGAGAGATGAACCTGGAGAAGAGTCCCCTAAGCAAGCTGGTCCTGGGGCTCTGTTCACAAACACACCCCACAGAGCCCCTGGACAGCAACACAATTAGACCCAACCAAATCATGAGAAAACAAAAGGATAATTACTTGACACATTGGAAAGAATGATCCAAAAAACAGAGCAAACTAGAATGTTATTTGTCACTAAACAGAGAGTACACAGTGGCAGAATACCTGACCACTGTGACTGACCCAAACTTAAGGAAAGCTTTGACTATGTACAGACTCAGTGAGCATAGCCTTGCTGTTGAGATAGGCCGCCGTAGGCAGACTTGGCTCTCAAGAGAAGAAACACTGCCCACAAAATGAGGTGGAAACTGAGCTGCACTTCCTAACCTCCTGCCCACTGTATGACCATATTAGAGACACATATTTCCCTCAGATTACTCAGATCCACAGAGAATTTGAAAACAATCCCGATTTTGATAAACTCCCATATCTACTGGGTGAAATACCACAAACAGTGTGCCATCACAGCAGCAAGATTTGTGACCTGTTGCCACAAGGAAAGGTCAACCAGTGAAGAACAAACACCATTGTAAATACAACCCATAGAAATGCTTATTTATTTTCCCTTTTGTACTTTAACCATTTGTACATAGTTACAACACTGTATATATACATAATATGACATTTGTAATGTCTTTATTATTTTGTAACTTCTGAGTGTAATGTTTACTGTTCATTTTATTGTTTATTTCCCTGTTGACAGAGCCATTGTGCCCGTTTCTGAGGTGGGCTGGATAGAGCTCAGCAATACACAACACAGGCAAAAGATAAGGGACTGGAAAATCTTGGTAATCCTCCTCTTTATCAAAACGTTCCTTATGAATGTGCCTCGTTGTTGTGTTTCTCTGAAGCATATTTCTTGCATTTCCCTCTGATTCCATAGTAAACACTGAGCAATGATGACCAAGACATGAGACATGATAAAAAACACTAAGACACGACAGAAAGCCAATCTGAAAACAAACCCCAATGGCATGATTGGAGAAGCATCTAGATTTAGTGCAAGGTGGAGAAGCATACCAAGAAAAATCAATGCACGCATTGAGGTTAGTGCTGACAATAACATGACATGTGCTTCTACATTTGCATTGCGTGCTGTTTATGGTTTTAGGCTGGGTTTCTGTAAAGCATTTTGTGACATCGGCAGATGTAAAATGGTCTTTAAAAATACATTTGTTTGATTTATTGATTGATTGATTGATTGATTGATTGATGTAAGGTGTAAAGGACCAGCAGCAGGCATTTACCAAGCAAAAAGGGAGTAACTGCTCATAGCGTGGAACTGAGAAAAATGGCTTTTTATATACCTTGGTTTCACAGTAACTTTATGCAGTTACTGCTAACATGACCCCCATTTTCTCAAAAACACAATAAAATAGAGGCAGGATATCTGTCCACGTGATGAAGCATGTATTTAAGGTTGCAAAAATGACATGAACTCATTTTCGACCAAATGAGCAGTTACTGCCTTTTTGCTTGGTAGGGCAGATTAGGCCTACAGGTCATTTGTTTCACTGCACACGATTGCAGTACTGAAGAAGGCCAGAAGAGATCAGTTATAACAACAGTCATTCATTGGGCTATAATTCAGCAAGTAAGCTGTAAAAAAATGTTTTATCAACATTTGCAAATAGGTAAACGTGAGGTTAGATCCATCCCTGTGTTATTTCTGAGACTAGACATTTATTTTCAAGTGTCATTAGGCCTACTTTCAGTCTTAGAGGTCAGGGCTGGCAACATAATCAGTAAAGCAACCTCTAAAAATACATTCCAGATCAAGATGAATTCATGGACAGACGATGTAAATGTTAGAGGGAATAAATGTTTATGATAATTGTCCTTGCTACAAACATACCGAAAATTTTGAACAAAATGTGAGGACTACGGTGGCAAAAGATTTGAACCTGGGACCTCTGGCACCCAAAACTGCAATCATACCCCTAGACCAACAAACCGCTTAGAATGTCTGCAGATTTCGATATATTACTACATACCAAACGTCAAGACGTCCAAAACATGAAACTTTTTGTATGGAATGAATTTGTAGCCATCGATTTTGTCAAAACATTTATCCGGATGTTGGCGAAAACTAAACGACTTGGAAAATACAGACTTTCCTTTTTTATTATGGAGAAAACCCTGGCTTTACATACCTACATTTCACCCAACCCAACTTGCCTTAATATCTTGTCAAAACAATGTTTGGTGCACAAATTCGACCGCGGAAAGTTTCACGAGCACAGAAGTTGTTGATTCATTTCCTCATTAGCCAGCTTGTAACGCTGGCTATATAAGATGAGATACTTAAGGACACCTGAGCAGTGTTCAAATACCTATACTGTATACTACTTAACGAGTATATACGACTGGTTGTTTCGGGGCGGCAGGTAGCCTAGTGGTTCGAGCCTAGCGTCAGTAACTGAAAGGTTGCTGGATCAAGGCCTAGAGCGGACGAAGTTTAAACCCTGTCGTTCTGCCCTTGAGCAAGGCAGATAATAACCCACTGCTCCCTGGATAGTGGAGACTATCAAAAAAAAAACATATTTTTTTTTAACATGCGCACTCTCAAATGTTGTTTTTTAATTGTAAGCCTGCTACACACGCACGCACGCACACTACACGATACATTTATTAAACATAAGAATGAGTGTGAGTTTTTTGTCACAACCCGACTCGTGGGAAGTGACAAAGAGCTCTTATAGAACCAAGGCACAATTAATAATGCGGGATAGATTTAAAATGTCTTGCACTAAATGTAGTGCTGCTTGAAAGTGAAAGGTGTCGGCTAAGCGGAGCGATGCTTTCCTTTTTAAATGGCAGAGTGGTTAAGGGCGTGAGAGTGCTCCCCAGTTGGATTAGCTTCAAATTCACTCCAGGTCATTTCTTATCCTCCTTGGTGAGCGTTCGGTTGGGGCACTTGACATCAGAGCGAACGAAAGCGTCACAACTCTTGACCATGATTCATGACTTTCAAACTAGCACAACTGATATCAACGTTATACTAACCCATAGTTGATTTAATATCCACCACAAATTAATTGAACTCCTCATATAAAAAAAAAAATATTAAAAAAAAAGTTGGTTGTGAATATGATATTGATCTTTCTCATGAACGCTATCAGTTTTGTGATAGGTCATCCTTCACCAACTCCATCATTTATGAACTACGGCATTTGAAACAGGGACCTACCAAGGGATAAGGAAAAGAGACACATGTTTTACATACAGAGTGACTTGTCCTCTTTTGTTGCAATACAGTTGTTTCAATTGCTAACATGCATAGGTCAAAACTGAAGTGACATTGTCAAAACTCTTCACACAGTCAGCGAACAATCACAGACTGGTTTGCTGCATATCCCAGGATGTCAGTACTATACTTGCCTCCATACTCCCCCTTCCTAAACCCCATAGAAGAGTGACCGCCATCCATATGTCCTTAGTGTGTGTGTGTGAGAGAGAGAGAGACAGACAGAGAGAGAGATAGACAGAGAGAGAGAGAGACCAAGGAGGGCCTACAGCAGCATCTAGATCTTCTGCACAGATTATGCCAGACCTGGGCCATGACAGTAAATCTCAGTAAGACCAAAATAATGGTGTTCCAAAAAAGGTCCAGTGGCCAGGAATACAAATTCCATCTAGACACCGTTGTCCTAGAGCAAACAAAAAAACGATACATACCTTGGCCTTATATCAGTGCCACAGGTAATTACCACAAAGCTGTGAGCGATCTGAGAGACAAGCCAAGAAGGGCATTCTATGCCATCAAAAGGAACATAACATTCGACATACCATTTAGGATCTGGCTAAAAATACTTGAATCAGTTATAGAACCCATTGCCCTTTATGGTTGTGAGGTCTCATCAAGAATTCACAAAATGGGACAAACACTAAATTGAGACTCTGCATGCAGAATTCTGCAAAAATATCCTCTGTGTACAACATAGAACACCAAATAATGCATGAAGAGCAGAATTAGGCCGATACCTGCTAATTATCAAAATGCAGAAAAGAGACGTTAAATTCTACAACCACCTAAAAGAAAGCGATTCCCAAACCTTCCATAACAAAGCCATCACCTACAGAGAGATGAACCTGGAGAAGAGTCCCCTAAGCAAGCTGGTCCTGGGGCTCTGTTCACAAACACACCCCACAGAGCCCCTGGACAGCAACACAATTAGACCCAACCAAATCATGAGAAAACAAAAGGATAATTACTTGACACATTGGAAAGAATGATCCAAAAAACAGAGCAAACTAGAATGTTATTTGTCACTAAACAGAGAGTACACAGTGGCAGAATACCTGACCACTGTGACTGACCCAAACTTAAGGAAAGCTTTGACTATGTACAGACTCAGTGAGCATAGCCTTGCTGTTGAGATAGGCCGCCGTAGGCAGACTTGGCTCTCAAGAGAAGAAACACTGCCCACAAAATGAGGTGGAAACTGAGCTGCACTTCCTAACCTCCTGCCCACTGTATGACCATATTAGAGACACATATTTCCCTCAGATTACTCAGATCCACAGAGAATTTGAAAACAATCCCGATTTTGATAAACTCCCATATCTACTGGGTGAAATACCACAAACAGTGTGCCATCACAGCAGCAAGATTTGTGACCTGTTGCCACAAGGAAAGGTCAACCAGTGAAGAACAAACACCATTGTAAATACAACCCATAGAAATGCTTATTTATTTTCCCTTTTGTACTTTAACCATTTGTACATAGTTACAACACTGTATATATACATAATATGACATTTGTAATGTCTTTATTATTTTGTAACTTCTGAGTGTAATGTTTACTGTTCATTTTATTGTTTATTTCCCTGTTGACAGAGCCATTGTGCCCGTTTCTGAGGTGGGCTGGATAGAGCTCAGCAATACACAACACAGGCAAAAGATAAGGGACTGGAAAATCTTGGTAATCCTCCTCTTTATCAAAACGTTCCTTATGAATGTGCCTCGTTGTTGTGTTTCTCTGAAGCATATTTCTTGCATTTCCCTCTGATTCCATAGTAAACACTGAGCAATGATGACCAAGACATGAGACATGATAAAAAACACTAAGACACGACAGAAAGCCAATCTGAAAACAAACCCCAATGGCATGATTGGAGAAGCATCTAGATTTAGTGCAAGTTGGAGAAGCATACCAAGAAAAATCAATGCACGCATTGAGGTTAGTGCTGACAATAACATGACATGTGCTTCTACATTTGCATTGCGTGCTGTTTATGGTTTTAGGCTGGGTTTCTGTAAAGCATTTTGTGACATCGGCAGATGTAAAATGGTCTTTAAAAATACATTTGTTTGATTGATTGATTGATTGATTGATTGATTGATTGATGTAAGGTGTAAAGGACCAGCAGCAGGCATTTACCAAGCAAAAAGGGAGTAACTGCTCATAGCGTGGAACTGAGAAAAATGGCTTTTTATATACCTTGGTTTCACAGTAACTTTATGCAGTTACTGCTAACATGACCCCCATTTTCTCAAAAACACAATAAAATAGAGGCAGGATATCTGTCCACGTGATGAAGCATGTATTTAAGGTTGCAAAAATGACATGAACTCATTTTCGACCAAATGAGCAGTTACTGCCTTTTTGCTTGGTAGGGCAGATTAGGCCTACAGGTCATTTGTTTCACTGCACACGATTGCAGTACTGAAGAAGGCCAGAAGAGATCAGTTATAACAACAGTCATTCATTGGGCTATAATTCAGCAAGTAAGCTGTAAAAAAATGTTTTATCAACATTTGCAAATAGGTAAACGTGAGGTTAGATCCATCCCTGTGTTATTTCTGAGACTAGACATTTATTTTCAAGTGTCATTAGGCCTACTTTCAGTCTTAGAGGTCAGGGCTGGCAACATAATCAGTAAAGCAACCTCTAAAAATACATTCCAGATCAAGATGAATTCATGGACAGACGATGTAAATGTTAGAGGGAATAAATGTTTATGATAATTGTCCTTGCTACAAACATACCGAAAATTTTGAACAAAATGTGAGGACTACGGTGGCAAAAGATTTGAACCTGGGACCTCTGGCACCCAAAACTGCAATCATACCCCTAGACCAACAAACCGCTTAGAATGTCTGCAGATTTCGATATATTACTACATACCAAACGTCAAGACGTCCAAAACATGAAACTTTTTGTATGGAATGAATTTGTAGCCATCGATTTTGTCAAAACATTTATCCGGATGTTGGCGAAAACTAAACGACTTGGAAAATACAGACTTTCCTTTTTTATTATGGAGAAAACCCTGGCTTTACATACCTACATTTCACCCAACCCAACTTGCCTTAATATCTTGTCAAAACAATGTTTGGTGCACAAATTCGACAGCGGAAAGTTTCACGAGCACAGAAGTTGTTGATTCATTTCCTCATTAGCCAGCTTGTAACGCTGGCTATATAAGATGAGATACTTAAGGACACCTGAGCAGTGTTCAAATACCCATACTGTATACTACTTAACGAGTATATACGACTGGTTGTTTCGGGGCGGCAGGTAGCCTAGTGGTTCGAGCCTAGCGTCAGTAACTGAAAGGTTGCTGGATCGAGGCCTAGAGCGGACGAAGTTTAAACCCTGTCGTTCTGCCCTTGAGCAAGGCAGATAATAACCCACTGCTCCCTGGATAGTGGAGACTATCAAAAAAAAAAACATTTTTTTTTAACATGCGCACTCTCAAATGTTTTTTTTTAATTGTAAGCCTGCTACACACGCACGCACGCACACTACACGATACATTTATTAAACATAAGAATGGGTGTGAGTTTTTTGTCACAACCCGACTCGTGGGAAGTGACAAAGAGCTCTTATAGAACCAAGGCACAATTATTAATGCGGGATAGATTTAAAATGTCTTGCACTAAATGTAGTGCTGCTTGAAAGTGAAAGGTGTCGGCTAAGCGGAGCGATGCTTTCCTTTTTAAATGGCAGAGTGGTTAAGGGCGTGAGAGTGCTCCCCAGTTGGATTAGCTTCAAATTCACTCCAGGTCATTTCTTATCCTCCTTATCCTCAACTCCATCATTTATGAACTACGGCATTTGAAACAGGGACCTACCAAGGGATAAGGAAAAGAGACACATGTTTTACATACAGAGTGACTTGTCCTCTTTTGTTGCAATACAGTTGTTTCAATTGCTAACATGCATAGGTCAAAACTGAAGTGACATTGTCAAAACTCTTCACACAGTCAGCGAACAATCACAGACTGGTTTGCTGCATATCCCAGGATGTCAGTACTATACTTGCCTCCATACTCCCCCTTCCTAAACCCCATAGAAGAGTGACCGCCATCCATATGTCCTTAGTGTGTGTGTGTGAGAGAGAGAGAGACAGACAGAGAGAGAGATAGACAGAGAGAGAGAGAGACCAAGGAGGGCCTACAGCAGCATCTAGATCTTCTGCACAGATTATGCCAGACCTGGGCCATGACAGTAAATCTCAGTAAGACCACTGACCACTGTGACTGACCCAAACTTAAGGAAAGCTTTGACTATGTACAGACTCAGTGAGCATAGCCTTGCTGTTGAGATAGGCCGCCGTAGGCAGACTTGGCTCTCAAGAGAAGAAACACTGCCCACAAAATGAGGTGGAAACTGAGCTGCACTTCCTAACCTCCTGCCCACTGTATGACCATATTAGAGACACATATTTCCCTCAGATTACTCAGATCCACAGAGAATTTGAAAACAATCCCGATTTTGATAAACTCCCATATCTACTGGGTGAAATACCACAAACAGTGTGCCATCACAGCAGCAAGATTTGTGACCTGTTGCCACAAGGAAAGGTCAACCAGTGAAGAACAAACACCATTGTAAATACAACCCATAGAAATGCTTATTTATTTTCCCTTTTGTACTTTAACCATTTGTACATAGTTACAACACTGTATATATACATAATATGACATTTGTAATGTCTTTATTATTTTGTAACTTCTGAGTGTAATGTTTACTGTTCATTTTATTGTTTATTTCCCTGTTGACAGAGCCATTGTGCCCGTTTCTGAGGTGGGCTGGATAGAGCTCAGCAATACACAACACAGGCAAAAGATAAGGGACTGGAAAATCTTGGTAATCCTCCTCTTTATCAAAACGTTCCTTATGAATGTGCCTCGTTGTTGTGTTTCTCTGAAGCATATTTCTTGCATTTCCCTCTGATTCCATAGTAAACACTGAGCAATGATGACCAAGACATGAGACATGATAAAAAACACTAAGACACGACAGAAAGCCAATCTGAAAACAAACCCCAATGGCATGATTGGAGAAGCATCTAGATTTAGTGCAAGGTGGAGAAGCATACCAAGAAAAATCAATGCACGCATTGAGGTTAGTGCTGACAATAACATGACATGTGCTTCTACATTTGCATTGCGTGCTGTTTATGGTTTTAGGCTGGGTTTCTGTAAAGCATTTTGTGACATCGGCAGATGTAAAATGGTCTTTAAAAATACATTTGTTTGATTGATTGATTGATTGATTGATTGATTGATTGATTGATTGATGTAAGGTGTAAAGGACCAGCAGCAGGCATTTACCAAGCAAAAAGGGAGTAACTGCTCATAGCGTGGAACTGAGAAAAATGGCTTTTTATATACCTTGGTTTCACAGTAACTTTATGCAGTTACTGCTAACATGACCCCCATTTTCTCAAAAACACAATAAAATAGAGGCAGGATATCTGTCCACGTGATGAAGCATGTATTTAAGGTTGCAAAAATGACATGAACTCATTTTCGACCAAATGAGCAGTTACTGCCTTTTTGCTTGGTAGGGCAGATTAGGCCTACAGGTCATTGCACACGATTGCAGTACTGAAGAAGGCCAGAAGAGATCAGTTATAACAACAGTCATTCATTGGGCTATAATTCAGCAAGTAAGCTGTAAAAAAATGTTTTATCAACATTTGCAAATAGGTAAACGTGAGGTTAGATCCATCCCTGTGTTATTTCTGAGACTAGATATTTATTTTCAAGTGTCATTAGGCCTACTTACAGTCTTAGAGGTCAGGGCTGGCAACATAATCAGTAAAGCAACCTCTAAAAATACATTCCAGATCAAGATGAATTCATGGACAGACGATGTAAATGTTAGAGGGAATAAATGTTTATGATAATTGTCCTTGCTACAAACATACCGAAAATTTTGAACAAAATGTGAGGACTACGGTGGCAAAAGATTTGAACCTGGGACCTCTGGCACCCAAAACTGCAATCATACCCCTAGACCAACAAACCGCTTAGAATGTCTGCAGATTTCGATATATTACTACATACCAAACGTCAAGACGTCCAAAACATGAAACTTTTTGTATGGAATTAATTTGTAGCCATCGATTTTGTCAAAACATTTATCCGGATGTTGGCGAAAACTAAACGACTTGGAAAATACAGACTTTCCTTTTTTATTATGGAGAAAACCCTGGCTTTACATACCTACATTTCACCCAACCCAACTTGCCTTAATATCTTGTCAAAACAATGTTTGGTGCACAAATTCGACAGCGGAAAGTTTCACGAGCACAGAAGTTGTTGATTCATTTCCTCATTAGCCAGCTTGTAACGCTGGCTATATAAGATGAGATACTTAAGGACACCTGAGCAGTGTTCAAATACCCATACTGTATACTACTTAACGAGTATATACGACTGGTTGTTTCGGGGCGGCAGGTAGCCTAGTGGTTCGAGCCTAGCGTCAGTAACTGAAAGGTTGCTGGATCGAGGCCTAGAGCGGACGAAGTTTAAACCCTGTCGTTCTGCCCTTGAGCAAGGCAGATAATAACCCACTGCTCCCTGGATAGTGGAGACTATCAAAAAAAAAAACATTTTTTTTTAACATGCGCACTCTCAAATGTTTTTTTTTAATTGTAAGCCTGCTACACACGCACGCACGCACACTACACGATACATTTATTAAACATAAGAATGGGTGTGAGTTTTTTGTCACAACCCGACTCGTGGGAAGTGACAAAGAGCTCTTATAGAACCAAGGCACAATTATTAATGCGGGATAGATTTAAAATGTCTTGCACTAAATGTAGTGCTGCTTGAAAGTGAAAGGTGTCGGCTAAGCGGAGCGATGCTTTCCTTTTTAAATGGCAGAGTGGTTAAGGGCGTGAGAGTGCTCCCCAGTTGGATTAGCTTCAAATTCACTCCAGGTCATTTCTTATCCTCCTTGGTGAGCGTCCTCAACTCCATCATTTATGAACTAGCACAACTGGCAACCCATAGTTGATTTAACCACCACAAATTAATTGGTTGGTTGTGACCTACGCTATCAGTTTTGTGATAGGTCATCCTTCACCAACTCCATCATTTATGAACTACGGCATTTGAAACAGGGACCTACCAAGGGACACATGTTTTACATACAGAGTGACTTGTCCTCTTTTGTTGCAATACAGTTGTTTCAATTGCTAACATGCATAGGTCAAAACTGAAGTGACATTGTCAAAACTCTTCACACAGTCAGCGAACAATCACAGACTGGTTTGCTGCATATCCCAGGATGTCAGTACTATACTTGCCTCCATACTCCCCCTTCCTAAACCCCATAGAAGAGTGACCGCCATCCATATGTCCTTAGTGTGTGTGTGTGAGAGAGAGAGAGACAGACAGAGAGAGAGATAGACAGAGAGAGAGAGAGACCAAGGAGGGCCTACAGCAGCATCTAGATCTTCTGCACAGATTATGCCAGACCTGGGCCATGACAGTAAATCTCAGTAAGACCAAAATAATGGTGTTCCAAAAAAGGTCCAGTGGCCAGGAATACAAATTCCATCTAGACACCGTTGTCCTAGAGCAAACAAAAAAACGATACATACCTTGGCCTTATATCAGTGCCACAGGTAATTACCACAAAGCTGTGAGCGATCTGAGAGACAAGCCAAGAAGGGCATTCTATGCCATCAAAAGGAACATAACATTCGACATACCATTTAGGATCTGGCTAAAAATACTTGAATCAGTTATAGAACCCATTGCCCTTTATGGTTGTGAGGTCTCATCAAGAATTCACAAAATGGGACAAACACTAAATTGAGACTCTGCATGCAGAATTCTGCAAAAATATCCTCTGTGTACAACATAGAACACCAAATAATGCATGAAGAGCAGAATTAGGCCGATACCTGCTAATTATCAAAATGCAGAAAAGAGACGTTAAATTCTACAACCACCTAAAAGAAAGCGATTCCCAAACCTTCCATAACAAAGCCATCACCTACAGAGAGATGAACCTGGAGAAGAGTCCCCTAAGCAAGCTGGTCCTGGGGCTCTGTTCACAAACACACCCCACAGAGCCCCTGGACAGCAACACAATTAGACCCAACCAAATCATGAGAAAACAAAAGGATAATTACTTGACACATTGGAAAGAATGATCCAAAAAACAGAGCAAACTAGAATGTTATTTGTCACTAAACAGAGAGTACACAGTGGCAGAATACCTGACCACTGTGACTGACCCAAACTTAAGGAAAGCTTTGACTATGTACAGACTCAGTGAGCATAGCCTTGCTGTTGAGATAGGCCGCCGTAGGCAGACTTGGCTCTCAAGAGAAGAAACACTGCCCACAAAATGAGGTGGAAACTGAGCTGCACTTCCTAACCTCCTGCCCACTGTATGACCATATTAGAGACACATATTTCCCTCAGATTACTCAGATCCACAGAGAATTTGAAAACAATCCCGATTTTGATAAACTCCCATATCTACTGGGTGAAATACCACAAACAGTGTGCCATCACAGCAGCAAGATTTGTGACCTGTTGCCACAAGGAAAGGTCAACCAGTGAAGAACAAACACCATTGTAAATACAACCCATAGAAATGCTTATTTATTTTCCCTTTTGTACTTTAACCATTTGTACATAGTTACAACACTGTATATATACATAATATGACATTTGTAATGTCTTTATTATTTTGTAACTTCTGAGTGTAATGTTTACTGTTCATTTTATTGTTTATTTCCCTGTTGACAGAGCCATTGTGCCCGTTTCTGAGGTGGGCTGGATAGAGCTCAGCAATACACAACACAGGCAAAAGATAAGGGACTGGAAAATCTTGGTAATCCTCCTCTTTATCAAAACGTTCCTTATGAATGTGCCTCGTTGTTGTGTTTCTCTGAAGCATATTTCTTGCATTTCCCTCTGATTCCATAGTAAACACTGAGCAATGATGACCAAGACATGAGACATGATAAAAAACACTAAGACACGACAGAAAGCCAATCTGAAAACAAACCCCAATGGCATGATTGGAGAAGCATCTAGATTTAGTGCAAGGTGGAGAAGCATACCAAGAAAAATCAATGCACGCATTGAGGTTAGTGCTGACAATAACATGACATGTGCTTCTACATTTGCATTGCGTGCTGTTTATGGTTTTAGGCTGGGTTTCTGTAAAGCATTTTGTGACATCGGCAGATGTAAAATGGTCTTTAAAAATACATTTGTTTGATTTATTGATTGATTGATTGATTGATTGATTGATGTAAGGTGTAAAGGACCAGCAGCAGGCATTTACCAAGCAAAAAGGGAGTAACTGCTCATAGCGTGGAACTGAGAAAAATGGCTTTTTATATACCTTGGTTTCACAGTAACTTTATGCAGTTACTGCTAACATGACCCCCATTTTCTCAAAAACACAATAAAATAGAGGCAGGATATCTGTCCTCGTGATGAAGCATGTATTTAAGGTTGCAAAAATGACATGAACTCATTTTCGACCAAATGAGCAGTTACTGCCTTTTTGCTTGGTAGGGCAGATTAGGCCTACAGGTCATTTGTTTCACTGCACACGATTGCAGTACTGAAGAAGGCCAGAAGAGATCAGTTATAACAACAGTCATTCATTGGGCTATAATTCAGCAAGTAAGCTGTAAAAAAATGTTTTATCAACATTTGCAAATAGGTAAACGTGAGGTTAGATCCATCCCTGTGTTATTTCTGAGACTAGACATTTATTTTCAAGTGTCATTAGGCCTACTTTCAGTCTTAGAGGTCAGGGCTGGCAACATAATCAGTAAAGCAACCTCTAAAAATACATTCCAGATCAAGATGAATTCATGGACAGACGATGTAAATGTTAGAGGGAATAAATGTTTATGATAATTGTCCTTGCTACAAACATACCGAAAATTTTGAACAAAATGTGAGGACTACGGTGGCAAAAGATTTGAACCTGGGACCTCTGGCACCCAAAACTGCAATCATACCCCTAGACCAACAAACCGCTTAGAATGTCTGCAGATTTCGATATATTACTACATACCAAACGTCAAGACGTCCAAAACATGAAACTTTTTGTATGGAATGAATTTGTAGCCATCGATTTTGTCAAAACATTTATCCGGATGTTGGCGAAAACTAAACGACTTGGAAAATACAGACTTTCCTTTTTTATTATGGAGAAAACCCTGGCTTTACATACCTACATTTCACCCAACCCAACTTGCCTTAATATCTTGTCAAAACAATGTTTGGTGCACAAATTCGACAGCGGAAAGTTTCACGAGCACAGAAGTTGTTGATTCATTTCCTCATTAGCCAGCTTGTAACGCTGGCTATATAAGATGAGATACTTAAGGACACCTGAGCAGTGTTCAAATACCCATACTGTATACTACTTAACGAGTATATACGACTGGTTGTTTCGGGGCGGCAGGTAGCCTAGTGGTTCGAGCCTAGCGTCAGTAACTGAAAGGTTGCTGGATCGAGGCCTAGAGCGGACGAAGTTTAAACCCTGTCGTTCTGCCCTTGAGCAAGGCAGATAATAACCCACTGCTCCCTGGATAGTGGAGACTATCAAAAAAAAAAACATTTTTTTTTAACATGCGCACTCTCAAATGTTTTTTTTTAATTGTAAGCCTGCTACACACGCACGCACGCACACTACACGATACATTTATTAAACATAAGAATGAGTGTGAGTTTTTTGTCACAACCCGACTCGTGGGAAGTGACAAAGAGCTCTTATAGAACCAAGGCACAATTAATAATGCGGGATAGATTTAAAATGTCTTGCACTAAATGTAGTGCTGCTTGAAAGTGAAAGGTGTCGGCTAAGCGGAGCGATGCTTTCCTTTTTAAATGGCAGAGTGGTTAAGGGCGTGAGAGTGCTCCCCAGTTGGATTAGCTTCAAATTCACTCCAGGTCATTTCTTATCCTCCTTGGTGAGCGTTCGGTTGGGGCACTTGACATCAGAGCGAACGAAAGCGTCACAACTCTTGACCATGATTCATGACTTTCAAACTAGCACAACTGATATCAACGTTATACTAACCCATAGTTGATTTAATATCCACCACAAATTAATTGAACTCCTCATATAAAAAAAAAAATATTAAAAAAAAAGTTGGTTGTGAATATGATATTGATCTTTCTCATGAACGCTATCAGTTTTGTGATAGGTCATCCTTCACCAACTCCATCATTTATGAACTACGGCATTTGAAACAGGGACCTACCAAGGGATAAGGAAAAGAGACACATGTTTTACATACAGAGTGACTTGTCCTCTTTTGTTGCAATACAGTTGTTTCAATTGCTAACATGCATAGGTCAAAACTGAAGTGACATTGTCAAAACTCTTCACACAGTCAGCGAACAATCACAGACTGGTTTGCTGCATATCCCAGGATGTCAGTACTATACTTGCCTCCATACTCCCCCTTCCTAAACCCCATAGAAGAGTGACCGCCATCCATATGTCCTTAGTGTGTGTGTGTGAGAGAGAGAGAGACAGACAGAGAGAGAGATAGACAGAGAGAGAGAGAGACCAAGGAGGGCCTACAGCAGCATCTAGATCTTCTGCACAGATTATGCCAGACCTGGGCCATGACAGTAAATCTCAGTAAGACCAAAATAATGGTGTTCCAAAAAAGGTCCAGTGGCCAGGAATACAAATTCCATCTAGACACCGTTGTCCTAGAGCAAACAAAAAAACGATACATACCTTGGCCTTATATCAGTGCCACAGGTAATTACCACAAAGCTGTGAGCGATCTGAGAGACAAGCCAAGAAGGGCATTCTATGCCATCAAAAGGAACATAACATTCGACATACCATTTAGGATCTGGCTAAAAATACTTGAATCAGTTATAGAACCCATTGCCCTTTATGGTTGTGAGGTCTCATCAAGAATTCACAAAATGGGACAAACACTAAATTGAGACTCTGCATGCAGAATTCTGCAAAAATATCCTCTGTGTACAACATAGAACACCAAATAATGCATGAAGAGCAGAATTAGGCCGATACCTGCTAATTATCAAAATGCAGAAAAGAGACGTTAAATTCTACAACCACCTAAAAGAAAGCGATTCCCAAACCTTCCATAACAAAGCCATCACCTACAGAGAGATGAACCTGGAGAAGAGTCCCCTAAGCAAGCTGGTCCTGGGGCTCTGTTCACAAACACACCCCACAGAGCCCCTGGACAGCAACACAATTAGACCCAACCAAATCATGAGAAAACAAAAGGATAATTACTTGACACATTGGAAAGAATGATCCAAAAAACAGAGCAAACTAGAATGTTATTTGTCACTAAACAGAGAGTACACAGTGGCAGAATACCTGACCACTGTGACTGACCCAAACTTAAGGAAAGCTTTGACTATGTACAGACTCAGTGAGCATAGCCTTGCTGTTGAGATAGGCCGCCGTAGGCAGACTTGGCTCTCAAGAGAAGAAACACTGCCCACAAAATGAGGTGGAAACTGAGCTGCACTTCCTAACCTCCTATGACCATATTAGAGACACATATTTCCCTCAGATTACTCAGATCCACAGAGAATTTGAAAACAATCCCGATTTTGATAAACTCCCATATCTACTGGGTGAAATACCACAAACAGTGTGCCATCACAGCAGCAAGATTTGTGACCTGTTGCCACAAGGAAAGGTCAACCAGTGAAGAACAAACACCATTGTAAATACAACCCATAGAAATGCTTATTTATTTTCCCTTTTGTACTTTAACCATTTGTACATAGTTACAACACTGTATATATACATAATATGACATTTGTAATGTCTTTATTATTTTGTAACTTCTGAGTGTAATGTTTACTGTTCATTTTATTGTTTATTTCCCTGTTGACAGAGCCATTGTGCCCGTTTCTGAGGTGGGCTGGATAGAGCTCAGCAATACACAACACAGGCAAAAGATAAGGGACTGGAAAATCTTGGTAATCCTCCTCTTTATCAAAACGTTCCTTATGAATGTGCCTCGTTGTTGTGTTTCTCTGAAGCATATTTCTTGCATTTCCCTCTGATTCCATAGTAAACACTGAGCAATGATGACCAAGACATGAGACATGATAAAAAACACTAAGACACGACAGAAAGCCAATCTGAAAACAAACCCCAATGGCATGATTGGAGAAGCATCTAGATTTAGTGCAAGTTGGAGAAGCATACCAAGAAAAATCAATGCACGCATTGAGGTTAGTGCTGACAATAACATGATATGTGCTTCTACATTTGCATTGCGTGCTGTTTATGGTTTTAGGCTGGGTTTCTGTAAAGCATTTTGTGACATCGGCAGATGTAAAATGGTCTTTAAAAATACATTTGTTTGATTGATTGATTGATTGATGTAAGGTGTAAAGGACCAGCAGCAGGCATTTACCAAGCAAAAAGTTAGTAACTGCTCATAGCGTGGAACTGAGAAAAATGGCTTTTTATATACCTTGGTTTCACAGTAACTTTATGCAGTTACTGCTAACATGACCCCCATTTTCTCAAAAACACAATAAAATAGAGGCAGGATATCTGTCCACATAATTAAGCATGTATTTAAGGTTGCAAAATGACATGAACTCATTTTCGACCAAATTAGCAGTTACTGCCTTTTTGCTTGGTAGGGCAGGTTAGGCCTACTGGTCATTTGTTGAAACTGCCAACGATTGCAGTACTGAAGAAGTCCAGAAGAGATCAATATACAGTCATTCATTGGGCTATAATACAGCAAGTAACCTGTACATTTTTTTTATCAACATTTGCAAATAGGTAAACGTGAGGTTAGATCCATCCCTGTTATTTCTGAGACAAGACATTTTCAAGTGTGATTAGGCCTACTTACAGTCTTAGAGGTCATGGCTGGCAACATAATTAGTTAAGCCACCTATAAAAACACATTCCAGATCAAGATGCATTCATGGACAGACGATGCGAACGTTAGAGGGAAGAACAGTTTATGATAATTGGCCTTGCTACAACATACCGAAAATGTTGAATAAAATGTTGCCACTACTGTGGCAAAAGACGGGCTCGTCCGGGATTTGAACCCGGGACCTCTCGCACCCAAAGCGAGAATCATACCCCTAGACCAACGAGCCACTTACGACACTTGGCGATGTTGATATATTACTACTAAGAGCATGACACTGTTTCTCTGGAATGAATTTGTCTTCATCGTTGTTGTCTATACATTTATCCGGATGTTGCCGGTAAATTAATAGCTTGGAAAACACAGACTTTCCTTTTTTTTATTATGAAGAAAACCCTGGCTTACGTACCTCAATTTCACCCAACTTGCCTTTATATCTTGTAAAAAATGTTTTGTACACAAATTCTACCTCCGAAGTTTCACGAGCACTGATGTTGTTGATTAATTTCCTCATTACCGCGAGAAAGCTTGCTACATTGTTACGCTGGCTACAGAATATGAGATACGTAAGTACACCTGAGCAGTGTTCGAATACCCATACGGTATACTACACACTTAATGAGTACATACTATTAGTTAATTTTAGTATACTGTAAACGAACGGTATCGTTTCAGTTGAGCACACTAGCGCTTCGCCTGTCTACCGGAAGTTGATGCTGTAACGGATTACAAAAACGGAAACTGTAATCCGTTACATTACCAGCAAGAATATTGTAATCAGATTACCGATACTTTTGAAAAACTAGATGATTACATCAAGGATTACTTTTAAATTCAGAAATAATGTTTTTTCAAAAAAAATCTGTGACACTTCTGTGTTTTCGCAATGACAATCACCATTGAAAAAAGGAGCACATTTAAGTTTGTTCCACCTCAGCAAGTCTGAACACAAGTCAGAGACCACTATGATGACACACCAAATATGTTTGATGGATCGCAGGAAAAGAGCAGGAATGGGTTTTTGTAGGCTACAGTCCAAGCTATGTCTTTCAATGGTGCGACTGCTGTCGGCATCCAAAGATTATCCTATTTGAAAAAACGCTTGAAGGTAAGTATGACAGTGGTGGTGTAGTCTACGGTGATACGGGTATCATTTATTATTGATATCTCCATAGCGCAATGATGTGAATCACACTGCTGCTCTGTCATTTATCTATTTTCGCCTTACGGATTGTGGTTGTGGATGGCTGTTCACAAATCTAAATGTACATTTGAACCCAAATATGGTTGAATTCAAGAAGTGATTTTCAGGATTTTTTTCCTTCTTATTTTGTCTGTCATAGTTGAAGTGTACCTATGATGAAAATGGCAGGCCTCTCTCATCTTTTTAAGTGGGAGAACTTGCACAATTGGTGGCGGACTAAATACTTTTCTGCCCCACTGTATTTTTAAATAATGGGCTAGTATTATTATTAGTAGGCCCATAATCAATCCTATTAGATATCATCGTAGAAAAACTATACAGTTTTATTCTAACTTTAGGGACCTCTTCAAAATCAGGATGCTGAAGAAATTTAGCTTGGCACCTAAAACACTCAAACTTTTACAGATGCACAACTGAGAGCATCCTGTCGGGCTGTATAACCGACTGGTACGGCAACTGCATCGCCCTCAACCACAGGGCTCTCCAGAGGGTGGTGTGGTCTGCCCAACGCACCACCGGGGGCAAACTACCAGCCCTCCAGTACACCTACAGCACCCGATGCCACAGGAAGGCCAAAAGATAATCAAGGACAACAACCACCTGAGCCACTGCCTGTTCACCCTGCTAGAAGGCGAGGTCAGTACAGGTGCATCAAAGCTGGGACCGAGAAACTGAAAAACAGCTCCTATCTCAAGCCCATCAGACTATTAAATAGCCATCCCTAGCACATTAGAGGCCCTCGGAGTGTGGTGTCAGGAAAATAACCTCACACTCAACGTCAACAAAACTAAGGAGATGATTGTGGACTTCAGGAAACAGCAGAGGGAACACCCCCCTATCCACATCGATGGAACAGTAGTGGAGAGGGTAGCAAGTTTTAAGTTCCTCGACATACACATCACAGACAAACTGAATTGGTCCACTCACACAGACAGCATTGTGAAGAAGGCGCAGCAGCGCCTCTTCAACCTCAGGAGGCTGAAGAAATTTGGCTTGTCACCAAAAGCACTCACAAACTTCTACAGATGCACAATCGAGAGCATCCTGGCGGGCTGTATCACCGCCTGGTACGGCAACTGCTCCGCCCTCAACCGTAAGGCTCTCCAGAGGGTAGTGAGGTCTGCACAACACATCACCGGGGGCAAACTACCTGCCCTCCAGGACACCTACACCACCCGATGTCACAGGAAGGCCATAAAGATCATCAAGGACATCAACCACCCGAGCCACTGCCTGTTCACCCCGCTATCATCCAGAAGGCGAGGTCAGTACAGGTGCATCAAAGCTGGGACCGAGAGACTGAAAAACAGCTTCTATCTCAAGGCCATCAGACTGTTAAACAGCCACCACTAACATTGAGTGGCTGCTGCCAACACACTAACACTGACTCAACTCCAGCCACTTTAATAATGGGAATTGATGGGAAATGATGTAAATATATCACTAGCCACTTTAAACAATGCTACCTTATATAATGTTACTTACCCTACATTATTCATCTCATATGCATACGTATATACTGTACTCTATATCATCGACTGTATCCTTATGTAATACATGTATCACTAGCCACTTTAACTATGCCACTTTGTTTACATACTCATCTCATATGTATATACTGTACTCGATACCATCTACTGTATCTTGCCTATGCTGCTCTGTACCATCACTCATTCATATATCCTTATGTTCATATTCTTTATCCCCTTACACTGTGTACAAGACAGTAGTTTTGGAATTGTTAGTTAGATTACTTGTTGGTTATTACTGCATTGCCGGAACTTGAAGCACAAGCATTTCGCTACACTCGCATTAACATCTGCTAACCATGTGTATGTGACAAATACAATTTGATTTGATTTGATTTGCACTTTATACATAGACTTGAAATCACTGGCCACTTTAATAATGGAACACTAGTCACTTTAATAATGTTTACATATTTTGCATTACTCATCTCATATGTATGCATGTACTGTATTTTATTCTATTCTACTGTATCTCAGTCTATGCCGGTCTGACATTGCTCGTCCAAATATATATATATTTTTTTTATATTGTGTTATTGACTGTACGTTTGTTCATGTGTACCTCTGTGTTGTTGTTTTTGTTGCACTGCTTTGCTTTATCTTGGCTAGGTCGCAGTTGTAAATGAGAACTTGTTCTCAACTGGCCTACCTGGTTAAATAAAATAAAGGTGAAATATATATATATTTTTTTATTAAAAAAAATATTTATATATTCTCAATCCCATTCCTTTACTTTATATTTGTGTATATTGTTGTGAAATTGTTAGATATTTCTTGTTAGCTATTACTGCACTGTTGGCACTAGAAACACAAGCATTTCGCTACTCTCGCAATAACATCTGCTAAACACGTGTATGTGACCAATAAAATTTGATTTGATTTGACTTGAAATTTCTTCTACCTCAGATGGGCAACTGGTGGTCCGCACCCAATTTTGCACCCCACCTCCAGAACAAATTTTATTTAAAAAAATTGGAACTCAGTTGTAGTTCCAACTTACTGTTGCGAGTTAGAATAGTAGAATACACAAGGTCAAATGTAGAAATGTGGTTTTCATGGTTAGACCGTCTGGAGGGCCCCCATTGATTTTGTCATCAGTCTCACTCAATATCATATTAGAAATTGCAAACATTTTTCACCACCCAATGGCAAATGTGTAGAATTGCAGGACATTATCTGTAACAAAGCTAATTTTCCTCTCAGTCCCATGGCACAACCTGTTCTCAGAGTATTTCGTATTATTCTGTAAGTAAAACCAGAATAGTCCTTTTATTGCGCTTTGTTATGTTTCGTATGGTTTGTATTAATTTGTGGATGTCCGTCATCCATTCCATAAAATATGTTACAAGTTGCAATTCATACAATATGTAATGAATTGTAATTTCGTACAATATGTTGCGAATTAGAAAAGCAAACAATAAGTTAAGAATTTGCTAATTTGCTAAAGTTAGCTAGGCTATGTGTTAGGGTTCAGGTTAGGAGTTAGGTTAAAGTGTTAAGGTTAGCTAAAATGATTAAGGTTAGGGGAAGGGTTAGCTAACATGCTAAGTAGTTGAAAAGTAGCAAGTAGTTGCAAAGTTGCTAATGAGCTAAAATGCAAACCTTGTCCGTGTTACACACTCATCCTTCCATCTTCCTTTTGTTTTGCCTTCAGTAACCTGTCTTAAGAAACCATATCAAAATGAACATGTCATATTTTTGTAGGTTCTGGATTTACATGTCATGTCTAGTGTATGAGAACTGGATTTACTTTACTATGTAACATCTAGTGTATGAGTCCAGGTGGCATGGCAAAATTAGTATAATTATGTGAAATTAGTTATACATTCGCAAAATCTTCTTTCCACCCCATGGCAAAATGTATAGAATTTCTGCAAACATGCTTTAAAATGGCAACATCTTCTCTATAACGCATGGCAAAATATGTAGAATTGCACGAAATTAACTCTCAAAAATAAAAATGTGTTTATCTCTCTGCTGTCACTAAAAGGTTTGCTCGCAATGTGGTGGGGATGGATGTCGGTATGCAAGCAGTTGAGCCACTCATGATGAGTTTAGATTTTTTAAACTCTATGATGATGGTTGGCGATGACGATGGTGGTGATGAATAGCGGTTGCATTACAAATTGTAAAGAAAATCGTTGGTAGTAGAATGACATGTGTTCAATTTTATTGATAAGAAAAATCAATGCATTATAAGAGGACCAATTTGAGGACAGTCAACGCCCAATGCATTCTGGTCCCTGTGCTGAAGAAGATCCGAAATTTGAGGTGTTGTTCGCCAGTCCGGCCTCCAAACCAATGACTGTATATATGCACCCAACCCACACGGTTTTCTTTCAGTGACAATCAAAACGGTAAATATTGTATTTATTAGCAATATTCATGACATTTTAAACTGTTTCGTTGAATAAGATACGTTGCTTTAACCTTCTACCGCTTCCCAAATAGCTTGTTAGCAAAGTAGCTAGCTACTTGCTAATTAGTTGGCTAGTTTTCAATGCTTGCGTTTAGACACCTCGCCGGTTTAATAGTCAGTGTTGGCTAGCTACCATTTGAAACCCTGTGATACAGTACTCCATTTACAGTTTGTCTACACGGCCCGGTTTGAAATACTTGTTTGCCAGCTAGCTTGAAGGTGTTGATAAGATCATGTTTTGTGATATTATTAGCGTTAAATTAACTAGGCATATTTAAGGTAACAGCAATGTTTAGTTGTATTTAATTCTTTGGGACAGCGCTTTCAACACCTAACGCTAGTTTTTTTTATTTCAGACTTCCGCTGCTCGGCGTTGAACAAATAAACGTTCAGAGAGCAGTTAATGCGCTAACTAACTGTAGGAAGTTTTGTTATCGCTTCAAGCTTTTTTTTTTTATAGGTATACTGTAATAGAAAAGGCACTAACTCACTAAATAAAATAACAGAATGGAAAGTTGAATTCGAGTTAAAACCAACTTGTGTACATGCATCTGAAGTGAAAGCGCGTAACAACATCTTTGGAAGGTAAGGCTGTCAGTTATTTGAGGTTAGATATTCTTTCGGAAAGTCATTATTGAGCAGAAAGCAGACTTCCTGTCTCACGGTCCACTAAATCATGGAGGTAGGCTATCCTCCATTTTGTTAGTGTACACTCGTCATTCTCTTCAAGTTATAGCTAGGCCTATTGATATAGTATTTGCATGCTCTGCTAACAAAAAAAAACAGGAGTACGTTACAGTTGACATGTAATGTTCTCTGTTCTCTGGCAGGTTGAAAGAGTGCCAAATGTCTCAGGCTGAAAAAATTAAGGTACGTTCCCGACCCAGCATAAGAGGATGCTGCTTCCTCTCCGTTTATTTAATCTAAGTAATACTGTCAGGCTGTCCAATAATGATTTCAGAGGGAGCTTATTTTGATTAGGCCTATATAAACCGGATGTGAATCTGCTTTGGGAAAATCAGGATTTATTAGAATTAAACCATTGCAGACATTGAGTTTAAAAAAAACAACAACAATTGAGCATAGAGGATGCAAATATTGTGTATAATAATTTTACCAGAGACAGACTTAATTACAGAATGCATGGTCACGCTAGCAGATGCTTCCAGGCAGCTGCTTTCTTCATGACTCACTGTTGTGCCTTGACCTGGGTTGAAATGAGAACACTCCAATGCATGAGCTTAGCCTAGCTATTTTATAGAGATTTTTTTTGTGTCACATACACCACGTGCATTAAAATGTTGTTTTGCAGGGGCAGCCATAGTAGTATGGCACCCCTGGAGTAAATTAGGGTTAAGTACCTTGCTCAAGGGCCCATCAATATATTTTTCACTGTCTGCTCGGGTATTCGAACCATTCGGTTACTGGCCACTAGACTATCTGCCGCTCTAGATGTAATGTAATGTATGCTCCTTCCTTACATCTGTTTTATAAGCTGAATAGATAGGTTTAGGCATAACTTTGAAACACTTTGGTTAGACTGCATATTCTCCCTGGTTACGTACAGGCCTGTTAGAATGCAGGAAATAATGTTTTTGCAAAGAGATGGCAGAGACAAGACAGTCACCTCACCCAAAGGTCATTCGTAGGACAGCTGTTTCTTTTGAGTAGTGGCCTAATTGCTGGTTTTAATCTTTGCTGCTGTGATTTACACAGCCCGTGACAATTTTAATTATGGTATTCCTGAGTTGAATGACTCAGATGCTCATGTTGTTGTCTCATGTATTACAGCAGGGTCAGTTCACCAACCCAGAGACCCCGGGGTATGTGGGCTTTGCCAACCTGCCCAACCAGGTGCACCGCAAGTCGGTCAAAAAGGGCTTTGAGTTCACCCTCATGGTAGTTGGTGAGTGTCATGATATTTGGAACTTAAGTAATGTCTGGTGTTTTTGTTTTGAGAGTATTCTATTGTTCGCATGTAGTATCGAGCCTTAGACAGAACGTCTACCCCAGTTGTTTTGAGCTTTGCACAAAACTACTTTGTCTTTGCTTGTCGGTGAGTGTCAGCCATTTTCTTGTTGCAGTTTTTTCTCTCACTTCAGTAGAGATGAGTTTTGGCCTTCAAAGGGGAATGTGTGCCAAAATGATAATGTTCACACAGCTTTGTCAGATCATAACCATCTTAGGAATATAACAGCAAGCAATGCACATTAATAGGGTTGTCACGATACCAGTATCACAATACTATGATACCAGATTTGTTTTAACCGGAATTAGACTAAACTCTATGGTTCTATAAAAACCTACTTTATGGAAAATTGTGAGTGGTATAGCTTGCAAAATAAACGTGACAAAATAATGGTGCTTGTTTCTAATATCAGGACTGTTTTCCTCAAGAAATTAAATCGGCTTCATGTTTTGTTTCTTTGCCACGATACTTTAGAATATCGCAATGCTGGTCTCGTGACAACCCACTATGCATTTCCTTGATTTATTTAGAGTTAGAAGGATAGCTTTTTTTCTTTGCCAAACATTCTATATATCTTTTTAACAGAAACAACTGATATTAGGCCTGGTTTGTTCTAAGCATTTAAGCTATCACTTCATGCTATCGACAGAATGGAATGTGACTTATTTGACCATGTGCCCGGACAGTTAGCTAGTTGACAAATGCAGACATTTCCTTTTCCCATAGCCTCTCCTCACAAATAACATTACTCCCCCCCCCTAAAAAAATGTCATAAAGCACTGTTCCAAATCGCCTCACTTCCTTTTAGAGTTTTTAACGTGAGTTTATGTCCAGCATACGTGTGTGCCAGAGTGTTTGTCTGAGTGGGATATGTGTAGGATCATGTCAGAGGCCCCTGTTTAGGTCACTGTTGTGAGTCCAGCCTCTATATAAACGGACGTAGGCTGGGCGTCTCTGGGTCCTCTGATTTAACTGTGTGAAATGGTTGTCCTTTTTCTCTTCTCCCTCCATGTCTGCCTTAAAATAAACCAGAGTGGAATGTGTGCCTGGGGGGCAGCACCGGACAGGGCTCTGCTGAATAGAGAACAGAATAACAAATAAAATTATGAATAAAAACCACACAAGAACTACGATGACTGTTAAATACATGAGAATGCAAGTATATACAGTGCATTCGGAAAGTATTCAGACCCCTTCACTTTTTTACTTTACAGCCTTATTAAAAAATGTGTTTAAATTATTATTTCTCAATCTACGCACAATACCCCATAATGACAAAGCAAAAACAGGTTTAGAAATGTTTGCTAATTTATTGAAAATAAATTGAAATCACATTTACATAAGTATTCAGACCCTTTACTCAGTACTTTATTGAAGCACCGTTTGGCAGCGATTACAGCCTCGAGTCTTCTTGTGTATGACGCTACAAGTTTGGCACACCTGTATTTGGGGTGTTTCTCCAATTCTTCTCTAACAATCCTCTCAAGCTCTGTCAGGTTGGATGGGGAGCATTGCTTCACAGCTATTTTCAGGTCTCTCCAGAGATGTTCGATCGGGTTCAAGTCCTGGCTCTGGCTGGGCCACTCAAGGACATTCAGAGACTTGTCCTGAAGCCACTCCTGTGTTGTCTTGGCTGTGTGCTTAGGGTTGTTGTCCTGTTGGAAGGTGAACCTTTGCCCCAGTCTGAGGTCCTGAGCACTCTGGAGCAGGATTTCATCAAGAATCTCTCTGTACTTTGCTCCATTCATCTTTCCCTTGATCCTGACTAGTCTCCCAGTCCCTGAAAAACATCCCCACAGCATGATGTTGCCTCCACCATGCTTCACCGTAGGGATGGTGCCAGGTTTCCTCCAGACGTAACGCTTGGCATTCACCCCAAAGAGCTCAATCTTGGTTTCATCAGATCAGAGATCTGTTTTTCATGGTCTGAGTCTTTAGGTGCCTTTTGGCAAACTCCAAGCGGGCTGCCATGTTCCTTTTACTGAGGATTGGCTTCCGTCTGGCCGTTCTACCATAAAGGCCTGATTGGTGTAGTGCTGCAGAGATGGTTGTCCTTCTGGAAGGTTCTCCCATCTCCACAGAGAAACTCTACAGTTCATTGCGTTCCTGGTCACCTCCCCAATCAAGGCCTTTCTGCCCTGATTGCTCAGTTTGGCGAGGCGGCCAGCTCTAGGCAGAGTCTTGAAGGGTCCAAAATTCTTCCATTTTAAGAATGATTGAGGCCACTGTTCTTGGGGACCAATGCTCCAGACATTTTTTGGTACCCTTACCCAGATCTGTGCCTCGACACAGTCCTGTCTCGGAGCTCTAGGGACAATTCCTTTGACCTCGTGGCTTGGCTTGAAACATTTTTATTTTTTTAACTTATTGGTGATTTCGTAGATCTCTTTTTTTTTAGTTTTTTTTGAATGTTTTCACTAAATAGGCCAAAGCTTTGTTACACAATTAAAGATCAATACACTGTATTTCAAACAGCTGGAATAATCTAAAGAATTAAGGGCTTGTAAAATATAAGCCATCAACCTTAAGACCCACTAAAAATAATGAAATAATATCAAAATAGTTTAACCTGCTTTTTTGCTTGTCCAATGAAAGTTACATTTTGTTTTGACTGAACCATGCACAACCACTAATAATGACCAACTTCTGGTAGCAGGCACTATAGAATATTAACACAGGTCTCATAAACAATCTCTCTAGCCTTTCGTCGTGACTCTCAGTTCCATTACATTAGTCATTGGACGAAGGTGTCTTGTGTAGAGGGGAGTTTTTTTTTTACATTAACACGCAACGCTTGCGATACGGTTTTGCATAAGGATCATATCTTTCATATCGGCGAGAAATCATTTTCAGTTAACAAAATGTTAAATTGATACACAGCTTTTTATAGGGTGGCTTTTTATAGGGTGGCCATATTTCTATATTACAGTGCTTGTTTACGTAAAACAGATGGAAGACAGTGCGAGTGGACTAGTTGGCTATCTGTGTTTCCGAACACCTGTGTAAACGGAAGACTCCAGAAATACTGTATGTTGTCACTGAAAAATACTGTCTGCTACAACTGTGTTAACCGTGAACTATAAGTGTGTATTTTGCATTTTGTGAAATTAATTTGATATGAAAGTGAAGGGATTTATGTTTCTAGAACCGTACAGCAATTGAGAATCGATTCACATTTAGATGTAGTGGCTTCCAGAGCCTGTTCACTTTGTTTCAACATTGAAACACAGGTGGTCAACTAGCATAGGTAGTCCACTGTCTGGATAAGAAGATGCTTATTTCTCAGAATGAGAGTTCCTTATATAAATGTGTCTTTATGCTCATTGCACATTTTATAAAACACACACTAGACAGCTAGCACATTAGTCTGGCTAAAATGCTGCTAGCGGTACTGCAATGCTGCGCATGACAAACTGAGCATTCATTGTCCACAATTATGTTCATTGATACTCCCATCTTATTAGGCTCTGCAGTGTTTTACATTTTGGGAGTTGAGACATAAAAAGGCTATTGTTATAAAGGTTGTTCTCCTCTATTACAGTAAAATAATGTCTCTGTGTTTAGGTGTCTATATGACAGATTTTTATGTTTGACCAAACCTCAAATGCAATAGCGAGTTGAAACGGCTTGTCAGAGATGACGATGCTCTTTCGTCGTTGTTGTGAGCTGCAGGGGGAGGGGCTTGGTGTCTGTGTGCGAGTAGTAAGGTGCACACAGCACAGAAGGAGCAAATTATACGAGACCAAAAAGACACACTCATGAATTCAAACCTAGATTCTTCCAATACATGGGTTTGGAACATTGCGCTAAAACATATATATTGAATTAATTTGAATGTATATCGCCCAGCCCTACATGTAAACGGGAGTAATAGTGACCAGTAGCAGGATAAATACACTGCTCAAAAAAATAAAGGAAACACTAAAATAACACATCCTAGATCTGAATGAAATACTTATTAAATACTTTTTTCTTTACAGAGTTCAATGTGCTGACAACAAAATCACACAAATTATCAATGGAAATCAAATTTATCAACCCTTGGAGGTCTGGATTTGGAGTCACACTCAAAATTAAAGTGGAAAACCACACTACAGGCTGATCCAACTTTGATGTCATGTCCTTAAAACAAGTCAAAATGAGGCTCAGTAGTGTGTGTGGCCTCCACGTGCCTGTATGACCTCCCTACAACGCCTGGGCATGCTCCTGATGAGGTGGCGGATGGTCTCTTGAGGGATCTCCTCCCAGACCTGGACTAAAGCATCCGCCAACTCCTGGACAGTCTGGTGTGGCGTTGGTGGATGGAGCGAGACATGATGTCCCAGATGTGCTCAATTGGATTCAGGCCTGGGGAACGGGCGGGCCAGTCCATAGCATCAATGCCTTCCTCTTGCAGGAACTGCTGACACACTCCAGCCACATGAGGTCTAGCATTGTCTTGCATTAGGAGGAACCCAGGGCCAACCGCACCAGCATATGGTCTCACAAGGGGTCTGAGGATCTCATCTCGGTACCTAATGGCAGTCAGGCTACCTCTGGCGAGCACATGGAGGGCTGTGCGGCCCCCCCAAAGAAATGCCACCCCACACCATGACTGACCCACCGCCAAACCGGTCATGCTGGAGGATGTTGCAGGCAGCAGAATGTTCTCCGCGGCGTTTCTGTCACGTCTGTCACGTGCTCAGTGTGAACCTGCTTTCATCTGTGAAGAGCACAGGGCGCCAGTGGCGAATTTGCCAATCTTGGTGTTCTCTGGCAAATGCCAAACGTCCTGCACGGTGTTGGGCTGTAAGCCCAACCCCCACCTGTGGACGTCGGGCCCTCATACCACCCTCATGGAGTCTGTTTCTGACCGTTTGAACAGACACATGCACATTTGTGGCCTGCTGGAGGTCATTTTGCAGGGCTCTGGCAGTGCTCCTCCTTGCACAAAGGCGGAGGTAGCGGTCCTGCTGCTGGGTTGTTGCCCTCCTACGGCCTCCTCCACGTCTTCTGATGTACTGGCCTGTCTCCTGGTAGCGCCTCCATGCTCTGGACACTACGCTGACAGACACAGCAAACCTTCTTGCCACAGCTCGTATTGATGTGCCATCCTGGATGAGCTGCACTACCTGAGCCACTTGTGTGCGTTGTAGACTCCGTCTCATGCTACCACTAGAGTGAAAGCACCGCCAGCATTCAAAAGTGACCAAAACATCAGCCAGGAAGCATAGGAACTGAGAAGTGGTCTGTGGTCACCACCTGCAGAACCACTCCTTTATTGGGGGTGTCTTGCTAATTGCCTATAATTTCCACCTGTTGTCTATTCCATTTGCACAACAGCATGTGAAATTTATTGTCAATCAGTGTTGCTTCCTAAGTGGACAGTTTGATTTCACAGAAGTGTGATTGACTTGGAGTTACATTGTGTTGTTTAAGGGTTCCCTTTATTTTTTTGAGCAGTGTACTAAAGGTAAATACTAAAGGTAATCAATAATCTGTGGACAGTAATGCATCTAATCAATAATAATTTTTGTAGCAGTGTAGGTTGTCTGAGTGGGTTGAGACCTGTGCATGGGCATAGTCAGTGTGGATAGTCTGTGGGAGTGGGAGATCAGTAGTTGTTAGCACTTTTAACAGTCTTATGGCCAGGGGATAAAGCTGTTCAGGAGTCTGTTTGTCTGAGTCTTGATTCACCA
Organism: Oncorhynchus clarkii lewisi; assembly: GCF_045791955.1. Lineage (NCBI taxonomy): Eukaryota > Metazoa > Chordata > Actinopteri > Salmoniformes > Salmonidae > Oncorhynchus > Oncorhynchus clarkii. Next base: position 10,516,509 of record NC_092174.1, on the reverse strand, counting down.
GGACTGCCTGCCAGACGGAAGCATGGATAACAGTCTGTCTCAGGTGGCTGTAGTCTTTGGCAATTTTCCAGACCTGTCTCAGACAGCAGCTGGTATGCATGTCCTGAATGGCTTGGAGCTCACCCCCAGTGATGCGCTGGGCTGTCCGGTCTTGCTGTTGCAGACGGTGCAGTTGCCGTGCCATCTGAGGGGCCATGCCAAATCGTTTCAGCCTCCTGAGGGAGAAGATGCGTTGCCGTGCCTTCACGACTGTTCTGGTGTGAGGACCATGTTAAGTCCTCAGTGATATGGACACAGGAACGTGACGCTCTTGACCCTCCACTGCGGCCTGTAGATGTATTTTTGTTTTTTGTAGTCCATCATCCTGTTGCCCTGGCACCACACTGCCAGTTTTCTCACCTCCTCCCTGAAGGCTGTCTTAACATTGTTGAGCAGGCCTACCACCATCATGTCATCAGCAAACATAATGATAGATTGGGAGTTGTGTGTGGCCACAGTCGTGGTTAAATACCCCTGGGGGGGCCCCCGTGTTGAGGGTCAACCTACTCTCACCACCAGTGGACAGCCTGTCAGGAAGTCCAGGATCCAGTTGCAGATGGAGGTGTTCAGTCTCAGGGTCCCGAGCTTGGAGGGCATTATAGTGTTGCACTGTAGTCTATGAACAGCATTCTCACGTAGGTATTCCTCTTCTGTAGGTGGGACAGCGAATGCTCTGAGTACGTGCCCTGGAATATCATCTGGCCCCATAGCTTTGGGATTGTTAAACCTTGGTGATCTCGCTCTCCAAGGGCAACATGACGAAGTCCTCTAGGACGGCGGGGGCCCTTTGGTGTTTTTTTGGTCAGAGTGCATAAAATTCATTGAGTTTCTGGTAGAGGCATCGTTGAATAAATCACAACTAGTCTGTAGCCCCTGCTATATGCATTGAGCGTCAGTGTAATAGGTTTTTAACCTTGTTCCTAAATTGACCTTTTGTGTGCGGTAGCTCTGTCCTTTAGTTTAGCACGTACCTCTGTGTTAATCCAGGGCTTTTGATTGGGGAAGCAGCGACCCTTCACTTGAGCTTGTTGTATTTTCGAATAAGGAAAATGTTTGTCTTGTTTTACTGTGAGGTTCATGCTTTTCCCACGCAATGAAAGGCCTAATGTGTAGGAAGCTGCTTGGCTGCAAATGTAGTGTGCCCATTACATTGGGTATTTTGTGGAAAAAGGTTCACCCTGCACACATCTAATTGTAGATTTTTGTAGTATTTGTGGTTCGTAGACTCAAAGGTAATTGGTTATGAACTAATATATTGAGTATATTGCTTTACAGGCACAATAGTCTGTTCTTTTTGATTTTCTCTTTTTTTTAATATATTGATTCTGTGCTTTCTGTTTAGGTGAGTCTGGTCTGGGGAAGTCCACCCTCATCAACAGTCTGTTCCTTACGGATCTCTACCCAGAGAGAGTGATCCCCGGAGCAGCAGGTAATGGTTATACACACACACACACACACACACACACCAAGGCCAAACTTTCTGCTAACTATCAAAACCAAATTTCTTCCTGCATAACCTAATGGGAGTCATTTTAAACAGATTACACCAAATCACCCCTCATTTAGTCAGTGGCCTCAAGAGTATCTCAAAAGTAAAAACAAAACAAAAACAAAAACATTTTCCTCTCCCCCTGGTCTCCTTTTCATTTTGTCCCACAGAGAAGATTGAGCGCACAGTTCAGATCGAGGCATCTACGGTTGAGATCGAGGAGAGAGGGGTGAAGCTCCGCCTCACCGTGGTGGACACACCCGGATACGGCGACGCCATCAACAGCCAGGACTGGTATGCCACTGCCCACTTTCTTCTTTTGTCCAACATGGAAACTGTTATTGTTGGAATATAGTTGAACTAACATTTTTATCGTTTTAAAAATATATTTTTCAAAAATTTGAAGGGATAGTTCACATTTTAAAAGTTTAAGCTTAGTTTTACATGAGTTTCTGGACGTGGCAGAAAACACCCCTATATCTAAAATGTCATTCCCCATTGCTCTACTCATGTCATACGGTGTTATATGGGTTGGCTTTTCTAACAGCTGCTGCTTCTCGTTTCTCCTCCAGTTTCAGCACCATCATCGCCTACATCGACGACCAGTTTGAGCGCTATCTCCACGACGAGAGCGGTCTGAACCGACGGCACATCGTGGACAACCGTGTTCACTGCTGCTTCTACTTCATCTCCCCATTAGGCCACGGGTATACACACATTTTCAACATGTACTTTTTAACCCCCCCCCCCAGTTCTTACACGCTCTCCCTTTCTCTCTCTCTCAGGCTGAAGCCTCTGGATGTACAGTTCATGAAGGCCATCCACAACAAAGTCAACGTGGTCCCTGTCATCGCCAAGGCCGACACACTCACCCTGAGAGAGAGGGAGAGGCTCAAGCGCAGGGTAGGAGACGTTATAGCTCAACCTGACTCTAAAAAGTATACAATGGGAGAAGGTTTTTTTTTTTTTTAAGTCGTCTCGGACAAGGGATGTAGATGTAGTGATCTTCCTTTCATATGATACAACTGCACCCATGTACTGCCTGTATTTGAATAATCCCTCTGGATTAATAAAGTACTATATATTCAATTTAATAGTTAAAGTGCAGCTAAAGTAAATAGCCCATATTATGTCTATATCCTCCATATTCCTGTGTGTGGCTGTAGATTCTGGATGAGATTGATGAGCACGGCATCAAGATATACCATCTCCCCGACGCGGAGTCTGACGAGGACGAAGACTTCAAGGAGCAGACGAGGATTCTCAAAGTAATCCCCACCTCCTTTTCTAGACTCGGTCCTGCCTCCATAAGGATTCTGAACCCCATTTGACATTTCAGCATACGGTGGGGTCTGAAAGTATTGGAATCCTTGATAAAGATGAGCAATAATAACTATCAAATAAATAATTTTAATACGGATCTATATTGTATGCACATCAAAAAAAATCTCTAATTATATTTTATACTAGTACAATTGTTCAGAGAAAGAGGTTTTGTTTTTAATAAGTAATATTTTCTCTCAAAAAGGTAGGTGTCAATTGACACCCCTAAAGATTCTTATAAAGAAAGTAGTCAAAGTGTATTATTTGGTCCAGTATTCCTAGCACTTGACTACATCAAGCTTGTGACGCTTTGCAGTTCTTCTTGGTTATGTTTCAGTTATTTTGGGCCAAATAGAAATGAACGATAAATAATCTATTGTCATTTTGTGGTCACTTTAATTGTAATTAAGAATGGAATGTTTCTAAACTCTTCTACATTAATTTTGATCCTACTATGATTACAAATAATCTTGAATGAATGGTGAAAAATTATAAATGAGAAAGTTAGAGGGTCAACAATTATACCCCCAAGACATGCTTAACTCCCCCTGTCATCTTTTATCTAGGGTGTCAATCATTTTGGTGACCGGAATTGAAATTGAGCATGGTTTCTTTGAGACTTTTACTACTGTTCCTGAAAGTTACTAGCAAATTTAAAATAAAAAGAAAACATACAACTTTACAAATAAGCTCAGAATGGTATGCAATCGCCACCGTCGCAAACTGTTTTGACCGTCAGCACCTGTTCTCTCTCCTCCCTCCAGGCCAGTATTCCCTTTGCGGTGGTTGGCTCCAACCAGCAGATCGAGGCCAAGGGGAAGAAGGTGCGGGGTCGCCTGTATCCCTGGGGTGTGGTGGAGGTGGAGAACCCCGAGCACAACGACTTCCTCAAGCTACGCACCATGCTCATGTGAGTGGGTGGGAGAGCGAGGGCCTGCGCTGGGTCATCCCCGGAGGGGCTCGCTCTGGTTTCTTCATATATTAAACTTGAATAGCAGCTTGAAGCAGCATTGAATAGCAGCTTGAGAATCCCAACTTGACATAGTGGCTTATGGCGATTTAAAAATAAAAAAAAAATGTTTTTTTAATTGAGTGTTTTTATGGTTGATTTGGCTTATACTACAAAAGCTGTGTCAGTTGTATAATATGTTGTCAATCCATTAAATGTCAGTCATGAGCAGTGGCTGTCCCGTCTCACATACTGCTTGGTGTTTTGCTTATGACGATCTTGAGTTGAGTAGTTGGTTTAGTGCTTGATTGATCGACTGACACCTATCCATCTACAGCACCCACATGCAGGACCTGCAGGAGGTGACCCAGGACCTACACTACGAGAATTTCCGTTCGGAGCGCCTCAAACGAGGCGGCAGGTTGTCCTCTCATGGTTACGTTCTGTCTCCTGCGTACGTACCGTTCTGTCTGCTTGCCTTTCTGTACCCTGCCTGCCCCCAAAACTTCCCATACGCAGTAATATAATATACAACCAAAGACACAGAAAGGCTTAATATAACAGAGCAGGTTGATGGTGTTGAGACATTTGTAACACAAGACTCATGTGTGGCTTGGCTTTCTTGGATTTTAATGACTTATCTGGCTAAGACAATTGATGGGTAACTAATACAGTGTCTCAGTCGGCCAGTTCCACTTATCTTGTGTTAATGTCTATCAAGAAGTGATTAGGCGATAGTCGGCATTGAAAGTAAATCTCCATGTGTTCATTAATATTACATGGTTGAAAAAACGAAAACATTTTAAGTTAAACTATAATTTTGGATGTACATTCTACAGCAATTTGACCTTGGTAGTGGGTTTGAGTTAGGCATGTATAGTCTGGGCAATTTTTTTTTCTTTATGGTTTCATTTTTTAGTGGGCTATGGGGTTTTTAACCATATAGGTTGTATTGGTAGTAGTATGGGTGGTAGTAGTAGTATGGGTATCATTTAACTCTAGGAGTGTGGACCCTTTGGATTCTTTGAGACCTTCCTCTATAGCCAATCCAGGAGAAGGGAGAGATTTTACTGCCTTCCTATTGGCTCACCATCAGCCCAATGATGGTCTGGTCTGTCCAATCCTCTGAGTGGACTGTTGGAGGTACTGTTTTCAATGGGGGAGGTACCACTATCCTCCCTGTCTCACAACCTTGCTGCTCTCTTCTTGCTTCTGCAGCTTGCCCTCTTTCACTTTAACACCCAGCTTTCTACTTTTCTACCCCACTAATCTGTTCTTTCTCCCTCTCACTAATTTACCTCTGGCTCTTTCTACTTTCTAAGTGTTGCTTTTGTCACGTCTGCTTAAATACTAGAAAGCTAGAAACTGCACCACACACAACCACCAGACGTGGGGATTTACCAAACTTTCTTCCCAGAGACCCCCTATGCACATGAGTTTTCACTCTTCCACCTTTCTGCTGATTCTATGAATGACAATGATATGCTTTTGAATACTGCATTTTCTTCTGAATGCACAAACTATGTAATAACTTGAAATGTATGAGATTTCCAGTGTTCATTTATGTGGATATTTTTGGCAGGTCTCCCCAATGATTGTGCCTTGAGCCTAACTCAACAAATCTGTGTCCGTGTTACAGGAAGGGACCGGAGCCGGAGGAAATGGACAAGGACATGATCCTGCAGGAGAAGGAGGCTGAGGTGGGATAGCTAAGCATTCATATCCCTCTCTCACCACCTACCACTCACACTACCCTTATACTGTATACTTCCATTCAAATATCACTATTTTGAATAGCCCACCCACCTCTTATATCCTCACTCTTAGTTGGACTGCATTAAGTTTATTTCATGTGATACGGGTGGTTGTTTTGTGGGGGGGGGGGTTAGCCAGGTACTCAGTGTTCTATGTTTTGGTATTAATGTTATGTTTATTTTGTTCTGTGCAGCTGAGGAGAATGCAGGAGATGATTACCAAGATGCAGGCCCAGATGCAGATTAAGCCTGATGGAGCGGGAGACGGCCAGCATGTGTGACACTCACCACGGTAAGAACAACACGTCCATTTTGACACTAAACACAGCGAACCCGTGTTATGAAAACTCAAATGTACACTATGGTATATTATGGACCTGTATGGCTCAGTTGGTAAGCGTGTGCAATGCCATGGTTGTGGGTTCAACACCTGTTGTAATCAAAATACGCACAAAGATGATTTGAACTCGCTCTACGGTAAGTCTCTTTGGATTAACTTCTTGACGCACCCATCATGTTAGCGGGATCATTTTCATCAACACCCGCTGAATTGCCGTGTGCCAAATTAAATTACTAAAAATGTTGAATTTTCATGAAATCACAAGTGCAATATAGCAAAACACCGCTTAGCTTGTTGTTAATCCACCTGGCATGTCAGATTTCAATACAGCTTTTCGGCGAAAGCATAACAAGCGTTTATGTAATAACATCTCTCAGTAGACAAAATATTACAAACACTAGCAGCCAAGTAGATTGGTCAGAAAAATAATAAATGAAATCGCTTACCTTTGATCTTCGGATGTTTGCACTCACGAGACTCCTAGTTACACAATAAATGTTCCTTTTGTTCCATAAAGATTATTTTTATATCCAAAATACCTCCATTTGTTTGGCGCGTTATGTTCAGAAATCCACAGACTCGAGCGGTCACAACATCGCAGACAAATTCCAAATAGTATCCGTAATGTCCACAGAAACATGTCAAATGTCTTTTATAATCAATCCTCAGGTTGTTTTTACAATATATAATCGATAATATACCGGGACTGTGGCTTTTTCAATAGGAGAGGGAGAGACGATGGCTGCAAAACTCTGCAAACACCCAGCTATCCACTGACGCAATGTGATCTTTCTCGCTCATTTTTCAAAATAAAAGCCTGAAACTATGTCTAACGACTGACACCTTGAGGAAGCCATAGGAAAAGGAATCTGGTTGATATCCCTTTAAATGGAGGCAAGGCATCCAATGGAACAGAGCTTTCAGGAAAAACAGCACTTCCTTGTTGGATTTTCCTCAGGTTTTCGCCTGCATTATCAGTTCTGTTATACTCACAGACAATATTTTGACAGTTTTGGAAACTTTAGAGTTTTCTATCCCAAACTGACAATTACATGCATATTCTAGTTTCTGGGCCTGAGAAATAGGCAGTTTCAAATGGGTAAAAAAAATGTCTTTGCCAAAAACAAAAATCCTGCCCCCTACACTCAAGAAGTTTTAAAGTGTCTGCTAGGTGGTATATATTTTTTTTTATTACTATACTGAACAAAAATTTAAATGAATTATGCAAAAAAATCTGATTTTACTGAGTTAGCAGGAAATAATTTAAATCGATTAATTAGGCCCTAATCTATGGATTTCACATGACTGAGAATACAGATATGTAACTGTTGGTCACATACCTTAAAAAAAAAAGTAGCGGCGTGGATCAGAAAATCCCAGTATCTGGTGTGACCACCATTTGCCTCATGCAGTGTGACACATCTCCTTTGCATAGAGTTGATCATGCTGTTGATTGTGGAATGTTGACCCACTCCTCTTCAATGGCTGTGTGAAGTTGCTGGATATTGTCGGGAACTGAAACATGCTGTCATACATGTCGATCCAGAGCATCCCAAACATGCTCAATGGGTGACATGTCTGAGTATGCAAGCCATGGAAGAACTGGGACATTTTCAGCTTCCTGGAATTGTGTACAGATCCTTGCGACATGGGGCTGTGCATTGTCATGCTGAAACATGAGGTGATGGCGGCGGATGAACAGCATGACAATGGGCCTCAGGATCTCATCACAGCATCCCCGTGCATTCAAATTGCCATCGCTAAAGGCAATTGTGTTCGTTCTCTGTAGCTGATCCCTGCCCATACCATGACCCCACCGCCACCATGGGACACCCTCTTCACAACGTTGACATCAGCAAACCGCCCACCCACACAATACCATACACGTGGTCTGCGGTTGTGAGGCCGGTTGGACATACTGTCAAATTCTCTAAAACGACATTGGAAGCAGCTTATGGTAGCGAAATGAACATTAAATTCTCTGGCAACAGCTCTGAACATTCCTGCAGTCAGCATGCCAATTGCACGCTCCCTCAACTTGAGACATCTGTGGCGTGACACAACTGCACAGATCGCAATTTGCTGGGGTGGTTATCAAACTTCTTTTTTGGGGGGGGGGGGGTTAACATTTGCTCTTGCAGCTTTTACTAGACTTAACAAAAATATGAACACAACATGCAGCAATTTCAAAGATTTTACTGAGTTCCAGTTCATAGTTCCCCCCCCCCCCCCTCAGACAATCCTGCAGGTGAAGAAGCCAGATGTGGAGGTCTTAGGCTGGCGTGATTACACGTGGTCTGCGGTTGTGAGGCCGGTTGGATATACCTATTATACCTGTTGTTTAATCATCTTCTTGATATGCCACACCTGTCAGGTGGCTGGCTTATCTTGACAAAGGAGAAATGCTCACTAACAAGGATGTAAACAAGTTTGTGCACAAAATTTGAGAATTTTTGTACATATGGAAAATGTCTTGCAACTTTTATTTCACTCCTGAAACATGGGACCGACGCTACGGTTTGCATTTTATATATTTGTTCATTGCCTAATGAAAGTATTCAGACCCCTTTTTCCACATTTTGTTACGTTACAGCCTTATTCTAAAATGGATAAAACGTTTTTTTGAAAAGTTTGCAAATGTACTAAAAAATACAAATATACCTTACGTATTTAAACCGTTTGCTATGAGACCCTCAATTGAGCTCCGGTGCATCCTGTTTCCATTGATCATCATTAAGATGTTTCTACAACTTGGTTGGAATTGGTAAATTCAATTGATTGGACATGATTTGGAAAGGCCCACGGCTGTCTGTCTGTAAGGTCCCACAGTTGACAGTGCATGTCGGAGCAAAAACCGAGCCATGAGGTCGAAGGAACTGTCCCTAAACTATTTTACTACTTTAATACATTTTTGAATAAGGCTGTAACCTAACAAAATGTGGAAAAGGTCAAGTGGTCTGAATACTTTCCGATGGCATCAGATGTACTCAATCAGAATTATTGGTCCCTTTTTTAGTCTGAATTCATATAAATGGAACATTAGGAAGTACAAGTCCTTATGTATCACTTTTGTCTTTCCCTGCAGGTTTTCAAGCTGTTATTTGAGCTTGACCAGAGATGGAGGGATTGCAGAAGAGAAGGGAGTGAAAACAAGAGCAAGATAACTGGTCCTTGTCTCATTCTGCTTGCTACTATATTTAGTTTATTTCAGTCCTACTTGGGATCATTTTGAATTCTTTATTTTGTGTTTTTGTATCTAAGCAGTATTACATTTTTATATTTACACACATTTTCTTTATAATATTTCAAATGGCTCATTATTCATTTGTTCCATTCCATTGGAATGGACCATGCCAGATAGTCATCAAATGAAGAATAACTCTTTTAACCAGGGAAATGCTTTCATTATAGAACCATTGTTCTTTATTGCATTTTTTTGCTGTTGAGAAAGCCAAAAGTTGCTGCTGCTCCTCAGTACTGTCATAGCCAAGTCTTTACACTCGGCCTCCGCTAAAACCACTCAGGAACGGTCGATCGTGTTACTTACTGTGGCTCCGCATTACGAGTGGGAAAGGCCAGCTTACTGTGAAAGTTAGCAACGCTCTTCTCTTTCGTGGAGCCAGACAGCTAAAATTGTAATTTTTTTTTTTTCCTCTAGTGGTTGTCATGCCAATGTTAAAATATCTTTAAACAATAGTCTTTGAAAAGCAGCATAAAGATGTTTCCTTATTGCTAGGATTCGTTGACCGTGTTCTCGTTCTCCTACTCCCTCGCATGCAGCTCTTAACCCAGTCTGAAGTGTCGTTGTGTTGAAACGACTGGTTATGACTGAAATACATGACACTGTGACCTTCCCAGTTATCCTGTAGCCCTGAACCAATGAAGGAGACATACCTTGGTGTTTTTTACTGCATGTGCCTCTATGAATACTGAGCCTGTAAAGTGTCTCAGAGTAGGAGTGGCAATCTAGGATCACTTAAGCCTTTTAGATCATAATGAATATGGTTCTATAGACTGGGGGGGACGCAATCCTAGATCAGCACTCCTACTCGGAGACGCTTTATGACAGCCCCCAGGTTTTAACATATTGCAAAGTGAATTGATGTTTTAGGCAAAAGTCCTAGCGAACTAAAAGTAAATTGAATTACTGTGATGTTCAAACCAGGCCTATGCATCGAAAAGGACTTTGCTTTTCCTCATGGCCCCCAGTAATATTGATTGTTGAATTAAGTGCATCCAGAGGGTTGTGGAGTTCGTGCTGTAAAGCCCATGCTGTACTTGGTGTAATATGATATCCATATCCTTCTATTCTTTATGGCTGAGTGTCAATGGGTTAAGACTGAAAAGTGGATGACGTTTGGATGTTGGACAGGCCCAGTTAGTTGCTATGACCGCTTGCCTGGTCATTGTGATGACCTAGTTCGCAAGCCGAGTCAGTTATTAACATTCCTGTTTCTGCTGTTTTATCCAATGACTATCAAATAAAACCTTTGACGTATGCTATCTTGTAATAAAGTTTATATTAAAGCTAGATTCTAGTTTGCTTCATTTGTCATTTTACAAAAACAAAATCCCCATCCAATGTTCCTATATGTATCGTTAATATACACTGCTCAAAAAAATAAAGGGAACACTTAAACACACAATGTAACTCCAAGTCCATCACACTTCTGTGAAATCAAACTGTCCACTTAGGAAGCGACACTGATTGACAATAAATTTCACATGCTGTTGTGCAAATGGAATAGACAACAGGTGGAAATTATAGGCATTAGCAAGACACCCCCAATAAAGGAGTGGTTCTGCAGGTGGTGACCACAAACCACTTCAGTTCCTATGCTTCCTGGCTGATGTTTTGGTCACTTTTGAATGCTGGCGGTGCTTTCACTCTAGTGGTAGCATGAGACGGCATCTACAACCCACACAAATGGCTCAGGTAGTGCAGCTCATCCAGGATGGCACATCAATGCGAGCTGTGGCAAGAAGGTTTGCTGTGTCTGTCAGCGTAGTGTCCAGAGCATGGAGGCACTACCAGGAGACAAGCCAGTACATCAGGAGACATGGAGGAGGCCGTAGGAGGGCAACAACCCAGCAGCAGGACCGCTACCTCCGCTTTTGTGCAAGGAGGAGCAGGAGGAGCCCTGCCAGAGCCCTGCAAAATGACCTCCAGCAGGCCACAAATGTGCATGTGTCTGCTCAAACGGTCAGAAACAGACTCCATGAGGGTGGTATGAGGGCCCGACGTCCACAGGTGGGGGTTGTGCTTACAGCCCAACACCGTGCAGGACGTTTGGCATTTGCCAGAGAACACCAAGATTGGCAAATTCGCCACTGGCGCCCTGTGCTCTTCACAGATGAAAGCAGGTTCACACTGAGCACATGTGACAGTCTGGCGACGCCGTGGAGAACGTTCTGCTGCCTACAACATCCTCCAGCATGACCGGTTTTGCGGTGGGTCAGTTATGGTGTGGGGTGGAATTTCTTTGGGGGGCTGCACAGCCCTCCATGTGCTCGCCAGAGGTAGCCTGACTGCCATTAGGTACCGAGATGAGATCCTCAGATCCCTTGTGAGACCATATGCTGGTGCGGTTGGCCCTGGGTTCCTCCTAATGCAAGTAATGCTAGACCTC